>NC_133538.1:172136214-172832881 GCF_048544455.1 Silene latifolia
ATCTCTATCTAAAGATCCCTTGGAGGAACTCTTGCTTTTAGAATCATTTGCAGGTGATGATGAGATTGGAAATGAGGAGATTGATGCTTTGGAGCAAGAATTGGATGGAGAGGAGCTATCATTGGAGGAGAGCTCACATTTTATAGGCTTGGTTGCTACACCTCAAGATCTTGAGGTACAAAAACCGGAGCTTAAGCCTCTTCCTTCCAATTTGAGTTATGCTTTTCTAGATGATAAGGAGATGTGTCCGTTAAACGTTAGTGCTAAATTAGATGAGAGTCAATTGGCTAAATTGCTCATGTCTTAAGATCTCACAAGAAAGCCATTGGTTATAAACTTGACGATTTAAAAGGCATAAGTCCCGAATTTTGCATACACCGAATTAATCTTGAGGAAGATCATAAACCATGTGTCCAAGGTCAAAGACGACTAAATCCTAACATGCAAGAAGTGGTAAAAAAGGAAGTGCTAAAATTGTTAGATGCGGGAATTATCTATGCAATTTCCGATTCTAAATGGGTGAGTCCAGTCCAAGTTGTTCCTAAGAAAGGAGGAACTACCGTAGTAAAAAATGATAAAAATGAGCTAATTCCAACTAGAATTGTGACGGGTTGGAGAATGTGCATTGATTATAGGAGGATAAATCTAGCCACTAAGAAAGACCACTACCCATTACCTTTTATTGACCAAATATTGGAAAGGTTGGCATGTCACAAATATTTTTGCTATCTAGATGGTTATTCCGGGTTCTTTCAAATATCCATTCACCCGGATGACCAAGAGAAGACCACATTTACATGTCCCTATGGTACCTTTGCCTACCGTAGAATGCCTTTCGGTCTTTGTAATACCTCCGCCACTTTCCAACGTTGCATGATAAGCATCTTTTCCGACTACATTGAGTCTAGCATGGAGGTGTTTAAGGATGATTTTAGTGTATATGGTTCTTCTTTTGATGCTTGTTTAACTAACTTGTCCAAAGTGTTGAAGCGTTGTGAAGAGGCCGATTTGGTGTTGAATTGGGAAAAGTGCCACTTCATGGTGAATGAAGGAGTGGTGCTTGGTCATATTGTTTCGGAAAGAGGAATTGAGGTGGACCGTGCTAAGGTCCAAGTCATTGAGCAACTACCCCCTCCGGTAAATGTGAAGAGTGTAAGGAGTTTCTTAGGCCATGCGGGTTTCTACCGCCATTTTATTAAAGATTTTTCTAAGATTGCCAAACCCCTTACGGAGCTTCTTTTAAAAGATGCTCCCTTTGTGTTTACTAATGATTGTCTTGAGTCTTTTAATAGGATCAAGAAGGCTTTGATTTCCACACCTATCATCCAATCACCGGATTGGAACTTGCCATTCGAGCTCATGTGTGATGCAAGTGACTATGCGGTAGGTGCCGTGCTACGACAAAGAAAGGACAAGGTTCTCCATGCTATCTACTACGCTAGCAAAGCCTTGGATGCGACTCAAATTAATTATGCCACCACGGAGAAAGAGCTACTTGCCATTGTCTATGCCTTAGACAAATTTCTCTCTTACTTGATCGGTTCCAAAGTCATTGTTCATACTGATCATACCGCATTGAAGCATATCCTAGCCAAACAAGAAGCTAAGCCAAGATTAATACGTATTATCTTGCTTTTTCAAGGATTTGATCTTGAGATAAAAGAGAAGAAATGGGCCGAAAATGTTGTTGCCGACCACCTATCCCGTTTGAAGTTCAATGATGGAGGTATTGAGTTACCTATCGATGATTCCTTCGCCGACGATGTTCTAATGATGTTGGAAGCCAATACTCCTTGGTATGCCGACATAGCCAACTACCTAGTTGGAAGAGAGTTGCCACCCAACCTTTCATATCAACAAAGGAAGAAGTTCTTACATGATTCCAAGTTCTTCCTATGGGATGATCCACACTTGTTCAAACATTGCTCCGATGGGCTATTCTGGAGATGTATCCCACATTGGGATGTGAAATGGGTGCTATAAGGACGCCATTCTTCTCCTTATGGTGGTCATCATGGACCATCCAAAAACGTTGCAAAGGTGTTGCAATCCGACTTCTATTGGCCAACTATGTTCCAAGATGCTAAGAATTTCGTGATAGCTTGTGATGCTTGCCAAAGGATGGGCTCCATATCAAGGAGGCACGAGATGCCTATAAATGGTATCTTGGAAGTAGAGGTGTTTGGTGTTTGGGGCATAGATTATCAAGGACCTTTTCCTTCCTCAAAAGGGAATCGGTATATTTTGGTTGCCGTTGATTATGTCTCTAAATGGGTAGAGGCAATTTCTACTCCAACCAATGATGCTCGCACCGTGATTAACTTATTCAAGAAGATCATATTCCCAAGGTTCGGTGTTCCAAGAGCGATCGTTAGTGATCGTGGTACTCATTTTGGTGAGAAACAACTTGATGCTTTGTTAGAAAAATATGGAGTCTCTCATAGAAGAGGCTTGGCTTACCACCCACAAACTAGTGGCCATGTGGAGGTTTCCAACCGTGAGATCAAGTCCATACTTGAGAAAGTTGTTGCCAAATCACGAAAGGATTGGAGTATGAAGCTCGATGATACCTTATGGGCCTACCGTACCGCATTTAAGACACCTATTGGCACCTCACCATATAGGTTAGTCTATGGAAAGGCGTGCCATCTTCCCGTTGAGATGGAACAAAAGGCTTTTTGGGCAATTAAGGAGCTTAACATGGACCCGAAATTGAGTGGAGAAAAGCGGTTATTGTAACTCAATGAGCTCGATGAATTCTGCTTACAAGCTTACGAGAGCTCCCGTCTCTACAAGGAGAGGACAAAAAGATGGCATGACAAGAAGATCTTGAACAAGGAATTTCAAATTGGTGATAAGGTCTTGATATTCAATTCCCGTTACAAGCTATTTTCGGGAAAGTTACGATCACGGTGGACCGGTCCATGTACCGTCACAAATGTCAACAAGTTCGGTTCCGTTAAAGTGATGACCACCAAGGGCAAAAAATTCAAAACAAACGGTCAACGTTTGAAGCTCTACCATGAGAATGTGAGCGTTGGTGTGATAGAGGAAATGATCGTTCAACCTCTACCAAAGAAAGCTTAAACCAACTCAAGCTTTTTCGTCGTACGGGATTTTAAACCAGCGCTTCTTGGGAGGCAACCCAAGCTTTTTATTTGCTTTTATTTTTTTTTGTTTTTAATTTTCTACAATTTATTGTTTTTCGTAGATTAGTAATAAAATACTCGATTTGACGATGTTTCTTTTTGTGATTTTTAGGTGAAAATTAAGAATTAAGGCTTAGAAGTGAATATGGCACGATTCCCCATGCAAGAATCCCGTTCGGGGACGTGGTTTTCGAGAAACTAGAGAAGAATTACCACCCATAAGCAAGTAAGTCAAATACGGGCATGAGCAGTCAACCCCGATCGGGGTTGGGGGCCCCGATCGGGGTCGTGGTTCTGTGAGTTTTTCGCTGCTATTTCACGGGTAAGTAAAAAAAAAAAGAAATATTTCTATCATTCTATCCTATACCCGACGATACTCTTCTTCTTCTTCTTCTTCTTCTTCTTCTTCTTCTTCTTCTTCTTCTTCTTCTTCTTCTTCTTCTCTCTTCCATATTTTCTTCAATTCTTCACCTAAAATCACAAGGAACATCAATGTCTTCATCAATTCTGCAAGATTCATTCACCCATTAACATCAATTGGTAAGTTTTCTTCTCTTTTCTCTTTAAAGTCATCCATTTCAATCAATTAATTGGATTATGCAAACCCTAACTCAATTTGGAGGAATTCGATTTTGTGCCTTTTAGTGCTAGAAATTGATTGTAGAATGCTTATTTCATGTTTGTAGTGTGAATTAGTTCACTATTTTGTACTATTATATATGTCTATTATGATGAATTTTGGTTTGCCTTAAGATGAATTTTTGTCTCAAATTTCAGAAAAATGGCACCAAGAAGACGTCCTACCCAAGGTGCTTCTAAGAGAAGGAGAGGTGAGGCGGAATCCTCCCATGTTGCGGAGGATGTGCAAATGGAAGAAGTCCTGGAGTGGCAAGACCCGGATTTTTTGGGTGTGATCTTCAATTCACAAGCTCAATACAACAATTGGGTCATCTTAAAGAGCAAAGGAATGAAACCAACCAAATTTATCAACCAAGCTTCTTTAAAAAATATTGGGATTGAGAAAAATGTTAAAGCATTGTTTAAAAATCTTGGTATGAAGCATTGTTACACAATGAATTATAAGACCTTCCCCAAACTCACCCTTGAGTTCTTAAGCTCTTTCGAGTTTCATAGGTCTAGGAAACCCGGTTTTACATTTTTTGTTACCTTTCGCTTATTTAATGAAGACCATAGGATGGACTTAGCGGACTTTGCAAATATCTTCCAATTGCCTCACAAAGACTTACCCATCGAAACACCCGATTCATATGACCCCGTTTTGACTTGGAATGCCATTTCTCATTTGCCTTTTCAAGGTTGGGACCATAGCCCTCATCAATATATACGTTACCCCGACATAAGGATTTGGCAAAGGTTTATGGGATGGACCTTTTTTGGGAGAAATGAACCTCATTCGGTGAGGAAGATTGAGGTAGATATTTTGGATGCTTTCTTGAATGTTAATGGTGATGAGAAGTGGGGAATCAATATCCCCTACCACTTTGCGGTCCATTTGACCAAGCAATGCAACCCCAAAAATAGTTGTATTGTCTTGGGGGGTTTGGTTACTAAGATTGCACACCACTTATGTAGGTTTAACCAAGAGAATACCAATTTGAGACCATTGCTTGAGTCTAGGGAAAATGGAGTTGGGCTTGATTATGAATATTTTCTTTCTTGTAATTGGTTTAGGGATGCTTACCCTAACATGTTTTGGAAGATAGGTAGGCAAGACTCCATTAGTCTACCCGAAGAAAAGAAAGAAATTAAGGCTTTGGTGCATACTAAGCCTCATCATGGGAGTGACCCCTTTACTAGACCTACTTACCATTTGGCCTTAAGAGGTGAGACACATACCACCGTTGAGAGGCGTGTGGGAGGTCAACCCTCTCAAGCACGTCACTCCACCTCTAGCATTGAATCACCCTCTAGCATAGAAATGATGAATATGATGCGGGAAATGAACTTAGGTGTTAATGCAATTCGTGATGACCAACGACTTGCTTTGCATCCAATTTATGATCATTTTGCTAGACAAGGAGTTATCCAACCCGAGGGGCCACACCCTTCATATTATACTTATCCTCCGGGTGGATTTCCTCCTTCTTCCCCTATCCCCCCTCCTCCTAACAATGATGCAGGTACATTTACTACATATGCACCCGGTCCGGATTTTTGTGGTTCGGATTATGGTGTTGAGGCATTACAAGGAGGATATGGTGGCTATGGTGGGTATAGTGGGTATGGTGATGGTCTTGGTAGTGGTGATGTGACCATAATTAGAGCATATTTAGTCCCCGAATTAGCCTTGTTCCCATGCTTTTTAGTGCATATTTGGGTCATTTATTGTCTTTAGTCCTTTGTTTTGCATATTTGTTGAGGTTTTGTTTCCTTGGTAGGAAAGGAGTGCAAACCTTGCATTTTCATGGCAAAATGAAGCTAAATTGATTGAATTCAATGACCAAGCATCAAAGAGAAGACAAGATTAGAAGGCATTTGTACATACTATAGTAGATGGGCAATGATGAGAAAAGATCCTTGCATCCCCGAGGAATTCCTCAAGGATTCTACGAAGAAAAAGGAAGAAAAGAAGAAAGAAAGTAGCTGTAGGACAATCCGAGCGGATTGTCCACAAGACGCCCGTCCAGCAAGGGCAATCCGAGCGTCTTCCCCAAGTGGACGCCCGTCCAGAAACACCAGAATCCGCCCGTCCACCCCAACAATCCGCCCGTCCAAAACACCCCCAATCCGCCCGTCCCGTGCCCTGGACGCTCAGATTGTGTGTCAGCCATTTCGTCTTCTACAAGTTTCAAGGAAGGATGCGCATATTTTTCTAAGACCAGCAAAAAGGAGACCGGAGTCTCCCTTGAGGCCGACGATTCCTCAAGGACTTAATCGTCATTTAAGCCCTTAGTAAACCCTAATTTATGTAACTAATCCCCACTATAAATACCCCATTAGGCTAATTAGAAGAGCATGTTCTTCTTAGCAATCTTTAGTGTAGTTAATATCAATCAAATCTCTCTTTAATCTTGTAATCAACATTTAATCAAGTTTTAATACAAGTTTCATTTCCTTAATCTCTCTCTTGTTCATCCTTTGTTTTGGGTAATTGAAGATTATTTGGGTTATTATTGTGAGATTGACAACCTTCCAATCAATCATCAAGTACTTCTATTATTCTTTGCTTTATTATTGGAATCATTAGTAGGTATAATTCTCTTAAATCCCTTTTTAATTATTGTTAATTATCTTCATTTATTCATCATGTTTCACTTTGTTGGTATGATTGACAACCTTGCTAGCATGTTCAACATGATAATGAGTGAGTAGTTTCCTTAGCTAGGGTTAATGGGTAATTAGGGGAAACCAACATGGGGGATGATTCATGCTTAAATTAATATGTTTTCATAGTTTATTTGCTTGCTTGTTGTGATCTCAACTTATGCACATGTTATGTTTGATGAAATGCGAGCCTATGAATCCTTGCATTTTTTACCCATCTCCTATCTTTTCAATGAGACTTGTAAGACATAAACCAACTCGAGTCTCATTAGACCATGCATATAGTTGAGTAGGGAAGATTAAGTCGACTTGTAGGTGTTGTACAATCTAATCGATTCGGCTCCGGAACCCAAACTTTCCTAGGATTGTAAGATATAAACCAACTCGATCCATCACAATAATAATTGCTTGCTTATAATTTGAGAATATGTTTGTATGATCAATTCCCATGAATCCCCTATGACCCCATGACACCCTAGTGCCTTTTATCAATTGTTTACATCCCTTTTAATTATCTTGCTTGTTTACTTTTATTGCTATTTAGTTTAGTGATCTTCTACTTCAAACCCCAAATTGTGACACCCCTAGACACCACTAGTTGCGATTGAAAATCTCATCTCAATTCCCGTCCCTTGGGATTCGACATTTACTTGCCTCTTTACTAATTGTAGAGTTGTTTGTGAAGTTATAAATTGTGTTTTGGTTTAGGTGCTCCTAACGAAAAGTACCGAAAACTAAACCTCCATCGTGAGTCCGACCAAAAATGGCGCCGTTGCCGGGGACGGTGTTAATTTGATTTAGATTTTCTTATATTGTTACTAGTTGTGTCTTTCTTTGCCTTGGGGAAGTAAAACTCCTCAAGGTTTGTTCTAATTGTTTTCAAGTTGTTCGATATTTTGCAAGATGGACCTTATAGAGTGTTTTGTAGAGGACCACTTAAGTATACCTTTCTTCAAAGACCCCATGCAAGCATTGGAAGCCTTGGAAGCAAGTGAGGCTAAAAATATGTATTGGGAATTAGAGGTAGATCTTTTTGAGTCCTCTCTAGCCAACAAAGAACTTACTCATGCACAATCCGAATTAGTACATAACATCCTTGTGGAAGCATGTCAACCTATAGAAGATGAGCAATCCATCCTAGAAGACATCTTACAAGCTCAAGAGCAAGAGGAATTCGTCATGGAATTCGAGTGTGATGAGATTGATGAGAACGAAGAACAAGTTGAGTATGCAATGAGAATGGAATGTCTAATGGAAATGGAGCAAATTCTCAATGAACCTTCAAAGGAGGAAAGTGAGGTACAAACCCCTACTTTAAAACCCCTTCCCCCAAATTTGAAATATGCTTACCTTGATGAATCAAAGATCAACCCCGTGATTGTTAATGATAGACTTGATGAAAACCAATTGGGAAAATTGCTTGATGTGTTAAAACAACATGAAAAGGCTATAGATTATAGTCTAGATGACCTTAAGGGGATAAGTCCCAACTTTTGTATGCATAGAATTCATCTAGAGGAGGACCATAGACCTACCATCCAATCTCAAAGGAGATTAAACCCCCACATGCAAGAAGTTGTCAAGGGAGAGGTTATGAAATTACTTGATGCGGGAATCATATACCCCATATCGGATTCTTTGTGGGTTAGCCCCGTTCAAGTGGTACCTAAGAAAGGAGGTACCACGGTGGTGACAAACGAAAAGAATGAGTTAATACCCACAAGGAAGATCACCGGTTGGCGTATGTGCATTGACTATCGAAAATTGAATTCCGCAACAAGAAAGGATCATTTCCCCTACCATTCATTGACCAAATGCTTGAGAGGTTAGCCTCCAACAAATTCTTTTGTTACCTTGACGGGTATTCGGGATTCTTTCAAATCCCTATACACCCGGATGACCAACATAAGACCACCTTCACATGCCCTTATGGTACTTTTTCATATAGGAGGATGCCTTTTGGCTTATGTAATGCCCCCGCCACTTTCCAAAGATGCATGATGAGTGTCTTCTCCGACTACCTAGAGACCATAATGGAAGTTTTTATGGATGATTTTAGCATTTATGGAAAGGACTTTGACTCATGTTTGCATAATCTTTCTCTTGTATTGCAAAAATGTGAAGATGTTAGTCTTGTTTTAAATTGGGAAAAGTGTCACTTCATGGTCAATGAAGGAATTGTTTTGGGTCATTTAATCTCAGAAAAGGGCATCGAGGTCGATAAAGCTAATGTTGAGGTGATAGATAAACTCCCACCTCCCGTGAATGTTAGAGGGGTGAGAAATTTTCTCGGTCACGCGGGTTTCTATCGCCGTTTCATAAAAGATTTTTCAAAAATAGCGAAACCCCTCACTCAACTCTTACTTAAAGATGCCCAATTCCATTTCACTGATGAGTGTGTTGAAGCCTTTAATAGAATCAAGGAAGCACTAATCTCGGCACCGATCATTCAACCTCCAAATTGGGAACTACCGTTCGAGATTATGTGTGATGCTAGTAACTACGCCGTTGGAGCAGTTCTTGGCCAACGAGTAGAAAGAGCTCTTCATGCCATCTATTATATAAGCAAGACTCTTGATCCCTCCCAAGTGAACTATGATACCACCGAGAAAGAGCTTCTTGCCATTGTCTATGCTTTGGACAAATTCCGTTCCTACTTACTTGGATCCAAAGTGATTGTCTTTTCGGGTCACCGTGCTCTCCGACATCTCTTGATAAAGAAGGAGGCCAAACCAAGGTTGTTAAGATGGATTTTGCTTCTTCAAGAATTCGACTTAGAGATAAGAGACAAGAAAGAAGCCGAAAATGTAGTGGCGGATCACTTGTCAAGGATCTGGTTTCATGATGAACAAGGAGAAACACCGATCAATGACTCATTTCTTGACGATATCTTGATGGCCATTCAAACACAACTTGAAAGGCACATCACCCCATGGTTTTCCGATTATGCCAACTATATCGTTGGAAGAGTACTCCCTCCAAATTTGAACTATAACCAAAGGAAGAGGTTCTTATTCGAAGTAAAGAGGTACTTATGGGATGACCCAAACCTCTACAAAGAGTGTAGTGATGGGCTCTACCGGAGGTGCATCCCTCAATGGGAAGTCCAAGGAATCTTGGAAGGGTGTCACTCATCACCCTACGGTGGGCACCATGGAGCAAGGAGAACCATTGCAAAAATTCTTCAATCGGGATTCTATTGGCCTATAATGTTTCAAGATACAAGGAATTCATCATTCATTGTGATGCTTGTCAAAGAACGGGGAATATCTCTTGGAGGAATGAAATGCCACAAAGGGGCATACTAGAGGTGGAGATCTTCGATGTTTGGGGAATCGACTACCAAGGTCCGTTTGTGACATCCAATAGGAATAAATATATCCTTGTGGCCGTAGATTACGTCTCAAAGTGGGTGGAGGTAATTGCCACTCCAAACGATGATGCAAAAACGGTCACCAAGCTCTTCAAGAAAATAATCTTCCCAAGATTTGGAGTTCCTAGAGCAATCATAAGTGATGGAGGAACGCATTTTCATGAAAAGAAGCTCGCATCTCTTTTGACCAAGTATGGTGTTCAACATAGAACCGGCTTGGGATACCATCCTCAAACAAGCGGTCAAGTTGAAGTTTCGAATAGAGAGATCAAGCAAATCCTTGAGAAAGTGGTGAATAAGACCCGAAAAGATTGGAGCACAAAGCTTGATGACGCTCTTTGGGCTTATAGGACGGCCTATAAGACTCCCATAGGAGCCTCTCCTTACAAGCTTGTCTATGGAAAAGCATGCCACTTGCCAATCGAATTAGAGTACAAAGCTTTTTGGGCAATCCGAGCCCTTAACCTTGATCTCAAATTAAGTGGTCAAAAGAGGATGATTCAAATTCAAGAGTTGGAAGAATTCCGACTACAATCTTATGAGAATGCCAAGATCTACAAGGAAAGGACAAGAATGCTTCATGATAAGAGGATCAAGCAAAAAACCTTGCACAAAGGGGATAAAGTCCTTCTATTCAATTCCCGTTATCGACTCTTTCCGGGAAATTTGAACTCTAGATGGATGGGTCCCTATGTAATTACCGAGGTTGGAAAATATGGGATTTTGAAATCAAGGCGGAAGATGGAAGCAAATTCAAGGTCAATGGTCAAAGATTGAAGCCATACTATGAGGGAGCATTTGTGGAGAGGTCGAGGTCATCTACCTCGGGCCTCCTCATACTTGAAGGAATCATCAAAGGGAGAGTTTGACGGAGTCCTCCCTAAACCACCACTTGTAAATATACTAACCCTCTAACTTGTATTTATAATTTTGTTGCATTCCCTTTATCATAAACATAAATTCTTTCCATGAGAGTAAGTGAGGGAGGGTCACTAATGAATTTTAAATGAAGGAAGGAACCAATTTTCAAGTGTGGGGAAACTTTTATCGGAGTGAAGGAAATCAAAATAAATCCACAGCAAGGAACCCGAGCGTCTAAAGAGAGAATCCGCTCGGTTTGTACAAAGACGTCCATATTTTTGAGAATCCGCTTGTCCTGCTGGAATCCGAGCGTCTGAATACAAATCCGCTCGTATTTTTGCCAGTGCATTTGAAGAAAAGTTCCTGTCACAGAATCCGCTCGTCTTTGGGAAAAGACGCTCGTCCTGATCCAGAAAAGACGCTCGTCTTGGCTGCGACAAATTTTTGCAAAAATTCGTTGTAAGAGAATCCGTGCGTCTTCCCTGGAATCCGCTCGTCCCAAAATGACAAAATCCGAGCGTCTTATGCCCGAATCCGCTCGTCTTCCTGCGGTCTTCACTCCCGATTTCCCAATTCTAAATTCATCCCACCACAAAATTTGTGACACATCACCCTTCCTTCCACTTCTACAACCCTTATAAATGTCCAAAGTTCTACAAATAAGTTGCTTATGAACAGTAGAGCAGTAGTTTTCATGCTACTCACGTGAGGAACATGCATTGCACTGTTCTTGCTCTTTGACCTTCTTTTTGATTGTTGCCTCTCTATTGTCTCTCTCTATTTATTCTTCGTCTCTCATTCTTCTTCACCTGGTTATTTTGAGCTCTTTCATTCTCTTTTTCTCCATCTCTAATCATCTCTCATTATTTCTTATTTCTTAATCTCGAATCATTTTAGATCTGCTGCTTTGCTCGCCTCTTTATTCACCATTTTCTTTGGTGAGTTTATTGTTAATTTGTTAATTAAGTTTATTGTTAATTTGTGACCTTAACTTGATTGATGCTTTTAGCGGTTTTGCTTTCAATGGCTCGGAAATTAAACTAAGGTTGTGTCTTGTGATTAGGTTTAGTGGTTTTGCATTGACAATTTTAAGAGTTGCTACCTTCAGTTGCTCAGAAGTCAATTAGGGTTGTGTTGTAATACTCCGTATTTATGGTCTTGGGGGCACTCTATCGAGTAGCCCTTACTCTGTCGAGTAAGGGTATGTTGCAGAATAAAATAGTTTCTGACCTGTTGGGCACTCGATCGAGTAGCTGGGGACTCGATCGAGTAGGGGGGTACTCGATCGAGTACCTTGGGTACTCGATCGAGTGTCCGGTTTATCGGGGGAGTTTTCTCGGGTTTTGTTAATCACGCGATTAAGGTATATAAACATATTCGTCTTTGTTTTAAAACACTTTTTACAAAACCTAAAACCCGTTTAAGAGAGAAAGCGATCGATCCTTCTTCCTAATCGCGTTCTTGACAATTCCGGAGTTCGAGACGGTCGGTTTGCATCGTAGTTCGTGTCGTTGGATTCCTTGCGTCGAGGGTAAGCTTTTAACATAAGTTTTATAATGTTTTGATAAGGTGGTTGAAACCCTAATTTAGCAATTGGGGATTTTATGAGTAGGAATTGAATGGTAGTCTTTATGTGTTATGTATGATAGGAGGAGAATTCGTAGAGGAGCCGTTTTGAGACAAAATTTGTAGATACCGTCTGCGTGTTGTGCTTTCCGGTAGGATTTCCTACTCGATTAGTCCCATAATGGGATATTGGTGATGTCTTTGTAATTAGGCGATTGATATGATGATTGTAATTGTGATTATGATTGTGGTTGTGTTCGTTGATGGCTCTCGAGATGCGTTCTCGGCTGAGTGGGGTCACTTGCGGGAGTGATCTCACGCCCTAGTTTCGCCTTCTGTGGAACCCGCCACAGAAGGGATGTGCACATTAATGAGCAGGGTTATCGCTCGTACGATGAGCGGGCTTAGGTGGGAACGGCAGGTCCCCCATCGCGGTAGTCCGTCCAAAGGACGATCGGTGATTGAGGCGGTTGGTTGGATGTGTGTGTGTGTGACAGATTCAATTGTCTATTTGTCTTATTGTTGTTATCTATATTGATTGTGTGATTAGTACTGACCCCGTGTTGTTTTGTAAACCTGCGGTGATCCATTCGGGATGGTGAGCGGATATTGAGCAGTATAGAGATGATACTCGGGATAGGCGGGATGGCCACGACGTGACGCTAGAGCCTTCCGTAGTAGTTTAGTTTTATTTATATTTCGATTGAGAAAGTTAGTTTGGAATAATGTATTATACTATCAGTTTGGTTTCGAGGATTGTATTCATTCATTAAACTATTATAATAAATGTCGTTTCTATTTTGTCTATTTGATTATCATACCTCGGGCAACCGAGATGGTGATGTCTTCATACCTGAGTGGTCCTGGTAAGGCACTCGGAGTATGGGGGTGTTACAAATGGTATCAGAGCGACGATCCTGAAACCTGTAACCAATGAACTTAATGAACATAGAGAGTCAATTAAAATGAACCCGGGGTAAAAGTTGTGGGAGCTAGTGCAAGGGCTTGGGAGACGTCCTAAAGTCGCAAGGGGTCGCCCTACAACTTTGAACCGGTCACGGGGGAGAGTGTTTGTTGAATATATGTGTGCTTGTTAACTTGTGCAACAAAGTGATGAAGTGTGTTGATTGTTTGGTGTTGAAATAGGAAGTTGAGCATGTGAAAGGAAATGATACGTGGAACATGTTAATGAGATGATAGCATGTTGAGGTGTTTACAATGTGGCTTTTATAGCATGATGATTGATTTTACTGATAAGTAGAATAGATGCGTAGCATATTGATTATGATATCATGCGATTTTTATAAAATTAGCAATGTTAGTATGTGACGTAATATGCGGGTAGCTTTTACGTATTAGTGATACTTGATCGAGTGAGACTAACTCGATCGGATAGGTTTTTGACGATTTTGGACCAGAATCGCGTTTTGGGGCACTCGATCGAGTAGCTAGGGGTACTCGATCGAGTAGGGGGTCACTCGATCGAGTAGCCTAGATACTCGATCGAGTAGGTTAGAGATCAGAAGGTCTGTTTGGTTCTGGAGTTTGGGTACTCGATCGAGTACATAGGGGCACTCGATCGAGTAGCCCGTTACTCGATCGAGTGGGTTTGGATACTCGATCGAGTAGGTTCTGGGCAGCGAGTTCTCGTGTTTTGAAGTTTAGTACGCATGTTCATGTTTACCCTTTCTTATATACGTATAGTTTCAAGATGCCGCCAAAGAGAAATGCCTTGTATGCGAGAGCCGAGCTTATGACCACCGATGACATCGTCAAGATGTTAGAGCACCAGGATGCTCGACCGAGACCCCAAGAAAGTGAACGAGGACAAGAATAAGGAAAAGGAGAAGGAAGTTGACCATGCTAAAGTCAGCCTTTATATTGCGAGGTTCAACCCAAAAGAGTACAAGGGAGTTGAGGAGCCTAACCTTCTCGATAGTTGGCTGAGGGAGATGGAGAACATACTAGACTTAGTCCATTGTCCTGATGAGATGAGAGTGGATCGAGGCTGCATTTTATCCGAGGGAGGCAGTGGCAAGTGGTGGGATTCGGTGAAGGTGAGTGCTAAGGAGTTGTATACCAACCAAGGGTTACCCGCTATACCTTGGGAGGAGTTTCGTAGGGGGTCGTGAGGAAGGAGTTTGTCTTAGGAACATGTGAGGAGTAAGTTGAGGGAGGAGTTTGATAAGTTTAAGATGACTCGCCGAGATGTCTGTGGGTCGAGTACTACAGCGCGTTCAATGAGAAATCTAGATATCTTTGAGGACATGGGTTTGAGTGATGAGAATTTGGCTTTGAGGTTTGAGAGTGGACTAACCACGAAGATTATGGACAAGTTACCCGTGGGGAGTCCTCACCGATGTGAAGGAAGCGTATGAGAGGGCCGGGAGAGCTGAGAGACTAGTGGAGATGGCTCAGGAGAGGTCTGGTGGTGAGAAGAGGAAGTCGGAGAGCGAGGGTGGTGGCCAATCTAATTACAAGAAAGGCAACCACAATCGCCCTAAGGGGTTTTCTTCGGATCCGGGTTTAGTCTTTGGAGCGTCCTTTGGGCGAGGCCGTGGGAGTGCGAGTAATAGTTGGGGGTGACCTGCTTTGGGTGTGGTGGCGTAGGCCACAAGAGACATGAGTGCACGAGTGCACCGGATCTTTTCGAGACCCGCACGAGCTTTGCGAGCAACAGACCGGCGGGATCATGGCCAAACCGGGAAGTCGAGCTACCAGGAGGAGGCAACCGCAACGGCGGTAATTCTTATCAGAAGACACCGATGAACAACAACAACAACCAAGGGTCGGGTGCTAAGCCGACCGCATCAGCTAGTACTGTCCAGGGAGGTGGGCAGAAGACCAGTGGCAAGCTATTCATGATGGACAAGAAGGCAGCTGAGGAAGATGAGCATGTTATCACCGGTACATTCCTTGTTAATGGTATTCCTACGTTTGTTTTGTTTGATTCGGGGCTTCTCGATCGTTTGTGTCGTCGAGTCATGTAAAACAGTTGGGTTTGAGAGTATATGAGTCTGTTAATGAGCAAGTTTTCATACCGTCGGGTGAGTCTGTACCTTGTGGGCGGTTGTTTAGAGATGTATCCTTGATAGTTGGGCAAGTTGATTTCCCTGTAGACTTGCTAGAGTTTCCTTTTAACGGCTTTGAGATGATAGTTGGGATGGATTGGTTAGGAAAGTATAAAGCTAAGATAGATTGTCATCAAAAGAAAGTGTCCTTGAGAGGTCCTAAGGGTGTTAGTGTGTCTTACCTTACCTGGGTTTCTAGTCAGACCCAAAGTTAAGTTGATTGCAGCTGTCACCTTGAAGTCTTATCTGAGGAAGGGGTGTCCTTTGATCTTATGCCATGTGAGAGATGACCGGATAGAGAGTCCGACAGTTGATGAGATACCAGTGGTGGGAGAGTTTGCTGACGTTTTTCCTGATGAAATTCCGGGGTTACCACCGAAGAGAGAGATAGATTTCACCGTTGAGTTGAAGCCAGGGACGGGGCCAATCTCTAAGGCACCGTACCGTATGGGTCCTAAGGAGATGGAGGAGCTTAGGAAGCAGTTGGATGATCTGATAGAGAAGGGATACATTAGACCAAGTGTATCGCCGTGGGGAGCACCAGTTCTATTTGTGAAGAAGAAAGATGGAACTTTGAGGTTATGCATAGATTACAGAGAGTTGAACCGAGTGACGATAAAGAATAAGTACCCTTTGCCAAGGATAGATGACCTGTTTGATCAGTTGAGTTTGATCAGTTGAGTGGTGCAACGGTCTTTTCTAAGATCGATTTGAGATCGGGGTACCATCAGGTGAAGATTAGAGATGTGGACATACCGAAGACAGCTTTCACGTCGAGGTATGGCCATTATGAGTATGTGGTGATGCCGTTTGGGTTGTCTAATGCGCCCGGTGTTTATGGATTTGATGAATAGGATCTTGACGTTCTTGGATCAGTTCGTAGTAGTGTTTATTGATGATATCTTAGTCTATTCTAAGACTAAGGAGGAGCATGAGGAGCATTTGAGGATCGTGTTGCAGACATTGAGGGAGCATGAGTTGTATGCTAAGTTGTCCAAGTGTGAGTTCTGGTTAGAGGAAGTGGCTTTTCTGGGGCATGTGATATCTAAAGATGGGGTAGTCAGAGATCCGGCAAAGATTGAGGCAGTGACAAAGTGGGAAGCACCGAAGAATGTCGCGGAGGTTAGAAGTTTCTTGGGTTTAGCTGGATACTACAGACGGTTTGTGAA
This sequence comes from Silene latifolia, assembly GCF_048544455.1. Taxonomy (NCBI): domain Eukaryota; kingdom Viridiplantae; phylum Streptophyta; class Magnoliopsida; order Caryophyllales; family Caryophyllaceae; genus Silene; species Silene latifolia. The sequence continues at coordinate 172,152,689 of NC_133538.1, forward strand.
AGATTTCTCCAAGATAGCTAGACCGATGACGACGTTGATGAGGAAAGAGAACAGGTTTCGTTGGGATGAGAGTTGTGAGACGGCGTTCCAGGACATTAAAGGAGCGTTTGACTACGCTTTCTGTCTTAGCATTGCCTGAAGGAAGCGAGAATTTTGAGGTTTATACCGATGCCTCGAAGAATGGGTTGGGATGTGTGTTGATGCAGAATGGTAAAGTGATTGCCTATGCTTCTAGGCAGTTGAAGCCTTATGAGGAGAATTACCCTACTCATGATCTGGAGTTGGGTGCAGTGGTGTTTGCTCTCAAGATTTGGAGGCATTACCTGTATGGAGCAATCTTTAAGGTATTTTCGGATCACAAGAGTCTCAAGTACATCTTCACGCAGAAGGAGTTGAACATGAGACAGAGGAGGTGGATGGAGTTAATTGGCGACTACGACATGGAAATCATCTACCATGAAGGGAAGGCCAATGTTGTTGCTGATGCTTTGAGTAGGAAGAGTGTACATTCCTTGTGTACAGCTCTATCTTTGATGAGGTTGAGGGATGAGGTAGCGAGCTTTGGGATTCATAGGATGCGAGAGGAGATGCCATGGGTGATATGACAATACATATGGAGTTTTATGATGACATTCGAGGTAAACAAGCTTTGGATCCTAAGATAGTTGAGTGGAGAGCGGGAGTAGAGAGAGGACAAAGTGTCCGGTTTTCGATACATACAGATGGTAGTTTGAGGTTCGATGGTAGGTGGTGTGTTCCTAATGATGAGGAGTTGAAAAAGACAATCATGACAGAAGCACATTGCACACCATATTCAGTTCATCCAGGTGGAGACAAGCTTTACAAGGATTTGAAGAAAACGTTTTGGTGGCCTGGGATGAAGAAAGAGACAGCTGAGTTTGTGTCCCGTTGTTTGACATGCCAGAGAGTTAAAGGGGAACAGAGAAGACCACAGGGTAAGATTCAGTCTTTAGAGGTGCCTGAGTGGAAGTGGGAATCCATTTCCATGGACTTTATTGTGGGTTTGCCAAAGAGTCAACAAGGTAACAACATGATTTGGGTGATAGTGGATCGCTTGACCAAGTCAGCTCACTTTGTTCCAATGAAAGATACATGGACTAAGGCACAATTGGCTATGGCCTATCGAAAGAACGTGCTTAAGTTACATGGAGTCCCTAAGGACATAGTGTCTGACAGAGATGCGAGGTTTATATCGAGGTTTTGGAAAGAGTTGCAGGAATCGTTGGGAACAGCTTTGAAGATGAGTACGGATTCCATCCTGCGACAGATGGGCGGAGACGAGAGAACAATCAAGACTTTGGAGGACATGTTGAGAGCTTGTGTGATGGATTTTGGTGGTAGCTGGGAGCAGAGGTTGGACTTGATAGAGTTCTCTTACAACAACAGTTACCACACTAGCATTGGTATGGCACCGTTTGAGGCTTTGTATGGGAGGAGATGTAGGAGTCCAATCTGGGGACGATAGTCTTTGAGGCAAAGGTTTTAGGACCAGAGATGGTGCATGAGATGATAGAACAAATTAAGATGATCGAGAACGGATGAGAGCAGCCCGGGATCGACGGAAGAGTTATGCGGATCTACATCGTCGGGACATCGAGTTTCGGGTTGGGGACAAGGTTCTTACGAAAGTGTCCCCTATGCGTGGAGTTATGAGATTTGGGAAGAAAGGCAAGTTAAGTCAGAAGTTTATAGGGCCTTATGAGATCTTAGAGCGAGTTGGAGAGGTTGCTTATCGTCCGGCTTTACTGCTGCGTTAGAGAGAGTGCATAATGTGTTTCATGTATCGCAGTTGCGGAAGTATGTGAGTGACCCGTCACATGTGTTAGAGGCAGAGAGTTTAGAGCTAGATGAGTCCTTGTCATATCTTGAGGTACCTAAGCGGATCCTAGACCGAAAGGTTAGAAAGACTAGGAGTGGGGAGACAGTTTTGCTTAAGATCCTATGGTCTAACCACGAGACCGAGGAAGCTACATGGGAAGCCGAGGATATCATGAAAGAGCGCTACCCTTTCCTTTTTGATCAGGTATGTATGGTTACGGGGACGTAACCTTGTTTCTTTTAGGGGGTAGGAGATGATCGCGAGAGTTTTTAGGAGTTTTATACACCTTTTATATGTTGTGTCGGGATGTTTGTCTTGGGTTTGTATCATGTTTTTGTTTGATGGTTGAGTCGGGAATGTTGAGGGAGTACCTTTGTTTTTGTTGTGGTTTGAACTTCGGGGACGAAGTTCTTTTTAAGGAGGGAAGACTGTAATACTCCGTATTTATGGTCTTGGGGGCACTCTATCGAGTAGCCCTTACTCGTCGAGTAAGGGTATGTTGCGAAATAAAATAGTTTCGACTGTTGGGCACTCGATCGAGTAGTCGGGGACTCGATCGAGTACCTTAGGTACTCGATCGAGTACCTTGGGTACTCGATCGAGTGTCCCAGGTTTATCGGGGAGTTTTCTCGGGTTTTGTTAATCACGCGATTAAGGTATATAAACATATTCGTCTTTGTTTTAAAACACTTTTTACAAAACCTAAAACCTGTTTAAGAGAGAAAGCGATCGATCCTTCTTCCTAATCGCGTTCTTGACAATTCCGGAGTTCGACGGTCGGTTTGCATCGTAGTTCGTGTCGTTGGATTCCTTGCGTCGAGGGTAAGCTTTTAACATAAGTTTTATAATGTTTTGATAAGGTGGTTGAAACCCTAATTTAGCAATTGGGGATTTTATGAGTAGGAATTGAATGGTAGTCTTTATGTGTTATGTATGATAGGAGGAGAATTCGTAGAGGAGCCGTTTTGAGACAAATTGTAGATACCGTCTGCGTGTTGTGCTTTCCAGGTAGGATTTCCTACTCGGTATTAGTCCCATAATGGGATATTGGTGATGTCTTTGTAATTAGTGATTGATATGATGATTGTAATTGTGATTGTGATTGTGGTTGTGTTCGTTGATGGCTCTCGAGATGCGTTCTCGGGTGAGTGGGGTCACTTGCGGGAGTGATCTCACGCCCTAGTTTCGCCTTCAGTGGAACCCGCCACAGAAGGGATGTGCACATTAATGAGCGGGGTTATCGCTCGTACGATGAGCGGGGCTTAGGTGGAACGGCAGTGCGGTCCCCCATCGGGTGGTCGGTCCAAAGGGACGATCGTGATTGAGGCGGTTGGTTGGATGTGTGTGTGTGTGACAGTTCAAATTGTCTATTTGTCTTATTGTGGTTATGTTTAATTGATTGTGTGATTAGTACCGACCCGGTGTTGTTTTGTAAACTGCGGTGATCCATTCGGGGATGGTGAGCGAGATATTGAGCAGTATAGAGATGATCTTTGGGATAGCCGGGATGGCCACGACGTGACGCTAGAGCCTTCCGCTGTAGTTTAGTTTTATTTATATTTCAGTTGAGAACAGTTAGTTTGGAATAATGTATTATACTATCAGTTTGGTTTCGAGGATTGTATTCATTCATTAAACTATTATAATAAATGTCGTTTCTATTTTGTCTATTTGATTATCATACCTCGGGCAACCGAGATGGTGATGTCTTCATACCTGAGTGGTCCTGCTAAGGCACTCGGAGTATGGGGGTGTTACATGTGTATTCTGATTAGATTTAGCGGTCTGTTGTTGAGGAATCAATGCTGATAATTGTTATTCAATTGTTGTCCGTTTCGCTTTACTTAATCACGATCGCTAATGAAAAGCATATCGATAGCCTCAAAGACTTTGTCTCAACCAACACGTCCTTCGTCAACATGATCTTGTAATGTGGTTCTAGGACAGACATTTCAGTTGTGGGTGCTTTGATTTAATAAGAGTAGTGTAGTTGGTTTACGTGAGTTGTCTTTTCAATTTTGGTCAACATGATCTTGTAATGTGGTTCTAGGACAGACATTGCAGATGTGGGTGCTTTGATTTAATAAGAGTAGTGTAATTGGTTTATGTGAGATATCTTTTCAGTTAGTGTCCATCGACTCTTGTGTAATGATCATTATATTAGGAGAATATGTAGATTGACAGAAGATAGGCAATATGAATGAGAATGCAGCTATAGTCCGAGATATCCAGGAAAAAATCGACCGCATGGTGTCGGATGCGCCAAAGCTATTTCAGCGGTTAGATGTTGTCATGGCGTCAACCGCTGTATTCGACTTGTTGTCTCAACACGGTTCAGTCCTTAGACATCTTCGCCCTCTGTATGTTAACATTCCATGCCCAATTTCTGCACCAATATTGGGTGGGATTGTCACAGATCGTAAGTTCCAGTCAACCTTTTATATATAGTATAAAGGTTTAGAGCCTACTGCTACTTTACATTTCCTGATTATTGGTGCGTCTTTTGTTTTGAGTTACTGCAGGATCCGTAGCGCTGAAACGAGAAGAACTTCATAATCTGACAGGAGAAGTAGTTGAACTCTTTGAAAGGCTGCGGAATGTCTTGGACTGGAATGCAGTGTTTGATATCTGTTCTGCCCGTGGGAAGATAGTGATACTGCCAGAAGGACACCACGAGCCCCTAAGAATCTTTGATGTGTATTGTGACCATCTAGAAGCGCTACATGAAGAGCGACTAAGAGAAGAAATGCTTCAAGAACTTGATTCCTCATCTTCCTCTGTTGATAGTTATCATGGTTGATATTTTGTAGCTTATACTGTGGAGGTCTCTTAAATGGCATCAGTAGTTAGCCGCGCACCTGTTATAAGTTATAGGGTTATAATCAGTTAACGTTAGAAAGTTCTGGTGGCCTATTTAGATGTAATCGGATAGCTTCTGTAATGATAGGTGTCCTGACTAGGAGTTTGGTCTATGATGTGTTTTGATTGATTGAGCAACACACTGCATGTTTGTAAACTTTGGCCGACAATGTATATATATGTAATATTTGGCTCCACGCTTTCCACTGAGTTGTTTAGCTGTGATCATAACTGTTGCTCAGAACTACTATATTTTTCAGCAAATGTTGCAAACATAATTGGATATAAAATAATGAGCATTCCATATCTACAAGGGCCCTACTTACACCATTTTCATAATCCTTAGAATTTTCACAACAAAATTGGTACTTGGTTACTAATTAACTTGGAAGTCTCAGTTCTAGGATTTCTTCACTTTTTCAATTGAGAAATTAAAAGATTTGGCCCAGGAACAGTAAATATAGTAAGGTTATGAAATCACTTTACACATGGCTTCTCCTTACACTTTAAATTTGCATACCAACTTGGTACTTACTCAAAACTTTAGTTAAGAGATCTCAAACAATCCCATATTTTATGCTATGTAAACTACTTTTATAGTACTACACTTTTATAGGGGTATTGTTGAGACAATGACTATAATTTACATATATACATACTTATTATTGGCTTATTTGCTATATATGGTTTTATAAAAAGTGGTGATGGTTTTATAAAAAGTGGTGATATTATTCTGTTGTTTACCAAAACACAATTAATTCTTCTTCACTGAACGGTTGATGGCTTATCATCAACAACAATTTCACATGCCTACTCCAAAGGTATATATTTTGCTTAAACATTTGACAAATTGTATGCTTTGATTTATTTAGTTACATGCTTACCCTCCTCACTATGGTGTTTAGCTCTGTGTCTAATTATGCTATGTAACTCTATGTTCCATTTTTTTAAAGGCTATCATTTATTTTCCATAGCGGTCTTGAGTTAAGTACAGTTGGTTAGATTAAACTGACACACTGGTTTTCAAATTTGTTTGACCTCAGTATTGTTAAATCTTGGTCAGTACAATGCTGTTTCATGAAGTGTCTAGACCAGGGTATGTTTCTAATTTAGTTGTTTATACTGTTACAGTTAAGATTACTATCCTGATAAGTTTGGTCAAGTTGCACCAACTCATGTGTGATTTCAATCAGTATGAAACAGAAAACATTTAACTTTCATGGAGTTTAAAATCCTTGGTTCAAATTACTTCAGTTAGAATTATGCAAAGACACTTCAGGGTACACTCTGTCAAATACAGTTGTGTTAAGTTCAAATCAAATTAAGTTTGTTAAAAGTAAAATTGAAATTGTCTCCTATGTCTCTTCTAAATATTTAAGGCATATATAAGCTGACTCAGTTCTTAAATGATATCGTCTTATGCAGCATTGGCTGCAGCTTGTTCTGAAAGTTTGAATCTAGAATGTGTCTTGTGTCCCTGCTCCATTCATTTTCAGCGTTCGTGATATTATTGTTAGAGTCTGAATTACTGCTTTGATCTGAACTGTAGATGTGTAAGCTTGTTTAGATGTGATAAGAGTTAAGCGTGTCACATAGCTGATTGTACAGGTTTAATTTGTGTTGGAGCTCGTGTCCTCCACAAATTAGTGTGATAACATTTGTAAATCTCTTACAGGTTCACAAGGGTATACTTCGTATATTTAATTAGTTGATTAACGTTTACCTAATAACGGTTGTCTTGCTAGAAAGTTTGACGTTATTATCATACAGATGACGGTGATCAACTGGTCCCTAAAGGTCACACCTATAGGACGTGTTTGAGAAATGTGGTTATAGAAATATAATCACATTGATGCCCAAAATGACTAAAAAGTTAGTCAATGTGTTGATGAGATAATTATTTAATAAAATTAAATAATATTAAGTTGAGACAATTAATCACAATTAAGTAAATTAAATATAATAAGTTATATTTAGTTAAATATATTTAATGTTAGCTTGGACGAATTAATCTGTTAATTCGTAATTAAATATAATCAGTTATGTTTAATATCAACAAGATGAATGTGTCATAGTGGTAATAGTGAGGGTACACAAACCAAGAGGTCATGGGTTCGATCCTCACTAGATGACAATTCAACATATTTTATATATTTTTGGAAAGACTAAAAATAAGTAGAATAATCTCCTTATTTCGGTCAGTTAGGCCGAAAATTAGGAGAGTATTATTCTTTCCTAATTGACTCCTAATTTCGGCTACTATAATAAAGAAAGGGTGAGATTTCTTCTACCCTAATTCTTTTCTTTGACCTTGCCTCCTCTCTCATCAGAAAAACACAAAAACAACTAAATTTTACAGAAAATTTTAGATCGATTTCTAGCATAATCAAAGGGCATATCTCATATCGTCTTGGGTGCAACTAATAGGCGAATATCAATTTTGATATTGTTCTTAGGCCAATTTTGCTAGGACCGAAGGTTAATTCTAAATCCTTTATACTTTGTTTATGTATTTTGTTTATGACCATTGATCATCATTGTTAAACTCGTTATAATCCTTCTAGTTTAAGGGAAGTATACAGATTATTTCCCACAAGTGGTATCAGAGCATTAGGCCACGATTTTATTTTTGATGATTTTCATAAAATATGTATGTAAACAATGGGGATTTCGGAAAAATTTTTTTTTTAGGGTTTTCGGCTGAAATTTTTTTGTGCCGAGAGAATTTTTTTCGGCCTGTTTTTCTTTTGTTGATGATTTATTTCCATTTCATTCATATGAATTATTGTTTTAATATGTTAAGATGATAATAAAATGATTTTGTAGATACCTTGATTTAATTCGGATTAAATTAAATTGTTAATGGAATAATCATGTCGATGAGACAAGAACTTGTTTTTGCTATAGTTTTAGCATATAAGATTAATCATGTTCATTAATTCACTTGCTAAATCACGTTCTATATGGCAACTGTAAACATTTTCTTCATCGGTTTTGTTTTAGGGCAATTCTTGCCGCAAGTTTTTTTTTGTGATAGATGTTTTATTTTTTTTGCCGTTGTTTTTTTTTTTTTTTCTGTTCGGTACTGTTCACCGTGAACAGTGTTCATAAAAAAAAAAACTGTTTTTTTTTGGGTTATTTTTCTTTTTGCCGAATCTAAAAGAAAAAGAAAAGGAAAGTTTTTTCTTTCCTTGTTTTTGCCTTATTTCCGAAAAAAAAAAAAATTATTGGCTGCTTTTTTTGTCAGCCGTGAGCTGAGTTTACAAATAAAAAAAAAAAAAATTTGTTTTCCTTTTTGCCGAGACCCAAAAGGAAGAAAAATTGGATTTTGTTTTTTTTTTTAAATTTATTTTGGCCAATTAGTTATTGTGAATCGGTTCACAATTTAAAGATACCGAGTTATTTTAAAGCAGTTTAAAATTTTGACGGATAGAATTCATATTACAAGTTTAATATGGATTAAGAATGAAATTAATGTGATTAAATTGCGGAATTGTCACTTAATTTAATTTAAATAGGTGGTTTGGATAAATTAATCAACATAATTAAGGAATTGTGTAATGTAGGTTTAATTTATTTTAGTTGATGCTTTTAATTTTGTTGAATGAATCGAATGAATGAATTTTATTTACGTATTTAATTTTGCAATCGGTTGTAATTTTTAATACTTAGTGTGGTCTTAGTCAAATTATGTTTTCGTAATGAAGGAAACATGATTTTTATGTAATTATGAGATCTCGAATCTCCTTTATTTTAGTTTTGGGTTTTGAAATTAGAATGTAATAAATAAGTCAATTATGTAATTTTATTTATTGTAATTTCAAAGAAGACTAAAGATGAAGATTCAAGCTCACTCCCGCTACATGGATCAAGATGGAACATCAAGACAAGCTTCTCGGGTCCAAGGATGGATTCCAAACTTGTATTTATTGTTCATTTTAATAGGATAGGCCACACTAGGACTTTTACTGTTTTTTTACGTTTTTCATTATTATTGCGTTTCATTCACATGTTAGTAATTGCATCATTTTCCGCCTAAAACCAAACCACCTACTACTAAAATGCATGAAAATTGACTCATATAGGTTGTATGTTAGTTTTCATGGACATGCAGATGTCACAGTCTTTAAGCCATCACTTTAGTTTAATCATTCTCGCATGCTAGATTATAGTTCACTTAAAATGAATTTAAATAAAGTTGATGGGATCTTCCTCTAAAACGGAAATTGAGATTAGTCTTTATAAGGGCAAACATCTATGAATCCCTTCTTCGTCGGTAGGCCTAATATGACTCTTTCTACGTTGGGTAAGTAGTTGTGTTGACTTAGTTTACCTCAACATCATAGTCCGAAGAGTTTCTCGTGATTATGATGGACTAAAGATAGTATTTACAGAAATTTATCGACCAAGAATTCTAACGGTAGAATTAGCTAAAAGGTTAGCTTATCAATTTACACAGAATTGAGTCTTGGGGTCATTTATATAATTCTTGAGGGAGGTCAATTGTATAAATGTTTTGAGTCTTCACGTTATGACATTAGTTCATTAGACTTAAAATAAAAACGATGCACATGCTTATTATTTTATTCTTCTTTCGCATGTAGAACACGTTTATTATCAATAATATCTTATTACAACAAATGGCTGGAAATAACGCAATCCCAATGCCTAGTGCCACACTAGATCGTTCGTCCCGGCTTAAAATGTTCATGGACCAAATGAATCAGTCCACTCGATCAAGAATGATGGGTCCAATTTTGGACGGGAGGCGGCACTACGGAATGCTCACATCTGCGACGGTAAGCTCAGGTATTTAACTGAGCCAATACCGGTTAACCCAGGCCCAAATGCGGGAGTCAACGAGTCACTCGCTTATAGTGATTTCGTTATGGAAGCGGGTGCGATAAAGATCATACTCATCTTTGCAATGGAAACCAATTTGCAGAGACGCTTCATTGCCCAAGGTGCAAACAAGATTTTCACCACGCTCACTAACGAGTTCTCAAAGGCACCGAGAATCGTTACATATGAGCATACCTGTCGCTTCTTTGATGCGAAACTCCAGAAGGGCCAACCGGTTAGCCCACACATTCTTCACATGATTGAGAATGTCGAGAAACTGGAGGCACTGAATTGTAAAATCAGTGAGAGCATTGTCATTGACCGAATGCTTCATTCTCTTCATGATGGTTTTGCCCTTTTCAGGGCGAACTACTATATGAATGACTTGAAAAGGAGTCCTCATGAGCTACACTCCCTTCTCGTACAGACCGAGAAGGATATGAAATTGAGTGGGAGCATGAAGCAGGATGTTCTCACGATTTACAACAAAGGTAACGGTAAGGGCAAGGCTCATGGCGACCTAGCTGCAGGTAAGCCAAAGTTTAAGAAGCCAGGAAACGGTAAGAATGCGCCTGGTGAGACTAGTGGCTCACAGGGCAAGACAAAGAGCAAGGGCGGTGACATAGAGTGCCACCATTGTCACAAGACTGGACATTGGAGGAGGAACTTTCCCATCTACCGTGAGGACATCAAGGCAGGCCGCGTCGTTCCTGTTGGTATGTCATCTTATATTCATATGATTGAGATTAACCATGCAAGTTTCGGAACTTGGGTACTAGATACTGGTTGTGGTTCTCATCCGTGTAATCATTTGCAGGGCCTAAAGAACATCATACCTCTCGAAAAAGGTGATGTGGACTGCGAGTCGGGAAATGGAGCACGAGTTGTTGCTGCCTCGAAGGGAACATATGTAATCCAACTCCCTAATGGTTTTGAGTTATCTTTAAATAATCACATACTATGTACCCAGTTTATCTAAGAATATTATTTCTGTTTCCGTACTTGCTAAAGACGGTTTTACATTTTCAATAAAGGATAATAGTTGTATTTTCTCTTTTAATGAAATGATTTATGGCAAAGCAGTTTCCATGAATCGAATTTATATCTTAGATCAAACCACGGAAGTATTACACATGAATAATAAGAAATTAAAGGTTGGTGACAAAGATCAAACCTATCTATGGCATTGTCGAATGGGACACATAAATGAGAAACGCGTGAAGAAACTCGTCGATAATGGGACTATTCCCATTCGGATTTTCTACATATGGCACGTTTGAATCATGTCTCATTGGCAAGATGACTCGAATTTCCTTCAAAGGTGTTGGAATGCGCGCTAGTGACCTATTAGGACTCATACATATGGACGTATGTGGACCTATGTCAATTACCGCTAGAGATAGCTATAGATATTTTATCACTTTCACGGACGATTTGAGTAGATACGGATATGTCTACTTAATGAAGCATAAAAGTGAGTCCTTTGAGAAATTCAAGGAATACCAGAATAGGGTACAGAACCAACTGGGTAGAAAGATTAAAGCACCCCGTTCAGATCAGGGTGGTGAATATCTTTCAAATGAGTTTGATCAACACCTGAAAGACTGTGGAATCGTTTTGCAGTTAACTCCACCTGGAACACCTCAATTGAATGGTGTGTCCGAACGGAGAAATCGAACCTTACTTGATATGGTTCGATCCATGATGAGTCACACGGTAGTGCCTTATTCATTATGGGGTCGTGCTCTTTTGTCAGCCGCTCTTATACTTAACCGAAGTCCGTCTAAAGCTGTCGACAAGACTCCATATGAAATATGGAAGGGAACGGTCCCTAACTTGTCCTTTATTCGGGTTTGGGGATGCGAGGCTTATGTCAAGTGGAGACACGAGGATAAGCTCGGCCCTTGATCAGTCAAGACATACTTTATAGGTATCCAAAAGGAACATTTGGTCATTACTTCTATTCGCCTACCGAACATCGAGTTTTTGTTGCGACTAGTGCGACGTTCTTAGAGAAAGAATTTCTCGAGAACAAGTCGAGTAATAGAACCTTCGAGCTGTCTGAGATTCCAGAACTAACAACCGAGGAACAGATGGGGGAAGCTGTATCTCTAACTGATGATACGGTTAATATTCCTGAGGAACCTAGGAGGTCGGGTAGAGACTCTCATCCTCCGGACAGATACATTGGTATGGTCAAGGAGAATGACGTTTTACTTCTGGAAAGTAATGAACCCGCAACCTATAAAGGAGCTATGGCTTGTTCCGACTCAAAGCTATGGCTTGAAGCCATGCAATCCGAGATGGACTCCATGTATGAGAATAAACGTATGGGATCTAGTTGATTCACCTAATAAGGTAAAACCTCTATAGTGCAAATGGCTTTACAATATAAAGCGTTCTGTAGACGCGCAACCAGATATCTATAAGGCACGACTTGTGGCAAAAGGTTTCACTCAAGTGCACGGATTGCATTATGATGATATTTTTGCACCTGTAGTCATGCTACGTTCCATTCGGATAATCTTAGCGATTGCCGCATTTCATGATTATGAGATTTGGCAAATGGATGTGAAAACCGCCTTCTTAAACGGTTATTTGGAGGAAGAGTTGTACATGGTGCAACCCGAAGGTTTCATAGATCCTGAGCATCCTAAGAAAGTATGCAAGCTTAAGCGTTCCATTTATGGACTTAAGCAAGCTTCTCGGAGTTGGAATCATCGTTTCGACCAAGTGATAAAAGAGTATGGTTTCACTCGATTGGTCGAAGAACCATGCTTATATATCAAGTCGAGTGGGAGCAAGATTGTATTCTTGATATTGTATGTCGATAACATACTCTTGATTGGGAATGACATTCCTCTCCTATATTCGAATAAAGAATGGTTGAAGAACCATTTCCAGATGAAAGATCCGGGTGAGGCACAGCGCATTTTGGGAATCCGTATCTACCGAGATAGATCACGACGGACGTTATCACTTAGTCAGGAGTCTTATTTGGATAAGATTCTTGAGAGGTTCAGCATGACCAACTCCAAGAAGGGGAACCTTCCAATGACGTCTGGGATGCAGTTGAGTAAGTCTCAGTCACCCACGACGCCTGAAGGGGTTGAACGCATGAGTCGTATTCCTTATGCATCTGCAATAGGATCGATCATGTATGCCATGATATGCACACGTCCAGACGTGGCATATGCATAGAGTATGACGAGTCGCTACCAAAAGAATCCAGGTACCTACGGAGGACTATGGATTGCGTATTGACTTATGGAGGAGATACTAAGCTATGTGCAACCGGTTACGCAGATGCTAGCATCCAAACAGATCTCAGTCCGGGTTCGTCTTCACTCTTAGTGTGTTGTAGCAGATTCTACTACTGAATCGTTGAATTATGATAAGCATGTAGGGCACGTTATTTCCATGGGAATTAAACGTGTTCCTGAGTTAGGATACTTGATTATGAATTTGATACATTATCGTTTTCATATACTATTTATAACTTCATCGTTTAATATATAATATTTTGTTTTTCATGTGGATTGTACTGACAACATTGAACGCCACAAAGTGAACTGAATTACATTATATTTATTTTGGTCCGTAATCGCCAATGTGAGCTGATAACTCCGGCTATTATATTGTGCAGTCGATTGATGGTGGGTTCAACGAGCCATAAGTCAAACGGTTGACTGATCGATCACAGATACGAGATTATGACGATACCTCGTAGGACAACTTTTTGTGACAACGTAATGGAGTCCTAAATGGTTAATAAACATTCGGTGCCAGGTCGTGGATAGGACATCCATTGTGTTCCTAGAGTCGATTCTTTTGACTATCGACTGTCTCTTGACATTAAGGCAGTTTTTGGGTGACTTTGGTTTCTTTCTCACGGTCTGCCGTAACAGGAGGCTAAGTAGATTTTTTCTGGGTCATTTCATACTGTGCTTACATCTGCAGGATTCGAGTTGAGGAAAATATCCAACCCTTATCAGGTATAGTTATTTCTCGGGGGCCGCTCGAGGAGTTGTAAGCTCGAAATGCATGGCCATGCTCGAATGTTGATTCGTTTATCAGTTAAGTTACTCTCTAGTCGGGGAAACCACTCTTGATATTGATCGCTTGTAAAATACGACCTTTATGAATTCGGATTTGCAAATTGTTTTACATTGAGTGGGAGAAATTTTATAGGATATGATAATCGGTTATCGCACATACACTTGTGAGGACAAGTGGGAGTTTGTTGGAGCTTGTGTCCTCCACAAATTAGTGTGATAACATTTGTAAATCTCTTACAGGTTCACAAGGGTATACTTCGTATATTTAATCAGTTGATTAACGTTTACCTAATAACGGTTGTCTTGCTAGAAAGTTTGACGTTATTATCATATAGATGACGGTGATCAACTGGTCCCTAAAGGTCACACCTATAGGACGTGTTTGAGAAATGTGGTTATAGAAATATAATCACATTGATGCCCAAAATGACTAAAAAGTTAGTCAATGTGTTGATGAGATAATTATTTAATAAAATTAAATAATATTAAGTTGAGACGAATTATCTGTCAATTCGTAATTAAATATAATAAGTTATATTTAGTTAAATATATTTAATGTTAGCTTGGACGAATTAATCTGTTAATTCGTAATTAAATATAATCAGTTATGTTTAATATCAACAAGATCAATGTGTCATAGTGGTAATAGTGAGGGTACACAAACCAAGAGGTCATGGGTTCGATCCTCACTAGATGACAATTCAACATATTTTATATATTTTTGGAAAGACTAAAAATAAGGAGAATAATCTCCTTATTTCGGCCAGTTAGGCCGAAAATTAGGAGAGTATTATTCTTTCCTAATTGACTCTTAATTTCGGCTACTATAAGAAAGAAAGGGTTAGATTTCTTCTACCTTAATTCTTTTCTTTGACCTTGCCTCCTCTCTCATCAGAAAAACACAAAAACAACTAAATTTTACAGAAAATTTTAGATCGATTTCTAGCATAATCAAAGGGCATATCTCATATCGTCTTGGGTACAACTAATAGGTGAATATCAATTTTGATATTGTTCTTAGGCCAATTTTGCTAGGACCGAAGGTTAATTCTAAATCCTTTATACTTTGTTTATGTATTTTGTTTATGACCATTGATCATCATTGTTAAACTCGTTATAATCCTTCTAGTTTAAGGGAAGTATACAGATTATTTCCCACAATTTTTACAGGTGTTCCCTGCGACGGTTAATCGGATAACTGTACCTTTCCATCCACTGCTGAAACAAATAGCTGCTGTGCTGCACTTTTCTGAGCCTGCTTACCACATTCTGGACATGTCTAAGAATAGTGAGTATGTGGCGGTTGAAACGAATATCATGCAGTCACCTACTGTGATTTTAACTCTAACATATGTAGGTGGGCGCGCTAATATAGTAGAGGAGTCTTGCGAGGTTGCTGCGAAGAAGGCTGTTCGTAATCTAATTAAGAAGTGGGGAGTCCTTGTTGAAGACTTAACTTTTGATCGATACAGTGCTCTGGAGCGCTGCAGTGGCCTCTACAAGATTAAACGCTATGAATTAGAAGATCTTATCAAAGGAGGAAGCAGGGGTGCTTTAGAGGAGAATATGCCTGGTAGTCCTGCGAATGTAACTCATGTTTTATTAGACTATATGCCTCTTCTCAGGAAAATTTTCAAGGCTATTGCAATTCAGTGTACACCGTTGAAGACTGTCAAGCACTGCACTGGTCGTTACACGTCTTGGATAATAGTCCAGCCTCAGCTTAATAATGCATCCAAGGAGGTTTTTGTTGGGCCAACTTGTGACACCCTTGTGAATGCAAAAAAACTATTTGGCTAAGAAAGTCGTACAGTATCTTATACCTGCATACAATCTTGAGATTGTTGACGCAAATTATGGAACTCGTGAATCTAAATTAGGAACTTTGTTATGTGGTCTTGAACTGGAAAGCTGCTTTGCGATAAGAGCAAGGATGAATGAAGTCCTTAATGAACCAACGTTCTCAAACCTACTTATTGAGCAAGATGAAATGTCATTTGAAAATAAAACAGCTCATATTCCCCAAATTACTCTAGCACCTGTCAAACCAGAACCTCTGCGACGTAGTCGTCTGGCTAGCCCCAGCAATGTTATTGTGTGTCAAGCTAGTCGTAACCCTATTTACTATAAGGCTCCACTACAACAAGGGTCTACCAGCAAACGCACCAGGAATGTCTAGAATATTTTCGCTCCTAGATGCACAGGTGTGATCCGGAACGATGTCGTCACTCATCCAATCAAACACATTTATAATACTCAACATACAACTAGTTAGCGGTAAGTCGAGGTCGATCCATGGGACGGTGTGCTTTGGGTTCTAAGTCTATCTATCTCAATTTATGCTAGTGTCACGATTTGTTTGGGTTTGTAGTTGTGTCTAGACTAATAAAAGTGATAAACAATAAAAGGAAAGATGTAAACAATTGATTAAAAGTGCTAGGATATCATGGGGTCATAGGGGATTCATGGTGTTGATCATACAAACATGTTTACAAAGTTGCAAGCGATTAATGTTGTGGAGGAACCGAGTTGGGTTATATCTTACGGTTCTTAGGAAGGGTTGGGTCCCGGAGCCGAATCGATTAGATTGTACAACACCTACAAGTCGACTTACTTTCCTCCTAATCAACTTCTATGCATGGTCTAACAAGACTCGAGTTGGTTTATATCTTACAAGTCAAGTTGAGTAGATAAGAGATGGTTGTAAATGCAAGGATTCATAGGCTTAGCATTTCATCAAACATAACATGTGCATAAAGTTGACATCACAACAAGCAAGCAATTTAATCATGTGAACATATTAGATTAAGCATGAATCAATGCCATGTTAGCTTCCCCCAATTACCCACTAATCCTAGCTAAGTAACTACTCACTCATCATCATGGGAAACATGTCATTAATGGTGTCAATCATCACAACAAGTATAAACATGATAATAGAATGAATAAATGAACAATAAAGATTAAAGAGTAAAGGAATTGTACCAACTTAAGATGATTCAAATAATAAAGCAAGAATAATAGAAGAAACTTGATTGATTGATGGGAGGTTGTCAATCTCCCAATAATAACCCAATAATCTTCAATTACCCAATAATAAACTTGAATAATAAGCTTTGAACAATAATTAAAGAGAGATTAATGTGTAATTTGTGGAAAGATTAAAGAGTAATCTATTCTAATCTAATCCTAGTCTAATCTAAGAGAGTTTCCTCCTAAAAACCACACACTTGATTAATTACAAAGATGGGGTATTTATAGTGGAAATTAGGTGGATGCATTTAGGGTTAACTAAGGCTAAAATAGTAATTACACTTTTTAGATTAAGCAAGGAGGAGCCGGTATTTCTCGAAGGAAGGGCTTCTTTCTTTGTAGCTTGGAGAAGACGAAATTGTGCTGTGGAGGAATCCATGCGGATTGGTGTCGGGACGGGCGGATTCAGGTAGGGGAATCCGGGCAGCGGATTCGCTAGAACCCGGGCGGATTCTGGTGGGGCAATCCGAGCGGATTCAAAGCAAGACGCTCGGATTGTGTAGTGTGGAGACGGGCGGATTGGAGACAATCCGCTCGGATTGTTCTTCAGCAACGATTCTCCTTCTTTTCTTCCCTTTTTGCTCATTCCTATTTTATTCTTGCGGGATTGGTCTTTAGTCTTTGCTTCCTCTTCATACTAGTCCATCTAGTATCGTCAAGTAGCCTCCAAATATGCACGAAAGACGGGAATTTCCGCCTTATTATCTCCTTTTCTACAAAACATACGAAATTCGATAGAAAAGCAAATAGGAAGGTTTTGACGGATAAAATGGTCATAGAATATTATAATAGTATGCAAAATAGGCTCAATTAGGGGACTAAATGTGCGCAAATAATGTTCACATCAAATATCCCCAAACCGAACCTTTACTCGTCCCGAGTAAAGAGGTGACTAAAACTAGACCTTTATTTAAACTAACCTAATAATATAGCCGATATGAGACAATTAGCGGGTCTCACTCCGCCCCTTCAACTCACAACAAGACAACCATGAGGTAGGATGCCTTCTTGCAAGGCAAGGTGGGGCTTGCCAAAATGGCGACACATCCAATCATTAAGCACACAAAATCATGTAATGGATGCATCTACAAAAGAATAGCCACTTTCCTCATCTAAGTGGCGGAAATTATCTACAAGGGAAGCAATTCAAGGGTACACACTCCTTCATAGATGCAATTTGTTCAAACTACTAAGCCTAGAAGGATACCAATAAATCACCTCCAAAATGTGTCAAGCTAGGGTACCATTGTCCTCAATCGTTAAATGCTTTTGTCAAGAGTAGACTCCCTATGGTGTTAGAAACACTGGAGGATCGCGGAATTCCCCCTCTTGCCTAGACAAGAAGAAGGGTCGTCCCCTTTCTACCATGCACAAAAATGGATACGAATGATAAAGGGATCAATAGATATTTGAGTTTCACTTTTGGGAGTTTGCTTTTGTTTTTGTTTTTCCCCCCAATTTCTTGTGGCATATAACATTTGAGAACACTTTCTTGCCATTTCTTTTTGATTTTTAGCATTTCAACACTTGACAACTTTCAACTTTTCTTTGCATTTCTTTTGAATATTTTCAAAGTCACCCCAATTAGTAACGAGGGTGCCTTGTATTTGAAGCATAGGAGTTCTATTTTTGCTCCTCTTTTCATTTGATGCATTTTTGCAAACTTTCTTTCACTTTTCATTTCATTGAACTCAAATTTGAACAATTTCTTTTTTGTGCCCATTCCCTTTTGTGACAAAAATGTGGTAGAACATGGATGATGGATGGATGCATGGTTTCAAGGGTCACCTTGGAATAAACGGTAGCCAAGGAGTTATCACATAACAAGGTACTCTTGACTAGGCCTTAATCCATGGGTCAAAGGATACTAGCATGACACATCCTAGGGTGTTTTACAAGTATTCTAACAAGCAAAGTCTTAAGAAGAAAAAGCATCTACTAGGGCCTATATACACTTGTCAAGCTTCCCAAGTGGACGGTTTCGCAAAATTTTCTAACATGCAAACTACATGCCATGATGCAACTAACATATATACATCCTAATGCATATGATTCTACCAACTAGTATGTCATATAAACTAAATGCAACTCCTAACAACACATAGATACACAAACCGCAACAACAAAATACACCACATCCTCCTTGACATGTAAGCCCATCCTCCTCATATGAATAATGAAAAAGAAACGGAAGGGAAATAAAGATTAGAACGATCATACCAAGCGGTCTTCATTTTCCCTTGCTAATGCCTCAAATGTAGTGTTGTATCTATGTGATAAGAGAACAAAAGCACAAGTATATACAATTCTACACTACTAAATTAAAGAACATGTTTTTGGTTTTTGAAATTTTCAAATTTTTATGGGTTTTTGTTTTATGAAATTAAAAGACATATTATTGTGATTTTTCGAAATTTTTCAATTTTTATGCATTTTTGGAATATAAATTCCCATCCCCCACTTTATTTTGGACATTGTCCTCAATGTACATGTAGGAGTAGGAATAAAAAGGAAAACATGTTTTTGGATTTTTGATTTTATGGAAATTGAGGTACAAATGCAATGATATGATATGAATGAATGCATGCTCTAACTAAATGCAATTCTATATGGCATATATAACAATGCACTCTAAACTATACTAAATGATGCATGATTTCTATTAAGCTATGGTCACCTATGATCAAACCTCCCCAAACCGATTTAAACACTATTTCTAGTGTAGAAAAGAATAGGATTGGTCATTAGTGACTATGCATGAATTCTAATCTATATGCAACTAACTACATGAATCATGTGAGATATATTACAATGCAACTACACTATATGAACTAACTAATGTAAATACAATATGAAATATAATATAAATGCATGCAAAAGCAACACTAAATGCAATGTATATACAAAAGAGAGAGGGAGAGATGGGTATCATACAAATGGAAGTGGTGAATTAGGCCTCTTTCACTCGTCATCCTCATTTTGATCATAACCATAACCATGAGAACTTCCGGCTTGATCATATCCGGGTGCTTGGCCCCAATATCCTCCTTGGTCAAATCCTCCCCCTTGACCCGAGTACCCTCCGCCTTGGCTAGATTGCCCTCCGTCTCCTCGACCCCAAGCTTGGTCCCCATAATTTGGGAACAAGAGCTCCGGTTGTGCCCAAGAGGGCTTAGGACCATCGGGGTCAATATACCCTTGTTGAGCCATGTTATAGTATTGGGGGTAGAGGGCCAAGTAGTTGTCTTCCCTCCCTTTATGCACCCCAAGGTCCACTCTATTCATGAGTGCCATCAAATCATTAATACCCGGTGTTTGGGATTTCGGTTGGAATTGGGTATATGGAGTGGGGTAAGGCAGGATAGGGACGTAGGAAGGTGGGCGAAAAGGTGCACCCGGCCCTCCACGAGGTGGTTGACGGTGTGGCTCTTCCCTTTGAGGGGGATTATCAAGAATTTGGATTTCAAGGAGGTAGCTTGGTGGAGGAGAGTATGGACTCAATCTTGGGTCAATGCCCGGTATCTTCCATCCCTCAAGGACCATTGAGGTGCATCCCTTGGTGTGCCACTCCACACTCCCATCTCGAGTGTGGTTACACCACCGGTGACTGTGGAAGATGGTGTGCTCATCAATCAAGGTCCTCCCTTCGAGAGGAATATAGGTTCCTCGGGCATTGAACCCGGGGCAAAGGTGTTTGGCCAAAATTGTAATTAGACCTCCCATCACAAAGGTTTTGAGTTGGGTGGTCCCTTGAGCAAAATCATTGAACCTAGTAAGTATCTCAAGTGGCGTGTTGAAGTTATAACGCCACACTGCTCGAACATTCAAATAGGACTCAAGAAAAGTTAAGTCGATGAGAGTACACCGATCTTGCTCGTACCTCCCATTGATGCAACCGGCTACAAAGCGTTCGGTGAATCGAATCACCGGGTGTTGGATAGCAAAAGTATAGCAACGCTTTATATGGGTAAAGTCCCTCCCGGAGATAGCTTTCCAAAGAAAGTCCACATTAAAATTATCGGGCTTTTCGGTATAGTCGGTGGGTACTTCAAAACCGAAAACATAGGCAAATTCCTCAAGAGAAAGAATATGGTCTAGGTTGCATAACCTAAACTCCATGCCTACATTGTTGTGGGTATCCGCCACAATGCGAAGGCTACTCAAGAATTCAAGTGTGAGACTAAGGTAAGTCTCTTCATGGGCATGGAAAAAGCTTCCAATGCCAAGGCCATTAAAGAACATCTCGGTAGGGTACCTTATCTTAAGGATTTCCAACACCCTAGTATCAACAAATTGAGTAGGTTCGTACTACTTACCTAGGAGCTCGACGAATTTTTCGCGGTGTTCGTCGGATAGAAAGATCACTTCTTGGAAGTTGTTGAGTTGTTCAATGCCTCCCCTCATTAAGGGTCGGGTGTTCCTTGGTAGTACTATCTCTCGCGGTGTTGAAGAGGTTGATCCCTTGCGCTTCTTCCCGATTGATTCAATCAATTTCTTGGCCTTTCCTTTGGTGCTCATATTGGTGATGGGGGTGTTTTTGAGGATTGGAGGATGATTTTGAGGACTGAGAAGAGTGTTTTAGGGTTTGGTAAGGTGAGAAAATGAGAGAGAAGGGGGGTGATTATATAGAAGAAGTAGGGAATCCGAACGGATAAGATTGGATCGAACCCGTTTTATCCGCGTAAACAGTACAATCCGAGCGGATTTAAGACGGGATGGGCGGATTGTCGGGAGAGAAGACGGGCGTCTTTGGTTGAATCCGCACGGATTCTAGGACAGAGAATTTCTTTGGCTGGGAAGCAGGGAAAAGACGGGCGGATTTACTTCAGGACGCACGGCTTGATCTGGACGGGCGGATTTTCTATAATCCGCACGGATTTTGACACAGTTCAAAATCTTGCTTCTGGATGACACACGGGATGGGCGTCCCGTGAAGAAGACGGACGGATTATGCAGGACGGGCGGATTTTCTAGAATCCGCACGGATTCTTCAAATAGATTTCAACTTTTTCTTTCCCGCGGGCCCTGGACGGGCGGATTTGCTGGAATCCGGGCATCTTCTTCTTCTCTCCTTCTCCTTCTTTCTTTTTGATGAAGCAACATACCCCTTTTTCACTGATTTTCTCTTTTTCCTTATCTTTTCTGAAATTTGCTCATAAAACATGTAAGATGACTCTCTCTCTCTCTTCTCTCTCATGCAAGAAGTTAAATGCAAATGTAAATGTACAATTTTATACAAAGAAAAAGGGTTCAAGAAATATCTTACAAATGGTGGTTTTTGAGGTAGGACTCCACCAAACTAGTTCAATTTGTAGAGACTCTTATCCATAGAGCTCAAAGCTCTTAATAAAAGATCAAAAGCTTGTGAACAAGCTCCAAATAAGCATAAGTATGGGTTGCTCAATTTGAATATGAAACTTGGCCAAGGAGGCTTGTAGCATGCTCCTTTTCTTGGCTTCTCTTTAGCGTTAGAGCTTTCCCGATGCTTCAAGTATATACACCCATGATTCTTGCCAAAACTAAGCATGAAATGTGGTTCATTTCCATCCATGGCCTTCTACTTACCAACTTCTTCTTCTATTTTGGTGATGACGATAGCATTTGAATTTATCAATCCTTCATGAGTAGGAAGAGAATTTTCATGACTTAGATGATCGGATACCATAGGAGTTGAAATCATGAGTGCCAAATCTTCACAAGTAGCCTCACGAGCAATTTTCTCATTGAGCTTTTTCACCAAATAGCTCTTGTAAGAAACTTTGGCCTTTTGAAGAAGGTCTAACATATCTTCTTCAATGATCATTGGCTCCATAATAGGTGCCAAGTGGTCTTTATGAAGGATAAAGGAAGGGCGTTCTTCTTCATGATAGGGTATCTCAAATGCCTCAAGGATAGGCTCCTCAAGCAAGGTGATTTTACGAATCCCTCCTCTAGGCTCATCATCATTGTTGCTATCCTCACGCGAATCATAAATGGGGGCTTCATTTAGCTCTTTTTCCAACACCTCAACGTTCACATCAAAAGACACACCCTCATACTCACAAAGGTTAAGAGTATTTGGGTTGCTCAACCTCATGTCTTCTTCATCGAACACAATACTTTCATAGTCACAAGAGCTCAAAGAACTTGGCTCTTCCCACTTTTCATGTTCCATGTCAAATGTCACTACTTCAAACTCGCATTTATATTCAATATCCAAAGAGCGGTGGTGAGTGTTTGCTTGGAATTCTTTTAATTGGGCAATTTGAATCCTCAACTCCTCTCTTTGGATAACAATATCTTTAAGAACATTATCTTCTTTTCAGCTCTCTTCTAGCATTTGTTTGAAGAAGTTTTGTTGATCTCCCATCATTTGGAGAATCATGTTTTGAATGGGTTCATCTTTTTGTTGTGGGTGGGTGTGAAAGTGGTTGTTTTGTGGCAATTGAAGTTCATTGTGAAATGGGTACCAGGTGAGTGGTTGATGTTGATATTGGGTGTGATAATTTCGGTGGGAAAAATTGGGGTAGTGGTTAGGATTTTCGTTGTACAAATAATAAGGTAGGTTTGTGTTGACTTGGTCCTCAAACTCCCCATACCCATAGTCATACTCAAAAGATCAACCACATACTCCATGTACCAAGCCTTCGGTCATCATCATAACTAGGACAAATATATAACTACAAACAAGGAAACTACAAGAAAATGGAAAAAATAATCCTTGAGGAACAAGTTCCTCAAGGTTAAAGCAAAATCAAAATAGACAAACAAGTAAGAACTTAATCACATAGCACCATCCCCGGCAACGGCGCCATTTTGATCCGGAACGATGTCGTCACTCATCCAATCAAACACATTTATAATACTCAACATACAACTAGTTAGCGGTAAGTCGAGGTCGATCCATGGGACGGTGTGCTTTGGGTTCTAAGTCTATCTATCTCAATTTATGCTAGTGTCACGATTTGTTTGGGTTTGTAGTTGTGTCTAGACTAATAAAAGTGATAAACAATAAAAGGAAAGATGTAAACAATTGATTAAAAGTGCTAGGATATCATGGGGTCATAGGGGATTCATGGTGTTGATCATACAAACATGTTTACAAAGTTGCAAGCGATTAATGTTGTGGAGGAACCGAGTTGGGTTATATCTTACGGTTCTTAGAAAGGGTTGGGTCCCGGAGCCGAATCGATTAGATTGTACAACACCTACAAGTCGACTTACTTTCCTCCTAATCAACTTCTATGCATGGTCTAACAAGACTCGAGTTGGTTTATATCTTACAAGTCAAGTTGAGTAGATAAGAGATGGTTGTAAATGCAAGGATTCATAGGCTTAGCATTTCATCAAACATAACATGTGCATAAAGTTGACATCACAACAAGCAAGCAATTTAATCATGTGAACATATTAGATTAAGCATGAATCAATGCCATGTTGGCTTCCCCCAATTACCCACTAATCCTAGCTAAGTAACTACTCACTCATCATCATGGGAAACATGTCATTAATGGTGTCAATCATCACAACAAGTATAAACATGATAATAGAATGAAGAAATGTACAATAAAGATTAAAGAGTAAAGGAATTGTACCAACTTAAGATGATCCAAATAATAAAGCAAGAATAATAGAAGAAACTTGATTGATTGATGGGAGGTTGTCAATCTCCCAATAATAACCCAATAATCTTCAATTACCCAATAATAAACTTGAATAATAAGCTTTGAACAATAATTAAAGAGAGATTAATGTGTAATTTGTGGAAAGATTAAAGAGTAATCTATTCTAATCTAATCCTAGTCTAATCTAAGAGAGTTTCCTCCTAAAAACCACACACTTGATTAATTACAAAGATGGGGTATTTATAGTGGAAATTAGGTGGATACATTTAGGTTTAACTAAGGCTAAAATAGTAATTACACTTTTTAGATTGAGCAAGGAGGAGCCGGTATTTCTCGAAGGAAGGGCTTCTTTCTTTGTAGCTTGGAGAAGACGAAATTGTGTTGTGGAGGAATCCGTGCGGATTGGTGTCGGGACGGGCGGATTCAGGTAGGGGAATCCGGGCGGATTCGCTAGAACCCGGGCGGATTCTGGTGGGGCAATCCGAGCGGATTCAAAGCAAGACGCTCGGATTGTGTAGTGTGGAGACGGGCGGATTGGAGACAATCCGCTCGGATTGTTCTTCAGCAACGATTCTCCTTCTTTTCTTCCCTTTTTTCTCATTCCTATTTTATTCTTGCGGGATTGGTCTTTAGTCTTTGCTTCCTCTTCATACTAGTCCATCTAGTATCGTCAAGTAGCCTCCAAATATGCACGAAAGACGGGAATTTCCGCCTTATTATCTCCTTTTCTACAAAACATACGAAATTCGATAGAAAAGCAAATAGGAAGGTTTTGACGGATAAAATGGTCATAGAATATTATAATAGTATGCAAAATAGGCTCAATTAGGGGACTAAATGTGCGCAAATAATGTTCACATCAAGGTGCTATGTTATGTTTTCTAAATAAAAGGTCCGTTTTTAGGGTAGTTGTCAGTTAGCTGTAGTATTGTGACCCTGCTGCGCTGCCTCATGTATTGTCTTTGCTTGTTAGCAGCGGTCATTCTTGTTTTGTTGTGTTCTGCCTGTGTCTGGGGAGGCTGTATTTTGCTTAGTATGTATCCTTTTAATTATGGACTTTGCTTGCTTATGTTTTCTTGTAATTAATGTTCTAAGTACTTGTTCTTTCTTACTCACTTTAGTAATATGTTATGTTCATGTGGACTACTATCACTATGTCATGCTTTTGTGTGCGCTTATAAGTCTATACTTACGTGTCTTGCTTGAGTAGTGTGTATGCGAAGCTAGGAAATGAAGACGTTGTTGACAACTAATGCTTAGCTGTAACATAAAGCATCTGAGCTTCTTCATTCATATAATAATTAGTAATTAGATGATACTAACATATCCATGATGTGTAGTCGTTTGATAATCAGTGCTTTCAAATTTAAATGGCATTAGGTCTGATCTTTATGCTCGTTGATTACATGTATTATTAATCAAATGTATTAATGTAGAGTACCCATGTTGCCTCTGATGGACTGTTACACATGCTTAACACTACTTTCAGAGTTACAGTGTCAATTCATCTTCTCAGATTCACCGTTGTGTTCATATGCTTACTCTTTGACGACCAAACAGATCCTTAATATACGCTTTCATTTATGTCAGTCTTTGACCCGTTGTCTGGAAATCTAAGCTTAAAGATTATTTTAGCAGATTGCTTTTATCAGACAACGAATAAGCACGCATCTCATCATGTGTTTATCAGGCTTAATAGGAAAAAAACATCATGAATGCTGAAATTTTACTTAAGACTACTACGTAAACAAGCGTATTTGTATCGCATAATACCTACAAGTCCTTATTAATACAGACTAAGATTAAACAACTTGCAAGATTGTCTAGATGAACTAATCTGTACTATGCAAGCAGCTACTCATTCAGCACATGCATCCATACTTATAATTTGATTAGACAATGGGCAATAACCAACCAACAAAGTACATATCAATCCCACCAAATCTGAAATCAACCAAAAAAAAGGCGCCAATGTAACTAACTTATTCTTATACTCATAATTTAGTAACTATACTTACACCTTTGCACAGATTTTCTGCAACTATGTCACCTTATCTCATCATAAGTTGAGCTTTGTGGGGTTTGCAATATTATTTTAATATAAAAAAGAATTGTTTAATAACCCTACTACATGTACTACATTTTTCTGTATTTAACAACATATGTGCATTTTCAATTACACACATTCACTAATATCATATCTTTCTCTCAACTGCTCTGATATACTTCATTCTGCTCTTCTATAACAAGCAACCAGTTTTCAGAAGGTGCCTTCTTGCTCATTCACTACGCTTTATCATTGACAATTCTGTTAGTAGTTACATGAAAAGTAGATTGAACCTTACTTTTTATTCTGACATTTGTACTTACAGTTAAATTTGCATGCAATTATTTCTTGCAAGTTAATTTAACATACTATGTCTTACAATCAAATAGTTATATGTTAAGGTATATAATCTCAGTTTTTTTGTTTGTATGGAATGGAGTATAATTTAAATTAAATAGCTCAAAATTATTGTGACATTTAATCACTGATTGTTTAGTGGTTCTTAAAAGAGGTCTCAGTATGCAATAATTTGAAGGGCTCCTGCTAAATTGGAAATTGGGTATATTAATATGTTTGTTGTCATAGTTGTTCTATTTGCTGCTCTCTTTTTGTTCATCAATTGTCGCGTCTTCTTTTGATATTGGTAGTTTTTAATAGCTAATTCAAAGATTTACTTCTTAATGCTTTAAAACATTAAGGTGAATCTTGACAGTCTAATCTCCAGACAACCTTAGATAGTTCTGAATTATGTAGTATAGGCTAAAATAGCTTGTTCAGCTGTAATTGTAGACTACTGAAGTCTAGAGTTATTTGAACAAGTTAATGTTGAAAAACTATTTTCCAAAGTTCTATATATTAAGACCACAGGAATTCTGCAAATTCCTAATGGTTGAAGTTACAGTGCTGATCTGTTGTGCCATTTGTACAATGCACACACAGTGCCACTGTAAGCCTGTATTTCCTGAGCATTCATGGAATCCTATTTAATGCACTGACCCTACCAGCTAATGCTGATCATTGTTTGCCCTTCTATATAGGGAACATTGCTTGGAGACGATGGCTACATCAGCCATACAGATCGCAATTCCTTTTCAGCCTTTGCTAACACGAATCACTGACTGTCTTCAATTCCCAAACCCTACGTATCTTTGTGTTGGGCTTAGAACAAAACACCGTCTCTCAGAATCGTCACGCCGATTATGTGGTGATGAACTTATTTATATAGGAGGCCCTTCACTACTCTAGAGGAGTCATATGAAAAAGCTGCAAGAACAGCTATCTCTGATCTTATAGATAAGTTTGACATCTACATTGCAGACTTTACGGCTGCTAAAAAACAAGAGTATAATAGATGTGCCAATTTGTGGCGCTTGAAACATGTAGAAATAGACCTCTTAGGAAAGGGCCTACCTAAAATATGTTTAGATGAGGAGTTTGAATTCCATGAGATATCTCATTTACATTCTGTGACCATTGACATGGTGTCTGTTCTTATGGTAATCATCAGTAAGCTTCCTATTTACAGCCCCTCTTTATACACCATAGAACATAATCCTTCAGCTTTCACTACATGGACAACTATAGATCATTATGGTGAAAGTCACCCACATGCCTCTTTCTTTAGCGATGTTGCTGCAACAGCACTCGCATCACAACAGGAAGTTGCTCACAAGGTCATAGAGTACTTAATACCTATTTACAATATCGACATCATTGATGCAAACTATGCTCCTGATGAAGTTAACTTTGCTGCAATGGTATACAATTATGTCAAGAAAAAATTCCATACTTTAGAAAAAAACTTTGTGAGGTGCAGCAGGGTCTTCTTAATAGTGATGTGCTGATTGAAAATGATTGCACTACTCCTAAAGGTGAGCTGCACACAATCCTTGACCTGAAATCTCCGCCTCCACCTCCTCAGAAACGAAAGATAAGCGTAGCTTCATCTATCACTGTTGCTGTGCTACAAAACAAGAATAAGAAAGCTTTTATAATTCCTGCAGATTCTATTGACAGGCTCTTTAGAAAATCCTAAGTTCATGTGATAACAGAATGGTTCTCCACTGATGCTCTTTTGCTTACTTGCAACCACACTTCTAGACTGATGGTGTTGCTTGTAGTTTTCTTATCAAAAAACTGGGCGTAGTTGCTTTTGCTTTTTATAAGCCATGTATTATATGCGTAGTTGCTTTTGCTTTTTATTTTGTGAGAACTGGGCAGTAACACTGAGTTACTATAATAATGTCCATGTTAGCTATGTTTCTCTTCAGTAGCGCTACTTGTTCTATAGCTAGCCTGTATTTTATAAAGCAAGGTGTATTGTAAGTTCTTTAGCAGACATTATAAGATGTCATTGTGTTTTCAATTTCTGCAGTCAAAATATATGTCTGTACTGTAATCCTCAGCTACTTACAGCTATCTTAAGTAATTTGTAATGCAGTTGAATATTTATCAAGTATTTCCTAAGATTTGTCAGCCCTGAATTAGTTTTAAAAGTTGCAGGTTTGTTCTAAATTAGCCTGTAAAACTACGCCTTCAGAATTGCCATGTCTATACTACAATTATAGATTAAATACGCTGATTAATAATTTACAACTTTTGATTATTTGGGGTACTACGGTGCCCTGACAATAGTTTGTTCCTCTGAATCAAAGTGACATGCCTTCAGTGGAAATTGTTCAGCGTAAGATTGGTTCTATCCACACCTAATTATTAGGTTATTGATCATTTACGCTCACAGCATAATAGATGCTTCTTTCTCTGTGCGTATTCTTACCTTGTATATTACAAGAGCAGTCTCCATTGATGTACTACTTATTAAGCAATAAAACTAACCATTTAGCATGCAGAAAATTGCAGAGGACAAAGGGCTTGCACTTTTACATATGCTCTGTATATTAATTAGATGGGTAAGTGAACAAGTTAAGTTACACTTTTCCGAATTAGTTTGATAATGATGTTTATAGCTTATTTACCTTGAGTCTATATGATGTTTCATGCTTATTTGCAGATGATGACTTCCCATACTACCCAAGTACATCTGCAACTAGCCGGACAAAGAGAAAATGTAGGACACAAGGCCAGTCTCTAGCTGCTGTTCCAAAGTAATGCTCTAACCACACATTAGTCTGTATTATAAGATTATATCATTAAGACATGAATTAAAGCTTTATCTCTAAACATTAGGCGCCGTCAAAGCAGAAGTGGTCCAAGAGATCCAAAAAAAAAATACGCAAACAGCCTATAACACCAAAACAGCAAGGTATATTTTTTATCAGTTGTAGTTTAACTATTGTCCTATATGCATATATAAGTATTTAGCTTTTTACTTCATGTTACAACTTTGCAGTGCATTTGCTCTTTGCTATGATTGGGCAACCGCTTCCAGGGAAACCTCTCCAACTACCAGTTGCCCACTCATGTACAAAGTGTCTAGCAAAGAGAATTGCTTCTGAGTCCGGTACATTTTGTTGCGGAGATGGAACATTAGTGATACCATCCAACAGCTATCCTGTAGCATTGCCCAGATTATACACGTCTCCAGACCCACTGTCTACTCATTTCAGGAAATATGCACGCCTCTACAATAACTTATTTGCTTTCAGCTCAATTGGAGGCAAAACTTACGCAGATACACAACAAGGAATCTATATGTTTAAGCAACATGGTCAGATCTACCACAACGTTCCAGATCTTGTGCCAACAGACGGAAGTCCAAAGTATTTGCAATTATACTTTTATGATGGTCAACATGAAGCTGCTAATCGCTCTGGATGCTTTTCAGACCTAGATCAGAATGTGATTGACATACTGATGAATATAACACAATCAAAACCATATGCACGTTTCTTCCGATCGTTAAAGAATATTAACGTAAATGACAATACACAGATACGTATTGAGAAAAATCCTACAAGAGAGCAATGTATAAGTAATGTACCTACGTCTTATGAAGTTGCTGTCATCTGGGCCGATGATACGACATTAGGTGAAACCAGTGGACCCCATATCTTAGTAATTGGGCGATCGCAAGCCTCTCATAGAATTATGCACTACTATGGTTGTTATGACCTGCTTCAGTATCCTCTTCTTTTCCCATGTGAAGAGTGTGGTTGGCACCAAGGTTTGAAAAAGCGTATTATCCAAGCAGATACAGCATCAACAAGTCATAGTAGTATGACACTTGCTCCTATTACAAATACAGCGTCATCCAGCCAAGGTGAAATGCCCCTACCTTCCACATTTGAAAACGCTGAAGGATTACTAAATGCAGAAGAACAAAGTAAGCATTGATTTTACTGCCCCATTAAGTCATGGCCTCACCCCTATGCACGACCACGTAACTCAATCATAAATCCTTCTTGCAGGAAGTTCACAAAGACCAGGCTCACAAGAACGCAATGTGTCTTGCCGAGAGTACTACTGCTACAAGCTGCAGAACAGGCCAGGGAACATGCTGTTAAGAGCTGGGAGATGTTTACAGCAATATGTGGTTGATATGTACGTGAAATTAGAGAACACTCGCTTGGACTATTTCCAAAACAACCAAGATACTATAAGGTTTGAATTGTATCAGGGTTTACTTGACACAATAGATGCACTGAGCAGTGCGCAGCTAACGTTGGTAGACGAGTTATCCTTCCAGCAACTTATATTGGAGGACCTAGGGATATGAAAAGGAGGTATCTTAATGCAATGGCTCTTGTACAGCGCTATGGGAAACCAGATTTTTTATGATCACATTACTGCCGTCATGCAATGCAGTGGCCTGAAATAAAAAGAGAGCGGCTCCTGGAGAAGAAGCTCAGAATCGTCCAGATATAGTAGCTAGAGTGTTTCGCGCAAAGTTGCTAGCATTGAAGAAAAAGCTGGTTGAAGATAAGATCTTTGGAGAAGTTGCTGCATTTGTGTATGTAGTTGAATTTCAAAAGAGGGGCCTTCCACATGCACATATTCTGCTAATAATGAAGCCTGGCAGTAAGATGAACTGTATTGACGACTTTGACAAGTTTGTTAGTGCTGAGATCCCGCCAGTGACTAATGTAAGCATGCGCACGGCTGTGCTGTGCTAAAGCATATGATGTATGGGCCTTGTGGCCACCTAGACCCTGAACGTCAATGCATGCAGCACAAAAGTAGCAAAGGCCGATGCAAGTATGCGTATCCGAAGCTATTTGAAGATTCAACAACAAATAGTTCAGATGGATATCCTGTCTACAGGAAGCGTAAGATAGGAGATAGTGCTAAGATAAGGGGTGAGAAACTCGACAACCGTTGGGTTATTCCATATAACCCATACCTCCTTGACCTGTTCGATTGTCACTTAAATGTCGAAGTCTGCTCCACCATACAAGCAGTTAAATATTTATATAAGTATGTCTACAAAGGTCACGATAAGATATCGTTCAATATAGCAGCAGGAGATGCAGTACAAGTACTTGTTTCAGATGAAACCTTTAAATACATCTCCTGTTCTTCTTGAATCAAGAATAGCATTGTCTTCTACTACAAGTAGTTTTATTAAACCCTAAACTCTACTTGCCTAAGTACAGCACAACTAAGCACTGTACATTTCTTATTAAGCATTGTTCTCTTTGTACATGAACAAATCACTTGAAAGCTACTTTGCTAACAAGTGAAATATAGCCAGTACCACGCGATAAGATTTGCTGTGTGTATAATAACAATGAATATACAGACAAATCTAAATAGTATGTGTAATTAGGTTTATTGATCATGTCTTAGGATTAACCTATTGAATAAACCGTAACTAACAAATATAGTACTATTAACAGGGGTCTACGATGCGCGGGGCTCTTTTTGCTGACCAAGTCGATCAATATGAAGATGCATTCAAGCACAACAGACTGTATGAGATAACCAATGCTCCAATATCTCCTCTGAAGCCAGAGTATAAGTTAAACCCCACAGATGTTGATTTCCAGATGAACTTTGGACGGCGAACTATTGTCCTACCAGTTGATATTGATGATGGCACCAATACCATAGACTATAGACCCATTTCTCATCTGCCCAGAGCAACTGATTACACTGAGATGTTTGGTATGATTAAGTGATTAGCTATATCATCTTTTTGACTACTGTGTTGTATTACAGGAAAACTGTACTCCACCATAACATGACCATGTTTCTTATATATTGCAGATATAATTGGTGTGGTTCTCTTTGTAGAAGAACATTCTCGTAAAGTTACAACAAACAAGAACCGCGAAACAAATGTTCGTGAGGTTGTGCTCACTGACCACAGGTAAATCATAGCCATAGTTTACAGATTAGTTAGTGCTAAAATACTAAACAACAAATATTGTATATAAAACTAATAACATCAATTTAAATGGAACAACCTACGCAGTACTCCGCAGCCACTATCAATCTCAGTTTGGGATGACCTGGCAGAAGATGATTGCACAATGCCGATTCCAGAACCTGGCAAATTTAGGATCGTGGGACTCACAGCTTTCAGAGTATCTAATCACAAAGGTTAGATACATTTACTTAGTTGCAATTCTAAACATACGCACTAAAAGTAGTAACTGACAATTAATAGCTATACCTTACCATTTACAGGTTTCTCAATGACCACTTCTAGCTCAACAGTCATCATACATTCACATGTTGGCGAGAAAGCAGAAGCGCTGAAAACCTGATACTCTCTGAACTCAGTAGTCCTAATTCAAACACTACGAACACGACCTTTTCTACTTGCTATTTCAGATGCTAATGTTATTCACTTTTACAGGATGGCAAGCCATCACACATCCTTGACACAACTTCAGTCTAGGCTCTTTCATGTCAAGCTACCTATGCCAAATGAAAAGACAACCAAAATTTCAGCTCTTCGTGCTAAGAAAGTAAATACAATTTACTGATACACCTTCTAATGTACCTACCACATATGCATTTACTAATCTGCATCATACTTCCAACAGGCAAAATCAGCTTTGCAAGATGAAAAACACTGGTTAGAAGTTACTATACCAGCTGCTGAACTACATAAAGTGCATGCATACATAGGATGTTCAAAATGTGCTAAAACCTCCAGCATGCCACCAGGACGTCCATACACATGCAACAACTACTCCGCGCCTGATTGTACCTCAGTGCCAAAGTACGTCTACTGCATCACTTTAGTACTACAATAACTTCAAATAAGTAAATATACATAATCCCTCTCCCACATATAGCATGGCTAATAATAGAACTCATTCAATATCCTATAATTAATAGCTAAAACACAAAGAAGGTACTAATGCTTAGACAACATCTATTTCAGAATCACATTCAACTGCGAAATATCAGATGGAACAGGAACATTGCCAATGATCGCATTTACACAGATCATCTTTGAAAGATTGTTCAAAATGTCAAGAATGATATATTTCCACATGAAGCACTCTGTAAGGCTTACAACATAAAACCTCAACTAATAAACTAGCACACACATATTAATAATTATTAAACTCATTTTCGGACCATGAGGAAGCATTCTCACTGCATAAAGAGTTGCTCCGTACAACTCCTTTCAAAGTTCAAGTTGGCCCTTCTACATCCCTCTCAGTAAATAACATCTTGCAGTGGGTGGTGAAGCGGGTTGTTGTTGACGATGAAGATGACACTGTATCAAAAACTGAACCAGTGCAACAGCCAATCCCAGAATCACAAGTTATAGACGATTCTGAAGTTCGTGCAGCTGACAAGCAAATAGTTCCTGACCAATCTGCAACCAGTGTCACTACTACTCCTGCAGAAGATGCACTTGAAATATCCTCTGATCACCAAAGATCTCCAAAGACATTCTCGACAGCCAACTATGTCCAAGAAAAAGGGGACCAGAAAGAACACATGTCCTAAATCTGCAGCTTACCCGTGAAGCTATCAAGTATGGACAACAATAGCACATGCATAGTCGTAATAGTAAGTGGTCATGGCCTGTCATTTTGGTATTTTGTCAACCTACTGTTACTCTTGAACAATTCGCCGAGCTGCTAAGCTTGCTGCGTGTACTCTTTTATCTTAATCTTAGCTTTTGTGTGTAATATAAACTATGGACCAGACAAATCAGTGTACTTATGAACAACTCAGTTCTGCCTTGTACTAAGGCTACTTAATCTACTATGATGATCATTAATCTTTCATAGGTTAATTGATCATTTGTTAGTTTATATATTTTCTTTTTAATTTCGTGCTTATCTTACTTCGTTCTGCATCTCTCAAATTGATATGTATTGTATATCTTATCCAGATATCAAAATAAACATTACTATCTTACATTCACAGACTTTTAATTAATCAAGCAACAAATGCAATGTGAACATAGGTGTATATGCAGACGTCGTCTTCAGCATCAGCTCTTTTCGCCTCATGTCGAGTTCTATACGGGACCTGCTCATACGCTAGCAGTTTAGAGAAATACCTTGAATCTAGACTTTAAGCTACTCACAAATATGGACCAGATTGTAGCTTGACATACTAACATAACATATTACTAACCCAACTTAGAAGGACCATATGATTCTATTCTTGTCAAATTAAACGGTTTTTCACTAACTATAACTGATCTGAATATTTCCAATTTAAAAAAATGGTTTAACAATGGACATTAGCAACAATAATACAAAGTTAAAATTCACAAAATTGGCGGACATTTATACATATATTATCTATGTTACGTTTACTTAAGTGTAGATTACAAATCTGGATACGGAACAGTTTTTAGGCTTAAAGGTTCTTATTTATCTCTTCAATATACCTATTCATTATGTTAGGTAGATAGTGTATCCAATTAAACTAATAGATTACTTAATAAAAAGTGTATCTTAGAATAATAATCTAAAAAGTCATTCCCGTTCATCAACATGAATCTTCAAATGCTGAACCTAATGCCAGATACTATTATAGGATTCATTTAAAATGTTATTATACAAGTAGAACAAACATTATATAATCAAAAAATAAAAAAATAAAAAAAAAAGGTACCGAAGTTCAAAACTAAATGGTTAAGCTAACAAATATAGTACGTCCTGACAGAACATATTAGTAAGCCACTTAGAGGACCATGTGATCCTATTTTTTTAGAATATAATGGTTATTAACAAGCTATAACTTATCTTAATTATTACTCCCTCCGTCCCGGTCATTTGTTATCCTTTGGTTTTGGCACAAAGACCAAGGAAAAGGGAGAGAGCCAATTACTAAATGACAGGTAGAATAAATTGAGTGTGAATGATCAAATTGCTCATCAAGTTCATTCTTAAAATAGAAAAGACAACAAATGAGTGAGACACCCTAAAATGGAAACAGACAACAAATGATCAGGACAAAGGGAGTACATTTTAAAAAAAAAAGTTAACTGAATGACATGTGTGACCAATTGGGTATGAATGATCAAATTATTCTTCAAATTATTTCTTAAAATAAAAAAAACAACAAATCACTAAGACATCCAAAACTAGAAAAGGACAACAAATGACCAAAACAAAAAGAGTAAAAGATAACATGAATCTTTGATCAGCCTAAATTACGTGCGCAGTACAATACACAAGACATACTGAGATCACTTTGATGTGCTATAACTGTTGATATGAATGACTAACGAGGCTTTAAATTCCAACTAACCACAATAAAATATAGAGCTTTGCATTCTCTGGCGCATTAGACAACGCAAATTACTGTTTGACATGCAGATTATATCAGCTTTCATCATTACTAATTAACAGCTTGTCCACCTAAACTTCTCTTTAACAAAGATCTTAAAATCACAATTCAATCAATTCATTCTATTTTAATTAAGATAAAATAGTTAGCATATTAAATTAAATATTTTTTTTAAAAAATATAAGAAGAATCATGCCGAAATTCAAATGCACCAGGCGTGTTTACGTAAATAAAACGGACAAGATTGAGTTTGTCGAAGATTACAAGCGATGGAAGAAGACCACGTTTGCTGCTCATGACATCTTTACAACTAACAAGGTAGAAATGGAGATCAAAAGTGGTGATGAAGCTGAACACGAATTACTGAGTTTAGAGGATGTGGTCACCAATGCCTTCAACAAGCTTGACAATCCAGGAAAAAGGAACATGTCTGAGGTTTGCAAGTGTTGGGCCAAGTGGTTCATAATCGGCACTGACACATCAAAGGTCAGTCGTGATTATAACTCGCAGTTGGCAAGGGAAAATGATGGGGGTATGATCTCGCTGTACAGGAAAGACAAGTTAGTCCACAAATCCTGTGCATGTAACTACCACAACACAGACAAGGAAAAGCGAGCATTTCACAAAAGATTGGAGAAAAGACAGGTGGCTAATAGGAGGTACATGCCTTACACTTTCGAAGCATCCGGAAGTGAAGGGTATTATGACTCCGACTAAGTGCAAAGATGTTCCGTAAGCAGGTCTGATTTTCGGGTTTTTGTTTGTCTATATAGCCTAACCTACGGTAGCCTTTTGCATGTAAAAATATGGCGTTACGTATGATGATTGCAGGTAGTTATGTCATGCCATGCAGATCAAACATTTCGAAACCTGCTAGGGTCGCCTTCGTTTTAAACATTGGCCATTTTGTAATTAGGTTGTGATGTCTAAGAAGTGTCTATGCCTAGGTTTGTATCCTAAAACAATCTTAAATGGGGGTGGGGGGGGGGGGGGGGCTGTATTTTCAGTGTATATAAGGTCATGAGCTGCAAACCTTTATGCAGCTGTAGTATTAGCAACTGTTCTTTGCTTTCTGGATAATATGTAGCGAACTTACAACTAAACGCGTGTGGTTACATTACATTTCACAGTATTCATTTTGTTCTATCAACGGTAATGCACAAAATACCCACAAAAAAATGGCGTCTACTTAGCTGTAAGGCTATCAGATTATTTTCCGCAGCAATCTATAACTATCAATATAGTAGGCTACAATCAGTTTTAGGTCAAATAATTGGATAATTAACTCCGCGAAAGATCAAAGCAGGCTGCTGAATTAGGCTCGCTTTACTGTTTCAATAGGCGTGTAAACTATGATTGATTTCTAGGCAGTAGTTAGATATACATGAAGAGTCAATTTATAGACAAGGTAAGAAGAATTTACAGTTCATAAGACAATATAAACAAAACTATTTTTAAATGGTTGTGATTTATAAGCAAATGTCTACGCCATACAGAAATTTAGGACCTGAATTCAGATCACAGTTCAGTAACAACAAGGCTGTGGTTCGATTGCAGGACATTAGCTTCGCCAACTTACAACGCTTAGAATTGAAAAACTGAATTCAGAGTGTTATATTAACTAATTCAGACAAGATCATCATTACCTATCGTAGTTACTTCCAGTATTTAGATCTGATAAGGTGTATGTTAACATATGAAAAATACTAATTGTGGGATTAAGAGTTCGTCTATCTGGCTCATTTAAATTGATACTTGAAGTATGGTATGTAGACAAACAAAGCTACATTGTTGAGTAGTCTCTACTAATTTCTTGGCAGCTGGGAAAGGATGATGGTATAGTATGGTTGACGCCAAATGGTGATGTAATTTGATTTTAGTTGGCCCTTCAAAATTGATAAGTTTAGAGAGACTTACTATAAAGAAGTCTTTGTTATCCATATGGATTTAGAGACTTTAAGGTTGTATTGAGTACTTCAGATGATTGTATAACGATGTCGATCACATGCCTTCATCGGATTGCATCCCTAGAAAACTAAGTTATCATTTTTTAAAACAGCATTGTTTCATTGCCGTTTACATTTTATTTAAGTACTATGAAAGATGAAGACTATCCTCAGTGACATTTTATGTGCACTAAATCGTTCAAGACATTTTATGTGCAAGTTACCTTTTATAAAAATCGACCTTCCAAGGGTTAACCTTATTAGCAATACGTAATGTTATTATAAATTACTTAGACGGTCATAATAAATACTATGACGATCATAAGAAGCTCTTTCAGATTTGGTTTACCGTTCAACAAAGCTTTACAAATTATAACCAAAAATAGGCTTTATGCTTACGGATATTTAAGAAACAACAATGAACTTGAAAAAACGCGCAACTACTAATA
This sequence comes from Silene latifolia, assembly GCF_048544455.1. Taxonomy (NCBI): domain Eukaryota; kingdom Viridiplantae; phylum Streptophyta; class Magnoliopsida; order Caryophyllales; family Caryophyllaceae; genus Silene; species Silene latifolia. The sequence continues at coordinate 172,191,042 of NC_133538.1, forward strand.
ATCAAATCACATAAACAAAAACAGAAAAACAGAATATATATCAGGTAACATGGAAATAAATGACAGGCAACAAATCAGTATCTGAATGAAATGGTTTTCAATGGCCAATAAATAGGATTGTATAAATATTATAAATATAGATTAATAGGGAATAGTAACAGGCAACCAAACCAACAGATACAACTAATACAGCTGGAAGTAGGAAAGATACTGTATGAACATAGAAGTACAATGAATTGTGCGAAAAATTGACTGTCCAGATTTCAGACCTAAGAGTATATATAACATACAGATTAAACACAAACAAAAGGCATAAACGTAAGGTAAACAACCAGAAACAAAATAACAAATATATAGAAAATGGGAGATCAATTTGTATTGCCATACACATGCATTCTCGCTAATGTGCCAGGGAAAATGGAGGGGGAACGATATGTACCGAGAAATTTAGAAGCATTACCAAACATTCTCAACAGCCATGGGTATACTATAGAAGTATTAAGCATTACCAATTGCACAAAGGTAGAACATTTCAGTGGTATAGTTCGCCTTGAGTTTGGAAATGACGATGAATCATGTAGATTAGCATTCAAATTACAAGAGAAATTTGAATCAGTAGGATGTAGCAGAAAAGATTTCTTTGCTGAGTACAATCCAAGACACGGACCATATCTATGGGTGGCAACAAAAAAAGATGCAGAGTACTTTACCTGCACACCAATGTGTAAGAAGGTCCCTTACATATTGCGGAAACAAGGAAGGCAACTCGCTGATAAGGACCAAGTTTGCATCTACAGCTGCATTAATCTCAAACTTTAAGATATTAATTCATACTATTGTTGTCATCACATTTAAACTATGCATTTCGCGTCCCTAAACACGTTGTCCGTCAATAAGTGCAAGTTAATGGCCTGTTATAATTATGTTTCGCAGTTCAGAATTGCTTGCGTATTAGATCTGCTGTGCGTGGCAGTGCGCGTGTATGGTAGTTCTTCTTTATCATTTTGACTTTAAAATAACACCTGTACTGCCCCTTGACCTCTAAATTTAGGCACATATATCTGCATTTCTGCTCTACATACTCGCGCACCCTTAACATATTATTCGTAACATCCTTATCCCATCCTTAATTTATTTGTACTGCTGTTTCTGAATGTTAGAGTCTTACTAAACTCGCTTACGCTTAGGTTCTTCCGTCTGTTAGAGAGAGGAACTACATTTATCTATAGGAAATTCCATTTTGTAGAAACACGACTAGCTGTCACTGATCTAACTACGCTGATGCTGTTTACGATGACTAACTTTAGTTGTGTTTCGAAAGTAATACTCGCGCTTATAAGATATCCATTAATTTCTGGTAATTATGCCTGTCTGATTTACAGGTTATAGTATTGATTTGATCTGATTAAATTTTAACAATTGAGGCGTCATGTTAGTTTTCTCAACATTGGTTTTCTCGTACACTGTGAGTGTATTGTTTCTTCGTGCACCGAATGATTTGATAAAGGACACAAATGACAATTGTATCACTAAATATTTGAAGATGGTTCAATAGAATAGGAAAATAAAACGTCAAATTAAGACAACTACATTGAACATTACACGTAAAAAGAAAAGCTTCTACACTAGAACAAAACGCAACTACAACAACATACATTCAGTAATTCTCGCAAAGTCTACGCCATAAACAAATTCGCTGCAACACAAATGGAAACGTGTCTTGGATCTCCGCGCGCACCGCGCGCGGAGAAACAATTAGTGTATTATAAAAACCCACCTCCTTATGACTCCAAAGCATATCCCAAACACTCTTTTATTCCACAAAATAAAAAAGCCCCAAATTTCTAGGGTTTCAAAAGCAACATTCAATCCACAAAGAGCATCTTCATACTTTAACAAATCAACAAAATCCAACTCAACAATCAAATAATGGCACCAAAGGGATCTTCCTTTAGGGATAGAACAAGACCAAGAGTAAGAGGAAGCTCTTCTACATCCCATATCAACACCTTAAGAAGGGAGCATGAAGAAATTGTGGATCTTACAAGTCTTGATGACTTCTCAAATGTTGAATTCGTCAATGATGTGCAATGGCTCGTTTTTCACCGGCTTCTTCGTAAGAACATTCTCCCTACTAAGTTTTTATGTCATAGAACTTTAAGGAAACTTGGGATTTATCATCAAATGGAAGCTCTTTTTGAGTTGTTTGGTCTCTCTACCCTTTTCCACATGCACGAGCAAACTTACCGATCCCTTGTGCTTGAATTTTTAAGCTTCTTGAAAATCACAACTTTGAATAGAACGATTTGCATAGAATTTAGGTTGGAGAGTGTTTTAAGAATGATGACTCTAGTGGAATTTGCTAATGTGCTTGGTCTCGATGTCTCGCCTACCCGGACATCAAAACCGAAGAGATATAGTGTTTCACCCCTATGGAGGGCCATGACCGGCCAAGATTTCATGTACATCAAGGATTGCTTAGCTTTCCACATTCAAAATCCTATTTTGAGACTTACTTACCGGTTCCTTTCCGGCACTCTACTTGCTCGCCGAGACCCGGCAATAGTGAACGAACTTGACCTTGTGTTCATGGAGTCTTATCTCGATATCCAAGGAAGAGGTGGGTACCACTTTAATGCACCTCTTGTGCTACTAGAAAAGTGGGCAAAGTTTAGGAATGGTGATGATGATGGGATGAAACGCATTATTAATGGAGGGCTCATTACAAAGATTGCAAAGCATTTCAATCCAAAATTTAATGAGAATAATGAGTACACTCCTCTTACCAGGAATACAAGGATAAATGAAGACCTTCTTCTTGTACATCATCATTGGATAACCCTTGAGGGGGTTGATAAAAGGGTCAAGTGGATAACAAAAGGAAGTGATCCAATCTACCTACCAATGACCGGACTACCAAGAATCTCACCAAGAAGGGGACCTTTATCACCAATCTCATCCTACCTCATCCCTCCAAACCCAACCCAAGCAAGGCAAGCACCACCACCTCCAAATCCCCAACAACAACAACAAGAGCAACAACCACAATTGATGAGAAAATCAAAGTGCCTCCCTACCCTTTCCCATATCAACCGTACAACCACCCTAACCCCTTTATCCTCCCCCGTGATGACTTTGTAACGGGTATTCTTCAAGATTTGCACTTTCGACAATATGAAGCTACCGTGGACAATTATTATGCACTCTACCCTCAATACCACGATATGATTCAAAGGGGGATGATTAGTGAGGAGGGAGCATTTCCCTCTTGGGCACAAATGGATATACTCTTCCCCAATTCGGAGAGGGCAAATGAAGGGGCAAACGGGCGACAAGAGGAAGGGAGCGACAAATCTTGCGGTGGGGACACGGTGGAGCTTGGTAGCGAAGAGGATGAGTTCATGGACCCGAATACAAGTGATGCATCCAAGAAAATATGGGATAGTGATCTAGAGGAAGATGACGGCAATCTCTAGAGGATCTCTTCATAGCTAGATGGAGCGGGCGTGAGGCACCCATCTCAAGCTTAAGTGAAGTTTCCTCATCTCCTCTCTCTATTTTCAATTTTCATGAAAGAAGTTTATGTTCTGTTAACTTGTACAATATTTGACTTTGTCTTCGGTTGGAGAGTCCTAGCAACATGAGGACTAACACCTCGGCCCCATTGAGATGTTCTTATTTTATTGTTCCCGTTTGAAAAATCCAAAATGACAATTTAGTTTCATGCATTACATCTTGTGTACATGAACTACCCCCAACTTTAGGACATTAGAAAAAATGTCTATCTCGGTTTGGGGAGATACATGCATACACAACGGGAGGTAATCTAAATTACGCTCTCCGTCATAAACAAAAACCCATGCATCATATAGTGTAGATTAGTATAGCTTGCATTTAGTATAGAATTCATGCATCATACTTGCATAATTTCCCATCATTTTGGCCATTGAGGACAATGCCCATATTAGTGTGGGGATGGGGAATTATAACTTAACTTTTATTCAAAAAACCCAAAAAAATCAAAAATTTCGAGAAAATCAAAAAAATTGAAAAATTTGAAAATCCAAAAACAAGTTCATTTCATTTGTAGTGTAGACTTGTATATATTGTGTTTGTTCTATCCTTATTCACATTGATCGACTACGCCACATCCGAGACATGAGGATATTGAAGACCACATGGTATGATCTTTCCAATATCCTTTTTCCTCTTTATGTTAATGACTATGTGGCTTTATTTTGATTGATGCAGTATAAACAATGTGAATTTAGGACTTGCATTTAGTTTATATGGCATACTAGTTGGTAGAATCATTTGCATTAGTATGTATATATGTTAGTTGCATCATGGCATGTAGTTGCATGTTAGACAAATTTTGCGAAATCATTTGCCCTAGTAGATGCTTTTTCTTCTTAAGACTTTGCTTGTTAGAATACTTGTAAAACACCCTAGGATGTGTCATGCTAGTATCCTTTGACCCATGGATTAAGGCCTAGTCAAGAGTACCTTGTGGTGTGATAACTCCTTGGCTACCGTTTATTCCAAGGTGACCCTTGAAACCATGCATGCATCCATCATCCATGTTCTACCACATTTTTGTCATCAAAGGGAATGGGCACAAAAAGAAATTGATTTGAGTTCAATGAAATGAGAAGTGAAAGAAAGTTTGCAAAATGTATCAAATGAAAAGAGGAGCAAAAATAGACTCCTAATGCTTCAAATATAAGGCACCCTCACTACATATGGAGTGACTTTGAAAATGTTCAAAAGAAAATGCAAAAAGTTGAAAAATTGTCAAGTGTTGAAATGCCAAAAATCAAAAGAAATGGCAAAAAGAAAGTGTTCTCAAATGTTATATGCCACAAGAAATTGGGAGGAAAAACAACAACAAAGCAAACTCCCAAAATGAAACTCAAATATCTATTATTGATCCCTTTATCCATCGTATCCATTTTTGTGCATGGTAGAGAGGGGACGACCCTTCTTCTTGTCTAGGCAAGAGGGGGAATTCCGCGATCCTCCAGTGTTTCTAACACCATAGGGAGTCTACTCTTGACAAAAGCATTTAACGATTGAGGACAAAGGTAACCTAGCTTGACACAATTTGGAGGTGATTTATTGGTATCCTTCTAGGCTTAGTAGTTTGAAGAAATTGCATCTATGAAGGAGTGTGTACCCTTGAATTGCTTCCCTTGTAGATAATTTCCGCCACTTAGATGAGGAAAGTGGCTATTATTTTGTAGATGCATCCATTACTTGATTTTGTGTGCTTAATGTTTGGATGTGTCGCCATTTTGGCAAGACCCACCTTGCCTTGCAAGGAGGCATCCTACCTCATGGTTGTCTTGTTGTGAGTTGAAGGGGTGGAGTGAGACCCGCTAATTGTCTCATATCGGCTATGCTATTAGGTTAGTTTAAATAACGGTCCTAGTCTTTATCACCTCTTTACTCGGGACGAGCAAAGGTTCGGTTTGGGGATATTTGATGTGACCATAATTAGAGCATATTTAGTCCCCGAATTAGCCTTGTTCTCATGCTTTTTAGTGCATATTTGGGTCATTTATTGTCTTAAGTCCTTTGTTTTGCATATTCTTTGAGGTTTTGTTTCCTTGGTAGGAAAGGAGTGCAAACCTTGCAATTTCGTGGCAAAATGAAGCTAAATTAATTGAATTCAATGACCAAGCATCAAAGAGAAGACAAGATTAGAAGGCCTTTGTACATACTATAGTAGATGGGAAATGATGAGAAAAGATCCTTTCATCCCCGAGGAAATCCTCAAGGATTCTATGAAGAAAAAGGAAGAAAAGAAGAAAGAAAGTAGCTGTAAGACAATCCGAGCGGATTGTCCACAAGACGCCCATCCAGCAAGGGCAATCCGAGCGTCTTTCCCAAGTGGACGCCCATCCAGAAACACCAGAATCGGCCCGTCCACCCCAAAAATCCGCCCGTCCAAAACACCCCCAATCCGCCCGTCCCGTGCCCTGGACGCTCGGATTGTGTGTCAGCCATTTCGTCTTCTACAAGTTTCAAGGAAGGATGCGCATATTTTTCTAAGAACGGCAAAAAGGAGACCGGAGTCTCCCTTGAGACCGGCGATTCCTCAAGGACTTAATCGTCATTTAAGCCCTTAGTAAACCCTAATTTATGTAACTAATCCCCACTATAAATACCCCATTAGGCTAATTAGAAGAGCATGTTATTCTTAGCAATCTTTAGTGTAGTTAATATCAATCAAATCTCTCTTTAATCTTGTAATCAACATTTAATCAAGTTTAAATACAAGTTTCATTTCCTTAATCTCTCTCTTGTTCATCCTTTGTTTTGGGTAATTGAAGATTATTTGGGTTATTATTGCGAGATTGACAACCTTCCAATCAATCATCAAGTACTTCTATTATTCTTTGCTTTATTATTGGAATAATTAGTAGGTATAATTCTCTTAAATCCCTTTTTAATTATTGTTAATTATCTTCATTTATTCATCATGTTTCACTTTGTTGGTATGATTGACAACCTTGCTAGCATGTTCAACATGATAATGAGTGAGTAGTTTCCTTAGCTAGGGTTAATGGGTAATTAGAGGAAACCAACATGGGGGATGATTCATGCTTAAATTAATATGTTTTCATAGTTTATTTGCTTGCTTGTTGTGATCTCAACTTATGCACATGTTATGTTTGATGAAATGCGAGCCTATGAATCCTTGCATTTTTTACCCATCACCTATCTTTTCAATGAGACTTGTAAGACATAAACCAACTCGAGTCTCATTAGACCATGCATATAGTTGAGTAGGGAAGATTAAGTCGACTTGTAGGTGTTGTACAATCTAATCGATTCGGCTCCGGGACCCAAACTTTCCTAGGATTGTAAGATATAAACCAACTCGATCCATCACAACAATAATTGCTTGCTTATAATTTGAGAATATGTTTGTATGATCAATTCCCATGAATCCCCTCCCCATGACACCCTAGTGCCTTTTATAATTTGTTTACATCCCTTTTAATCATCTTGCTTGTTTACTTTTATTGCTATTTAGTTTAGTGATCTTCTACTTCAAACCCCAAATTGTGACACCCCTAGACACCACTAGTTGCGATTGAAAATCTCATCTCAATTCCCGTCCCTTGGGATCCAACCTTTACTTGCCTCTTTACTAATTGTAGAGTTTTTTTTGAAGTTATAAATTGTGTTTTGGTCTAGGTGCTCCTCACGACAAGTACCGAAAACTAAACCTCCATCGTGAGTCCGACCAAGTGGCCAAGATATTGGTGAGTATGTCACTCCTCTTCAAGAGGATGATTCAAGTGGAAGTGGCCAACAAGGTGAATCAAGTGGTAATGGTAAGAAGAAGAAGAAAGGGAGGAAGGGGTTCAATTTTTGGCCCTTTTCTTAGTTGATTGATGAAGAAATCCTCCGAATCCATGCTAGCTTGGGGGGAGGCTACCAAGTTGAGTAAGTTTTTAATTGTTTTGCATTTTAGTTTAGATCTTGCAACCCATTAAACATAAACTCTAGTCCTTCTTGTTTTGTGCTTTGAGCCATTTTTAGGTTTGATTGGGTAATTTGAATTGTTGGCACATTGAGGACAATGTGATGTTTAGCTTGGGGGGAGATTGCATTTGCATATAGTGTAGTTTGCATGTAGTGTAGAAAATTTGAAAATTTTTGAGAGAATTTTTTGCTTTGTGCTTGCTTGTAGCCTACTTTCCTCTTTTCTTATCCTAATAATGGCTTGTTGCTAATGATTTATTCTTTCATGATGGTATATTAGCTACATGGGGATGTCTTGACATAGTAGGTGGGAGATGGAGGATGAAGCGAATAGGCTTGATCTTGACTTGTGGCAAGCTAAAAAATGGTAAGGTAGAGCCTCTTTAGACCGATGCATCCATATCCGGTCTCTCTTAGGTGAGTGTAGGTGTCTCCTTATAATGTGTGTTTCATCAAAACACACAAGTATGGTTCTCATGTCATCTCTCGGTAAGCATGCATTCATTTTTTATAGCATTTTGGAGCCATTCACATGATATATTAGCCTTTTTGACCCCTTCACAAAATTTATCCCTAGCTACATCATTGAAATTGCCTACCCTTGTTGAGCTAGTAGCTTAGTTGGATGTTTGGGTGCTCATTGGGATATGGTTTATTGTTGGAAGTCATGTGAGCTTGGTCTTAATGCCCAAAAAAGAAGAAAAATTGATGAAAAAAAATTGAAGATTTGTAATGAAAAAACGAGAATGAAAAATGAAAAAAAAATGAAAAAATGAAGAAAGAAAAAGAAAAGAAAAAGCATGAAAAAAAGAAGTATGCATTGAATTAGAAAAAAGAGAAGAAGAAGAAAAAGATGTGAGAAATTCTCATGCATTATTCATATTATTTTGGAGAAATTTCTTATGATTTGAATTGAAAATTGGTTTAGAATTGGGATTGAGCATCCTTGCATTTTGGTAGTTGCTAGCTTGACTTAGCTCCACATTACCATAACTCTTTTGTTCCCTTTTCTTACCCATGTTTATTTGCCTTCTTCCTACCCATTTGGCTTCTTTGTCATGCTTACATTTGATTGTCTTTGCTAGCTAGTTTTGACATGTTTACCATATTAGATTGCGGGTACATTGTTATAAGTTGAGGATAGTTGAGTGTTCATTCAAAAAATTATCCTTTCACATATAAAAGAGTTTTGAGTGCCCCGTGAGAGTTCATAAGTCAAAAGATCATGCAAGAGCTTAAAGGTTCATTCAAAGTTTTCTATGCTACGCCGTCGTGTAAATCTCATCCATGTTTTGCTTTATTCCTTGCCCATGTTATTTCGGGTTTTTAAATCATTATGCTTAGCTTGTTTGGGATATTGCAATTGATGGGAATTGGTTTCTTGCTTGAGGACAAGCAAGGATTTAGCTTGGGGGAGTTTGATAAGTGCATATTTTATACATTTTAACCCCCTATATTAGCTTGATTTTACATGTCTTTAGCACTTATCTTAAGTGTTTTATAGCTAATATTTGCATTTCTAGTTGTTTTGGATGTTTTGACATATTTTGTAGGGAATAAGCTTTTTGGAGCTAAAAATACTACAAAGTTGCTAGAATTTCCAAGCTAAGTGGAAAGAAGAGCAAATGGACTAAGAATTGGATGTTGCATGGACTTTGCATGAGGAAAATGTTGGATCAAAATAAAAATACAAGAGAAGTCAACAATCAAAGTCAAGTCCAATGTTCAAGTCCAAGTCAAAGAGGAAAGAATAGGATTCCAGGCTACCTAGGATGCCAAAAGATTAGGTCTTAAACCGGGTGATTAATCACTAATTAATCACCCACATAGGATACTCTTAACATTTAAGATGGGATTTATTGGAAACGGACAAGAAACCCACGACCCCGATCGGGGCCGCCCAACCCCGATCGGGGCCGCCCAACCCCGATCGGGGCTGCATGCTCCTTGATTTCTTATGTTTCTTCTTCCTCTCCTATAAATAGGAGAGGCTTTTCAAGGCTTAGGGCATCCAATTCTTACGCCTCATTTTCATATTTAGCCTTAAGCATTATAATCTCTCTCAATAGTTTTCTTATTAATTTACAATATTGTTAAGCTTGTAGTTCTTCAAACTTTTAGTCCTTAATACATTATCAAGCATTTGGTTATTATTTGTTACTTCCATACAAGTTCATGTCTTTAAGGTATTTCTATTTATAGTTTACATTTCTACATATCTATTTAGTTTATACTTAGTTTATAATTAAGCACTCTATTTAGATTACTTTAGTTTTATTACATGTTAAATCATTATAAATATGTAACATGTTAAAATAGGTTGATAAATAATATTGTTCAATTGTTTCTATCACATGTTTGCACCATAATGTTTAATCTTTGTTTAAGGGCTTATTCATAGATTAAGTGTGTTCGTTTGTTCTAAAAGTCGAGAGGCATGGAACCGAATTAGATAAAGCATGTGTAGTAGGATGACCTATTCATGGACGAGAGTTTCTCTAGGACCCGGTCTATGGTTGATGCTAATGCCGCAAGGTGGGTATCTCTAAGCCTAAACAATTGACAATGTTATTAGTACCGAATTTACCATAATCATATGTTTACCTTTGCATGTGTGACCTGAACAACCTGAACCCCTTAGACTCCCTTTTAATTATATAATTCACACCATAGTTTTTATTAGTCATCAAACAAACAAACCAAACCAAAAACGAAATCGACCTTGATAAGAATCTTTCCATAGCATTTCACAACGTAATTCCCGTTTCCTTGTGTTCGACACCCTATTGCTACATTAACTTGTTGTTTAGGGTAATTATCTTTGCATAGGTACACGACATGCCTATCATAGACGAAACTTTTGGAAGGAGATCCGTCAAGCATAAGACTTGAGTACGCTTGACTGAGCTTACGCCGCTTTTATTGCAGAAAATCCATCCTTTGAAGAGGATACATCTATTTCTGCCACTACAATACTTAAGATAGCTACATTAGCTAGTCATTTTGAGCCCACACTTGCATCCATTCCTAAGGGATTCAAGCTACCCACCACCGATAATGGCACCTTCGAGATTTGCCCATCCTACATTAACTTGGTGGAGTGAAACATGTTTGGAGGTGGAGTTAGTGAAGACCCTGCTAAACATATGGAGAAGTTCGTTACATACTGCTACTCTATCCCTTTGACTGCTGGGGTAACCCAAGACCAAGTAAAACATGTTCTCTTCTTCTTCTCTCTACGAGATGGTGTTGCGGAGTGGTTACGCGATTTGGACATGAAGGCTCATGCTATTACTGACTGGAATACACTAGCTCTTGCATTCTACAAGAGGTATTTTCCACCGCAGAAGACAAATGCTCTTAGAAGCCAAATTAAAAGTTTCAAACAAGGCCCCACTGAAGACCTGAATAAGGCGTGGGTTCGCTTCAAGATACTAGTCCGGTCTGTTTCCCATCCTGGCTTCCAGATCCGGTTTTTATGCAATCAGTTTTATAATAGGCTGTATAACGATCATAGAGCCTTACTTGATTCATCTGCTAATGGGAGGTTTCAAAACAACACTACTGATGCCAATTCTTGGAAATTGATAGATGAGATAGTTACTCACACTGCTGAGTATGGTAACCCCAGAGATAGTACAAGAGGGGGTGGTTCAGATAGTACGGTTGCAGCTCAGTTAGAGGCTCTAACTGCACAAATTGCAGAGCTAAAGACTACCCAATCTTTGGGTAAACAACAGACAGTCCATGTTATGGTTCAACAGGAGGTCCCTTGTGAGAGATGTGGTACTAATGGTCATGTTGCAGCTGTATATATGAGTACTATAGAACAAGTTCATGCCTATCAGTCTTTCAAGCAAGGTAGCCCGTACACTAATTTCTACAATGTGCAAAATCCTACCTCACCGCCGACCAATGCATATGTCATTCCTCATAATCGTGGTAATCAACCACAAGGGAACTTTAATAGGCCGCCCAACAGCACTTTCAACAGATGCAGCCTCCTTCTCAAGCTCCAAACAATGATATGTCGGAAATTAAAGCCATGTCACAACAACAAATGGCAGCTTCACAGAAGCAGGAGGCTCTAATTACTCAATTGTTGGCTCACAATAAAATTTTGGACAATCAAGTTGCTAAATTATCAAGCCAAAATTCAAGTAGGCAGCCGAGTGCCTTGCCTTCTTAGCTAGACAACCCACATGAAATGGTTAATGTTATCAACCTAAGGAGTGGTTTTACTTATGACGGACCGGAGATGACTAGAGATGATGCTGACTTGGTTATTGAAGAATAGAATGTCAATGACAAGGTTGCTGATCCATTGCCTATTGCTGATGATTCGACTTCTAGTACTGCTAAGAAGTTAAATGCTGATAAAGAGAAGAAAGCTGCTGAGCCACCAATTGTGATCAAGCTCCCATTTCCAGCCTGACAGTTGAATACCAAGCTTGAGCAACAATTTGGGAAGTCCATCAAGCTAGTCAAGAATCTCCAGGTATCCGTTCCATTCACAGAACTCATTACTCAGGTACCTTCTTATGCTAAATTTATGAAAGAAATTTTGACTCGTGAGAGAAGTTTTGATGAGGTGGAGACTATTGCTTTTACTGAGGAGTGTAGTGCACTCCTACAAAACAAATCTCCACATAAGTTAGCTGACCCAGGTACTTTTTCTATCCCCTATTCCATAGGCACCCATACTATAAATAATGCTTTATGTGACTTGGGTGCCAGTGCCAGTGTCTTACCTTTATCTTTAGCCAAAAATATAGGTTTGACTGAGTTTAAATGCTCCAATATAACTGTCCAAATTGCAGACCGTTCCTTGTCGTGACCTTTAGGGATCCTAGAGGATGTTCCGGTGTGGGTTGGGAAGTTCTTTATACCCGTTGATTTCATTGTGTTGGACATTCCCGAGGATACCAATACCCCTATTATTTTAGGGAGACCATTTTTTCACACTGCTGGTGCAATTATTGACATAGGAGAAAGGACTCTGACATTTATGGTGAGGGGTGAAAAATTGACATATACGCAGTCTAATGTTCGTAGGGCACCTATGCAAGTTGTACCTTGTCATGTTGTTTCCCCTGTAGAATCTGATAGGGTAGCTGATAGTCCTATAGTTGAGTCATGTCTTGTTATTGCTGTGACACCTCCGCCCCATGTTGGGAGCAAGATGGAGGACCATACTGTTGTCTCTCTTTCTCTAGAACATGACAGGTTGAGCTCCTACAAGGATTTGGAAGATAAAATTGGTGCTTTGGGTCCAAAGTTTATAGCTGGAGATGTTGATTATGGCGGAATGCCAAGAGATTCGGTGCCGTGTGAAAAGAAGGGACACCGGAGGGCTAAGTGTAGTGAGTTAGCCTATGCGACAGTATGCCCTTCTATTTCCGAAGAAGAGGTAAAGTGGTGGCCTATGGCTAAGATAAAGAATGCTGAGAGTACTTCATTTAGTCAGCAGCCGTGTTGTGGGCTGCTCAGTTGTTTTGGTAAATGAGGTGACAGAGGTCGAGCGGGACCATATAAACCAGCGCTGACCGGGAGGCAACCCGTGTTATAAAACCTTTTTAAAAGTGTGCTTTAATTCAGTTCTTAATGAGCATGTTAGTATAACTTCATATGAATATAATTTTTGGAAAAAGACTTAATTTTCATCTGAGTTTCATGTAGGTCCTTATATGCGTGATAGAGTTTGATGCTGAAGACCCGAACTTTACGGGTGTTGATTGGTGGAAGCTGGCCACGACCTCCCTATGATTGATGCTGGTTTGGGGAGGTCAGTTTTGCAACAATTGTGAGTTCTCTTTTCCTAATTTTTATTCATTTGCATTCATCTTGTTCGTATATCCTTTCTCCTATGTTTGTTGCTGTTGTTGTTTGCTGAATACAATGAGGGCATTATATAATTTGGTTTGGGGAGGGAATACATATGTTTGTTTGCATCCATATGCATATTTCTTGCATTTTTGCATGCATTTATTTCAAAAAAACCAAAAAAATTGAAAAATTTCAAAAAAAAAAAATACAAAAATATGTTTGCATTTAGGTAGAGTCTTAGGTTGAGTCAGAGTGGTTATATAGCGATGATGACATTGCTTTTATACTTTTGCTAACTCGTTTAAGCCTTGCATCGTTTAACACTCTATTTTGAGAAATTCATTTGATTTGTTTACGAGTTTTTGATAAATTCTACCAAACGAATAGACTTGACCTATATGTTGGCAAACTACTTATACATTATAAGGTTTAGAGCTTCATAAACTGGTGACATTCATGACCGGTTTCATTTACGATGTGAGTAATACTCCTTACATGTCATGTAACATCAATTTGCATAAGCATGAAATTTGTCTCTTATTGTCTACATACACTCGGTTTTGTGGTGGTGACACATGTAGAGAGGCGACCCTTCCTTTATGCTTTACCTATTAGCTTCACATTAGCCAAATTTACCTTGTTTTGACCCATTTATTCAACTACATTCCTATATGGCCTACCCTTGTCAAGCTAGTCTTGTTGGTAAGTTTGAAAGTCTTGTTGTGGTCATTATATGAAGAATGCTTTTGTATTGGAAGGAAGGTGAAGGAAAAAAAAAAGAAGTGAAAAAAAAAAGATTGAAAAAAATGTGAAAAAGAAAAGAAAGAAAGAAAGAAAAAAAAAAAGAGAAAACGAGATTGGAAAAAAAGATGAAAAAAAATGGAATTCTCCTATTACTCCTATTTTTATCAATTCCATATTACTTGAGTTGTACTTGATGTTGTGAGTGAGCTTATGCCACACTTGGCGTTGTTCTTAATTTCGATGTTGGGTTCATAAGTGGAATATTGCTACTTTTGGTTGTGTTCGGTGCTAGCTTGACTTTTACCTCCACATATCCAAATTATTTTGCCCCTTCTTACCCATTTACCTCGACTCACATTCATATGTAAGTCCTCGACATGTGTTTTGGACCTCGTTGGTTGGAGTGTATGTGTACGGTAGCTAGAGATATCTATTATGTTATATTGCATGCATGTCTTTGTAAGTCGTAGTTAAGTGAGTGACTATTTTTATTCTCTTTTACAAAATTTGAACTCACCTTGTGCTTTAATGAGAGATGAGTGATCCGTGAGAGTCCTATATAGATCGTCTTGCAAGGTTGACGGTTTGGTAGTGTTTTGTCATTAATTTGACTCGTTTTCATTTAAATTACTCTGCTTTAGCTTTGGAATTCTTTCCTTATCATAGGTGTTACTTTTTCATTAATTTGGTTTGACGAGTCTTTTGTATAGCTAGCTATGAGTTATATGCCGCTTCATTAGTTCCCTTTCTGTATCTTGTGTCTATTGCTTTCTTGGTGACAAGCAAGGGTTTGGTTTGGGGAAGTTTGATGCGTGCCTTTTGTATGCATTTATTCACATGTTTCGCACGTATTTCTATGAGCTTATATGATTATTTCATTCTATTTCCTCCTGTATTTGCTACTTTTGGTACATATTATGGATTTGACAGGTTATTCACTCAAATATGCAAATATAAGCCAAATCCTATCAACAAAGGTGAGATGAGATCCCTTTCCTAGTCTTGATGTAAATGGAGCTTGTAAATCATTCTCTTGGAGTCCGTAGTGAAGTTAGGAAGCTTATCGAGCAAAATAAGAGCTTCACATTACTAGTGTCTACTTTGAAGAGCTATAACTCGTGTTCTACAAGTGATAATCAAGTGATTCCAAATGGAAGTGAAATATTATCTTCTTAGCTTTCCTACGCCACCAAAAACGCCCGATTTGCCCAAGTAACGAATAAATGGCGGCCATTTGAAATTCAGTGCGCGCTGCAGAAATTGCGCGACGCTTGTTGGTCGCACGACTTTATAGTTCATGTCGGTCGACATAGTAGCCATGTCGTCCTACCTTCCTCATTCAGTCGTTCGACCAACTCTTTCCTTCACTTCTTTTGATCGATGCAGAAACAATTGTTTGGGAATTGAAGCAGTTTTGGCCGTCCTACATACTCAGCTATGTCGGTCGACTTCATGATTTATGTCGGTCGACCTATGTTTAAGTCGGTCGACCTCAACTGTCTTTTTGATAGACTAAGATTGTTTTAAACGTTTTAAGTCTTTTGTTTTATTTCCGTCTTTTGGGCTTAGACTATATAGCTCCCTTGTAATCTTTAATTAGGGTACACTCGATTATTCTAGAATTTCTCTCTGTAAACTTAATTACGTACTCTCTTCTCTAAAATTTTAGATCTAGAATGACTTCTCCTTCTCTATTGCTCAACTCGGACTCAATCGGTATTTTAATTCCTCTTTTATCTTAATTATTCTCTTTTAATTTTATTTATTTCTCTTCTATTATTATAGTTTAAATTTATGTTATATTACTTCTCAATTAGTTTCATTATGAATTCCTTTATCGTTTAATTCAATTATTATTGCAAATTTAAGTATGAGTAGGTAAACCCCTTTTGCTAGGATTTAGGGGAGCCATGGATTGAGATGGCTTAATTGGGTAATTAGATTGGTCGATATAATTGGTCTATGTTGTTAATTGTGACATTTAATTACAATTTGGTTAGTTAATGCGCATAATTAATTAGATTGAATTGGTAAACCCCGACCTAAGATCGAGAGCCTGGAAAGGGTTAGACCTGTCACACACATTAGAGTGCCCTAGTAAGTTGCGAGAGCCCACTAGAAGCATTCTAGGGCGAATAGCGGACCGAGAGGACCTTTTCACTGCCCTATAGACCGGTAATTGAAACTGACCTATGACCCTACCTATGACTCGTAATAATCCATGGTGAACCGATGTCCTAGCTTCTTTATCTTATATTTTTCTCGACTCAATTTCTCTCTTTAAACCTTTTATTTTATTGCTTTAGTTTAGAACAAAAATCAAACAAACCTCATTTGGTTACTTAGACAGACTTAATTTGACAAATAGAACGCTAAAAGCCTCCTTGTGGATACGACCCCGACTTCCCTAGCTATATTAGTTAAAGACCAATTGATTTATTTTTGATAGGTTGCGACAGCCATGTCAACTTACATTAAGACACGTGAATATTAATTTGTGAGTAAAAAGGTCTTAAGTAAATCCCACATTTGTTTAGAGTATTTTGATAAATGTCAAACAAAAAGTTGAATAAGGTGAATTAAGTCTTAAAAATAAAACAGTAATTTTTACTGTAGCTAAGATTCATCGGTCTATGGATAATCTTAGACCCTATTTTTTTAGACTGAAATTGTCTAAATTGAACTTAATTGATCTGAATTGAACTAAACTGGCATCAAGAATGCAGTGATCATGATCAGGCTCTTACCACTTTGGAAAATTCTCAGCATGATACTTTGCGCCTGAGTTTATTATTATTGCTACTATCATAGAGGACGGATTCCCGCATGATCGAAGTGGACCATGAAGATCTCCTCTTGGAATAAAAGAGGAGGTAATGATATTTTAGGAGTTTTCGTTCTCTCCGCTCGAGTTCTTCTAGAACTCAGAACTCGGGCGAGTTCTCCCTATAATTTTCCTCCTTTGGCTTGGCTTCCCCTAATCTCGTGGGAGTCGGTCCTAGGTCGTGGGAGCTAGCTCCATATCACCCAAAATCTTGTTTTATTAGCCTATAGGTCCTTGGTCTCGCTTTCCGCTTCATGCTTGGTTATTAGAACCATCCATTTAGCTCCTACTTGCTTCTTGAACGTGTGATTTTCGGTCATTTTGCTTCATTTTATATAAAAGGCATAAAATCATTTAGAATAACAAAATAGGAAACTAAAGACTAGAGAAATGACCTTAATTGATGCAAATAGCATACGAAATGAGGCTAGTTAAGGAGTTAAAAACGCATAAAGAACCGCATCACCTCAAACACATGAATTACCTTCATGTTTTACCACTTTATATCCCGCCTTATTAATATATCTGTAGATACCTCATTTCTACACCTTCCGCCAACCACTCGGTGATGATTGGGCCGCATAATTAGTATATGTTGTGATTTTATGACATTTAATAAATCTGTCGACAAGTGGTAGCTCAAACATTCGTGTCAACCTCCTTGGTCGTCATCTACGTGCCGATACAGTTGTTTTGACAGTAATTAGAGTTCATTTGGAGTCCGGGTCAAAATATTATTTTATACGAAATATCTTGCCTTGCGGTGTAACACCCCCATACTCCAAGTGCCTTACCAGGACCACTCAGGTATAAAGATGCTAACATCTCGGTTGCTCGAGGCAATGATAATCATAAGACAATAACGAAACAGTATTTAAATAGTATAAAGTTAAGTGAAAGGTTACAATCCAAAACCAAATACCGAAGTACGGTTACATGTTCTCAAAACCAACTGTCTACTCTACTAAATGAAATGTTTAATAAACTACTCAGGCTACAGCGGAAGACTCTATCATCTGAAAGCGGCACATCCCAGCTATCCCATGTAACTCGACTCATACCTGCTCAACAACTGCTCACCATCCCCGAATGGATCACCACAGTTTTTAAAACAATAAACGGGTCGATTAATCACACAATTTATATAATCCAACAATACAACAAACAACATAGCTCAATCGTCACGGATATACTCCAAACTCCATTCCCAACTCCACAATCGACTACACACTAAAGTGTGTAGCCCCGCGAGTGCCCATCACAACAGGTCACTCCACACCGCCAGTGGGGGACCGCAACCGTTCCCACCTAATCCCCGCTCATCTCCATTGAGCGATAAACCCAAATTCCTTAATGTGCACATCCCTTCTGTGGCGGGTTCCACAGAAGGAGAATAATGGGCGTGAAGCCACTCCCGCAAGTGACTCCACTCAGCCAGGGATGCGCCCCGAAGAACACAGACAGATACAAACAATCACAACTACTAAACAACAATCAACACCAACAACCGTCACAGTACTCGTATGATAACAATCAACAATCACAAATCACCACCACATATTATGGGACTAATACTGAGTAGGGAAACCTTACCTGGAAAGCAACACAGTCAGACGATCTCAACAGCTGTTATCAAAAGGCCTCTTCTACGAATCCTCCTCCTAACATACAATCATACAATTACTACCAATCAAGAAACACAACAAAACCCCCAAATCCCCAAATTAGGGTTTAACTAACTTTAACGAAATACCATAAAAACAGTACATAGATCTTACCCTCGACGCAAGGATTACAAAGGTATAAAGAAAGACGAATTCCGACCATCCAAGCTCCGGGATTTGCCAACAACGCGATTGATGCGAAGAACGTAGATTGTTTTCTCTTTTGAAAGTAATTAGGTTTGTAAAAGTGTCATAAGAAAGTGACGGAAGTGATTATATATTAAATCACATTATTAACAAAACCCGACAAATTATCCCCCCGTAAACCGGCTACTCGATCGAGTAGCTGACATACTCGATCGAGTAGCTGACATACTCGATCGAGTGCCGCCTACTCAATCGAGTATCGAGGTTACTCGATCGAGTACCCAACAGGTCAGAAACTGTTTTAAATCGCAAAACACCCTTATTCGACAGAGTAAGGCCCACTCGATAGAGAACCCAGAGACTCATAAAACCGTAGTATTACAATCTTCCCTCCTTAAAAAGAACTTCGTCCCCGAAGTTCAAACCACAACAAAACAAAGACACACACTACTACACTCCTGACTCAACAACCGAAACAAAACTCAACATAAAACATGTTACTAACCCAAACTCAACCCGACTCGACCACAACAAACATACCGACACAACATGAAAAAGGTATAAAAGCTCTTAAAAATTCTTCACGATCATCTCCCACCCCCCTTAAAGAAACAAGGTTACGTCCCCGTAACCATACATACCTGATAAAAAAGGAAAGGGTAACGCTCTCTCATAGCCTCCTCTACCTCCCATGTAGCTTCCTCAGTCTCGTGATTAGACCAAAGGATCTTAAGCAAAACTGTCTCACCACTCCTAGTCTTCCTGACCTTCCGGTCAAGAATCTGCTTAGGCACCTCAAGGTATGACAAAGACTCATCTAGCTCTAAGCTCTCTGCCTCTAACATATGTGAAGGATCACTCATATACTTCCGTAGCTGAGATACATGAAACACATTATGCACTCTCTCTAACGCAGCTGGTAAAGCCAGACGATATGCAACCTCTCCAACCCGCTCTAAGATCTCATAAGGCCCTATGAACTTCTGACTCAGCTTGCCTTTCTTCCCAAATCTCATAACCCCATGCATAGGAGACACTTTCAGAAGAGCCTTATCCCCAACCTGAAACTCTATATCTCGGCGATGTAGATCTGCATAACTCTTTTACCTATCCTGAGCTGCTCTCATCCTTTCCCTGATCATCTTAATCTGCTCAACCATATCATGTACCATCTCTGGTCCGAGAACCACTGCCTCAGCACTATCGTCCCAACAAATCGGACTCCTACATCTCCTCCCATATAAGGCCTCGAACGGTGCCATACCAATACTAGCTTGATAACTGTTGTTGTAAGAAAACTCTATCAAATACAACCTCTGTTCTTAGGTACCACCAAAGTCCATCACACAAGCTCGCAACATATCCTCAAGAGTCTTGATCGTTCTCTTAGTCTGACCGTCTGTCATAGGATGAAATGCTGTACTCATCTTCAAAGTTGTTCCCAAAGATTCCTGCAACTCTTTCCAAAACCTTGAGATAAATCTCGCATCTCTGTCAGATACTATGTCCTTATGGACCCCATGTAGCTTTAGCACATTCTTCCGATAAGCCATAGCTAATTGTGCCTTAGTTCATGTATCTTTCATTGGCACAAAGTGAGCTGACTTGGTCAGTCGATCCACTATTACCCATATCATATTGTTACCCTGTTGACTCTTTGGCAAACCCACGATAAAATCCATAGAAATGGATTCCCACTTCAACTCAGGTATCTCTAAAGATTGAATCTTACCTTGTGGTCGTCTCTGTTCCCCTTTAACTCTCTGGCATGTCAAACAACAGGCCACAAACTCAGCTGTTTCTTTCTTCGTCCCAGTTCACCAGAACGTGTTCTTTAAATCCTTGTACAACTTGTCACCACCTGGATGTACTGAATACGGTGTACAATGTGCCTCTGTCATGATTGTCTTTTTCAGCTCCTCATCATTAGGGACACACCACCTACCATCAAACCTCAAACTACCATCTGTATGAATAGAGAATCGAGACACTGTCCCTTTCTCTGCTCCAGCTCTCCACTCAACTATCTTGGGATCCAACGCATGTTTACCTCGAATATCGTCATAAAGATCAGGCTGCACTGTCAAATCTCTCATGGCATCCCCTCTCTGCATCATATGTATCCCAAACCTTCCCACCTCATCTCTCAACCTCATCAAAGATAGAGCTGTACACAAAGAATGTACACTCTTCCTACTCAAAGCATCTGCAACAACATTGGCTTTCCCTTCATGGTAGATAATATCCATGTCATAATCGCCAATCAGCTCCATCCACCTCCTCTGTCTCATGTTCAACTCCTTTTGAGTGAAGATGTACTTGAGACTCTTGTGATCCGAAAATACCTTAAAGGTCGCCCCATGATACGTGCCTAATGTATAGTCTTTTTGGCCTATTTTAGCACGTATTTCTATGCATTTATCTACTATTTTTATAGTATTTTGCCCCGAATTGGCTACTTTGGTGTATTTTATCCTTTTTATAGGAATGATCGCGAAAGTGGTGGAACCATGCTCCTTTTCGTCCTTTTTGCATGCATTTAGAGGAGACGGGATTGTCCCAGAGTGAGATGTTGCACCTGGAAGCGTCGTTGCACGCATTACGAGGCACTTGGGTGAAGACGTGAGCTGAATTGAAGATCCAAGTGGTCTATCGAGCTGTTTGGTGGTCGATCGAGTGGTCCCTAAGCTCCCCAAGGCTCGATCGAGCTATTCCTTACTCGATCGAGTAAGATGCACATGATCCAGGCCTCGATCGAGTGACCTGTTGGTCGATCGAGGGCCTTCTGTTGAGACATTGGTCGATCGAGTGGTGTTGCCTACTCGATCGAGAGGATTTCGACTTCATGGGCTTAATCAGTCCATGTTTTATTTCCGCATAAACACTTAGGGGTTTTGGCTATTTAACCTATGTTTTACTAGGTTATTAGTCATTCATTCTTACTATTCCTTTCACTATCTCTTTTACTATCTTTCACATTAGAACTACTGCTACTTTCCTACGTTACTTTTTCTCCTTCTACTGTTGCTTGCATTTTGGGATTATTTCACTCGGACTCGGTTGTTCTTTACGCCGGAATCGCTTAGATTGTAATCTCCCTTCTTCTCTTAGTAATAATTAACCTTTTGTTGCATTGTTTTCTTGTTATTGTTATCATTCTTTCTGCCCTAATTTATATCATTGCATTTTATTGTTATTTCGTCATGTCTTCTGCTGGAATCTTGTTTGCTGCTAGTTCCATTAATAATATGAGTAGCTAAACCCTTTCATGTTGGGATTAGGGGATCTGCGGTAGAATAATGACGACGTAGTGAATGAATTAGACGAATTGACATAAGAGACTCTGTCACTATAGCAATATAACTGTAATTCTCGACCTAGTTGAGTGCACGCTTCTATGTCACCCATTAATCTGGCTACAATTAATCCTGGATCGAAAGATTGGACTAAATAGGCCTGCTATAAACAGTAGACTACCCTAATGAGGACGAAAGTTAAGTTAGTGGTATTTTAGGGTGGGAAGTGGACCGAAAGGACCTTCTAATATCCGTCTCGCATTAGTTCGTCTGAGTCATTTCTTTGCTAAGTTGTTGTACTACCGTAGTGAACCGAGTTCCCGACATGTCCCCCTCTTATTGATAGTTTTAAATCATTTTCCCGCTTATCTTTCTTCTCTTTATTTCTCTTCCTTCAACTCCGTAGTTAGAACCAAAAATTCAATCAACCCCAATTGTTACTATAGGATTAGAAATAGATAGCTATAGTTGCATTACCTCCCTGAGGATTCGATACTCGACTGCCTCTACTACATTTTTAGTTGAGACCGTTAGGTTTTATTTTTGACAGGTACGCGACAGACGTGTCAAATTTTGGCGCCGTTGGCGGGGAGGCAATTGTTTAATTTACTAGCTGTTTATTTTTAATTCTTCTTTTAGTTTAAGGAACATCGTTCCTTAGACTATTCTCATATCTTGTCTGTAGTTTCGTCTTATGCGCAGGTCGCAAGGTGGGCCACTACTACCTTTTGATCCCGAGATTGAGAGATCTCTGCGCGTAAAAAGGAGACTATTTCAAGAGCAACAGCGGAGGAAGAGCCTAGTTCTCGTGGTAACTTTTACGAGAACGAGCTTTTCGAAGACAACCCACCGTCTTCTCCAGTTTCCAATTCATCACTAGAGTCTATCACTTTCCCAGAATTTCCCGAAATGGCTGAGGAAGCAACCATTGCTAGTCACTCCGAGCCCACGGCCGACAATCTCTATAAAGGGTTCGAATTACCAGGAGATGCTAGGAAGTTCGAACCGAAGCCTTCTTACATTAGCATGGTCGAGAAAAATCAGTTCGGGGGAGCTGCGAAGGAAGATGCAGCTCAGCATATGGAGACCTTCATTGATTACTGCTGCTCCATACCTCCTCCCACTGGCGTGACAATCGATCAAAGAAACTATGTTCATCTTCTCACTCCGCGATGCTTTGCAAGGGGAGTGGTATAGGGATTTGGACCGAGCTGCTCACGGCATAACAGATTGGAATTCGCTAGCATTGGCGTTTTATAAGAAGTATTTCTCTGCTTCGAGAACCATCGCCATCAGAGCTCAGATAACAAGTTTCAAACAAGGGCCCGACGAGAATTTCCACGAGGCATGGCTTCGATTTAAGAAACTGGTGCGGACCATACCGCATCACGGTTTCGAAAAGTGGAGCCTGTGTAACCATTTTTACAATGGTTTATATGATGATCAGAGGGCTATACTAGATGCGGCAGCCAACGGTCGATTTTCTGACAACTTGGGGCCGACGAAGGGATGGAAAATCATAGATGATTTAGCCACTCACAGGGCTGAATACGGGAATTCAAGGGGAAACCAAAGGAGAGCCGTTGAATCTTCTTCAGTGGCCGCATTAGAAGCCCTTACTGCTAGGTTCGACAAGTATGAACTAGGGGAGCTCTCAAGCCGGGATGTACCAGGTTAATGCTATGACAGAGACGGTCCTTTCGTGCATACGAGGTGCGGGGTAGATGGACATGTCGCTGATTATTGTCCTAGTCCTTATGAGCAATGTGCTGCCTTTCAACACTACAGGCAAAACAACACTCATTACGAGCCGAATATCCACCCCAATTTGAGGTGGAGTAACCAGAACAACGTACTCAATCCCACCGCCCCTCCAAATCAGTCGCAACAACCATACATCCCTCCACATCAGAAGCAACAAGGCTATCAGAAGCCTCCGTCCTTTAACCCTCCTAACCACGGTTCATCTTCAAGTGGGGTGAGTGAAATGGGCGAGTTAAAGTCTATGATGCAAGCCATTACAAAGCAGCTTCATGCGAGTGATCAACAAAGAAGCACAAGTGATCAACAGCGAGACGCGTCCATAAAGGCACTTGAGACTCAAGTTGCCCAACTCGCCGCGAATCAATCCTCGAGGAAGCCGGGTCATTTACCGACTCAAAATGAGAAGAACCCAAACGAGACGGTACATTTGATAGAGTTGAGAAGCGGTCTTTCTTATGAAGGACCAGAAAGGAAGAAATCAGACCTGGAAATAGCTGTAACTGATGATGAACAGTGTTCTGTTAAGAAAAAGGGGCTCACGACGAAGCAGTTACTCGATCGACTGAAATCAGGTGTTCGATCGAGTGGGAATGGTGAAGAATCTGGTCGATCAAGTAGTCTTTTTGCTCGATCGAGTGAACTGGAAGCTGAAGATGGTCGATCGAGTGGGAATGTTGCTCGATCGATCGGGTTCTTTGAAGAAGGTGCTCGATCGAGTGAACACATAGCTCGATCGAGTGATATTGATGATGGGAAGCTTATTCGAGAGCCTGCTAGTGCTCGTTTAAGCGAGGAATTACTAGAAAGGCCTCGTTCGAGAGGTAAGAAGCGCCCAAAGGATACTGAACTTGCTCCGGAAGACACTTTAGAAGCGAGAAATAAGGGACTCGAGATTCCAATTACTGTTCCCTTCCCGAGGCGGCTGCAGAATACCAAGATTAATCAACAGTTTGGCAAATTTGTTGAGCTTTTGAAGAGTTTGGAAGTTTCCGTGCCGTTCACTGAATTGCTGACCAAGGTACCCTCTTATTTAAAATTTATGAAAGAGATTTTAGCACGTAAGAGGACCATTAATGATAATGAGACCGTAGCTTTGACTGAGATAGGGTCAACCCTATCTCAAAATAAGCTACCTCTTAAGCAATCAGACCCGGGTAGTTTTTCGATCCCTTGTCACATAGGAATGCAATTGATTGATAATGCGCTATGCGATTTAGGCGCTAGCGTAAGTGTTTTACCTTTGTCTCTAGCTAAGAGACTTGGTGTGACAAAACTGAGTTGCACCAACATGACTGTCCAGATGGCCGACCGTAGTTTATCACGGCCACTAGGTGTAGCGGAAGACGTACCTGTTCGGATCGGGAAGTTCTTTATTCCCGTCGATTTTGTCGTCTTAGATATCCCCGAAGATGTGCACACCCCTATCATTTTAGGGAGACCATTTTTGTCCACTGCCCGTGCAGTGATAGATGTCGGGGGGAAGACTTTGACCTTCCAGGTAGGGGATGAGGAGCTGACTTTTCATCAGTCCAAGTTCCGGAGGGCTCCCATGCAAGCTCAGCCTTGCAATGCCCTTTCTTCTGTTGACCCTATTATTGACACTCCAGATGAAAATTTGGAGAATATTGCTGTTATTGCTAACCCTCCGCCTCATACTGAGAGCAAAAAGGAGGAAAAATCGTCTGTTTCCCTTACTGCAGGTACAGATGAAGGCAAGGAAGGAGTTGTCAAAGGACGTAGTACAACCATTATCAATCGAACTGGAGCAAAGGATGCCAAGGAAGATGACAGAGGGGCGAGGACGAAGACAGTTCGCACCTACATAGATGGGAACTACATTCCTCCTACTGCCGCAAACAAGAACTCAAGCTCATGGAAATCAAAGAGGACGGTCGCATCGCTGAAGTGACGTCCTCCATCGGGAAGCCCACGAAGGGGCTACTGAGAGCTGATGGGAATTAAACGGGGAAATGCCCCGTGTAACAAAGTGTAATAGATATTCGTTTGAATTTCTTTTGAATTTATTTATTACGCTTTTAATTAGGACAATTAGTTTAGACATTTTTTTTAGCGTAGACTGAGACTATAGACTGTGTTTCTGCATTTTTGGTATTTTGGGATGTGTTGGACGTGTTTTATGCAGGTTTGGGAAATGTCACGCATTTCGAGGAAATAAAGACGGAAATTCGAAGAAGTCTACACGAGGAAGTCCTCGATCGAGTACTTTTTGTACTCGATCGAGTGAAAAATGGTTCGATCGAGCTCGCTGGTTACTCGATCGAGGAAGGCCATAGAGGAATTGATCGATCGAGAGGACTGTTACTCGATCGAGCAAAAGGGACAGCAAAAGTCCTCGATCGAGTGATTAAAACCACTCGATCGAGTGAGATGAACAGGGACAACGGGAGTTTTCTTTCTTAAACTCTTTATTTCCCTAATCTTATTTCATTTCACTTATATTTCCGTCTAACCTCTCCCTAATGTGCGATTAATTTTCCCCCAAATCCCCAATTTTTGCCCAAAATCATCAAATCCACCACCTACATTCTATCACTAGCACTTAATTCTTCAATAGGCCCTTATATTCACCCTCTTTTGTGCTCGTTTTTGCGGATTTTAAGAGGGATTAGGGTTTGCGGTTTTTCAATCGAAAATCCGCCTTGGTTGATTGTTTCTTTTGAAGTTTAATTGCTTTGTAGGTTAATCATCATCAAGTAAGTGTTTTCTTTCACACTCTTTGCATATTTTCTTCATTTAATTCAAATTTCTTTGAGGTGATTGAATTAGGGTTCGAAAATTCCTTGCCTAGTCGAATTTATTCGATTAAATTGTGTTTATTTGCCCTTGATTAGCTTGTTGATGATATTTTCGCAATTCCTCACTGCTTCTACATGTTAAGTTCGAATTTCGCGCGATTTCCGCGATTAGGGTCCCTGTGAGTCGAATGTGTCGACTGTCAGACGGTTTTCTGTTGCCTTGCTTGCTTAACTTCAGTCCATGCTTACTTAACGCCGTTGTTAATCGCTATTACCGTCCCCTATCGCCTTTATATGCTGTGAATTATTAGGAATCTCGCGCTGTGAGTGGTTATTCTCGACTGCCCAGAGTCATACATGCCACCATTTCTGGTTTTCATGCTGTATTAGCCCTTTTGCAGTCACTGCTTTATCATATTATCACCACTCACTTGCTGCTTTTCGAAATTTTTGAGGAATTGTTTGGTTTTGATTGCTGTACGTCGATTGTTTCGACCAATAGGGCCATCCTTTTTGCTGTCACATGTTGGTTAGCGGTTGTTTTAGCCACGGTTAGCAGCAACTTCTCTTATTCGTGCCCTTTGATACTTTGCAGGATGGACGCGAGTTCTTTGCCTTCTACTAGTACGTCCTCCGGCTCGTCCGTGAGCGAGTCGGTGGTCCCCGCTTTGTTGCCACTAGCTCCGCCTTGGTCACCACCGCAAAGCACTGTTCTACTTGTCTCACTTTCTTTGGACGGTTTACTCACGGCTAGCTCGGCCGGGAGCTCGGTTCAGCTACACCAGCCCACCACTCCTACCGGGCCTTTCTCCTTGCCGGATCATGACGCACTCCTCGTCTCCCGCAGCCTGGTATGCTGCCACCGAGGCCACATCAGCAGGCTAGCCAGTTAGCCATCACTTCCAGCCCTTCTGAGGCTGTTGCTACGGGAGAGGGCACTCTCACACCTTTACCGAAGCTGCCCACGGTACGTTTCACTTCTGACGCTCACCGGAAACGGTTAATTGCTTTACTTCGTTGCCCTCTCTCCCCCACCCGTTTCCTTGCGCAGACTGACCTAGAGACCTTAGGCATTTATGAGGAGGTCTGTAGTTTGTTGAACGGGACGGGTATGTCGGGTCTGATTACCATCCATGAGGCTACTATTCGTACCCTTACGTACGAATTCTTTAGCTCCTATTCCTTTGACACCGAGTCTTATGATGCTGACCACTCCAGTTCCTGCATTTCCTTTCGACTCCGCAATGAGTCGCACCACTGGACTTTGGCCAAGTTTGGCCAAGTTTTAGGCCTAGTTAGTGACGGTCCTACCGCCCCACCTCGAGACCTCCTTCAGCCACTCTGGGCTGCTCTTTCTCACACTCCCTTCCACTCACGGAAGGGAGCTCACATTCACTTACCTGCGCCCCGTTACTACTTGCGTCTGTTAGGAGAGACCATTTTTGGGCGCCCTGAGTCCAATAACGTGACCAACACTGAGCTAGCGATTCTCGCGGGGTACCTCAACATTGACTACGGTACCCCGTTTGTTCTCAACATTGCCTATCTCGGTAGCTCAAAGATTGGAACGGAATTGGGACTCGGGTCAAGACCGCCGTTGTCTGTGGCGGGCTAGTGACTAGGATTGCCCGCCACCTTTACCCCATCGACCCTTCACTTGCCGCACCCAATAGGGATGCTTCTTACCTTGACACAGGTGCCATGGTGACTTCGCCTGGTTCCCAAAGGCGAAGGGGAGCGCGAGGACGTGGAAGATTTGTGGTTCCACGTCTGTTACCTTGCCGTGCTCTACCCTTCCGCCACTTTTACCGCTCCCTACTGCTGCTGAGGGAGCGAGGCCACCTCCACCTACCTACCACCTTACCTTCACCCCTCCTTCTTCTTCTAGGAAGAGGAAGTGGGAGGCCGGAGCATCCTCTAGCTCTCAGGCTCCGACCCAGGCCCAGGCTGGACCGACCCCCACGCCTCAGCCTACACCCACACAGCCTACACCGACACAGCACACACCTCCACCTTCACTCACTCCACCTCCCTCTGACCCGGCCTTTCCGGCCAACTTTGTCTGCCCTCCTGTTTTAGAGGCGCCCGAGGTCATGGACCAAGGGCGTCGTGATGCCGTGCTTTCGGATATGTGCAGGTACATTACTGAGATGAGACGGGATATGGCTTTGGCTGTATTCCCGCTCTACGAGTTCCATATCCGAGCCCGGCGACCGATTCCGTAGGGTGGCCGCATCCTTCCTTCTCTACCGATACCCGGACGGTACCCTCCACTTTCTTCGACTCGGAGGAGGAGCCGGAAGAGACAGGTAGCACGAGAGGTGCGGTTCGGGCGAGGCGGCACGCGAGCCGCCAGAGAGGAGCGAGTGACCCTCCGTTCGTACCCGGTCCGGAGGATCGGCCGGAGATGACGACCGAGTCTCCCCTTTGTTTGTTGCTGGTTTGGGGAGACCGTTTTTGTTGAGTCGGAGTACCTGAGAGACGGCGGTGCCGACGACGAGTAGCTACTGGTCTACTCACTTCCCCAGTTTTCTGGCTGGTTTGGGGAAGTTCGTGTTTTGTATGTTCTCTTACTCTTTTTATTTCGTCTCCTTTATTTTTCTTTTATTGGTTGTATACTCCCATCCCCCATTTTTCTGCTGGTGTATGCTGGAGGACAACGAGGGCGTTGTCCATTTTGGTTTGGGGAGGGTATTGCATCCTTTTGAGTCTGCATCTGCATTTGTTTTGCATTCACGTTTAATTTTTCAGTTTGCATTTGTTGTTTATTTTCAAAAAAATCAAAAATCCAAAAAAATTAGAAAATTTCAAAAAACTCAAAAATATTCACGTTTAATTTTGCATATAGGTTGAGTCGGAACGGTAGATTTCCGTGATGAAATTGCACTTAACTTGTCATACCACTTGAGCCTTGCACTTTATTGATGGTTTTTAGCTTTGTCAATACGCATAGTCTACGAATTTCTGTTCAAATAATAGTGATCGTTTAGACTTGACCTAATAAACTGGCAAACTACTTAAAAATTCTGAGTTTTAGAGCTATAACTGGTGCCATTCATGACCAGTTCATTAGGAATTTTGAGAGTAGTACTCCTTGCATAGCATGTTCGTCTCATTTGCACATTTATGACATTCAATTTCTCGTCAAATGCACATATTCGGGTCTGTGGTTGGTGTCACATGCAGGGAGGGTCTTGCAAATTCCCCCTTCTTTACATCTTTCACCTATTTAGCTCCACATTGACCAAAACTTGCCTTTTTGACCCATTAGCCACATTCCAAACTAAGCCTGCCCAGTCAAGCTAGTTAGTCTGTCCTTTTGTGGTATGTTTTCCGTTGCAGTTTGTTCCGTAATTCCCGTTTGGAGTTGGTGTTTGTATTAAGGAAGGAGGAAGAGAAAAAAAAAAGTACTGAAAAAAGAAAAAAAAAACAGAGAAACGTGAAAGAAAAGAAGAAAAGAAAAAAAAAAAAAAAAAAGAAAAATGAAAAAACATGATGAGATTCACGTACAAAAAGAAAAGAAAGGAAAAAAGTTGTGAAAAAGTTGGACCCTCTTGTCAGAGTTGAGAAGATGTTCGAAGATGTACAATCGACAAGAGGGTTGGTTGTTCCAGTTAGTTGTCTCAGACGGTGTTTAAAAAAGGGAACTTTGTGACCGTCTAGCTCCTCCACTCTTATTCTATATTTTTTGAGGAGATTGTGCTTTCAGTCTAGTGAGTTTTGTGCCAAGTGAAGGGCACCTGTGTTAGTCTTCCAGTCAGTTTGAGATCCGGATGGTTTATTATGGTCCCGTTAGGAACTAGCTTGACGCTTTTACCTCCACATTTCCATAACTTGTTTTGCCTTTTCTCACCTGAACCTCACTATTCCCATATTAATTGCAAATCCTCGGCTGTGACGGACATTATTTGGTTGGAGTGTGTGCATTAGCACTTGAATTGTCTTTCATTTTTGTTGCATGCATGCTATGTAGGTCGCAGTTAGGCGAGTGACTGTCTTTTCTTCTCTCTTTTACATATTACATTTGCCCTTTGCTTCATGAGAGAAGAGTGACCACGTGAGGGTCCGGTTTTGTTGGTCTTGCAAGGTCGATAGGTCTGCTTTATTTCTGAACAGTTTATAATTCGTTTGCGTATTGACTGCCTAGCTTTAACTATTGATTTCTGTTGCATTAAATTGGTTCAAGTAGACAAGTTAAGCTAGCTCTGAGTTATCATTTCCGTTCCATTAGTTTTGTTTTGAGTTTACTCGAGGGCGAGTAAAGGTTTGGTTTGGGGAGATTTGATACGTGCCTAATGTATAGTCTTTTTGGCCTATTTTAGCACGTATTTCTATGCATTTATCTACTATTTTTATAGTATTTTGCCCCGAATTGGCTACTTTGGTGTATTTTATCCTTTTTATAGGAATGATCGCGAAAGTGGTGGAACCATGCTCCTTTTCGTCCTTTTTGCATGCATTTAGAGGAGACGGGATTGTCCCAGAGTGAGATGTTGCACCTGGAAGCGTCGTTGCACGCATTACGAGGCACTTGGGTGAAGACGTGAGCTGAATTGAAGATCCAAGTGGTCTATCGAGCTGTTTGGTGGTCGATCGAGTGGTCCCTAAGCTCCCCAAGGCTCGATCGAGCTATTCCTTACTCGATCGAGTAAGATGCACATGATCCAGGCCTCGATCGAGTGACCTGTTGGTCGATCGAGGGCCTTCTGTTGAGACATTGGTCGATCGAGTGGTGTTGCCTACTCGATCGAGAGGATTTCGACTTCGTGGGCTTAATCAGTCCATGTTTTATTTCCGCATAAACACTTAGGGGTTTTGGCTATTTAACCTATGTTTTACTAGGTTATTAGTCATTCATTCTTACTATTCCTTTCACTATCTCTTTTACTATCTTTCACATTAGAACTACTGCTACTTTCCTACGTTACTTTTTCTCCTTCTACTGTTGCTTGCATTTTGGGATTATTTCACTCGGACTCGGTTGTTCTTTACGCCGGAATCGCTTAGATTGTAATCTCCCTTCTTCTCTTAGTAATAATTAACCTTTTGTTGCATTGTTTTCTTGTTATTGTTATCATTCTTTCGCCTAATTTATATCATTGCATTTTATTGTTATTTCGTCATGTCTTCTGCTGGAATCTTGTTTGCTGCTAGTTCCATTAATAATATGAGTAGCTAAACCCTTTCATGTTGGGATTAGGGGATCTGCGGTAGAATAATGACGACGTAGTGAATGAATTAGACGAATTGACATAAGAGACTCTGTCACTATAGCAATATAACTGTAATTCTCGACCTAGTTGAGTGCACGCTTCTATGTCACCCATTAATCTGGCTACAATTAATCCTGGATCGAAAGATTGGACTAAATAGGCCTGCTATAAACAGTAGACTACCCTAATGAGGACGAAAGTTAAGTTAGTGGTATTTTAGGGTGGGAAGTGGACCGAAAGGACCTTCTAATATCCGTCTCGCATTAGTTCGTCTGAGTCATTTACTGCTAAGTTGTTGTACTACCGTAGTGAACCGAGTTCCCGACATGTCCCCCTCTTATTGATAGTTTTAAATCATTTTCCTGCTTATCTGTTCTTCTCTTTATTTCTCTTCCTTCAACTCCGTAGTTAGAACCAAAAATTCAATCAACCCCAATTGTTACTATAGGATTAGAAATAGATAGCTATAGTTGCATTACCTCCCTGAGGATTCGATACTCGACTGCCTCTACTACATTTTTAGTTGAGACCGTTAGGTTTATTTTTGACAGGTACGCGACAGACGTGTCACCCCATAAAGGTAATGTCTCCATATCTTGAGAGCAAACACCACAGCACCCAACTCTAGATCATGTGTAGGGTAGTTCTCCACATAAGGCTTCAATTGCCTAGAAGCATAGGCAATCACCTTCCAGTTCTACATCAACACACATCCCAACCCATTCTTTGAGGCATCTGTATAAACCTCAAAGTTCTCGATCCCTTCAGGCAAGGCTAAGATAGGAGCTGCAGTCAAACACTCCTTTAATGTTTGAAACGCCGTTTCACAACTCTCATCCCAATGAAACTTGTTCTCTTTCCTCATCAAAGCTGTCATAGGTCTAGCAATCTTGGAGAAATCTTTCACGAACCGTCTGTAGTATCCAGCTAAACCCAAGAAACTTCTGATCTCAGCAACATTCTTTGGTGCTTCCCACTTTGTCACTGCCTCAATCTTTGCCGGATCCACAGCTACCCCATCCTTAGAGATCACATGCCCCAGAAAAACAACTTTCTCTAACCAGAACTCACACTTAGACAGCTTAGCATATAACTCATGCTCCTTCAAGGTCTGCAACACAATCCTCAGATGCTCCTCATGCTCCTCCTTAGTCTTGGAGTAGACTAAGATGTCATCGATAAACACCACCACAAACTTGTCCAAAAACTGTCTGAAGATTCTGTTCATCAAATCCATAAACACAGCCGGTGCATTAGATAACCCAAACGGTATCACCACATACTCATAATGGCCATACCTCGACTTGAAAGCTGTCTTCGGTATGTCCACCTCTCTAATCTTCACCTGATGGTACCCCAACCTCAAATCAATCTTAGAAAAGACTGATGCACCACTCAACTGATCAAACAGGTCATTTATCCTTGGCAAAGGATACTTGTTCTTCACCGTCACTCGGTTCAGCTCCCTGTAGTCTATGCACAACCTCAAACTCCCATCTTTCTTCTTCACAAAAAGAACTGGTGCTCCCCACGGTGATACACTAGGTCTAATGTATCCCTTCTCTATCAGATCATCTAACTGTTTCCTGAGCTCCTCCATCTCTTTAGGACCCATCCGGTACGGTGCCTTAGAGATTGGCCCCGTCCCCGGTTTCAACTCAACCGTGAAATCTATCTCCGTCTTCGGTGGCAACCCCGGAATCTCCTCTGGAAAGACATCTGCAAACTCACCCACCACTGGTATCTGATCAACCGTCGGACTCTCTATCCGGTCATCTCTCACATGGCACAAGATCAAAGGGCATCCCTTCCTCAGATAAGACTTCAAGGTCACAGCTGCAATCAACTTAACTTTGGGTTTGACCACAAACCCACGATAAGACACACTAACATCCTTAGGACCTCTCAAAGACACTTTCTTTTGATGACAGTCTATCTTAGCTTTATACTTTCCCAACCAATCCATCCCGACTATCATCTCAAAGCCATCAAAAGAAAACTCTAACAAGTCTACAGGTAGATAAACTTACCCAACTATCATAGCTACATCCCTATACAACCTCCCACATGATACAGACTCACCCGAAGGTATAAAAACTTTCTCACTTATAGACTCATATACCCTCAAACCCAACCGTTTAACATGACTCGAAGATACAAACGACTGAGACGCCCCCGAATCAAACAAAACAAAGGTATGAATATCGTTAACAAGAAAAGTACCAGTGATAACATGTGCATCGTCCTCAGCTGCTTTCTTGTCCATCATGAACAACTTTCCACTGGTCTTCTATCCACCTCCCTGGACAGTACTGGCTGATGTGGTCAGCTTAGCACCTGACCCCTGATTGTTGTTGTTCATAGCTGGTTTCTGATAGGAATTACCGCCATTGCGGTTACCTCCACCCTGGTAGCTCTGACCTCCCGACTAGACCATGACCCTGTCGGTCTATTGCTCGCATAACTTTGTGCCGGCCCCTGAGAATAGCTCCCCTGAGCTGATCCCTGAAAAGCTCCAGGTACACTCGTGCACTCATGTCTCTTGTGGCCTACACCGCCACAGCCATAGCAGGTCATACCCCAACTACCACCACCACTCATACGGCCACGCCCAAAGGAAGCCCCAACACTGAACCCTGACCCAGAAGAAAACGCTCTAGCCTGATTGTGGTTGCCTTTCTTGTGGCTAGATTGGCCACCACCTTCACTCTCAGCCTTTCTTTTCTCAAATACTCTCTTTTGAGCCATCTCCATCAACCTCTCAGCTCTCCCAGCCATCTCATACGCTTCCTTAACATCAGTAAGGACTCCCACAGGTAACTTGTCCGTGATCTTGGGGGTCAACCCCCTCTCAAATCTCAGCGCTAGGTTCTCCTCACTCAAACCCATGTCCTCAGCATACCTAGACTTCTCATTAAACTGCTTGTAGTACTCAAAGAATCGACATATCAGATGTCATTCTAAACCCATCAAACTCCTCTCTCAGCTTACTCCTCACATGCTCAGGTACAAATTCTTTCCTCATAGCCCTCCGAAACTCTTCCCAAGGTATAGCAGGTAAGCCCTGCTTCGTATACATATCCCTAGCACTAACTTTCACCTTGTCCCACCACTCACCAGCTGCTTCCCTCAAGTAGAACGCAGCTTGTTCCACTCTCATCTCATCAGGACAGTGTACCAGGTCTAGTATGTTCTCCATCTCACGATGCCAGTTGTCAAGAAGCTTTGGTTCCCCGGTCCCCTTGTACTCTTTTGGGTTAAACCTCGCTATATAAAGGCTGATCTTGGAGTGATCAACCTCCTTATCCTTTCCCACTCTCTTTAGGGCCTCCGTAAGAGCATCCTGATGCTCCAACATCTTAACGACATCATCGATGTTCATGCTCTCAGCTCTCGCATACAAAGCGTTTCTCTTGGGCGGCATCTTGAAACTATATAAGAAAGGGTAGATATAAACATACGCACTATAACCCCAAAACACGAAAAACAGATCGCCCCTGAACACACTCGATCGAGTGCCTAAACCTACTCGATTGAGTAGAGGCTACTCGATCGAGTGCCCACCATACTCGATCGAGTGCCCCGACATCAGACCTAAAACAGACCTTCTGATCTCTAACATACTCGACCGAGTAGCACAGCCACTCGATCGAGTGACCCCCTACTCGATCGAGTGCCCTATGTACTCGATTGAGTACCCAAAAACACGATTCTGGTTATAAAAACATCAAATACCCACTCGATCGAGTCAGACCCACTCGACCGAGTACCTCACCTACTCGATCGAGTACCCCCTACTCGATCGAGTCATGCTGACTCGTATATACTACCCGCATGTTATCTCTCATATCCCATCATACTGTACAAATTTATAACTCAACATTATAATCTAGCTACGCATGCGATTCTACACAACCCTCATTCAATCATCAAAACAACTATTTCATGTTATCAAATGCCACGTAATAAACAACTATCATGCTTCTTATACGAACAACATATATATATATATACTTCACTAACTTTTCAATCACCATATCCATCTTCTACTCCCAACATCCATCAATTCACAACATATATCGTCACATTCACATACAAGCTAACAAACACCACATATGACCTTGACATATAACCCCCAGGTGACCGGTTCAAAATTGTAGGGCGAGTTCGCGACTTTAGGACGTCTCCCAAGTCTCTTCATTAGCTCCTACAACCTTTACCTCGGGTTCATTTTAATTGACTCCCTATATTCATTAGATTCATTGGTTACAGGTTTCAGGATCGTCGCTCTGATACCATTTTGTAACACCCCCATACTCCAAGTGCCTTACCAGGACCACTCAGGTATAAAGATGCTACAATCTCGGTTGCCCGAGGCAATGATAATCATAAGACAATAACGAAACAGTATTTAAATAGTATAAAGTTAAGTGAAAGGTTACAATCCAAAACCAAATACCAAAGTACGGTTACATGTTCTCAAAACCAACTGTCTACTATACTAAATGAAATATTTAATAAACTACTCAGGCTACAGCGGAAGACTCTATCATCTGAAAGTGGCACATCCCAGCTGTAACACCCCAAGTTATTAAGAGTAAGGTTGTCCCACATCGGGGAATTGAGGAGGTTGTGATATGTCTATAAAGGATTTCACCCACCACTTAGTAACAAGGTCTTGTGCTTTTGGGCTTAAGTGAGGACAAATATGGGCCCAAAGGTGCACACCCATCTTATTGGGTTGTGTTACGACGGTGGTGGGTCGGGTTGTTATACCCCTCTCCGGAGAACTCTCTAACGTCTCGTACTCCATCGTGACACGAAGCTCCTCCGCCGCAGCCAGCTAGCCCTAAGAGAGGCAATCTCCGCATCCCGGCTCCGCAACCCGTCCTCGCGACGCCTCAGCTCCTGGTCCCGACTGATGATCCCCAGCTCCTGTGCCTCGATCATCGACCTCGCTGCGTCCAACTCAACACGGACCCGAGCAAGCTCCGCCGGATCCGCAGTACCCTACAAAACAAAAATACAGGTTGTTAAGATCTAAAACGTGAAATGCAACACAAAAAACACACAAAAACAACCAATAAAAAGCACTTGAGCAAGTCGGGACTCTTTCGCAGCCAGGTCACCAGCAAGTGCCCTCCACCGGTTAGCCATATGCCACAAAGCCTGATGACTAGCGGTCGACACCTACAACCAGAAAGATCCTTTAATAGAACAATAATGCAAAGCAAAACATAAACGAGGAAGAGTATTCAGATCAGAAACTCACCCTCAAAACCGTCAACCTCCACTCCATGTCAGCGTCGGTCACCTCAGCGACCGCAGGCTCTGGCAGGTGCAGCTGTAGCTCCTCACCACCCGGCCCCTAAAAGGTGGTCTATGTCGGGAAAATTGGGGGCTGAGTCCTCATCAACGCATCCACACCCTGCAATATAGATCCGCATCGAAGGTGACAAACCCTCCTATTGAAAAGAGGTAATGAGAAGAAAGAACAAAGGAAAACGTACCTCAATCGGGTACCAGGCAAGCCTCGACAAACGGAAGGTGTCGTAGTCGGCCTCCCGCAACAAAAGCTCCTCACCTCTATGACCGTAAAGCTGCTCCTCAACCTCATCGGGTGTCGACTCCTGGAACAACACCCTAGGCGAATAGACCGGTACCACAAAGGTCTCACTAAAGCACTGACGAGCTAAACGCTTGCTCAGGTACCAAACCGGATCGATCGCCGTCTCGAGGTACAAACGCTAGAAACTGTGAGGTTGCAGACGCTCCCTGACAGCAGCCGGTACGCCTGTGTAGTGCTCCCAAGGCCACCTGACAAACTGCACTCAAGGCAAAGCTAATCAACTAACTGGGGGCTTTCTAAGCTACCTAGTCATCCTATCTCCATCCGTTTCTACAAGACAAAAAAAGCAGGAAGCAATAACTTACGTCAGCAACTCGGAGGGCGTTCACCCAACGCCTGCAGTCCTCGTAAGTCGACTTGGTCGACTTCTTCCGAGCCACCGTCCAAGCCCTCACGGCAAGGTAAGCCGAAGGAATGCCACCAGTCGTCCCCGGACGCAGAGGGACGAAGTAAGCTTATAACCAAGCCTGTAACAAAACACAGCAACCACAAATCAGCCAATTTTTCAAAAAAAATTGCCAAAATCAAAATCAAACTCAAACCACAAATCAAAATCAAAATCAAAATCAAACTCAACAAAAACTAAAAAAATGCTCGTACCACTAAGATGAGGCCGGGACCAACCAAGGCGGGAGAACTCCTATCCCCCATCACCTCCGGATGCACTGCAGTGTGCAAGTACCGGGTAAAACTCACCAAAGCCGGCGTCGCCTAGTCAAACTGACCCAAAGTGTCCAGGTCAGCAAGCAGAGGAAGTACCTTGGTCGACAAGCGCTCACCCTGGTCACTAAAGTACGTGGTGCCAAAGAAGTACCACAACCATAACTGCGCCTCCTGCGCATCAGCCTCAGCCTCAGCCTCCGGACCCGCCAACGGCATCGGAACAAAACCCACCACTCTCCCCCTAAAGTGACCCCTCACATACGAGTTCGCGATCATGTAAAGAGTGATGTCAGACGGTGCAGGCAAAACATTGCCCGATCAAACCCGTAACCATAGGGGAAGACACCCTCTCCGGCGTCTCTGGGAACTCAACAAGCATCTCGCCACAGGGGAGGCCCGATATCATGGCAAAGTCCTCTAAGGTCACACCGACCTCCCCAAACTCCATGTGGAACGATGACGTCGTGTCCCAGTAACGGTCCAACATGGCGCGGATCAGACACAGGTTCGACCTAATTAAAGCCCTGTGAATATCAAGCCAAGCAGCCACCAACGGCCCCATAGCCGACCTGTCTATCAACGCCCTGGTACCGGCCCTAGAGAACGTCGTAGAAACCCAAACAAGTCGAGAAGCCTGAGAAAGTCCCCATGGTAGCAATCTCCTAAAATTGGGAAACAAACAACGTTAGAAAACCTATTCAGGTCTGAAACAGCAAAAACAACGAAAGCTCGATAAGGCAGTAAACTTACCAATCCCTCGTGTGCACGGTAGGAGAGGTGGGTGTCTAGCCGCAGCAGCTGGCTACCATCAAAACCCTCAGCCCAAGCATGCGCCGCCCGCAGGTTCAACCCCCGTGGAGCTGTAACCCGTCTGGCGTCCCAACCCGCGACAAAGACGTCATCCGCATCCGTCTCCATTCTCCGTCTCTTCCCCCCATGAGACTCGACATGACGACGAGGAGGCCTCTTAACGACCCTAACGACGTTCTGAAGCTCTCATCTAGTAGGCCGATGAAACCTCGTCCTAACAGTACTAACCCTCCTCCCGGAGGTCTCGGCCTCAGACCCTGTCTGAGCTCTCCCAGCACCAGCAGCCTCAACAACAGGATCCTCACGAACCTCTGTGACTCCCTCAGCCCTAACAACCTCCTCGGTGGGCTCCTCCTCCTCGGAAGCATCCTCTACCACCACCTCGGGTGCACTCGCCGGAGTACTAACCGGCCCGGTCCCAAACAAGACCTCTAAGGTCTCAACAACGGACCCCGTAGGCCCAGAACACTCCCCTGCAATCAGGACAAAACCGAAAACGTCAACCGAAACTTCGGCATTACGACGGCACAAAATGGACAAATCCAAAAAATACACACTTGTAAAATAAAACAAGGGCAAACCCGCCCAAACCCAACCAATAAAAAACAACAAAAACACTTCACAAAAAAACCGCACAAAAAACGACTCACCCTTCTTTTCAAGCAAAAGACGAGTCAAAACAACAACAAAATTTTCAAAAACCACCCAACACCTCAAAGCCCACACAAGGCCCGCAAAACAATAACAATAAAAATTCCCGACGCATTTGGGTATTTTTCAGAGCTCAGAAGGCAATTTTATGCCAATTCGGGCACAAACATGTCGAAAATTTCAAAGTACGACCACCACAAAACAATGTGATCTAATCACACCCTAAAATGACCTAAACTACCGTTAAGGTCCATTTCTAGACAAACTGGCTCAATTTGAGCTCAAACAGACGCTCACTTCGACAGACATAAGACCGTCGCAAAAGGCAAAATTCGAAATTTTGCCCACAACACCCGACGAAGGTTCAATGTGGCAAACACGGTCTTCCCCAACTACAATGCAACCTAGTGGGGCACACAAATCAAGCAAACAAACTTGGCATTGTGAAATAAGACGGTTTCATCGTCTCATTCATGTTTTCGAGCATAGGGAGCGGGAACGGGGACCAAAATGCAAAATAAAAGCACCCCTATACTCCTAAACAGGTGTCTAACCTAATGCAATCATCAATTTCACTCGAAAATGGACCAATCAAAAATGCCCAATTCGATTTTCGAAAGGTTAGGGTTTCACCCTAATTCAATCAACAAAAAGACAAACAAATTCAAATGGATTCAAGAGGATTTACATACCTTGAGATGACATGATGATAAGGGCACAAAGACAAGCAAAAGACGGGATCAAAGATGGCGATTTATCGGGTTTTTGAGAGGTTTGTCGAAGAAGATGAAGTGAAATGGGATCGTCCTGATTCTCACGTCTTTTTACGAAAAACAGGGAGGCTCCCTTCCTTCACAGATGTGCTCGCGCCTCAATGAGGCATTCCCTGCTTCATTCAGCGAAATTTTGGGCTTTGACCTAATTTCCCACACAAATTTCAATTTCAACGACGGCATTAAAAACCGTCATTTTACAAAAACAAATAGTGAAATTCAAATTCGCTATTTTCTCAATTTCAACGACGGCATTAAAAACCGTCATTTTACAAAAATAAATAGTGAAATTCAAATTCGCTATTTTCTCAATTTCAACGACGGCATTAAAAACCGTCATTTTACAAAAACAAATAGTGAAATTCAAATTCTCTATTTTCTTAATTTCAATGACAGCATTAAAAACCGTCATTTTACAAAAACAAGTAGCGAAATTCAAATCCGCTATTTTCACAAATTTCGAATGACGGCATTAAGAGCCGCTGTCTTTCAAAAAACTGAATCAACAACGAAGTTCAAACTCGTTATTCTCACAAGATTTCCAGCAACATTCACGAATTTCAACAAGCGGCGTTAAAAACCGTCGAACCTTCAAAAGGGATAGTGAAATTCACTACCCTTCACCAATCTCAAATCATGAGAGGACGAAATTAAAATCGTCCTCCCCAAACACACATCAGATGACGGATTGCACATCTGCCTTCTTTCTACAAAACAAACGGTAATAAAAACCGCTATCTCTCTTCGAGATTCAAAATCGCCGCCGACCACGGGAACCAAGCTCACGAGCCTATCCCTTTCCGACACCACCAACATAGACACCAAAATTCCCCAACAGGATATCGGAGGCCCCCCTCGCGGAGCCCGCTAACTCAAGCAACTTCTCGAAGTAGGCCCGTCCAACGCGACTATTTCCCATAGTCGATCAATCGACATTCAACATGATTGGCGAGCCTCAAAACGCACCACCTACAACATGGCTGGCGAGCCTCAAAACACATCACATTCAACGCGGCTGGCGAGCCCCTTCATATCCGCATGCGGCTGGCGAGCCCCTTCATACCCGCTACATGGCTGGCGAGCCTTTGCCCGCAAATAAGAAACGACTCAAGGACATATCCCGAAGATGCCTCAGGTATGACTCCTTCTTATGGCTGACGAGCCTTTGTACGTAGTCTAACGGACTTTAAACGACTCGCGCGGATAGTCGACCGACTCTAAACTATTCCCGACGATAGGTCCTTGACTCGCACCCCCGAGTCACCTTGGCGTCGCCCTTCCCGACGGCAGGTCCTCGGCCCAAACCCTTTCGAGCCGCCTCGACGTCGCTTCGGTTCTCCAGGTTGTAATCTTCGATTGACCTGGGGGCTATACTTTGACTTTCGTCCTGACCAAGCCTTAATCAAATTGAGGGCTCTGTAGATACCTAGTATCTGTCGAGTCTCCAACAAACACCCGATGATTATCGGACTACAACATGCTTAGGAATCGCAGCGTTTGATCGACAGTTTTGTACAACTATACGTCTGGAAAACTTAAAACGATTTCGAAAATAAAACATTTCAAAATTTTTCAAAAGTACCTGGAGTATTTAATGCAT
Source organism: Silene latifolia (assembly GCF_048544455.1). Classification (NCBI taxonomy): domain Eukaryota; kingdom Viridiplantae; phylum Streptophyta; class Magnoliopsida; order Caryophyllales; family Caryophyllaceae; genus Silene; species Silene latifolia. Next base: position 172,232,899 of record NC_133538.1, read on the forward strand.
GATGACGAGGTCACAATGACACTAATTAGAGTCAAAACCGACACCGGACCAAAAACCGACTCAAAATTCAAATCTCGACTCCAACAACGAGTCAAATCGAGTCAAACACAAAAAACAAACCTTTCAAGACTTCCATGTTAAGTATTCCCGGAATGCTTCTTGGTCAAGTACAAATCAAGTTCATCCAAAATATAGGATAGAACAAATCATGATTACAATTGCGTGATAGTGACAAGATACCTCGAAGACCCGCGAATTGGCCCGCGCCTCTTCGAGCAGCCCATGCGGCCACGTCGCTCAAAACGCACACAACCACCCATTTCTTTATAAATACCCACCTTCACACACCATAACACCTCACGTGAGTGTCCGCCCCCTCACTTCTCCCATAAAATTCTAGACTCGACTTCCCAAGTCACAAACCGACACGTGTTTCCGACCTACCGATCGAAAACACAAGCCTTACACATTCTTTGGTACCGTCATCGTGCATTAAATCACTTGACCGACCATCTCGACCAACTCCACCATCACTAAACTTAAAACACTCTTTTACATTGCTAAAACGGTTTTCAAACCGAGTTTTCCGACCAAACAAGTTGATACACTTTCGTCTATTTCTCGTCTCAAGCCTAGCATGTAAGTATGAGGGTGTAAAAATCCTCTTCTATCATGTTTTTCTTTTGTTTCATGACTATAACATGCTAAAACATGCATAACATGGTCCAATTATGGGATAAACGAGCCAAAACCGGATTTTTCGCTGAGGTAGGGGCTGCTTGTATAGCAGATAGGCTCGCGCCTAAGGCCCCTCTCAGGCCTTAATCCAACCGTGTTTGGTCTCTTCTTCCCTTTATTTTCATTTCATATTTGTAATCGGTTTTTACCATTTTAAATATTTCAAATCATTTTTTTATGACAAACTTTTAACCATGAAATATTTTTCACCCTTGGTTCCTAATACCATGACGGTTTAATCCGTGTTTCGATGATAATATTTGGTTAATTACATTTTAAAAGGTATTTTAAAACCTTTTATTTCATTTCTTTACAATTTCAAAACAAATGTATTAGTCATAAATACAATATCATCCTTGGTTCTACATACCATGTCGGATTTTAACCCGAGTACGGTGATAAACATCAATATCAATATATATACTTAGAAGATGAACTTTTGGAGCGATTTCATTGGCTATTTCTTTTTCTTGAATAAATTGTGTACAAATAAAAAGATAATTAAAATAGAGATGAAAAGATAGAAGTTCACAAGGCTTTAAATGCTAAAGTGTAGTTTTAGTAGAATACTACGCATCCATCAGTATATAAGCATATCCTGCGTCCAAAATTCTTAATGTGAAATTTACCATGTATCTATCTATCTCCTCCCCTAATGCTTGATATTTTCCCTCTTCCCATGTCATGGTTTTTTGGACATAATTATTATGTACTCCTAATGTGTAGTGTAAATATGATGCTTTTTTATGACTTCTAATAATGTTTCTTTTCTATGCAGTTCAAAGTCAGGGTATATTACAATACTAATAGCTGAAAGACTAATCAAGAGTACTACTCCGAAAACTTTGTTTTAATAATACCTTTGTTTGCCTTTTATATTCATTATTAGGGGTAACTGACTTAAGAGCCTTGACGAACTGCAATCACAACGGATGGTGCCATCGTGCCGAATCCTGGAAGAAGCAATAAAGTGATGATCCTACATAAGGGAGGAGGCGTTGTGTTTCAAGGAGAGATATGAGAGCTGAATTTGATTTGTAATTAACTGTGTGGACTTTCAAATGTTCTCGAATTTGGTTTCAATATGGACACTTTTATCAATTATCATGATTTATGTTATATTTTTTGGTGATAATTGAGATCATGGTCTTTTGTTTTAGAAGAATAGTGTTGATCAAACAACGTACTGAGTGTTCAAGTGAGTTTCAATGACATTCCTTTATAAGAAATGAATTATTTTGTGTAAGTTACGAAACTAATCCAATTATTAAACGAGCGATTTTGATATAATAATGTGATATGGTTTTGTGGTCGAAAAGGATTATGAGTCTAATTTCGTTTGAGAATCTTTATCGTCAACTTCGGGACTATGCTTTCGTCAAAGATATCGTGCAAATCAAAACTTACCGTCCGACATTAATTATCAAAATCTCTTTTTTTTTTTTTTTTTTTGGCAACTGTAAAAGAAGAGATTACAATCTCATGGCCCTAGAGGCAAGGTCATGTGCTACTGCATTAAGGTTCCTTGCAATGTAAGAAAAACTTATAACAATGAAAACAAGCATAAAGACCCTTGAGATCCTGCAGAATGTCTTTGACACCATGATTCACTCCTGCATAACCTGCAATCTGATAGATTAATGGTAAACAATCTGACACCACCTCCAGATGGAGGAAGCCTTTCCCAGCAGCCCACTGAATAACCGCAGCGATACCAAGAACCTTCGCATGAAGAGCTGACTCTGCTGTAATCTTCCTGCTTCCGTGCTCAAACCTCACCCCCTCTCCATCATAAGCCACCCACCCAATCCCGGCAGCTAAGTTCTTAGACCAACCCGCGTCAACCTTGACCCTGATTCTCCTACACTGATCCCTCCCACCAACCATATACACAGGAAACCCGTCCTTGATTGTCCTCATCTCATTGCCGCCTATTGGAAGCATCACCTGTCCTTGCACCTTCTCACTGTGTTCCTTCTCCTTCAGCATAGATTGAAAGTAAACTTCCACATTGTTAGCGACGGACTGAAGAAGGACGCCCGGCATAACCCTACCACCCTTGAAGACCGCATTGTTACGAGTAGTCCAAAGACCCCATAACGTTGCCAGGAAGACAAGAACCCTCCTTTCTCCATCCTCCAGCTTCTCCAAATACCGGAGCCAATTAATAATCCAGTCACTAAGCGGTACCATAGTAACCCCTTCAACTCGGATTCCTAGGACCGACCCCGCCCAAACCCTAGAAGACAAACCACAATCCCTAAAAATATGCTCAATCGTCTCACTATAGGGTTGATCCCCCAAACACATCCGACATGTATGGCTTCCTTCAATCGATCGCTTCTGGAAGTCAAAACCCACTAGAAGAGTGTTAGTAATGATCTTCCAGATCAAAATTTTCCATAAGTTCGGCCCAAGTAAGCTCCATAGACATGATTTACAGAAACCCCTCCCTGTCATTGTGATCTTAGATTTATCTTTTATGGTACCTTTTTTCTCAAAAAACTCCATGAAGGCAATGCCGTACCCACTCTTCACCGAGTAAACTCCATCGTTAGTGAGCGGCCAAAAGACTTCATCCTGCTTCCTAGACGTACATAGCGTTGTTGCAATAATCCACTCCGCATCCTGCTCTTTAAAGAGTGCACGCACTAGAGGAGCGTTCCAAGTCAAATCGCTATTCCATAACTCTTGTACTTGAAGGCTCCCCATAAAAAGAAAAGCAGGATCCAGCAAGCGATCCTGTGGTTCAGGTGTAGCCCCATTTACCCACTTTGCATTCCACGCATTAAGCCCAGATTCCAGACTCGGTTTCCAACCACCAATATTTTCCATGATCAGCTCCAGTCCATAACTAATACTTTTAACCCCCCAAGAGCAACCAGCTCCCTGCTTAGGGCGAATTCCATCAACAAAAGTATTAGTTCCAAAGATTTTTCGTCGGAAGATCCTGCTAAAGTAAGAATCATCCCCTGAGACCAGTCTCCACCCATGTTTGGCAAGCAGAGCCTTATTAAGGCATCCCACATTCCAAATGCCCAAGCCCGCCAAACTCTTTGGAAGACTTAGAAAATTCTTACTGCACCAATGTAGTTTCTTCCCCAATTTACACCCAGCCCACCAAAATTGTGCCAACAGAGAATTGAGCTTTGATGACACACTTACCGGAATTTTGAAAACCGATAGAAAGTAATTAGATAGATTTGATAGGACTGAAGAAATTAGGGTAAGCCTACCGGCATGCGATAAGAAAATTCAGTTCCATGAAGAGATACGTTTTGAGACATAATCAAGGAGTGAATCAAAAATCCCCTTCTTAGACTTGAAATTCTGCAGGAATCCCCAAATACTTTCCAATACCCTTTGTTGATCGTATTCGAAGCACACTCATGGTCTCTTGAGCCTTTGCAAGAGTCGTACTTGGACTAAAAAGAATGCCAGATTTATCCAAATTCAATTTATGACTTGATGCATCACAATAATCATCCATGATCCGTTTTAAATTAGCTGCCGCCTGTCTGCTATCTTGAAAGAAAAACACTGAATCATCTGCGAAAAATAAGTGTGTGATTGGTTTCTCCTGCTGACATAACGTGATCCCTTTCAGAAGTCCCACCTCCTTTGCTGTTTCAACCTGCCCTCCAAGCACCTCCATGCATAGAATGAAAAGAAAAGAAGATAACGGATCCCCCTGACGCAACCCACATCGCGGTTGAAAGCGAGGCAGCGGAGAACCATTAAGCAAAACTTCGTAGTACACCGTGGTAACGCAGTTCATAATAAGCAGCACTAATTTTTGTGGAAACCCAAACCGAATAAGAACCGCCTCCAAAAAATCCCACTTGATTCTATCATAAGCCTTACTCATATCTGCCTTAAAAGCACACCGTCCATGCTTTCCTTTTTTGTGACTCAAAATACGATGAATAGTCTCATGAGCAAGAAGAATATTATCACTAATATGACGTCCAGGAATGAAAGCATTTTGTTCTTCACTCACCAGCGCCCCCATAACCCTTGCCACTCTATTCGTAATACATTTAGACACGATACGCATGAAAACATTACACGGGCTTATAGGCCTATAATCCGAGACCCCCTCCGGATTATCAGTTTTAGGGATAAGAGTGATAAAGGTTCGGTTGAGCTCTCTTAAGACCCGACCAGAATTCAAAATAGAGAGCACAACCTTAGTTACCTCCTTCTTCACCAACGGCCAACATTTCTGAAAGAAGCACGCGAGAATACCATCCGGCCCCGGCGATTTAAAAGCACCCATCTGAAAGACTGCTCCCCGTACTTCTTTGGCCGTAAAAGGCTTCAGAAGATAATCCGCATCATCATTCGAGACTTTCCTTCTTACCGAAGAGAGAAGGAAATAAAATAAATCTCTAAAATGAAATAAATATAAAAAGAATATAACTTTCGAGATAAAGATTGAATGCAAAAAATTATTGTAATGTTTTAACATTTATATTTGCACAGATAGATTCTAACTCAACCTTCTGTGGGTGAAATTCACTATATTAGGATTGAGTTAGGTTTATTACGCAAATATAGGATTGAAAGAAAAAAAAAACGGTGATGAGATTACTCATAATATTCACAATGCAAACTGAAAGTATTATTTCTTTTGTATTATTTTCCAGAGTTACTATCCTCTTGCAAGTTATAAAGCTATGGATAATTTGTAATATGAAATTTTGGATCTAAAGAAGATAATGTAAAATAATATTCATTTTAATACATGACGATCTCAAGGTAATTAGAATTTTTTTGACAATCTATCAATGATGGAATATGTAATCTTTGTTTAGCTAACCGAGATTGGTGGGAGGTGGTCTTAAAATGAGTAGCTTCTACGACCTTCTTCCCAGTTTATAGTTTACACTTATTTTATTTCCCCCTCATAAAATGCAATTGTAAACTATTCATTGATACAAAGAAAATATGTGTATTTATTGGGACAAAGGGAATATGTGTTAGTAGGAGTTAAAGAGCTTCTTTCTTTTTCTACTAATATATATATCTTAATTTACATTTCTTTTATCTATACTTTTAAGATAGATCATATCTAAAAGGATACTCCTTCTGTCTTGGTGAATATTCCCCTGTCTCAGTAAGTAGTTTACACTTACTTTATTTTGTGAGGCGAAAATAAAACAAGTATAAACTATTGACTGGGACGGAGGGAGTAATTTACATTTACTTTATTTTGTGAGGGGAAATAAAAGAAATGTAAATTATTGACTGGGACGAAGGGAGTAGGACATAACTATTCTAGATTATGAATTTACAAAGAAAGGACATATTAGTATAGTAAGATATACGAAGTACATGTATTTGATTATAGGATGATAGATTGATAGAGGTAAATATAGCTTAAAGTAGACTTATTAATTACCACCACACACTTACACACATATGAATTAATTCAATATAGATAAATGATTTTTCACGTTGCGATGATCATATAGTGTGGTGGGAGTAAACAAATCTACTAATACTACTCCGTAATAGTTTTAGAATTTCGATATGAATAAAACTTGGCCACATATCATTGACTTGATCATCTAAGTTAATTAAAACATTATACTTAAATTGGAGCTAAGATTCTCTCCATTTCATAAAAAAGGTAGTCTATTTCTTTTTAGCGGATCGGATCGTATTTTAACTTCATGACTCCAAATTTATGAATGAAAATAAAGAGAAAATGGATGTAGAATAAAACCTATTATTATATGAATCTTAGAGAGGAAATGGAGAGGATCATTTTCCCTAAATTGTAGGTTTTAGGCCAGTCATCAAATTTTGGCGCCTACTGTATACCATTATGGATTTATGGGTTACCCAAAGGTTCTAATAAGACAGTAGGTCTGCTGAGAGACCGCCTTCCTCTAATTTAGTGGCAGACATAACATGGATCCGGAAAATAGAAATTAAATAACTCCCTCCTCTCATCATGTGAAAGGTCTCTCAATAACGCTACTGAGAAACCGTCTCTCTAAAGTTTTAATGTAAGACAGAATGTACGCGTATATTCAAAAGGAAGTTTATGTATTACAAACAATCATGCTCTTAGTTAAAATAAATGAGTTGCAATCAAAACAGTATAGAACTAATAAAGATCGAGATATTTTGACTCATTATTGTGATATGCACGACCCTTGGCCTAGCTTCAAACTTATAAAGGGTGAGAGATTTAGATTTTCGAGAGTGATGTCGCTACTTCAGGCAAAAACTTTACTATTTACCCGTCAATAAACACAAATAATTTTTGTCATTATACTGATATTAATTACTCGGGCAACGCCCGAGCATGAAATCTAGTTGACTAATTTCAAACAATTGAACTTAAAATAATGGGACGTGCTTTTTCACATACAAATTTTACTCTTTCACATACGACTTTTACAATATTACCCTTGTCATTTTTCATTTTCTCTCCCTAATAATTTTTCCCTCTCTTCCCTTATCTCGTATCACCATCTCCGATTAATAAAAAATAAATTATGAAGTGGTAGTTAATTATTAAAAATAAATAAAATCCAATTAATCAATGAATAAGAAAAACAAAGTCATTATTATTATTTATAAAATGAACAAACTAATTAAATAATACATAAAAAAAGAAAAGAAAAAAAAACAGCAAACACACGAAACGTTCAACTCCCATCATCTCCGTTCCCCACCACCACGGCGCCACCACTTAACCACCACCATCCATGTCGCAGCCGACAACCAGACCAACCACTCCAGCCTCCAACCGTTCGCACTACCCACTTCTGTCCAGCCATAACCCGATCGACAACCCGCAACCCGACTCCAACGCATACCAAACGCACTAACGCAGCACTCCGTATTCAAGTCGTACCCCACATTGCACCACCGTCACCGTGCCACTCCCTAGCCACCGCACATTCAGAGCAACCCTCAACCACCCTACCCACCGTGCCTTTCACCATCCATAAACCCTAATTAATTATAATTGCTTTACATATTAATTTCACTAAAAATTAAACCTAATAAGTTCAATAAGAGGTATTAATACTTGCTATAAACGAAAATTTATCTCACTAATCGAAGAATTGTAATTCATTGTTCAAGTTTTTAGATTTAATTTTAGGGAAAGTGTATAATATGAGTTAATTTGATTATGATTAGGAAAAAGGGTATGCTATGGAAATTTTATGGAAAGATATATGTGAAAGAGTAAAATCCGTATGTGAAAAAGTAATTCCGAAAATAATTAGTTCATAATCATTTTCAAAACTATTCATGTCAAGCTTACAAAACCCTGATATCGAATATTGTCCAAACAATGACGATTATTCAAGTCTCGTTCTTCACATCAACACAAAAGCGGTCGAAAACGACCTTTTCAAATCAAGACGGGTTCAAACACCCTCTTTTCAAACCGTTTTACAAACCTTTTTAATGGCCAGAAGACATTCTTCAATCGTCTGTTGACCCGCGCCTAAACAGGCCACCAATTTTCCAATTTTCAAATCAGGACAGACCTGCTTGCATCGCCTGATGGCTCGCGCCTATATAGGCTGCCTGATGCAGAGTCTGTTTCCTTCCAGCATTTGTCTAGGACGGTTAACCCAAATACAGGACGAATCAGATGACAAATCCGCTCTTTTACACCATATTTGCAAAACGTCTTACTAAGACAAATGGATCACGTTATGCATCATAAACCTCACACGGTAAATGGATGTTTAATTTCCGTCTTGCATGCAAATCAATATTAAATCCAACTCGACATCAAATACTTGATACTTGGATTAAAAAACTAACATAGAAAGCTCACATGTTAGGTTCAAACTTTTGGATGCGCATTCATGCATTTAAACCGTTTTATCACTTTTTCCATTTAACCAACCAAGATCGATCAGTAGAGGCCGCTACCGCAGGTGGGATTGGGTGTCCTATTAAAGGGCTTCCCAATACGTACCTTCACCTCTTACTTAAAAACTTTGGATAGTGGACGACCTTATCCAAGGCGTACGAGAGTCATTCTAGAGATAGGATGCTAAAGAGGGACGATTCCTTATCTTTAGTACCTATGTCAAACACCGCTTTTTGCCTTGGTTGACCTAGGTATAAAGTGGATTCAAACGGGTTCCAAGCATCCCACAAATGCTTGGTGGCGACTCTGAACATCTATCGCATTGTTTCGAGACTCTTGCCGAGATGAAACCGACCGATCTAAAACGATCCGGTCGAAAGCATTTTTACGCCGCCGAGCGTGGCTTTCAAAAAGACCGTTGCCACGTCCCGCAGATCGGCTGGGCGTCGCAGGTGGGCCATGTCCACAATAGAAACCTCGACTATAATTTCAACATATATAACTTGAAGTTATACCTACCTCAACTATAACCTTGACACGAGACTCAAAGTTATACTAGTTCCAACCATAACCTTAAGCCATAATCTCAGGGTCACGTTAGTCTCAGCTATAACTTAAGCTCGTACTTCAATGTTATAGTAGCTTCAGCTATAACCTGGATTCATATTTCCAAGGTTATACTTGTTTCAGCCATAACTAGAGTAACAACCCAAAGTTGTACTAACTTCAGCTATAACAGTCGAATCATCATCAAGGTTATACTAGCTTTAGCTATAACTTTGGAGAGCACTCTTTTCCGCCTATCATGCCGCCACTAGGGTTTGATTCGTAAACTCTAATTGCACTCGTGACACCCATAATAAACATATAAACAACATACGATATATAATTAAAACATTAAATCATATACAAACATGCGAAAACATAATTAATCATGGTAATAAACAATCAAACATGTACCAATCATAAAAACCAATCATTCAATCATATTAATTATATCAATTGGTATAAACACAATTAAAAGAGAAACACCTAGTTACCTTATTAGCAATTATTAATGATGCAAATTAATGAAAACCTCCAAGAAAGATACGACCATCAAATCCTTGTCTCCAACACGTGTCCACGTCCCAAAAATCGACTTTAAAGAAAGGCTCAAATCGAAATCCTTGAAACATGAAAGACTCTTTCTTCTTTACCCAATAAAATAAGAGACCCAAAACGTAGGTCTAAAGGTCCATACAAATAATCTCCATAAAAAAATTTGGAGATAAATATGAAGTAGAGGTACGAGCAAGGATTGTGAAAATATAATTTGTGTATGAGTTTGGAAGAAGAAAATATGTAAAACAATGGAGTCAAAGGGAGAAAAGAATAACAAAGAGAGGAAAGGAGGAAAGTGGCGTGCGCACATCTCACCTAACAAAACAAATAGATTGACCTAGTTGCTTGCTAGATTAATTTCTATTTATAAGGGGATTAACTAATGGGCTTTGGGTCCATTAGCTCATATAATGGATTATCTGATTATAAATTTGATTGAGCCATATTAAGGTGTTGTTTGACCAAGTTTATGTGAAAGTGTTTTTACTTCTTAGAATGAGTTTTTTAGGAAACTACTTCTTGAAAAAGTTGAAGTTGTTTGGCCTAACATTTATAAAAGTAGTTTCTTAAAAAAATGATATGTTTGGCCTACTTACTTTTATCCTATTTTTTCACTTTATTTTTTGTTTACTATATTACTTATATGTAAAATGGTCTCACAAATTATAGCACAAATTATAAGACGATCTCGCATCGTAAGACGGTCTCACGATGTAAGACTTCTACGGAGTATAAGTTTGGCCAAGCAGAGAAGAGAAAAAGTGGAGTTACAACAAGGATTGTAAAGACACGAATTCTTGTTTCAGACGGTCGTTTTTCGTCATATGTGACCATTTTATGGTGAAATGTAACCACAATGATACAACCAGTGTTATAGCTTATGATTACTTGATTTTCAATAATGGTCATATTTGACTGTAAAATGGTTACAAAATCCCATCTTATTATTTCAAACCTAAATAACCCGTCTGAAACAAGACCAACTGATATAAAGAAGTAATGGTCTTCTGAAGAAAAAAAAAGCACATTAGTAATGAATTTTTAGCACTTTATGTGAAAAGTAGAAGTAGAGGTAGAAAATACCTACTTCTACTTATGGAGGTAAGTTATCAGTTTTTGAATTTTTAAAAGCTGTTTTAAAACTCCATAATTTAGGGTGTTTGGCCTAACTACTACTTTTTCAGTTATAAAAACACTTTTAAAGTCTGACCAAACAGCACCTAAAACGCGTGGAGAGCTTATATAAGAAAAGTAGTTATTTAATTAAAATAGTAAAATCGTGCACGAATATTTTAACCCAATCAAAAGTAGGTGAAAACGAGAAATAATAAAATAGAGAATGAAGACGATAAATATAAATATTTCCAAAATACATTAATACACTTCAAAATAATCAATTTAATAAAATACTTTTATAATAACATATTATTATGAAATACGGGGTGTTACACTCAGGGTGAAAACCTTTACTAGTGTTTAGATAGCGCAAGATTGGTAGGTTTGGATTAATTGGAGTGAAAATTCGATTAGATTCGGCCTAAGGATTATCTCATATCGAAAGATAGAGTCCTACTTAAATTACCCCCCTCTAGCTTTCATGTGACTAAATTCCACCTTTCCTACATTGGTGAACCCAATAACCCCAGGCTTTCCCTAATTTGATAAAACCTATCTTTTATATCGCATTTAGTCGTTATCTCTCGTTTAATCACGTACTTCATTGAGTAGTTCATATTTTAGTTGAATACTCAATCAACTTTTGTAACTAGATTAAACTTAGACACAACCTAATTAAGGGGTCGTTTGGTTCGAAGTATTGGAATGGTATGGAATGAATTCTGATACTATAGTGGTATGGAATTAGAACCCCATACATGCTCATGAGTGTTTGGTTCGACCCTCGAATGGATATAGAAGTATAATATGGAATGGAGTTAGAAACTTGAGTGGAAACATGGGTATGAGATTCCAAGGGGTTGGAATGGAGTTAGAATCCATTGAGTATCTAACTCCATTCCAAAAACCTCCAACCAAACACTAAAATGGATTAAATCCATTCCAATCCATTCCAAAAGTTCCAACCAAATAGCTTATAAGTAGTTACTCACCCCATCCTCGTGGATTGAATCTCGACTTACCCACTACATAGTTGAGTTTTGTTTGATATTGGGATAGCGATAAATCACGTATCAACAGCGTGTCATGAGTACTGATGATAATTGATGTCGAACTAATTCTACCGAGTACGTCTATATCATACCTTAACTAATTTGAACTTCATTATTTATTTATTTTAATGATTGTAGATAAAGAAAAGTGGTGGACATTGGACTTAATGATGACAGTTTTGAATGACTTCATCATTATGTCTATTATATTGAAGGAGGTCATGAGTTTTTATCAATTAAAACTTGAATAGGTTGGCACAATGGCATTTTCATACACGGGATATGTACAAGAGTACAAGACTATTAGCTAATTGTATAGATTCATTAGTAAAAATTATCCCTCAATGTTGTATTACCAATCAAATAATCTATAATCAAATATTAAAGACAAGTTATTTGTAGAAAGTTAATGTTTTAGGTAGTCTTTTAACTACATTTTACAGATTACCATTCTTAAGAAATTACATTTATTTGAGGTAATAAACTGCTCAAGAGAAAAATATAAAGCTCATCAAGAGAAAAATATGAACCCTAGATAAACCCTACGCAGACACCCCCTAGGGCTTGATTTTTCTTCTTGATTTCTCCATTATGGCACGTAATTCATCTAACAAGACGAAATCCAAGCATGCTAGTAGGATATCTGAGGAGAAATCTGGTGGAAAAAGTAGTATTACAAGTCAAAACTTGAGGAAGAAAGGACCAACTGAGGAAGATGTTATTCGAACTGTGACTACACAAGAAATGCATGGAATCCCTGGCTTATCCTTTGAGGATGATGAAGAGGAAACCCTTGCTGAAAATAACTCTAGATTACCAAGCGTGGAAAGAAGAATGTGGTAGAGGATGAGGATAATGAGAATGTTGCAAACCTTGTTCAGTTCACGAAGGAGGATACACATAAAGAGGTTGAATACTGGAACAAAGCAGTCTACTACTTTGTGTTGGGTGCTAATCCTCCATGGGAGGTCTTTTCATCGTATTTGGCAGAAGCATAATATTGATAAAGTCTCTTTCATGCCAAATGGGATATTTCTTGTACGTTTTAAGGAAGCTAAGGATAGAGAGGACGTGCTTAAGGCTGGTCATTTTATGTTTGATAATAAACCCTTGATTGTGAGGCCATGGAATGTGGATGTGGAGCTTACTAAGGAGGATGTTAAGAATGTTCCTGCATGGATACGAATTCAAGAGTTACCCTTAAGATTTTGGGGTAAATGTTTGCCTGTGATAGCAGGTTTGGTGGTTAATTATCATAAAGCAGATCAGGCTATTACAGACAAGACTAGATTGGGATTTGCCAGAGTAATGGTGGAGCTGACTCTTGGTAAAATATTCCCAAATAAAGTAAAATTCCTGGATAAAGAGGGTAAGATGATAGCTTTGAATGTTGAGTATGAATGGAAATTCTCGTTATGCAGCAAATGTAATGGAATTGGGCATGAAAGCCAGAGTTGCAGGAAGAATATTACTCCTGCTGCAAAGAAACCAGTACATGTTCAGAAAATTTGGAAACTTGTGGTTCCTAAAATTGTTCAGCAGCCTAAACGTAATGAAGTGCTGGAAGTGAGTGTCACTCCATTCATCTCTGATATGGAGAGAGGTAGCACTAGTGCTACTGAGGTGCTCAGAACTCCTGCAAAATCCTATAAGGCAGCTGTTGACAATGAAGTTACTCCTATGGTGGGTATTGGACAAAGTGGTAACCCGTCTCCTGAACCCCCTGATATTAATGCATAACTTAGATTTCTAGAAGGTGAGAAGGTTGAATAATGTAAATAAGCAAAAGTTTGTTAAATGGTTCATTCACAATAAAGATGTAGGATTGTTTGGTTTTCTGGAGACCAAAATAAATGGTAATAATGTGCATAATATATCCTCCTCTATGCTGGAAGGTTGGAGTGTTATCACCAATATCAATTATCACAAGGGAGGAAGAGTTTGGATGTTGTGGAAGCCTAGTTTGTTTGATGTTCAAGTGCAAGCTTATGATGCACAGTTTATTCATGCTAATATTACTTCCAGGATTACTCAGCAGCGATTTCACATGACTATGATATATGCCTTTAATGATGGAAAAGATAGGAAGGATTTATGGCAGAAATTGGAACATATTCAGACTCAGTGTCAAGGTCCTTAGGCTTGGGCAGGGGACTTTAACACTGTGATCAACCCTGCTGAGAGATTGGGTAGGGATACCAACCAGAGTGATATGGATGATTTCATTGAATGTATAGCAAACTGTGGTATGACGGATATTCCTGCAACTGGTGCCTACTATACATGGAATAAGAAACAAGAGCCGCATACTAGGGTGTATAGTAGGCTTGACAGGTTCCTCATTAATCAGGAGTGGGGGACTCAATTCCCTGATATGACCGCACACTTCCATCTGCTGGACTGTTTGACCCACGATCCATGTATTGTCGATCATACTCGGTTGGGATCTTTGAAGAGGGCTAGCTTCAAATATTTTAATATGTGGGGTAAAGCCCCATCTTTTTGCGAAAGTTCAAATGGTATGGCAAAGAAGAGATCCCTGGGCATAAAATGTTCGGTGTGGTGAAAAAATTAAAAGCTTTGAAGCTTTGTCTTAAAAGGGATCAATAAGGAGTGCTTCTCTGATATTGAAAATGCTACTATAATGGCTGAGCAGGAATTGTATAATGTACAACTGCAATTGGATCAGGATCCCCAGCAATCTGAGTTAATTCAGAAGGAAATTAGACTATCTGAATCTCTGAGGAGTTTAACTGAGGCAAGAGATAGTTTTCTATTGCAGAAAGCTAAGACAAATTGGTCAGAACAAGGGGATAGTAACACTGCTTATTTCCATGGAATTATTAGGAAGAGGTGTAATCAGAATAAGGTAATTCAAATTGAGGATCAAGATGGCAATGTTTGTCATGACAGTCAGGGTATACAGACTGCTTTTCTGGAGTATTATAAAAATTTGTTAGGCAGTCACAAGGATACTGGGATGGTCAGGGATCAGGTTATTAATATTGGGAATTGATGCACCCAAGCCCATATTTATATCCTGAACTCTCCAATTACTAACCAGGAAATCAAGCAGATATTTTTTGCTACTCCGATTGATAAATCTCCTGGGCCTGATGGGTTCACTAATGGCTTTTTTAAAGATAGTTGGACAGTTGTTGGAGATGATATTTGTGCAGCTATAAAAGAATATTTTCACACAGGTAAGCTTCTCAGTCAGATAAATGCAACTAATATCACTTTGATTCCCAAGTGTGAAAGACCTACATCACTTAAGCAATTTCGACCTATTGCCTGTTGTAACATGCTTTATAAAGTTATATCTAAATTGATGTGAAATAGATTGACTGTGGTGCTGCCTGACCTTATAAGTGCAAATCAAGGTGCCTTCATTCAGGGGCAATCCATTATTGAGAATGTACTTATCTGTCAGGATATTGTGAAGCTATACAATAGACAGGCTGTGTCCCCTAGATGCCTGTTTAAAATTGACCTGCAGAAGGCCTATGATACTGTTGAGTGGGATTTTGTGGCTCAACTTTTTCAGAAGATGGGATTTCCTGAAGGCTTCACCCACAGGGTCATGACATGTGTGCAGTCTACTTCTTTCTCACTCTGTCTGAATGATGGATCTTTTGGGTATTTCAAAGATAAAAGAGGGCTTAGGCAAGGAGACCTTATCTCTCCTCTTATTTTTACAATGTGTATGGAGTATCTTACAAGAATGATCAATTATGCCACTGACAGATGGCCATTTCAATATCATCCACTGTGCAAAGGCATCAAGTTGAATCATTTAGTGTTTGCAGATGATTTATTAATGTTCTGTAAGGGCAATGCTCATTCTATTATGCTGTTGATTAGAGCTTTCTCCTCCTTCTCTAAAGCTTCTGGACTGGTTATGAATAACACTAAATCAGAAGTCTATTTTAATGGTGTGACTCAAGAACTGAAAAATGACATTCAACAAGTGACTGGATTTGTTGAGGGAAGTATGCCTTATAAATATCTTGGTGTGCCTATACAGGCTGGAAAGCTCACCAATAAAGAATGCAACATTCTGACTGAAAAGATGGTTAATAGGATTCGAAGTTTGGGAGCTAAAAAGCTATCATATGCTGGGAGAATTGTTCTTATAACTCAGTATTGAACACCCTGTACTCTTATTGGGCTAGTATTTTTCTCATTCCTAAAGTTGTGATCAAAAGAATTGAAGCCATATGTAGAAATTTCCTTTGGGATGGGAGCTCTGACTACCACAGGGTACCTCTGGTTGCTTGGGACATAGTAACTCTACCAAAAAAGGAAGGAGGTCTAGGGATCAAGAAAGCTGAAACTTGGAATGTTGCCATTGTGGCTAAATTAGTGGACTGGATATATGGTAAGGCTGACAGGCTTTGGATCAGATGGATCAATCAAATTTATCTGAAGAATGAGGACTGGCATACTTACAAACCACCTGCTGATGCTGCTTGGGCATGGAAACAAATCTGTAAGGTTAAAGAAATGATGAAGCAGGCTTATGTGGATAATTAATGGACACCTGATGCAACAGGATATTCTGTTAGGCATGGGTACGAGTGGCTAAGACACAGACAGCCTAAGACGGACTGACATAGTGTTGTTTGGAACAAGTGGAACATAGAAAAGCATGCTATTATTACCTGGCTATTCCTGAATAAAGGGCTTAATGTCAGGGATAAGCTCTTTAGAATTGGCTACTGTCAGGAGAGGACTTGCTGCATATGTGAGGGAGCATATGAAACACTGGAGCATCTCTTCTTTAACTGTGATTACAGTAGACTGCTGCTGAAATGTATAGAAAACTGGTGTGGGTTCAGAATAGATGTAAATATTACTGTGGCAGGAAGAATGAGACTGAAATCTAATGTTCATGTTATGGTTTGGTCAGCTTGCTGTTACTATATATGGCATCAAAGGAATAATACACGGCTGAATAGTGTTCTGATGAGGCCAGCTAGGGTGGCTGAGTGTGTGATGAAGGAAGCTAAGCGCAGGATTACATTCATGGTTGGTAGGACCCTGAATAGAGGAGTGATACTATCGTTTGCGTACCAAAAATAAATACCTAGATAGTACTAACAGAAGTCAGCGGTAAGTAGGGTCGATCTCCACAGGGAGGCGGTCACTATCTACTTGTCTATTAGGTCCATCTAAGGTCACGATTAGGGGTTTTGATTTGTTTAAACCAAACTAAATGAGATTAAGGAAGAGAATTAAGGATAAGAGGAACTAGCAAGAAAGAGAGAGGGAACTAGGATTTTGGGTCATCAATGAACGTCAGTCAATCGCAGTTAAGGTCACGGATTGGTCAATGTGTCGGTCTAAGGGGCAGTGAATATCTCCTTCCGGTCTCAATTCGCCCTAAAGCACAAATAGCTTAGCTTCCGCCCTCACTACGGTACCATAATGTTCGCTACGAGTCTCACCCTTTCCAACCTTCCGGTCCAGGTCAAGGTTTACTACGATAAAATGACTAATTGCGTCGACTCAATTTGACAGAAACAATTAATTGTAGCGATTAATAGCATAGACATAACCACAATAGACGATCTGTAAACCTAATTAGCAATTAACAAACATTCATCGAATCCCCTAATCCTAGCAGGGAAATTAGCTAGACATGAATAGAGAGAAAACAAGAATGAGGGATAAAAGTGTAACAGGCATTAAATAAAGAGAAAAGAGAAAGAGTAAATTACAGAGATGGATCCGGAAAATAAAGAGAAGAACAAAGCAACAGAAGAAGAATAATGTCTGATGGTCTCGAAGAGAGTTACAAATGACGTCTCCTATTCCTACTTATAAGAAATAGGACTTTTATTTGACCTAATAACGAATTACGACTAAAAAGCCCGAGCCCAATAGCAAACTACTCGATCGAGCCCTTTTAAACTGCTCGATCGAGCAAAACCAAGCTAAAACCTCTCGATCGAGTACTTTAGGTACTCGATCGAGTACTTTAGGTACTCGATCGAGCACTTTAGGTACTCGATCGAGCACTTATTAAATAGGCACTACTCGATCGAGTAGAAAAAGGAGTCGATCAAACACAATTTTACTCGATCGAGTACTTTCCAGCGCACAATTCCTGCTTCGCGCACTGAACTTCAAACGGCTGCCATTTCTTTGTTACTTGGGCAAACATGGCGATTCCAGTGGCGTTGGAAATTTAAGAGGACAAAATTTCATCACAAATTAGAATCACCTGAAAATCAGTTGTAGAACTCAAGATATGTCTCTTTAAATTAGGCACTAGCAATTTGAAGTTCTTCCTTTGCTCGCCTAGCTAACTTACTTCTTTGCGCATCTCAAAATAGTAGTCTTAAGGCTCCGACTCAACTCATCTCCTAAATGCATGCATAAGGACATGTTTTAGGCTTGATTATGCTCATTTCCGGTTCATTCCTCTAAATAATACAAGAGAAACCAAAGTAGAGAATTCGGGGCATTTCGTAGCATAAAACTACGATAATAGCATAGAAATACGTGCATAAAAAGACCTAAAAGGACTATATAAAATGCACATATCAAATCTCCCCAAACCAAACCTTTACTCGTCCTCGAGTAAACTAAATGCAAACTAAGGGAACGGAAAAGATAACTCAGAGCTAGCTACAAATGCCCACTTAAACCAATTTAATGCAAGCAGACTAACACTTATAGCAAAGCAGTCAAATGCAAACGAGTTATAGGATGTTTATAAAATAGTTGAACTGTCGACCTTGCAAGACCTTTAATAATGGACTCTCACGGGTCACTCTTCTCTCATGAAGCAAAGGGTGAACATATATATGTAAGAGAGAAAGAAATATAGTCGCTCACCTAAACTACGACCCACATAGACATGCATGCAGCTAATATGATAGACAATTCTAGCTACCGTACATACATTCCAACCAAACAAGGTCCTGTCACAGCCGAGGGCTTACAAAAATATGGTAAAGTGAGGCAATGGGTAAGAAAAGGCAAAACATTTATGGGAATGTGGAGGTATAGGCGGCCAAGCTAGTACCTAAACAAAACCAAATGACAACATCCATTTCCAACTCAATTATAGAATTAAGCGCATATGCCCTTCATTTGGCATTAAACTCACCAAACCGAACTGAATATACTCCTCAATAAATGTAAATAAAGCATAGGAGCGAAACCGTCTCATCAAACCACATCTTTTTCTTTCTTTCTTTTTTCATCACGGTTTTTTTTTTTTCGATTTCTCTTTTTTTTTTCTTTTTCTTTTTTCACGTTTTTTTTTCATCCTCCTTTTCTTCATTAAATACCAACTCCAAGTCAATGGATACAAGCCAAATTTGGCACAATGAAATATAAACCGCAAAAATATACACTAACTAGCTTGACAAGGCAGGCTAAATTTGGAATGTAGCTAAGGGTCAACAGGCAATTTGGCTAATGTTGAGTTAAATGGGTAAAAATGAAAGAAAGGGAAATTGTAAGCACCTCCCTGCATGTGACACCAACCACTAACCCGAATGTATGTAGGCAAAAAGCAATTGAAATTCATATACGTGCAAATTAATGATACATGATATGCAAGGAGTAACTACTCACAATCCTACATGAAACCGGTCACAAATGGCACCAGTTTAAACGGCTCTAAATCTTAGAAATTATAAGTAGTTTGCCAAAATTTGAGGTCAAGTCTATTCGTTCAGCTAAATTTTAACATAAACTCGTAGATATGCAAAAAGACAATGCTAAAGAGATATTAATAGTCTATGCAAGGCTTAAGCAAAAAGACAATTGCAGTGCAATTTCATCATTGAAATCTACCGTTCCGACTCAACCTATATGCAAAAGTAAACGTGAAATTTTTTGAATTTTTCCAATTTTTATGAGATTTGAAATTTTATATGAAAAATAAACAACAATGCATACAGATATTAAACTTGACAACATAAGTGCAATAAAAACAACATGCAGACACAGATATGGATGCATAACCTCCCCAAACCAAACCGTACAATGCCCTCATTTTACCCAAAAACAGGGAAAGGAAATGCAAACTAAAAAGGAGAGAGAGTGGAGATGCGGAAAACTTACAAGATATACAAAGTAGGGACCTCCCCAAACCAGCCAACAACGTGGGAGGTCGCAAGCAGCTGCCAAACACCGTAACAGGAATCTAAGCAAGTCAAAAGCAACTCGATCAAGAGAGAATAACGGTCGATCGAGTGAAATGGGCATCCTAAACAGCTCGATCGAGGAAATGGGCACTCGATCGAGTGGTCATCTTTTAGCAGGCACTCGATCGAGTAGAATTTGTATTCGATCGAGTGAAATCATCAGCAAAAGGTTCGATCGAGAACAAAAAAGTACTCGATCGAGCCATCTTCAGTATACTCCTGCAAAGACGCAACAAAACAGCCCGCAAAACTAACAAAACAAGCATAACTGATATAGTCTATGGTACGGAGACCAATTATTACAACTAAAAAGAAATGTTTTAATAAAACAACTAAAAATAAAATCTCCGGGTTGCCTCCCGGGTAGCGCTAGTTTCAGACAGGTCCCAGCTCGACCTTCTTTTCTTCGACAGCTGCTCCAGTCAGTCAGAATCAAAGCAACTCAAAGCTCTTAATAGTAGATCGTATAACTGCGCATGTGCTACACAAGAGCATAAGTAGCACCAAACTATAATAGCAACATAGGAAAATAACATGTATAAACGTTTAAGTCTGACAAATTTCCTATGAGAACTCCTAAATTTGTCAACAAAATAAAGGAGCTCGGGAGCAATTAGTAACAATCTAGGGTGCCAATTCAGGTTCACAAACTTCTGACAACAAGTACGGTGAAAAACTGTTAAATTAATCGTCCAGCTAGGAGGGGGTATAGTATTAAAATACGAAGCATGAGTCAAATGAGGCAATGTACTATTTAAACAAACAATAATATAATTATCATCAACTACCTCGGTGTGGTCGCTCTCAATGATGGAATCATTGACAAAGGAAGATATTACCTCTTCCGCGCTAGGAGCAATCACCAACTCAACTGTTTTCTCATCACCCTCCTTAGTGGAATCCGTCCCGTAAATCGCAGCCTCAAGCGCATCCAGCTCGGCCTTGAAAAGGGGAGATTCACCATAGCCATTATCTTCAGCAAAATCGTCATCTAGAACAAACCCACATGACGTTTTATTGCTGACACTGGCCAATTCAGT
Organism: Silene latifolia; assembly: GCF_048544455.1. Lineage (NCBI taxonomy): Eukaryota > Viridiplantae > Streptophyta > Magnoliopsida > Caryophyllales > Caryophyllaceae > Silene > Silene latifolia. Next base: position 172,253,972 of record NC_133538.1, read on the forward strand.
CGATCGAGTAGAAATGTTACTCGATCGAAGACTCTCCTCTTTATTTTCACTCGATCGAGTGCATGAAACAGCTCGATCGAGTAGTTCCTCTAAGCAGCAGTTCGATCGAGTGGAATAAAGTGTTCGATCGAACAATTCTTCAGGTAATTCACTCGATCGACCAATATATTTCACTCGATCGAGTGATTTTTGCTGTACAGTGCTGAAATTCTCGTGTAAGGCATCATTATCTAATAGAACTTTGTAATCCGAGTCATAGAAATCATCATCAGCATTAGGCAACACGGGTTCTTCATGGGAAAAACCGCTCTCTGCGTAGGTAACGCAGGCTTCCTCTAGTTGCCTAATTTTCGACTCAGCAGCTAGCTGAGCTATCTCATACTCGAGCTCATCAATTTGCGCACGAACTTGTCTATCATATTCTTGCCTTTTGAGTGCAAGTACCTTCACCAAAGACATCAACTCAGCAAACTCTTCTTTCTGTTTATCAGGAGGAGGAGCTTGTTGTTGCGGTGGCCAGATAAATGGAGGCTTTTGATAGCCTCGCTGATAGGATAGATGTGGCGGCACAACTACAGAAGGTTGACTAGCTCGTCTACGCTGCTTAAATGCGTAGACCTCGTCATTCTCAGCTAAGCAAACAGCTGCATTGTGCTCAGCAGCACCATATCTCCCGCAGTAAATCACCTGCTGCGCCATGTAATGGAACATAGGTGACGGGTCAAAGGTACTCAAGCCTTCCCTTTGACGATCTTTTACCTAGAACTGTCTAGGTAGGACCTATAGGGCCTATCAAAACAGCACTAAAGAAAAAGATTAGAACGGCCTCAAGGGATGAACACCTTGAGGCTAAAAACAGACAAAATAAAACAAGTAAATAAGGTAGTTGCCTCCCCGGCAACGGCGCCAAAATTTGATACTATCGTTTGCGTACCAAAAATAAATACCTAGATACTACTAACAGAAGTCAGCGGTAAGTAGGGTCGATCTCCACAGGGAGGCAGTTACTATCTACTTGTCTATTAGGTCCGTCTAAGGTCACGATCGGGGGTTTTGATTTGTTTGAACTAAACTAAATGAGATTAAGGAAGAGAATTAAGGATAAGAGGAATTAGCAAGAAAGAGAGAGGGAACTAGGATTTCGGGTCATCAATGAACGTCAGTTAATCGCAGTTAAGGTCACAGATTGGTCAATGTGTCGGTCTAAGGGGCAGTGAATATCTCCTTCCGGTCTCAATTCGCCCTAAAACACAAATAGCTTAGCTTCCGCCCTCACTACGGTGCCCTAATGTTCGCTACGAGTCTCACCCTTCCAACCTTCCGGTCCAGGTCAAGGTTTACTACGATAAAATGACTAATTGCGTCGACTCAATTAGGCAGAAATAATTAATTGTAGCGATTAACAGCATAGACATAACCACAATAGACGATCTTTAAACCTAATTAGCAATTAACAAACATTCATCGAATCCCCTAATCCTAGCAGGGAAATTAGCTAGACATGAATAGAGAGAAACAAGAACGAGGGATAAAAGTGTATTAGGCATTAAATAAAGAACAAAGGGAAAGAGTAAATTACAGAGATGGATCCGTAAAATAAAGCGAAGAACAAAGCAACAGAAGAAGAATAACGTCTGATGGTCCCGGAAAGAGTTACAAATGACGTCTCCCATTCTTATTTATAAGAAATAAGATTTTTATTTGACCTAATAACGAATTAAGACTAAAAAGCCCGAGCCCAATAGCAAACTACTCGATCGAGCCCTTTTAAACTGCTCGATCGAGCAAAACCAAGCTAAAACCTCTCGGTCGAGTACTTTAGGTACTCGATTGAGCACTTATTAAATAGGCACTACTCGATCAAGTAGAAAAAAGAGTCGATCGAACACAATTGTACTCGATCGAGTACTTTCCAGCGCACAATTCCTGCTTCGCGCACTGAACTTCAAACAGCTGCCATTTCTTCGTTACTTGGGCAAACATGGCGATTCCGGTGGCGTTGGAAAGCTAAGAGGACAAGATTTCATCTCAATTGGAATCACCTGAAAATCAGTTGTAGAACTCGAGATATGGCTCTTCAAAGTAGGCACTAACAATTTGAAGTTCTTCCTTTGCTCGCCCAGCTAACTTAATTTTTTGCGCATCTCAAAATAGTAGTCTTAAGGCTCCGACTCAACTCATCTCCTAAATGCATTCATAAGGACATGTTTTAGGCTTGATTATGCTCCTTTCCGGTTCATTCCTGTAAATAATACAAGAGAAACAAAAGTAGACAATTCGGGGCATTTCGTAGCATAAAACTACGATAATTGCATAGAAATACGTGCATAAAAAGGCCTAAAAGGACTATATAAGCACGTATCAAGGAGAAAAGGACTGGCTCAGGAAATGGGGATGCACGGCCTCTACTGATGGCCAATATATTAGCTAGCTTCGTTTTTGCTTGTTTCATGCTTATGTTATGGTTTGTATGAGTATTAGCATTTCTTGTTAATACTCGATATAGCTGTGTTTGGTTGTAAATTTGGACGGTGCTTCTATTTTTTGATATATATAATATCTTACATTTCAAAAAAAAAAAAAAAAAAAAAAAAAAAAAAAAACTGCTCAATAATGACTGAAGTTGGATTGGTAAATCTTGGAATCCATGCATCAATGTAGCTTATTCAATTGTAATCGTATTAAATTTGAATTTCTTTTCTACTTAACACCGCTTTATGGATTTTTGTTGTGGGATATTATTGAGCATAATGGAACATTGGTCATGACTTTTGGTAACCTAGTTAATGAATATCAAAAGCTTCTATTTATTTGGAGTTAACCATTACTAAGAGCATATTTGGATTTGATTTGATATTTTCGAGGGCTTGTTTAGAAAAGTTTACAATATCAATTAGAAAGAATAGTCTACATGAAAGTTGTAATTACAGACTTCTCTATCAAATTTTATAGCCAAATCGAAATGATTATTCTAGAGAGTTGTTTCACATCAAAAACAGCCTAACATGACTAGACTTGAGACCTTATGCTCTCACACAGACCCCCTTACCATTGTACTAATAAGAACCCCAACTAATATGTTATTAAAAAAATTTAATTTAATTTAGAGTGTTTATTTTCCTAGTACACTTTTTACTCAATGCAATACACATTTTTCAAAATTGCCCTTCCTATTTCCAATCCTCTTATTCATTTCTCCTCCCTCATTTCTCTCTTTATCACTAATAGTATGTATTAAGAAAAAAAAATTCATAAACATATTGCAGTTATACTTAGAACTCCCAACTTATGTATTCCATAGTACATTGAGAGGAAAAGGTCAAAAACAAAAAATGTACTATGCAAAAGTAATGCCAAATTTCAAAACCACTGGTCCACCGTGTTGAACACTCCAACCACCAAACTTCAAAGCCACCCGCCACTTCATCAACGACATACACTGTGAAGCATACTGCCAGGGATCGACCCACCAGCGCCCCAATGTGTAACACCCCCATATTCAGAGGAGCCTTAACTAGGCCTTCCTTAGCATATAAGGGCATTACCATCTCGGTTGCCCGAGGATAGTAATAATCAAATGTCGATAAGAGAACTATTATGTTATAATACAAGTGAATTAAAATCAACAACGATATAAAAGATAAAACTCAAAGACTACTATCTAAAGCTATCGAATCTCGTGAAGACTCATCCCTGTCCGGACTCCAGCTATCAACAACATCAACACCTGCTAAGACCGACTGCTCACCATAAGGGATCACGGCAGACACATAACAAACAAAACAACCACACAAGGTCAGTACTGAGATGAGACACGACAAAATAACCTACAACTATCAACACCATACGACGCTATCAATCTCACACACAATCACAATAATCCAAACAACCTCTGTCACTAACTGTCCACTGGACCAGCCCTGCCAGTGGGGGACCGCAGCCGTACCCACCAAATCTCCGCTCATCTTACCGAGCGATAACCCTGTCCATTAATCTGCACATCCCCTTTCGTGACGGGTTCCACGAAGGGCGAAACTAGGGCGTGAAGCCACTCCCGCAAGTGACCCCACTCAGCCGAGGATGCACCTCGCGAACCAGAGACAAACATTCACAGACAGCTGAAACGTAACAACCAACAAACTGTATGTACCAACCAACTGCAGCATACATGTTGCCACACAACGCAGCCATAACGCAACAACAAAGATACGACGATCGACACACTAGACTATCTACAGAAACTGAGTAGGCGAACCTACCTTTAAGCAACTGCAACCAATCCATGCCAAAATATGACATATCCAGCAATCAAGCAAAGCCTATAACCACAACACAACATCTATTACTACCAAGCAAACCCTAACTGCAAAGATGAGGATACGGATGATGATTATGACATACCTATAAGGAGAAACCCGGCAAAAGACCGCTACCCGACTCAAGTAATGCTCTCCTAAGGCACAAGGATCCTCAAAAGGCTTCCATGGAGGTTTTATGGTGAATGGGAGGGAAAGAGGCGACCAAAGGATAGGAGGAAAGTGGCGGAAATGATTTGCGGATTTAACAAAACACGATTAAAAACCCTCGCTGAAAACTCGATACTCGATCGAGTTCCCGACATACTCGATCGAGTGTCCCCCGACTCGATCGAGTAACCTAGCTACTCGATCGAGTAGCCTCTACTCTATCGAGTACCACTCTTAACACGTAACTCAAGATAGTTTTGGCACGCACTTCTAAGAACTATTCCCGCTCCCAAGGTCAGTCAACGCTGGTCAAAGGGTCTCTAAAAGGGCGGGTATTACAGTCTTCCCCCCTTAAAAGAACTTCGTCCCCGAAGTTCAACTCACCTATCTCCACACATAAGACACGGGAAAACACGACATCACCATCCTTCCTACTCGAGTCATTACCCCCCCGGAAATACCATCCCCCATGTCATCATCATCACTGTCTACCGCTTTATTCATAACGACTCTTACTACTATCATGCAAACATTGTCATCATCAACTGTCACTCTATATGTGTACATCAGCTCCTACAAACTATCATATATAAAACATCAACCTAGCAATACGAATCAGCACAAACAACGATCTCCCATCATATGATAACAACTATCAACCCGAAACATATCTCATATCAACTTCATGCTGCACAACTGACACCACCGTGTTACTCATTAATTCATTCTATTAAGACACCTTGCACCACAACTAGCTCTTTATGACCGTCAATAAAACATACTATCACATTCACTTCAATGGACTAAAGTAACCACTTACACTTCATATAAGCAATGTGATCAAAGTACTAGAAAATTTTGTAATTAAACAACAAGACATTATAAACAAACAATAACATAATTTCAAAATCCACCTTTTTATTTTGCAACATTACTCTTCCCCTCTAAAAAGGAACTTCGTCCCCGAAGTTCACCACCAAAATTAGCACACATATTATCCATTACTTGCTTCATAACATAAATTAGAACCATATTATTTATTATGGACATTACTCGCTAAGCATATACTCGTTAATTTATAAATCATACACAAACCACCAGAATAACTAGCCGCCGTCGATAAAGCATGCTAATATCGTGTGCACAAACGTATGAAAAGATGTAACTTCGATGGATAGATAGTAATATGGCATATGTAATATTAAAACAACAAGAAACCGTCACCACTTCACTACTTATGACAAAGATGCATATAAAACCCAAGCGCAACGTCTAACATATGAAATTAACGGTTCAAAGGTGTTACTACGCACTAATAACCACATTAAACCTCAAACGTGCAATTATAAAACAATTGGACACTTTTAATCTTTGAAAACTTCCTGTAACAGTGCTACTCGATCGAGTATGTAGTGGTACTCTTTCGAGTGCCATGCTACTCGATCGAGTGTCTTGGGTACTCGATCGAGTAGCCCAGAGATCAGAATGCTTTATTTCTTTCCTCTATGCAGCTACTCGATAGAGTACGGGGTACTCTGTCGAGTACCTACAGGCCAAAATGCCTTATGACCTGTCATAAACAAACATATATATACATAGCCGTCACATAGCTTGGGTCGGGATGATTTCCCGACCCCAAAATCAACCCTGCAACAATGTTAAGTAACAAATCCGGCCTTATGGCCAACAAAACAAGTCCTTAACCAAAGTTTCAATGAAAACAACTACCAAGATCTAACAACACCACCACCAACATCTACTACCAACGACCATGAACGAAGATAGAAACAAGGAGCATCACTCCTCCTATTGCTGCTGCTGCTGCTGCTCAACCATCACCTCATCATCACCACCACCACCTCCAGATGTACCCGCTCCTGATGAACCAATACCCGCATCTACTCCTGCTCCGGCTCCCGGACTCACGTACCATGGGGTCAAGCCACCGTAGGCAAAGGACTGAGGTGTCCCCCATGTCGACTGATCCACCCCGTAGGAGTGGAAAACCCCAGTATAGTCCCCTACTCCACTCCACCAAACCGGATGCGGTCCCTCGGTCCCTATCCCCTGAGTGTACGCCATCTCGTACATATTCCTGAGTGTCAAAGTAGATGACACTCTCTCTGCTAAGTAGCTGGATCGCGTCTCCAGGGTGTCAAGGTAAGGGTAGCACGGAAAAGGACGTTGCTGCAGCTGAGGTGCTACCGGCTGTGGCCTAGTCTCCGAGGTCCTCTCCCTCACTCGACGGGGTCGTCTCCCCAACCTGGGTCTCTCCACCACAACCGCCGCGTTCTCGCCCTTCGTCGGCTCTGGCATCACCTCGAGAATCGTGTCGTCGATGAGGTAGGTCTGCAGCTGTCGTGGTCTATCAACATCCTCCTCCTCTTCCTCATCATCAGAGTCCACAGCCACAACCGCCGGCTCTAAAGGCTCCGTCGGTGGGAGGTGCTCAGGAGCTGGAATCTTCATCCAACTCATGCCCCACACCCTCCAAGCTAGGCTACCGTCAGCCAAAGTTCTCAACCATTTCAGGTCGAGATAGTAGTCACAGTCCATGGTAGGCACTGGGGTAGCCAAAGGTACGTAGTCCGAAGAAGCCTTAAAGGAGGTTAGCTTTTCAGCTAACCGAGTGGCGATAGCGCCACAGCTCAAGTACCGCGAAGAAGCAGTAGCCATCAAGGCAAGGGCAGCACAGACGATGGGAGGAGCATTAAAGACCACTTTCCTGGCCCGCTCCGGGTTGAGGTAAGACATCAGAAGCAACACCTCATGATTATTCAGTTTACTGATATCCTTTCTGTCATAAAAGAGGTTCGAAAGAGAACGGAGACAGACCCTCAAGGTAACATGCTGAACATCATTAATCAACATGTTGCTTGAGGTGGGAGCTGGCTTTCCGGTCAAGCAAGGCATTAGGCGGCAGACACCGCACTCAGCAGGTATATCAGTGATAGAATCCTTGGGAGGCTTGGCCAACCCAAGGTGAGACGCAAACAGATCCATAGTCAACAGAAAACTAGTGTTCATCAACCGAAACTCAACGGTCTAGGCAGCTGGGTCATAACTAAAGGAGCTCATAAACTCCAAGGTAAGAAAAGGATAAGAGTGTTTCCTTAGCCTATACAAACCCGTAAAGCCCAAAGTCTCGAATATGTGACGGACATCCGTCTCTATTCCCAAATCCTCCAACAGTGTAGTATCTATACACCTCGTTGGTCTCATCTTGCGTTTTTGCAATTCTACAAAACGCTCTCTCTGTTTGAAATCTACAAACATAACAGAAGGGTACTCCGGAACTGCAGGTACCACGAGTCCACTCCCTTCCCCCATCTCAGGTTGGGTAACTGACACGCCTAAAATGTCGCACTAAAAGACGGCCAAATTAACAATTTATATACCACTAAACACACTAATTAGCACTAATTGTAAACTAGTAAAATAGCAAGCAAGGGATCGAACCCAAGAGAAGATGGGTTTTGCAAAAGTGAAATTAAAAGAGTAATGAGAACAATTGTGACAACAATAACAACAAGTAATTAAAAGGGGGGGTTTTGGGTTGAGTTTTAATTGTAACAAAAACAAGGCAAATTCAAACAAGAGTGCAAATCAAGTAAACAATCAAGAGTTTAAGATGGAAATTAATCAATATTAAGAAAGACTTAACCCGACTCAAAGCATGGCACTTTAGTTGACAAAACCCTTCAATCAATCCTTCAATTATATATTATCACCCTATTTTGAAGATAAATCTTCTAAATCTCCTTAATAATGGCCAAATGACAAGGAAATCACACTTAATCAAATAACCCAACTTATCAATTCTACCAAGTAGAAATCACATACATTGGACAAATTAATAAGAAGATATGAGCACAAGAGATTCAATAGGGGTAATTAGACACAATGAAATCACAATTAATGCCCAATTACAAGTTAATCCTTTACTTGCTAATTAAGCCAAGAAGAAATCACATCCATTAGCATAATAACAAGGTGTTGCAAAGATGAGATTACAAGGAAATCACACTTAATGATCTCAACAACAATAAATTAAGGAACTTGATTAATTAAGCAACAAGGAAATCACACTTAATTACTCAATATAAACAAGGATTCCAAAATTCAACCAATAAACACAAAAGGATTAACAATGATAATTAAAATTCAAGAAGGATTAAAGGATCTTACAACCAAAGTTTAAGCCTTGAGCCGGATTAAGAGAGGAGATTAGTTCTCCATAATTAGATCTAATACCCAATTCAAAAGATGAAAATATTCCCAAATTACAACCTTGATTAATTAAAGTGAACAAAAGATGCTTAACCTAACTGCAAACATTGTATTTATAATCCCCCGTAACCTAGTAATTAGTGGGCTTAATAAAAGGGAAGGCCCGTAACAAAAACGCTAACAAACGCCATCAAACCCAGAAAACTCGCACGGTGCGAGTTTTGGAACAGGAAACTCGCACCGTGCGGTTTCTCTGCCGGAGTCCGTCTTCCTTTCTTTCTTCCTTTGATCCTTTGGAAGGCTTTCTTGGTGCATTTCTTCAAGCTTGTTCTTGGCTCTTCCTTGGACATTTCTCTTGATCTTTCGGCTTCCTAATCTTCACTTGAACCATGCTAAATGGCAAAGCACTCGGAATGGGTTAAACAATGTAAAAATCGTCATAAACCACCCCTAAATGTTACCAAATGAGCTCAAAATAGTGCCAAAATGTAGTAGAAATAGGAGCTCATCAAACACCCCACACTTAGCCCTTTGCTCGTCCCGAGCAAACTAGAATAAGTCTAATCACCACCTAGGCCAAGAAGTATGGGCATTCCTAATTCCCCTCTTCATCTCACTTTTTCCTTCTTATATCATCCCTCTTCTAAGCACATGGTCACTCTTCTTCATAGCTTCAACAAGTGAGTGAGTGACCCAAATTCCACCAATATGAACCTCTCTTCTCTCACGCCCCCTCCTTATGTCATCCCTCAACTAAGATGGTCCTAAGTCCACCAATTCATCCATACATCCTTCCCAAAACTCAACACTTCCTCCTTATTACTCCACTTGGTAATACAAGGCTACCATGGTCACTAAAGCCTCTCCTTTCAATCAATTTGGCAACCTCAAACACTCCATTCTTTAACAATTCACAACAACTCAACAACTCACAAACACAATTCTCCAACCAATGCATAGAACAAGTCAACACAATTCCAAACTTCAAGTATGCCTAGCACTAGTAACAAAGTAGCCTCCGAATCCCCCTCCTAGCCTAGGCACACTTCTAACCTACCCTTCCAACCTTCTTTGACACCTCCACTTATGTCACCAACACCATGTAGGAAGTAGTAAAAATATGTGACAAGACTTGAGAGTTTCAATCATTTTTCATTTTGCCTAAATCTCTCATTTTGCCTAAACCGCCCGCCCTTGCGGGTTTTCGGTTTAGCATTTTCCTCACTTCTACTCTCGTGGCTCGCACTCATTTCTTCATTTTGCCCGGAGTGACCTTTCGGGTTTTCACTCCGACCTCGGCCACTTTCCCATTTTTGCCTAGGATGCCCTTTCGGGTTTTCATCCTAGCCGGGTTTTTCTTTTTCTTTTCTTTTTCTTCTTTTCTCTTTTTTTTTTTTTTTTTTTTTTTTGAATGAAGAACAATGCATGGAAATGAAATATATTACAAAATATACATGATACCAACTCATGTCCACCCCACACTTAAATCTTCACTTTGTCCCCAAAGTGTGAGGCAAACACCACACCTAAACTCACTCAAGAATGTGAGCTTGAGGCACCTCCAAAGTCCGGAGGTCCTTCTCTTCTCCTTGCTTTTCTTCTTCTTCTCATTCTAGCCCTTTCGGCTCTTGTTTCCTCAACCTTAGCCGCATTGTACCCTTCGTATTGGGTGGGGAATTGTTGCATGAATTGAGCATTCATCGCGGCCACCATATCAAAAGTTGCATTTGAAGTATAACGCAACTCTTCCAAATCTTCTTGATAATGGTGGTAGCGGTTTTCGGTGATTCCCCACCGAGCATTCTCCGTTAGTTGTATTTGGGAGAGGGTAGATTCAATGTTTGAGACACGGTTGGTAATGTTGGTTTGCCATGTGTTGAAGGCCGGGTAGTCACATTGAGGACCCGAAAAAGGATATTGAGGTTGTTGTTGTGGCATATGGGGAGGAGTGAAATGTGGCTCATCAAAGGGGGCATTAGGCATGGGTTCATCAAATGGTTCATCATGAGGCATGTCACCAAAAGTCAAAGCCCCCCCCCCCCCCCACTTGCGGTTGCTCTCCTCCCTCATCCTCTTTCGGCTCAACTACTTGGGCTCTATCAACCCAAAGGTACACAAAAGCATCATCGGGGGGCATGTAGAAATCTTTCGCACTCCCCCAACCCAAGGGTGGTAAGTCGGAGGAACTGGGTAAATACATATAATGCTTGAAATTTTGCCCACCCATGCACCAAATGACTAAGGGGGTTACTTTGTCAACCACCTCAATCACTTTTGAGTGCTTCAAGTAATGGTAGTCTATGAGACCACTACCATCAAGAGGGTAAGCATTGGGTGGAAATGGCACACCCGTCTTTTGCACGATTAAGTCGATCATACCCCCAATAAAAATGGTCCCTTTGGGGTTCTTTTGCAATTCAAGGCACCCACTCACAAACAATTCCACCCAATCCGACTCCCCCTTCCGGGGTCATTGACCATAGACATTGAATTTGTTGGTATTGCATTTTGGTTGGTTCGGTCATGACCAAGAAATTTGTGTTTATGTGACGGCTAAGGAGGCGTAAGACCGGGTTGGGGATGGTGGTGTTCTTTGAGTTCTCGTGACGTGCATCACCCGTAATATCGCTCCAAAAAGCACTCATCAATGGTTTATCAAGTTTTTGTTTGACGGGGGCTTTGGTGATATGGAGGGCCTCGCTCACCTCATCATAAGTCAAAGTATGGGTGAGGCGGCATGCCCGGAATTTGATTCCCGGAACCTTGTCCCTCCCCAATTTAACCTTTTCCAACGATGACAAAAACTCATAGGTGACACCCCTTCGGGTGGGTGCGGCAACACGAATATAGGCCTCAAGTCCGACCTTTTCTAAAAGCATACGAGTTATGGGAAGCATTCCCAACTCGATAAGAAGGTTTTCATCAAGGAATTTGGTTTGTGCCACGGTAGACACGAGGCAAACTTCTTCCAATTTGTGAGGGCCGTGTCTCGGAGGCCCTCCTTACCCGAATACTCATTTGCATAAGAATCCGAGGCTCCCTTGGATCCTTTGGAGGAGGAAGCCGCGGTTTCTTTTCCTTTTCCCATTATAGAACAATTAGAATCTCAGAAAAAACACAATTTTTGACCAAAATTTTGGGTGAGGCAATTGATCAAACACCTAATATGCACTACAAGAAATGTTGTGCTAATTAGCTATTTGCTAGAAAAGAAACACCTCACTAGTTAAAGGGTTGTTTTAAGGACGATATCAACACAAATAGACAACTAAATTTCGAATTTGAAGAACACAAATTCAAATTTTAGTAAACTAGAAATGACAAGGAGAAGAATAAGGTGTTATACCTCCCTTTGATCCTTGCTTGGGTTGTTTGGTGAAGAATGCTAACCCAAATTGCTCAAAGTCGTCCCTTAAAACCGATTTGCAACCCCAAATCTTCAACTTCTTCAATTGACCCGAAACCCTAGCTCGAAATGATGATGATTCCTCGGATTTTATGCAATTTACCTTACCGAAATCGATGTTGGGAGATGAAAGTTGATGAAACTTGAAGGTAAATTGATTGATTTGTATGATTTGGGAAGGATTTTGGTTGGTGATTTGGGTGTTTAGGGTTATGGTGAAGGGAGAGGTAGAATGTGATAAGAATTGGGGGAAGAACAAGTGACCTATCGTGCGAAATTAGAGCTGAAATTTGCATATTCTCAGAAACTCGCACGGTGCGAGTTATGGCTTCAGAAAAGTCGCACCGTGCGACTTTGCTGCTGGATGTTGATTTTTTGTTGCTTAATTCTTCACTTTAGCTAATTCCTTTACCCATCATTCTTCCTTCCTTTCTTCACATATGCCCTTGAGTTGATATCCTATTGCTAAAGCACACATTAAAACATCCTAATATGCTAAAAACATCAATGAAAATGCAAATGATTTAATTTATTATGCAAGAATTAAAGGATGCAATGAATTTAAACATGAGAAATGCAATATGAACAATGCAACATGACAAATGCTATATAAACAATGCAATGCGGAATTTTAAATATGCAAGGAAAAGAAATATTTACAAACGTTTGCCGTTTATTTAACGTCGATGGCTCGACAAAGTTGCACTTTCATCAATTTGAGTAGATTGGATCAACAAGATGGAGTGTTTCCACTTCACCCACTTCAATTCCTTCATGATAATGCTTTAGCCTTTGCCCATTCACTTTCAAAACTTTCCCGGATTTCAAGCATTTGATTTCAATTGCTCCATATGGGAAGACACGAACCACTTCATATGGTCCCATCCACCTAGACCTCAATTTTCCGGAGAAAAGTCTAAGTCGATTTTGGAAAAGTAAGACTTTCTCTCCCACTTGGAACACTCTTCTTGAAATCATATTATCATGCCATGCTCTTGTTCTTGCCTTGTAAATGGAAGCATTCTCATAAGCATCATTCCGAATTTCTTCCAACTCTTGTAGTTGAAGTTTCCTATGAAGACCCGCTTCATCCAATTGCAAGTTAAACGACTTGACCGCCCAATAAGCTCGATGCTCAACCTCCACGGGTAGATGACATGATTTCCCAAAAAGTAAGCGGTAAGGTGACATCCCGATTGGAGTTTTGTAAGCCGTGCGATAGGCCCAAAAGGCATCATCTAACCTCAAGCTCCAATCCTTGCGGTCGGGATTCACCGTCTTCTCAAGGATAGCCTTAATCTCCCTATTAGAAACCTCGGCTTGACCGTTGGTTTGAGGGTGATAGGCGGTTGAGACCTTATGAAGTACCCCATACTTTTTGAGAAGAGCTCCAATGGCTTTGTTGCAAAAGTGAGTACCCCGGTCGCTTATCAAAGCTTTTGGAAAACCAAATCGAGAAAAGATGTTGGTTTTGATGAATTCTCCAACCACCTTTGCATCATCGGTCGTGGTGGCCTTAGCCTCCACCCACTTGGAGACATAGTCCACCGCCAAAAGTATATAAACATTGCCACAAGAGGCGGAAAATGGTCCCATGAAGTCAATACCCCACACATCAAATATTTCACAATAAATCATGGGTGTTTGGGGCATTTCTCCTCTTTTTGAAATATTACCAACTCTTTGGCATCTATCGCATGTCTTTACCATGGCATGAGCATCTCGGAATAATGTGGGCCAAAAGAAACCGCTTTCCAACACCTTTCTAGCCGTTTTCTTGGCTCCAAAATGCCCGCCACAAGCATACTCGTGACTAAACCGGAGAATTGACATGATTTCGGTGTCCGGCACAAACCTCCTTATCACTTGATCGGCACAAAATTTCCACAAATAAGGATCATCCCACACATAGTACTTGGAATCACTCTTGATTTTGTCTCTTTGATGTCGAGTCAAACCCGGTGGAAATTTGCCCAAGACCAAGTAATTCACGATATGTGCATACCAAGGTTCGGTAGACATCAAGGCAAGAAGGGCTTCATCTGGGAAGGTCTCCTTTATTGAGCTTTGTGGTACCAAGGAGTCTTCTTGGATGATTCTACTAAGATGATCCGCCACCGTGTTGGTGGAGCCTTTCTTGTCCTTGAGTTCAACGTCAAACTCACTCAAGAGTAGTACCCATCTCATCAAACGGGGCTTGGATTCTTTCTTTGAGACAAGGTGCCTCAAAGCGGCATGATCCGTGAAGATGATGACATTGGCTCCAAGAATATAAGATCGGAATTTCTCTAAGGCAAACACCACCGCAAGAAATTCTTTCTCGGTAGTTGTATAGTTCCTTTGAGCTTCATTCATCATTGTCGATGCATACTAAATAACATGAGGTGCTCTTCCTACCCTTTGGCCAAGTACCGCGCCAAGGGCATAATTGCTTGCATCCGACATTATCTCAAACGGTTCATTCCAATTGGGAGGTTGAATTATAGGTGCCGAAATAAGCTTCTCCTTGAGCATATCAAAAGCTCCCTTGCATTCTTCACTCATGATAAATTCACAATCCTTTTGAAGTAGCTTGCATAGAGGAGCGGCAATCTTGGAGAAATCCTTAATGAAACGCCGGTAGAACCCGGCATGACCTAGGAAAGACCTCACTTCACGCACATTAGTAGGATAAGGCAAGGTGTGAATGGTATCGACCTTTGCCTTATCAACCTCAATTCCCCTAGAGGAAACAACATGTCCCAAGACTATTCCTTCATCAACCATGAAATGACATTTCTCATGGTTGAGAACGAGGTTGGTATCAATACATCTCTTCAAGACCCAAGTAAGATGACTCAAACAATCCTCAAAAGATTGACCATGGACGGTGAAATCGTCCATGAATACCTCAATAAAGTCCTCAACATGATCCGAAAAGATACTCATCATACACCTTTGGAACGTCCCCGGGGCATTGCAAAGACCAAAGGGCATCTTTCTATAGGCAAACGTTCCAAAGGGGCATGTGAAGGTTGTTTTTGTTTGGTCCTCGGGTGCGATTGGGATTTGAAAGTACCCCGAGTAGCCATCCAAAAAGCAATAAAAAGCCTTTCCCGCTAACCTCTCCAACATTTGATCCATGAAGGGAAGCGGGAAATGATCTTTTCGGGTCACGGCATTTAGCCTACGGTAGTCGATACATACCCTCCACCCATTTTGAACTCGAGTGGGGGTCAAAACACCTTCATGATTCTCGACTACCGTTAGCCCGGATTTCTTTGGGACAACTTGGGTTGGACTAACCCATTGACTATCGGAGATAGGATAGATCATACCTACATGAAGGAGTTTGAGTACCTCTTTCTTCACAACATCCATCATTGGAGGATTCAAACGCCTTTGTGGTTGTCGGACGGGCTTTGCTTCATCTTCAAGAAGAATTCGGTGCATGCATAAGGTGGGACTAATGCCTTTGATGTCGGCCATTGTCCACCCAATTGCTTCCTTGTGTTGCTTAAGAACCCGGATGAGAGCCTCTTCTTGATCCTTAGTAAGCTTGCTTGAAATAATTACCGGTAAAGTTTCTTCATTTCCTAGAAATGCATACTTCAAGTGGCTTGGTAAGGGCTTTAATTCAACAGTAGGAGGCTTGACAATAGAGGGAACAGGTTTCTCCTTTGGAAGCTCTTCTAACAATTTGGAAGAAAGGAAGAAAAGTTCCTGGACAGGGGCTTTCTCGCACGGTGCGAAAAATGGGGCTGGGAAACTCGCACCGTGCGAGTTCTCTGCTGCCTTCCGGATTTCTTCCTTTTCTTCCCATTCTTCCATTAGGGGATTTTCCTCTAAGTCCTTGATTGTTTCCTGCAAATCACCAGACAAATCATACCCCGAATTCTCTCCTACCAATCCATTAGTCAAAACAACATTTAATGCATCAACTTTGCACAATTCATACACGGTTTGCACAATTGGCTCAAAAATTTCAAGAAAACATAAGGATGAAGTCTTGGATGGGTATTTCATAGCCTCATAGATGCTATACTCAATCTTTTCCCCCTCAAATTCCATTGTGAGGCGTCCACTAGATACATCAATCTTGGTGTTAGAAGTTCTCATGAAAGGCCTTCCCAACAAAATGGGAGTGGAGCCTTTCTCGGGTTCCATCTCAATTACATAGAAGTCGGCGGGGAAAAACATTTCCCCCACCTTCACCAAGACGTCTTCCACAACCCCTTTAGGATAAATGTTGGACCTATCGGCCAATGAAATGACCGTACGAGTCGGTTTCAAAGGCCCTAACTTGAGTGATTCATAGAGGTAATGGGGCAAGACATTGATGGAAGCTCCTAAATCTAGCATAGCATGTTGGCATTGGAAATCACCAATCTTACAAGGGATGGTGAACATGCCCGGGTCGCTACATTTTTGTGGCAACCGTTTTTGAAAAATGGCCGAGACATGTTCACTAGCCCGCACTTTCTTCATGCTCTTTGCTTTATTGGATCTCTTAGTAGTGCATGACTCTTTCAAAAACTTTGCATGCTTGGGTACACTACTAAGAAGATCAAGGAGAGGAATGTTTACCTCCACTTTACGAAAGATATCATAAAGGCTTGAAGTCTTTTTGTCAATTATCCTTGTATTATTCAAAGCACTCGGAAATGGAGCTTGTGGCTCATATTCCGGAAGAGGTTCATGGACCCTTACTTGTTGAGGTGAAGATGCTTCCCCTTGTTCCACTACCACTTCAATTTCATCTTCAATCACATCCTCCACTTCATGAACAATAGGAAGTGGTCTTGTCTTCTTAGGAGCTTTGGGTGCCTCTTCCAACTCTCTACCATTCCTCAAAGAGACCGCTTTTGCTTGTTCCTTGTTCGGTGGAGGAATGGTGTGAGAAGGGAGACTCCCTCCTTGGTTGGGTTGAGAATTGAGTGTAGTGAGGATTTGACCAACTTGGGTCTCAAGGTTAACAAACCTAGAGTCGGTGAGTCGGTTTTGTTGGTACACGGCGGTTTGAAATTCCTTGGTTTGTTGTTGCATTGCCATTTGATTCATGGTAAGAGTCTTCATCATTTCTTCCAAGGAATTTTGTGATTGGTTTTGGTTTTGATTTGGCTTTTGAAATGAAGAGTTTGAAGCCCCTTTTTGATTTTGATTTTGGTTATGATTTTGGTTATGATTTTGGTTTCCACCCACCCATATTTGGATGAGATTTCCAACCTTCATTGTAAGTGTTAGAATAGGGGTCAAACTTCCTAAAACCAATAGCCTTCACCGCTTCAATTGCCTCCTCCGTTTGCAAAGATGGACACCCATCGGTGGGATGAGTTGGGTCATTACAAAGACCACAAAATTTCACATGAGAAGTACTCCCACCACCTTTTGTAAGTTCCTTCACCAAATTAGTGAGAAAGTCAACTTTCTCCTCCATATGGTTGGAACCTTGCCTTGAGGAGAATGTTCCACTTGAATTCTTAATTCTCCTCCCAAAATTCCTAGAGCTTCCTACCAACCTTTCAATCAACTCATTTGCTTCTTGGACCGACATGTATTCAATTCCACCTTGGGTGGCGGCTTTAATCATCCTAGCATCATCCTCAAGTAAACCACCACAAAAGTTCAAGAGAAGGTCGTGGTCGGTATACCCATGGTATGGGCAACTAGCAAGAAGTTGTTTAAACCTCTCCCAATACTCATACAAGTTCTCCCCATCCATTTGTTCAACATTACTTATTTCTTTCTTCAATTGAGACGAGAGACTAGCGGGAAAATACTTTTCTAAGAAAGCCCTCTTCATTTGATTCCAAGTGGTGATGCTCCCGGTAGGGAGATAATAAAGCCAATCATTGGCCGCGTCCTTGAGTGAGAAAGGAAAGGCCCTTAGTTGAAGTTGCTCATCGGTAACCCCATTTGGCTTCATGCTTGAGCAAACAACATGAAATTTGTTGAGATGCTTGTTGGGATCTTCCGTGCTAAGCCCATGGAATTGGGGCAATTGGTGAATGAGCCCGGACTTCAACTCAAAGGTGGCATTTTCCGCCAAGGCCGGAAAGGAGATACACAAGGGCACATGTGTGAGATCCGGGGCGGTAAGTTCCTTAATAGTTCTACCACGTCGTGGGTTCTCTCTTTCACCATGCCCAAGTGGTTGGTCGTCCTCACGATCACCCATGATGATTTGAATGGGTATGGGTTGTTCAAAAGGGATGTTGTTATCTTCTCTTTGGTCTTGTTGAAAACCGGGATCAATTTCTTCAATAACCGGGTTGTCTCTTCTAATACCTCCTCCTATCCAAGCAAGTGATCTTTGAATCTCCGGGTCGAAAGGAAAAAGTGGTTCTCTTGAGTTCCTAGTATTGACCATAAACAATTCTACACAAGTGCACACAATCAAAAGGTTCACACAAGTAAAGAACAAGACACTATCAACAAGAAACAAAGACTAACTAACACAACTATCCTAAAAACACAAATAACAAACACTAGCAAAACCGTTACCTTCCCCGGCAACGGCGCCAAAATTTGACACGCCTAAAATGTCGCACTAAAAGACGGCCAAATTAACAATTTATATACCACTAAACACACTAATTAGCACTAATTGTAAACTAGTAAAATAGCAAGCAAGGGATCGAACCCAAGAGAAGATGGGTTTTGCAAAAGTGAAATTAAAAGAGTAATTAGAACAATTGTGACAACAATAACAACAAGTAATTAAAAAGGGGGAGGGGGGGTTTGGGTTGAGTTTTAATTGTAACAAAAACAAGGCAAATTCAAACAAGAGTGCAAAGCAAGTAAACAATCAAGAGTTTAAGATGGAAATTAATCAATATTAAGAAAGACTTAACCCGACTCAAAGCATGGCACTTTAGTTGACAAAACCCTTCAATCAATCCTTCAATTATATATTATCACCCTATTGTGAAGATAAATCTTCTAAATCTCCTTAATAATGGCCAAATGACAAGGAAATCACACTTAATCAAATAACCCAACTTATCAATTCTACCAAGTAGAAATCACATATATTGGACAAATTAATAAGAAGATATGAGCACAAGAGATTCAATAGGGGTAATTAGACACAATGAAATCACAATTAATGCCCAATTACAAGTTAATCCTTTACTTGCTAATTAAGCCAAGAAGAAATCACATCCATTAGCATAATAACAAGGTGTTGCAAAGATGAGATTACAAGGAAATCACACTTAATAATCTCAACAACAATAAATTAAGGAACTTGATTAATTAAGCAACAAGGAAATCACACTTAATTACTCAATATAAACAAGGATTCCAAAATTCAACCAATAAACACAAAAGGATTAACAATGATAATTAAAATTCAAGAAGGATTAAAGGATCTTACAACCAAAGTTTAAGCCTTGAGCCGGATTAAGAGAGGAGATTAGTTCTCCATAATTAGATCTAATACCCAATTCAAAAGATGAAAATATTCCCAAATTACAACCTTGATTAATTAAAGTGAACAAAAGATGCTTAACCTAACTGCAAACATTGTATTTATAATCCCCCGTAACCTAGTAATTAGTGGGCTTAATAAAAGGGAAGGCCCGTAACAAAAACGCTAACAAACGCCATCAAACCCAGAAAACTCGCACGGTGCGAGTTTTGGAACAGGAAACTCGCACCGTGCGGTTTCTCTGCCGGAGTCCGTCTTCCTTTCTTTCTTCCTTTGATCCTTTGGAAGGCTTTCTTGGTGCATTTCTTCAAGCTTGTTCTTGGCTCTTCCTTGGACATTTCTCTTGATCTTTCGGCTTCCTAATCTTCACTTGAACCATGCTAAATGGCAAAGCACTCGGAATGGGTTAAACAATGTAAAAATCGTCATAAACCACCCCTAAATGTTACCAAATGAGCTCAAAATAGTGCCAAAATGTAGTAGAAATAGGAGCTCATCAGTAACCCTCCCCCGTTTACTCTGACGGGTCCCTACGTTCGGTCTCGGCATCTGTTCCAGCATATAACTTAAGCAACTTACATAAACATGTAAAGCATCTACTTCACGCAATTTGGACCTTACATACTCAGCTAAGTACACAAATTCATCAACAAGTTCGACATGTGAAGCACATAATTCATGCTATTAACTTTGAACACTCAGCTAGGTACACACATTCACCAACAGTTTCCCAAATTTGACACATAACTTCAGTTTAGAGCAATTCATAGACAATAGTTGTGAAAAATTTATCATGGAAAACACACATACCCAACCAATTCCAACATCCTAGCATGATTCTAAGGTTACTCTATACACCCATGTAACAACATGTGAAGCATTCGTACTAGCTCAGGGAAAAGTAATTTAGGACATATCATCACCACCTTCAATATTAGAAACAAATAACTCAATTAAACTTGTCAGACGGTCTCTACAGCTGTAATTATTTTGACATATTCTTCATCATTTAACATCACTACTATCATATTGAAGTTCAACCTTTACCTAAGCAGTCATATACAACACCAAATTCCAAATATAGCAACCGAATTTCCACTTGGGGCACTTTTAAGACTGAGTTTTAAGGCAACTTTTTAAGGTGATAATCATCAAAATTCATTCTTCAACATGATATTAACAATGTATAGTACTCAATTCCATCATCTAATCCTTGTAAAACAATCAAAATCAATTTCGATTTTTGTAAACCCTAGAAATTTCGGTTTCAACTTGGCAAATTTCTAGTCTATTCTACAGCAATTAATCACCAATAATCAAGGAAGGGAGACATGTGAATCATATTTCAACAATTAAAAGCAACAAATTGATCATATGAATCGAAATTTTCGGGTTATACAATCATCCTCAACAAATTTAAAGCATAAAGACATGTAAATAGGGAAGAAATCATACCTTGGTTAAGTAGAAAAGTAAAGGAACGGAATTAAGCAAAGGAAATAACCCCAAATCAACCACTACCAACACAGGATATGAGAGATTTTTGAGGATTTGAGAACTTAGGTCACGAAAAGAAGTGGAAGGAATGAGAAGAATAGGAAGAATAGGGGTTTTAAGAAACCTGCAAGATTCACTGTACAGTAACCTACTCGATCGAGTGTCTTGGGTACTCGATCGAGTACCACCCTACTCGATCGAGTAGGTGTTATTTCGTCGAGTATCTGCAGAAATTTTTCCACATCCCGACGTCATAGCTTCCTAACTAGATCGAGTGAGGTCTACTCGGTCTAGTAAACAATCGCACTCGGTCAAGTATGGTTAAGTACTCGGTCAGAAGTACGAAGTAAATCGAAGATTCCTGCAAAAACAACATCGAGTGTCGATTCCAAACTAAGTTCGGGATTCGGCACTAATTATCAAGCTCATTCCCGCATTACTATTATTACTAAGCATACCATATCGTCAAACAAATAAGGTTTATTCCACCTTACGCTACACAAATTACCCAACTCGGTTTACTTTCTACCGAATCATTCATAAACATAATCACGTCATCATATTACACTTAAACTTACTTTACACATTACTACCAAATTCGTGTTCACTTCAACTTGAAGCATATAATTAACATTACTCGATTCTTTCATTTAACATATAATTACACACTCCTCATAACAAATTAATCTATCATGCTCCACATTCAATCATAAGCAAATCATCTTACACAAATCAATTATTACGCAGCGGAAAAATTTCAACCAATAAACAAGGACTATACGCATTACTATATGCTATGTTTCATATTATAACTCAACAATTCTATAACTATCATTATTGTAATTACGGTAGGATTTATAAACTCGTATATGACTACCGTCATCATAAACTTATAGCAAACACCAACATGTTCACTTTTCATGTCACAACATACACTTCCACATTTTCACGCATCTCTATCACGTAAACTTTTGTCACATATCTCATAACCATCATATAGGCTCACTAATCGTGCCAAAAACTTCACTAATTCCACCAACGATTACCATACACGGCCCAAATACCACTATCACACCCCTATTAACTCTAACAAAGACTCAACCAGAGGTAGCTCCGGCACAATTAACATACACATCACACATATACACACGGACTCCACATTCCCATACCATGTGGCTGGCTTAAGTGTCATGGGGACGAGATTTTGAAATGAGGGCGCCTACTCACCCAAAACCTAGCATCAGCTGGGGCTCCCATCACACATACACCAGGTTCATTTTATTAGACTCCCTACGTTCATTATTTTTATTTGTTACAGGTTCCAAAATCGTCGCTCTGATACCACTTTGTAACACCCCCATATTCAGAGGAGCCTTAACTAGGCCTTCCTTAGCATATAAGGGCATTACCATCTCGGTTGCCCGAGGATAGTGACACGTCTGTCGCGTACCTGTCAAAAATAACCAACTGGCTCTAACTAATATAGCTAGGGAAGTCGGGTCGAATCCACAGAGAGGTAGGAATTTGTCGGCTGAACTTAAGTTCGTCAAAGTAACCAAATTGGGGGTTTATAAAATGTGATTTCTGAACTAAGGAGGACAAGGAGAAGAGAAATAAAAGGAAGGAGTTTAACAGATAAAGGAGAACAGCTAAGACAAACGGTTCACCATAATCATCTGGTCGAGTAATCTAGATCCCAGGTCAATGCAGTACGGTCTAAGGGGTAGCGAACGTCACCTTTCGGTCCTTAATTCACCCTAAAGTGTAAACAGTTTAACTTTCGCCCTCGCTGCAATACTCTATTGTTCGCCACTAGTCTGCCTCTTCCAACCTTTCGGTCCAGGTCAAGGTTCACTAAGAATAAGGGTCTAACTACGTCGACTCAATTAGGCAATTACAATTAATTGTAGCATTTAAACAACAAAGACGGTACCAGCATTAACCTAGTAAATCGATTACTCTCCCTTCATATTATGGATCCCCTATAGTCTTAGCATAGGGAAATTAGCTACTCATAATCGTCGGATTAACAATCACAATAACCAAATAATTAAGACTGAACATGATGATGAAACTAATAAGAATTCAATTAAGCAATTATAATAACAAGAGAAGGAAGATTCAAAGCAAAAATAAAATTGAGAAATAAACTAGATTGATAATACCGAATCCGAGTAACAAAGTGTAGAGGAAGAGTAAAATCCAAGAACAAAGTGACAAAGTGTGATCCCCAAAATAAACGAAGTGCGAGAGAGAGCGATCACGTAGTGTTCTCCTCGATCTTATACTAAAAATCCACTCTAAAACCTAATCTATGGAGTAATTATAAAAGCCCATGAATAATTAGGCGGAAATTAACAAAGAGCACATGAAACCGCTCGATCGAATAGAAGTAATCCACTCGATCGAGCAAATTATCACCAAACCACTCGATCGAGTAGTAATGACCCACTCGATCGAGCACCACTTGCATAAACTCCTCGATCGACCACTCAAACTGCTCGATCAATCAATCTTGAGTAAATAAGGCATTCGATCGAACAGTAAACCACTCGATCGAGCTACATAGGTACGTTAGGACTTGAATTGCTTCCTAAATTCAGCTCATGCGTCTTCCAAGTATTAGATTTCCAAGCTCCGGCTCCGGCTCCTTATTTTCCATGAATGCATACAATTGGGACAATTAAGGCTCGATTTAGCTCCTCTTCAGTCAATTCCTGCAAATTACAAATAACGGACCAAAGTAGAATATTAGGGGATATTTGTAGCCAGATGCTACATAAAAAGCACAGAAATGCGTGTAAAAATGAGGTGAAAACCTTATATAAAAGACACGCATCAAATCTCCCCAAACCAAACCTTTGCTTGTCCCCAAGAAAATATGAATGCAACTAAGGGTGAACAGTGGAACGGGACCAACGCATCAGCTACAAATCATCCACTAGAACCAATTTAATGCGATATCATGACAAAGTGGCAGTGAAAAGTGCAAACGAGTTAAATTAATGTTTCAAACTTACTGAACCGTCGACCTTGCAAGATTCAAAAGATGTCGGACTCTCACGGATCGCTCGTCACTCAAAATCAGGCACAAGGTGAGAATATATGTGGAAGATAGAAAGAAGTAAGACACTCACCTAACTCGACCTGTAAGAACATGCATGCAGTTAACCATGAATAAGGTCTCTACAACCGTACATATGCATTCCAACCATACTAATGACCAAGACACGTGCCGAGGACTTACATTTGGGTAAGTGAGGTAATGGGTAAGAAGGGTAAAAAAGAATTTGGATATGTGGGGTTAGTGGCCAGGCTAGCAACATCGGATCCAAATAGTAACTGCATCCCAACTTCGTACTTATGACATCAAGATGAAACGGTGCAAAATTATGCACTAAGCTCACAAACACCAAAGGTCGTTAACTCCCCATAAAATATAGATAAGGCATGGGAGTGTGAATCATTATACAATTCTCATTCTTTTTCATATGTAATTTTCTGTCTTTTTTTTTCTTTCTTTCCATTTTCGCATTTTTTTTTTCGCTTTTCATTTTTTTCTTTTTTTTTTTCATTTCTTTTTTTTTCTCAACGGTTCGACATTTTTCTTCTTTCTTTCTTTCCCTTCAATTCTTCCACCATCTTCGGAAATCAAATAACATAACCATATTGCAATAAACATTCCAAGAACTACTCGTTACTAGCTCAGCTAGGGTAGGAAGTATTATAGAAAGTAGTTGATAGGACAAAAAGGGCAAATTGGCTATGTGAGGCTCATGGGTAGAATGAAATAAAGGGGACTGCCTCTCCTAACACGTGTCACCATCCACAGACCGAATGCATACAGGTATTAAGAAGACTAGACTCATGCTTATGCAAATTGATGTTACATGTCTTAGAGAGAGTACTACTCACATCCTAAATGAAACCGGTCATGAATGTCACCAGTTTATAAAGCTCTAACCTCAGAATGTAATGTAGCTTGCCGACATAATGAGTCAAGTCTATTCGTTCAGATAAGGGAGAAACAAAAACTCGTAGATTATGCACATAATCACGCCAACTAAATGTCAAGAATATGCAGGGCTCAAGTAAGGGTTCAAAGTAGCGTCAATGTTCAAACGTTCCGACTCAAATTAAACATGAAATTTTTGAAAATTTTGGAAGAAATTTTTTTTTAAAATTGAAACAAACAACAATGCATGCGGAAATAATAAATATGGAAGCATAAATGCAGAAAACATGCAGACACAGATATGGATGCATACCTCCTCAAACCAAACCGTACAATGCCCTCATTGTACCAAAAATAGGGAAAGAAATGCAAACTGAAAGGAAAAGGAGGAGTGGAGTCGGAAAACTTACAAAACGTCATAAGGAGGGACCTCCCCAAACCGACCATGAACATGGGAGGTCAAAGGAAGTCAAGCAGTAGCTCTAAAGACGTAAAACAACAGCTGGAAGTCAAAACCACTCGATCGAGCTCTTGGAGCAAATCGATCGAGTGAACCAAAGATATCGGAAGGGCTCGATCGAGCGATGACCACTCGATCGAGGCAACATGGGTTCGGATCAGGTCGATCGAGGATATTATCATTCGATCGAATGAAGGCTGCCTCAAAAAGTGCTCGATCGAGCACAATATCTTTCGATCGAGTACTTTGACCTGCAAAACACGCATAAAAAGCAAGAAAACAACGTAGGAAGTTCATAAAGCAGTGTCTAAAGTTCAATGTAAAGCCAAGGGAAAATAAAAGGTTCGACAAAAGCATAATAAAACAGTCCGGGCTGCCTCCCGGAGAGCGCTGGTTTAAGAGGTCCCGCACAACCTTTCTGGCATCAATTAACTGGCGCGTCGAGCTCGTCGAAGCGCAAGACTTCAACGCGATTGTCTGCTTCAGTCGCCTCGTGGTAATGCTTCACATATTGGCCATTCACCTTGAATCTGCGCCCCTCGGAATCTTCGAGCTCTACGGATCCAAATTTGGTGACAGCTGTCACCGTATATGGACCACTCCACCTGGACTTCAGCTTGCCAGGAAATAATCTCAACCGGGCATTGAACAGCAACACCTTTTGCCCCACATGGAACTCCCGAGGTAGGATCCTCTTGTCATGCCATCTTTTCGTCTTTTCCTTGTAAATACGCGAACTGTCATAGGCATTAAGCCTAAACTCTTCCAATTCATCTAGCTGCAAAAGACGATTCTGACCACACAACTTAGGATCATAATTAAGCTCACGAATTGCCCACCAGGCCTTACATTCCAACTCAACAGGTAAGTGACACAATTTCCCATAAACTAACCTATAAGGTGATGCACCAATTGGTGTCTTAAAGGCAGTTCTATAAGCCCATAACGTGTCATCAAGCTTAAGACTCCAGTCTTTCCGTGATTTAGAAACTACCTTAGACAATATCTCTTTCAACTCGCGATTAGAGACCTCTACCTGACCACTAGTTTGGGGATGATACCCCAAACCACGCCGGTGTTGCACACCAACTCTAGACAGTATGGAAGTGAGTTTCTTTTCTTTAAAATGCATCCCCCCATCACTAATGACGACCCTAGGGACACCAAAATGGGGGAATATGATCTTTTTAAACATCTTTATCACGGTCTTAGCATCAGAATGAGGTGAAGCAATTGCCTCAACCCATTTTGACACATAGTCTACGGCTACTAAGATGTACCTGTTACCTTTACTGGATGGGAACGGTCCTTGGAAATCAATGCCCCAGACATCGAAAACCTCAACCTCTAGGATGCCGTTTTGTGGCATCTCGTGTCTCTTCGAAATGTTCCCTGATCGTTGGCAAGCATCACAAGCTGAAACAAAAGACTTAGCGTCGAAACAAAGAAGGCCGGAAAAATCGGGCTGAAGTACCTTAGCCACGGTGCGCGATGGACCGTGGTGACCACCATATGAAGAGGAGTGACAGCCTTCCAGGACTATTTTGGTCTCCCACTGCGGAATACACCATCTGTAGAGACCGTCTGCACATTCCTTAAACAAGTAAGGGTCATCCCGTATACGCTTAGCGTTATAAAGAAAACGCTTCTTTTTCATGAGATGAGAGGTCGGGCGGCAGCTGCCATCGACAACGAAGTTAGCTATATCTGCATACCAAGGTTCTTGGTTAACAATAGATGATATAACAGCAATTAAAGTATCGTCAGGAAAGGAATCATCAATAGGTAGAGAATCTTCCCCTTCTTGTCGCACCAGCCGCGACAAGTGATCAGCCACCACGTTCTCAGCTCCTTTCTTGTCCTTGATCTGCAAATTAAACTCCTGAAGAAGGAGTATCCATCTCAGTAGCCGTGGTTTAGCCTCCTTCTTAGCAAGGAGGTGCCTCAAAGCTGCATGGTCGGTAAAAACAAAGGTGACTTCGACCCAACTAAATAAGTACGAAACTTCTCTAAGGCATAAACTACAAACTAACGACTCCTTCTCGATGGTAGTGTACTTCACTTGAGCCTCATCCAGAGTTCGGCTCGCATAGTAGATAGCATTCAAAGCTTTGTCTTTCCTCTGGCCAAGCACCGCTCCTAGTGCATAGTCACTCGCATCACACATGATCTCAAACGGCAAGTCCCAGTTGGGAGGCAGTATGATCGGCGCGGAGACTAAGGCCCGCTTTAACCCGTTAAAAGCGAAAGACAAGCATCGATAAACACAAAAGGGGCATCCTTAAGCAGCAAAGAATCGTGTAAGTGGTTTAGCAATTTTGGAGAAATCCTTGATAAACCGGCGATAAAAGCCGACATGACCAAGGAAGCTCCTCACCCCCTTAACATTAACAGGAGGTGGTAATTGCTGAATCACTTCCACCTTTGCTTTATCAACTTCTATTCCCCTATCAGAAACCAAGTGCCCTAAGACAACTCCCTCGTTGACCATAAAGTGGCACTTCTCCCGATTCAAAGACAAGATTAACCTCAATACAAATACCGCAACACTTTCTCAAGGTTAGACAGACAGTTAGAAAAATCACTTCCATATACACTAAAATCGTCCATAAAAACTTCCATGATAGACTCAATATACTCTGAAAATATCCCCATCATACACCTTTGGAAGGTGGCAGGGGCATTGCATAAACCAAAAGGCATTCTGCGATACGCAAAAACGCCCTTAGGACAGGTAAATGTAGTCTTGGCTTGATCGTCTGGGTGGATAGGGATCTGAAAGAACCCTGAATACCCGTCTAAATAGCAGAAAAATTTATGAGAAGCTAACCTTTCTACCATTTGATCAATAAAAGGAAGGGGAAAGTGATCTTTCTTAGTGGCGGCATTCGGTTGTCCGTAGTCTATGCACATCCGCCAACCAAGCATTACTCGAGTAGGTATTAATTCATTCTTCTCATTCTTAACTACATTGTCCCTCCTTTCTTCGGGACCACCCGTATCGGACTCACCCATCTAGAATTACCGACAGAATAAATAATACCGCATCCAAAGCAGCCTTCATTACCTCAGCCGTCACGACATCTTGCATCTTCTGGTTCAGCCGGCGCTGACCCTGTCTGCAAGGTTTGTGATCCTCCTCCAGCTCTATCCTGTGCATACAAATATCGGGACTAATCCCCGTGATATCATCCAGTGAATAGCCCATTGCCTTCCTGTTTTTCTTAAGTACAGCTAACAAAGAGGTCAGCTGCTCATCACTAAGCTTGGTACTGACAATGACTAGATATTGCTCTGTATCGTCTAGGAAAGCATATTTAAGGTGAGAAGGGAGAGGCTTACGTTCCGGTACCTTTACCTCAATGGAGCAAAGAGTGCTAATCATTTGTTCCACCTGCTCTCCCTCATGCTCATCTAAATCATCAAGGAGCAAATCCAACGCAGTGTCATCATCGTCTGGGCTATCTGCACACTCATCAAAAAGCATAAGAGCTTCTAGGGGGTCCTTCATAAAAGAACCCGACCAGAAGTCGTAAATAGACTCGTCAATGATATCGACCGAATAGCAAGTGTCCTCTATCATTGGGTGGGCTAAAGTACTGGGCAAACTGAATGTGATAGCGTCATCCCCATCGCAAGAGTCGACGCCCTTGTCGACATCAATAACACCCAAATTGTACAAAGGAATGGTCTTCCTAAGATAATTTGGGTTCGAGTGTCCTCGGCTATATCCAAAACAATGAAATCTCTTTGGGATGTAGAGCTTGCCTATTTTCACAGCACGTCCTCTAAGACACCTAAGGCCGGCCTCCCAACGCATCTATCACCATCCGTAGGGTAATGTTAGTTACTTTGAAATGACTCATCTTCGATTTCTTGCAAACAGAAGGGGCATGACACGACACGCACCTAAATCGCAAAGGGCCTTATCAATAACCATATTGCCTATGACACAAGTAATAGAAAAGCTGCCCGGGTCTTTCATTTTTGGAGGGGCCTTATTTAACAGCAAGTTACTAGACTCTTCCATAAATGAAATTGTCTCAAATTCACTCAAATTTCTCTTACGCGTCACGATATCCTTCATAAACTTAGCGTAAGTGGGTACCTGAGTAACAAGTTCGGAAAAAGGGACAGTTACCTGGAGGTTCTTCACGATGTCCACAAACTTACCGTACTGTTGCTCGATCTTTGCGTCCTTCAGACGACTTGGGAAGGGTATCCTGGTAGCGATGAGTGGTCCCGCAACCTTTTCTTTACCCTTATCAATGCGTGACGTCTCCACAGCAGGGGAAGATGACACGGTGGCGGTATTAGATAGTGAATTAGGATTTCCGACACTTAAAGTACTGGATCGAGTACTTTTATCGCTCGATCGACCATGTTCAACACTCGATCGAGTGATTTCCTCAGCATGGTTGCTCGATCGAGTAAGATTACCACTCGATCGACCAACTTGGAATTCTGCACTTCTCGATCGACCGCCATTGTCACTCGATCGAGTGACTGGATGATTAAAACCGCTCGATCGAGTAGAAGAGTCACTCGATCGAGTGGTTACAGCACACGCAACAAGTATTTCCTTCAAAAACTCGTCTAAATCATCATCCGAGTTATCATCAGCTATCAAAACCTCGTCTTCTTCATGAATGAGGTCATTTTGAAAATTCACTGCATTGACCGGATCACAAACTGGAAGAAGCTTGGCTTGGTCTGTCGCGAGTGTCAACTGCGCGACTTGTTCTTTCAATTCCGATATAACCGTTTCAGATTGCCGTGACATCTTTGACATACTCAACATGATGGATTTTAACTCGGCAATTTCTTCGTTTGCAGAGGGAGGAATTGGTAGCGGAGCTGGCGTGGAGGGGGCAGAGACGCTCTTTATCTCTTCATATAGCTGAGAGAAAGGGACCCCTTGCTTTTACTTCTTATAAGCAAGTACGCGCTCTACACTTGCCATACATTCATAAAGGTCGTGCCATTCCTCGCCACATCTACCACATAACTCTATATGCTCTGTAATCGTAGGCATTGTGGCAAATAAACTTTCAAAGCAACAACTAACCTGCAAAACCAATCAAAGCTTTGCAGAAATGAGATCGGCCTCAAGGAATAAATTCCCTGAGACGAGAGACAAACTTAATTAAAGCAACAAGTTTGCGCCACCTCCCCGGCAACGGCGCCAAAATTTGACACGTCTGTCGCGTACCTGTCAAAAATAACCAACTGGCTCTAACTAATATAGCTAGGGAAGTCGGGTCGAATCCACAGAGAGGTAGGAATTTGTCGGCTGAACTTAAGTTCGTCAAAGTAACCAAATTGGGGTTTATAAAATGTGATTTCTGAACTAAGGAGGACAAGGAGAAGAGAAATAAAAGGAAGGAGTTTAACAGATAAAGGAGAACAGCTAAGACAAACGGTTCACCATAATCATCTGGTCGAGTAATCTAGATCCCAGGTCAATGCAGTACGGTCTAAGGGGTAGCGAACGTCACCTTTCGGTCCTTAATTCACCCTAAAGTGTAAACAGTTTAACTTTCGCCCTCGCTGCAATACTCTATTGTTCGCCACTAGTCTGCCTCTTCCAACCTTTCGGTCCAGGTCAAGGTTCACTAAGAATAAGGGTCTAACTGCGTCGACTCAATTAGGCAATTACAATTAATTGAAGCATTTAAACAACAAAGACGGTACCAGCATTAACCTAGTAAATCGATTACTCTCCCTTCATATTATGGATCCCCTATAGTCTTAGCATAGGGAAATTAGCTACTCATAATCGTCGGATTAACAATCACAATAACCAAATAATTAAGACTGAACATGATGATGAAACTAATAAGAATTCAATTAAGCAATTATAATAACAAGAGAAGGAAGATTCAAAGCAGTAAATAAAATTGAGAAATAAACTAGATTGATAATACCGAATCCGAGTAACAAAGTGTAGAGGAAGAGTAAAATCCAAGAACAGTGACAAAGTGTGATCCCCAAAAATAAACGAAGTGCAGAGAGAGCAGTCACGTAGTGTTCTCCCTCAGTCTTATACTAAAAATCCACTCTAAAACCTAATCTATGGAGTAATTATAAAAGCCCATGAATAATTAGGCGGAAATTAACAGTAGCACATGAAACCGCTCGATCGAATAGAAGTAATCCACTCGATCGAGCAAATTATCACCAAACCACTCGATCGAGTAGTAATGACCCACTCGATCGAGCACCACTTGCATAAACTCCT
Organism: Silene latifolia; assembly: GCF_048544455.1. Taxonomy (NCBI): domain Eukaryota; kingdom Viridiplantae; phylum Streptophyta; class Magnoliopsida; order Caryophyllales; family Caryophyllaceae; genus Silene; species Silene latifolia. The sequence continues at coordinate 172,285,638 of NC_133538.1, forward strand.
CGATCGACCACTCAAACTGCTCGATCAATCAATCTTGAGTAAATAAGGCATTCGATCGAACAGTAAACCACTCGATCGAGCTACATAGGTACGTTAGGACTTGAATTGCTTCCTAAATTCAGCTCATGCGTCTTCCAAGTATTAGATTTCCAAGCTCCGGCTCCTTATTTTCCATGAATGCATACAATTGGGACAATTAAGGCTCGATTTAGCTCCTCTTCAGTCAATTCCTGCAAATTACAAATAACGGACCAAAGTAGAATATTCGGGGATATTTGTAGCCAGATGCTACATAAAAAGCACAGAAATGCGTGTAAAAATGAGGTGAAAACCTTATATAAAAGACACGCATCAGATAGTAATAATCAAATATCGATAAGAGAACTATTATGTTATAATACAAGTGAATTAAAATCAACAACGATATAAAAGATACAACTCAAAGACTACTCTGTAAAGCTATCGAATCTCGTGAAGACTCATCCCTGTCCGGACCCCAGCTATCAACAACATCAACACCTACTAAGATCGACTGCTCACCATAAGGGATCACGGCAGACACATAATAAACAAAACAACAACACAAGGCCAGTACTGAGATGAGACACGAAAAAATCAACTACAACTATCAACACCATACGACGCTATCAATCTCACACACAATCACAATAATCCAAACAACCTCTGTCACTGACTGTCCACTAGACCAGCCCTGCCAGTGGGGGACCGCAGCCGTACCCACCAATTCCCCGCTCATCTTACTGAGCGATAACCCTGTCCATTAATGTGCACATCCCCTTTCGTGACGGGTTACACGAAGGGCGAAACTAGGGCGTGAAGCCACTCCCGCAAGTGACCTCACTCAGCCGAGGATGCACCTCGCGAACCAGAGACAAACATTCACAGACAGCTGAAACGTAACAACCAACAAACTGTATGTACCAACCAACTGCAGCATACATGCTGCCACACAACGCAGCCATAACGCAACAACAAAGATACGACGATCGACACACTAGACTATATACAGAACCTGAGTAGGCGAACCTACCTTTCAGCAAATGCAACCAATCCATTCCAACATATGACATATCCAGCAATCAAGCAAAGCCTATAACCACAACACAACATCTATTACTACCAAGCAAACCCTAACTGCAAAGATGAGGATACGGATGATGATTATGACATACCTATAAGGAGAAACCCGGCAAAAGACCGCTACCCGACTCAAGTAACGCTCTCCTAAGGCACAAGGATCCTCAAAAGGCTTCCATGGAGGTTTTATGGTGAAGAGGAGGGAAAGAGGCGACCAAAGGATAGGAGGAAAGTGGCGGAAATGATTTGCGGATTTAACAAAACACGATTAAAAACCCTCGCTGAAAACTCGATACTCGATCGAGTACCCGACATACTCGATCGAGTGTCCCCCTACTCGATCGAGTAACCTAGCTACTCGATCGAGTAGCCTCTACTCTATCGAGTACGACTCTTAACACGTAACTCAAGATAGTTTTGGCACGCACTTCTAAGAACTATTCCCGCTCCCAAGGTCAGTCAACGCTGGTCAAAGGGTCTCTAAAAGGGCGGGTATTACACAATGTGACTATGACCGAGCCACCCTCCACGGTCCATCTATGTTCTGACACCATAATTGTAACACTCTCGTTTAACCAAGAGTTTTTAGCAAGACATTCTCAGTTAAATGGGATTGTTACCATCACGGTTGTATGAGGTAGTGAATCACAAAAGACAAACAAGCAAGGTACTTTAAAAATAAGATTACATCAATACTGATAAATCGTCTCAAAGTGTTTATTATATAATTCAAACCAGCGGAATGATAAATAATAGTTTAACACATCAGAAGTCTAATTCATAAAGAATGTCAACTAAAGTGGCAAAGTAGACATAACTAGCTAAGACACGATCTGTCCTCCTGCTCGTCACGCCCCAAGCCCCGCATCAGAGCATCCAACTTACTCATTATTACCTGCTAAATTAACTACTCCCCATTGGAAATAAAAAATTGATCATAACAGGTCACCCCGTAAAAAGTTTGGGAGACAGTTGCATAATACACACACGTCCACCACTGGTTAAGTAGGGATTACGTACTAAATTTGTGCTTTATTTCGTTGTCAGCAACCCGTTGGGAAAGTCGTGTTGGAAGTGTAAAAGCCATAAGATTTCAAATTCAAGAAATACAAGAAGCTTTACTAGAAGTTGCGGAGGTTGATAATGATTCTAAGATTAGAAGTGAAGCCAAATCATTGGCGCTTAATGAACTCGGTGATTTTGAATTTTTAGTATCAATAATTATTTGGTATGAAATATTGTCTTTTGTTAATGAGGTTAGTAAACATCTACAAACAAAAGATATGCTTATTGATGTTGCTATTTTACAAGTAAAGGCATTAATTTCTTCTTTTGAGAAATATAGAGAATATGGTTTTCATAAGGCATTAGATACGGCAAGGAATGTTGCAAAAGATATGAATATTGATCCTGTTTTTTCTAAAAGGCGTGAAATTCGAAGAAAAAAACATTTTGATGAGAATTCGGATGATTCTCCACCATTATCTGAAGAAGAATCATTTTGGGTTAATTATTTCTTATATCTTATTGATCAAGCAATATCTTCGCTTAAGAGAAGGTTTGAACAATATCAAGAGTATGAAAATATATTTGGATTTATGTTCACAACAGATAAGTTGTATTCTTTGGATGATTTGGAATTAGAGTCTTATTGTGTTAATCTTGAGAATATGCTTAAGAATAATGATGAGTCTGATATTAATGGAAAAGCATTATGTTCTGATCTAAAATTTTTTAGAGAGTTTATGCCTAAGAAACAAATGGGTCCTATTGCTATTTTGAATTACATGAAACAAGTGGTTGTTTTCCTACCGGAACAAGATGAAGTCGAGGCATTACCAGATGAGGATGAATTCGAAGAAGAAGCTAGTCCGCTTGCATATGTTTAGGAGCTTATAGAATTTTGTTGACAATTCCTGTAACTGTTGCATCCGCTGAAAAAAGTTTTTCTAAGTTGAAGTTGTTGAAGTCATATTTGCGCTCAACAATGTTGCAAGATCGACTCAATGGATTGGCAATGATAGCTACCGAGAATAATCTTTTGGAGAAAGTTACTTATGATGAGCTAATTGAAGATTTTGTTTCTGAGAACGCAACCCGAGCTTTACTTTTAGTAGGAAGTAATGAAGCTTTAGAAAATCTTTAAGAACCCATGTAATTTTTTGCATTGAATATATAAAATATATGATGCATTTTTTAATAATAATTTTTTTTAACATTACAAGGGCCCCATTTTCAAATTTCGCACGGGGCCACCTAAATCGCCGAGACAGCCCGATTGAAACTTGTACGAAACATTGTGGTTTTGAATGTTTTGATAGATACTCCGTGATACGTGTAGTTAACGATAAAAACAGAAGAATAGATTAAGCAACGGTCAAAGCATCGCATGAGGAGGGAAAAAAGAAAGAGAGAACAGGGGAATTTTCAATTCTTTATTTAGAAGTCAACTTTGTATTTTTGTTATGGTTCAAATGAGACTTGTCTAGTGAAAATCGAACTCCCAACTTCATAGTTAGAGTAATAGAGTACTTACTCTAATACCCCCTCATTTCCGAGAGGTGCACTCGATCTAGTGTGAGGGAGAACTCGACCGAATGCCTCCTTACTCGATCGAGTGAGGGAGACCGAGTGTGTTGGAGTGGCCAGACCAGACCACACTCGGCTCAAGCGAGTGAATCGGGTTCGGGCTCAGTTTTACAAGGGCCAATTCCTACGTTTTGTGCTTTAGTATATAAGGCTTGTAATCGGTTTTTATTCATTCTAAACCCTAAAAATCTCTCTCTAAAACCCTCCTACCCCTCTCTACAACAATTCTATGTCATTTATTCAAGATCTACTCTTTGTTTTAAGGAATTTACAAGATTCGTTCACATTTTCTTGTTCCCCTTCACCTTGTGAGTAACATATTATCTTTACTCTTTTAATTTTTACCCAAACCCTAGAATTTGGGGGTTTTGTTATTTGAGTATATTAATTAAGGTTTGGAGTAATTAGATAGTAATAATGATTAACTAGATGTATTATATTGTTGTAGGACATGTTTGTGATAGGAAATTCTCAATTAACTATAGGATGTGGCTTATTAGAGGAAGATTAGTGTGCTTGCTTGTACTAATTGGAGGATTGTTAAAAGTTGGATTTTCCTCTACTCGGTTTCAATAATATGAATGTTATATATGTTGATGTTGGTGTTGATGTTGTGGTTAGTCTCACAAGAATATGATATTTGCATTATAACATGCTCAGTGGTTAGTTACATCTTAAAGGATTATTGTAATGGTTGGGTTTGCATTATAACATGTAAAGGGAATTATTGTTAGTCTCATGTTGTTGGTGCAATTGTATCGTATCATCATAATGGGTAAAGGATGGATAGTCTGATATTGTGAATGGAAATGCATTATAACATGAGAATAAGCAAATGTTGATACAAGTATGTGTGGCATGTTGAGATTCATAATCCATCTACTAAGAACCAGTAAGAATTTGCGCTATCGAGTCTGGACAATTGGTCGGAATTGGTTTGGTTAAGAGCCTAGGAAGGCTAGATAAAACGATCTAAGAAGATCGAGTAATGAGAATCAACAATTGTCTTATATTAACTATTTCCCAACCTTGTTCAAGTTTCACCACGGGTAACACTAGATCAAATCTAAGTGTATCATCCCCAGCAGAGTCGACAAACTGTGGACTAAAGTCACCCACACCGCGCGCACCCGCGCGTTGGAAGTTTAAAATGGCGACATTTCTTCCCACAGAACTTTGTAAACAAAGCACGCCATGGGTCGTAACCGATTTAAGAGGCTTGGAAACCGGTAAAAGGTTGAACAAGGCTGCATGTGAGGAGTCGGCACAAATTTTTGTGGGAAATTGGAATCGTTCGAATACTTCATGCCATGTCAAGGCATAAAGTATTGACATGAATAGTAAGAAATCCGTTACTCTTAGCATTCTATGTCTAGAATGACTCTCGTGATACCAGTGAACACGGGTGCTCACAGATATCTGAGTAAGGGGTGCGGGTTCGTACTAGGAAGTTCTTTAATCGAACATCTAATCTCGCCCTCCTCGATAGTGGTCTCTACTAATGATTGGAAAATTTGTTTATACTCGATATTGTTTATTATATGCATGAATGCAACAAACATTAGATTTATCCTAGCATGTGAGATTAAACTGTGTCGGTTGAACAAACAACAAGAATTAGATGGTCAAAGTGGATATTTACAATAATTACATGTCAGAAAGACAAACAATAAGGCATACAAATACAAAATATAAATTACAAGACAAAAGGATCGAATTTACGTCATAAAGATGCTCGAAAAGTGGTTTTAAAAAGAAATAAAGAAATGAAATGGAAAAAAAAAATTAAATACAAAAAGCGAGAATATCAGTATTAGGCGATAAATGGATATATTAGTCGATTTGTAGAAGATATACACTGATTATGTCGAGACGAGCTAAGTGCAGGGTCAGAATCCAACTCGGAACAGGCGCAGCAGATGATGCGTCCTCTGGAATAAGCGCATCATCCTTTGCGTTTGTTCTAGAGGTGGGCTCTTGTAACACCTCCTTCTTACACGACCAAAGTAATCAGAGGATGTAACCATCTCGGTTTTCCGAGGTAGTGAAATCGAAATTACAATTAAGAAACTCTTTATATAAATGACAAGTTTAATGAATTACATATAAATAAATGAATAACAAATGTAAACTATGTCATATACAACACGACCACTATCTATGTCATCCAACTATGCAACTCGACTCCAAGTCCAAAGCACGACCCAAACCCCGATCACATCAACAAGCAAAACCTGTACTCAAACGGATCCCCATATGATCAAAAATATCATATGGATCAACATAGGCCATCTCGGAAATAGGTGACAATTACACACAACCCAAAACACGTCAATTTTGATAAATAAAGACATAAGACACTAGACGATATGTAAATATGCAACATTCTAATGACACACATTAGATACGATTATGCAATCACCAAACCGGAACAGGAACAAACCCAGACGTACCCACAACCCGGTGACGGCACCGTATCACCGCCTACAAACACAGTCGGACCTCAGCCCGTAACAAGTTACTCGGGACACACCCGTGATACCGGGCCCCGAAGCCAATCAGATCCCCTGCCAGACGTCGTGCCTCAACCATACGCGTCCCTCCATACTCAAGTCATCGATGGGCACATCCCTCTTGGAGTGGGAAGCTCCAAGAGGCAACCCAAGCGTAAGACGGTTTCCCAACCATCTTACGCCTCCTCAACAACCAAGTATCACCACCAACCTCTGACAAACACAATAATCACAATATGTAATAAGCAACATTTCATGCCAAGTACATAAATCATTATAAGACACATTTTCAAGCATGCTATGAACATCTAATCCTCCATTATCCCGACTAATAGAGTCGCCATAACTCAATATCATGTTATAATGCATTTCCGACACTACATGAGAATCACAACCATCCTCAAATACTCATATGATACCCGGATTCTTTGGGACCCACAAAAGTACCTCGAGATGCGTGAGAGACTACAGTGGACCTAGTGGAGTATTGGATGGGCCGAGTGAGTGCACACTAGACCAAGTGTGACCTAGACTTGAGCTAGTGTGATTGCAGTGGACCGAGTTGAGGGTTTAGTTGATCGAGTGGCTGACACTCAGTCGAGTGAGCGAGCACTCGACCGAGTGGACTAGGCACTCGACCGAGTGCCATTGTATAGCATCCGATAAACACCAAATTCGGGATTACACCTTATATTATCCAAATCATTTTCCCCTCCTTCTTTCTTATTCTAAACTCTCTCCCTTCTCTCTAAAACCCTCACAAACATATTCTAATGAGATTCAAGCTTAATTTGGTGAATTGTTCATCTTCTTCCTTCCTTCCTCTTACTTTATAAGTTAAGATCTACCCTTCTCTAATTAGTTTAAACCCTAACTTTTGAGGGTTTTGTTCTGGATAATTAATTAGTAATTAGGGTATGTAATATGGGCAATTAGTGGGTGATGATAAGGGGTATTGTAGTGTATAATAGTGTAGGTTGTATTTGTGATAGTATTGTGTGGTTTGTATAAGATGAGACGGTTTTATGAGACGGAATCGGTCGGATTCGAGTAGCTTATGAAGATTGCTTAACGGTAGGTTAATTCTACTTGGTCTCAATAATGTGTGTGTATGAATATTTGTGTGTCTTTTGCATCATTTGCATATTATGAGTTGGATTGCTTCACATGGTATTTGTGGAGGATCTTGGTAAGTCTCTTATGTTCTTGGAAATGTATTATAACATGACATTGGTTTGTGAGGACTCAAGGAGTCGGAATAATTAAGTAATAGAGGTCCATGGCATGTTGAAGAGTGTATTCCATAATTAGTCTTACTTTGATGTGTTGTGTTGCATATTATATCATTGTGGTTGTTGATGTATATGTCGAGGACATGGTTATTGTTGAGGAGACGTAAGACGGTTGGGAGATCGTCTTACGCTTTAGTTGCCTCTTGGAGCTTCCCACTCCAAGAGGGATGTGCACATTAATGACTTGAAGACGGAGGGACTCGTGTGGTTGAGGCACTACGTCTGGTAGGGGATCCGGTTGGCTTCCAGACCAGGTACGTCTGGGCATGTCCCGGTACCTATTTATGAGGTGTGGTGTCATGGGCGTGTCCCATGCATCGGTGGTTGTGAGTACGTCTGGGCGTGTCCCGGTACTGATGTGTTGATTGTATAATAATGTCTCATTCATATCATTGGCATGTTGCATATTTATCTATCATGTTATGTCTTATATTTATTTATTGAAACTGACGTGTTGTATGTCTGTGTAATTGTCACCTATTTCCGGGGTGGCTATGTCGATCCATATGAAATTTCCGATCATATGGGGAGCAGGTTATGTACAGGTTGGCTTGATGTCACGTGGGAGACGGGACGAGCATCGAACTTGGAATCAAGTGGCATAGATAAATACCTTAGGTGGTAGACAAGTTGTATAATGTCTAGTTTACATTTATTATTCATTTGTTCATCATTTGTAATCACTAAACATGTTATTTATTTAAGTTGTTTCTTAATTGCAACTCCGATTCACCGCCTCGGGAAACCGAAATGGTAACATCCTCCCATTACCTTGGTCGGGTAAGAAGGGGGTGTTACAAAGTTTATCAGAGTGACGATTTTGGAACCTAAACCAATGAACCTAGGCGTGTCTAATAAAATGAACCCGATATGGGTACAATGGGAGATCATTTTTGGATGAGTAGGCGCCCTCATATTAAAACTAGTGCCTATTATCTCGGTTGGTCCCTACGTGGGTGGTTATAAAAATGGGTGAATGCTATATTAAACATAATGTGGATGCATGTATGCTTTGGTGCGTCGTTGATTTCTTGGATAAAACAATCGTTCATGTGGTGATATGTGGAAGTTGAATGAAATAATCGATGAGTATAACATGTTTTGGGAGTGGTTGTTATGTGTCGATGTGTGAAGGTTATGTGAAATATGGTGTGATTACATACTTACATGTGTGCTATAATAAGTTGATAAGATTCTTACATGATGCAGTCATTCATGTAGTACATGTTAATACATATGAAAGTTGGATGCTTGAATTAATGTAAGTAGTATGTTTGGAAATTATTAACATGTGTTAGTATGAGGATAATGATTTCGTTCTTTGGATTCATATTGCGTGATAACTGAGTGCTTGTTAGTGTTATCGATAGTATATGATTAGTAATGGATGTTGGTAAAGTAACTACTAGTGCTACGGTAGTGCATCAAAGGCGATAAGTATAATAACGTGTAAGCTAACACGGGACGAGTCACCGATAGCCGGTTTACTCCCGAACTTCCTCTTTGTTGCAGGGATACCATCCGTCGAACCTAATACGAAATTTTAAGCCGTAAGGAGCCACTCGAGTGCGTACGGGCCAACACTCGACCGAGTTGGTTAAATCCTGGGCCTGGAAAATTCTGGGATTGAGCACTCGACCAAGTGGACTCGAACTCGACCGAGTGCCTACTCGAGCTGAAATTTTATACGGGTTTACCCCTTTTCCTCATTTCTTATCTTCTTCATCCTTTCATTTTACCTCACAACTTCCACTCCAAAACTTCCCAAAAATCATTTTAGCAACTCCATTCTACTCCTTTAGTGCTTAGAATCAAGATCCTTACTTTATTTCACTTCTTTAATTCTTACCATTTCAACAATGTAAGTATTTATTCTTTCACTAATTTTCCCGAAATCGATTTTTCTAAGATATACAAATAATTACTCAAGTTTTATGATTTGTTTGTATGTTTTTGGATAAAGGAAATAAGATCCCTACTTGGGTTTTATCGAGTGTACTGTTCAGCTGCACTCGGTCGGGTGCCGAGTCCACTCGGCCGAGTGCCACTCACTCGGTTGAGTACTGCTGTAGTCGGCTGAGTGTCGGCCACTCGATCAGCTGAACGCTCTACTCGGTCTACTAAAGTTTCACTAGGTCTAGTCTAAGTCTCACTTGGTCGACTGTATGGCTATACTTCCCTCCCGAGTAGTCTCTCATCAAGTCCGATGGTCCTCTCACGCATCTCGAGGTTCTTGTACATGTCCCACAATATCCAGGTATTACAGCTCTGACTGCGAAAGTCAGACTCGCAACCATTAACGTTCGTTGGTTTGATTTAATCGATTGTTTTGATTTACTACGGCTTAAAGTAAGTGATTTAACCATGTTTCAGAATATAAAGAATTGTCATAAACTCGTCAAAATCAATTTATATTAAATTATACAACATATTTACAAAAGGAAGAGATTTGAAGTCAATTTACAAATTACAAATTCGACTAATCATGAACTAAAGTGGAATAAAATTGATTAGGAGTCCGATTAAGGGTGAAAGAAAAATTTAAAGCATGTACAAAGGTCGAATTTGAGAGATTCAATATGAAAATATTGAAGCTCGCAAACCCAGTTTTGAGATAGTGACGAAAACCCGCTAATATGGATTATTAGTGATTTAAGTTTAAAAGGATTTGATAAGAACGACTTACAAATATTAACTTCAAAGGATAAATGAAATAAAGAAGAAGAAATGAAGAAAAGAAAAAAGTAAGCGAAACAACAAGGACTCGAGGAAGAAGAAGAGCAACAACTGGATAGTAGCCCCTGGAAGAGGCGCAGCAAGAGGTGCGTCTGCTCAGGAAGGTACATCGGTTGATGCGATTCTTCCCCAAGTCTAACATCTGCTGTTTTGTCAAACGGTTTTAAAACTTAGTTTATAAAATAATTACGACTAATGAGCATCCTTATGATATAGATTTGTACAAAATATTACAAAAGTACAATAATTACATAATTTAAAGATGGGATTTACCTTCAGACTTACATGTTAGCGAAGCGAGATTTAACTAAATCGTCCTCTAGTGGTAACTCAACTCAGTTTAATGTATGGTGAATGTGCCCTTGATTTAACAAGGAATTTAGCAAGATTGATTGATTGATTATGTGTAGTGGTCAAATTTGGCCGGTCATGCAACAAGACGAGTACCACAAAATGATTCGGGCTTACGTGGTCGATTGATCAAGCACGTAGTATTCAAAAAGCAATAGCGTAGGTTTAGAATGCAAAGAGATAAGAGAAGGACGGACACTCACGTGAAGAATATGGAGAACAAAGCCCTCTATTTAAAGGTTTTATAAAAAAAACCTAGAAAATATTCGAAGCTGCTGAAGAACGGGCCCAGAAACAGGCGTTGCGATGTTTCCAAGAGGCGCGCCAACAACTGCGTTCTCTCCCAAGGCCTTTCCTCCTCAGCAAGGAAGATTTCCGCTATTTTATTTAGGAAAGAGGATGATATAGGACTTCCTTATTCTGCATGTAATACTACGGTTTTATGAGTCTCTGGGTATTCTATCGAGTGGGCCTTACTCTGTCGAGTAAGGGTGTTTTGCGATTTAAAACAGTTTCTGACCTATTGGGTACTCGATCGAGTAACCTCGATACTCGATCGAGTAGGCGGCACTCGATCGAGTATGTCAGCTACTCGATCGAGTAGCCGGTTTACGGGGGGATGATTCATCGGGTTTTTTTAATAATGCAATTTAATATATAATCACTTCCGTCACTTTCTTAAGACACTTTTACAAACCTAATTACTTTCAAAAGAGAAAACAATCTACGTTCTTCGCATCAATCGCATTGTTGGCAAATCCCGGAGCTTGGAAGGTCGGAATTCGTCTTTCTTTATACCTTTGTAATCCTTGCGTCGAGGGTAAGATCTACGTACTGTTTTTATGGCATTTCGTTAAAGTTAGTTAAACCCTAATTTGGGGATTTGGGGGTTTTGTTGTGTTTCTTGATTGGTAGTAATTGTATGATTGTATGTTAGGAGGAGGATTCGTAGAAGAGGCCTTTTGATAACAGCTGTTGAGATCGTCTGACTGTGTTGCTTTCCAGGTAGGGTTTCCCTACTCAGTATTAGTGTCAAAATATGTGGTGGTGATTTATGATTGTTGATTGTTATCATACGAGTACTGTGACGGTTGTTGGTGTTGATTGTTGTTTAGTAGTTGTGGTTGTTTGTATCTGTCTGTGTCCTTCGGGGCGCGTCCCTGGCTGAGTGGAGTCACTTGTGGGAGTGGCTTCACGCCCATTATTCGCCTTCTGTGGAACCCGCCACAGAAGGGATGTGCACATTAAGGAATTTGGGTTTATCGCTCAATGGAGATGAGCGGGGACTAGGTGGGAATGGCTGCGGTCCCCCACTAGCGGCGTGGAGTGACCTGTTGCGATGGGCACTCTGGCAGGGCTACACACTTTAGTGTGTATTCAGTATTGTGGAGTTGGGAATGGACTTTGGAGTATATCTGTGACGATTGAGCTGTCTTGTTTGTTGTATTGTTGGATTATATAAATTGTGTGATTAGTACTGACCCCGTTTATTGTTTTAAAAACTGTGGTGATCCATTCGGGGATGGTGAGCAGTTGTTGAGCAGGTATGAGTCGAGTTACATGGGATAGCTGGTATAACAACCCGACCCACCACCGTCGTAACACAACCCAATAAGATGGGTGTGCACCTTTGGGCCCATATTTGTCCTCACTTAAGCCGAAAAGCACAAGACCTTGTTACTAAGTGGTGGGTGAAATCCTTTATAAACATATCACAACCTCCTCAATTCCCCGATGTGGGACAACCTTACTCTTAATAACTTGGGGTGTTACAATCTCCCCCACTTAAAGAACACAACGTCCTCGTTGTGCCCCCAACTTGACCGCAGCCCAGAATCCTCCCCCGCTAGGTGTGTGACCCGGTACTCCCGACCACGGGTTCACCACACGGTCGCAGGGTCGCTCTGATACCATTTATAATAACCCGACCCACCACCGTCGTAACACAACCCAATAAGATGGGTGTGTACCTTTGGGCCCATATTTGTCCTCACTTAAGCCCAAAAGCACAAGACCTTGTTACTAAGTGGTGGGTGAAATCCTTTATAAACATATCACAACCTCCTCAATTCCCCGATGTGGGACAACCTTACTCTTAATAACTTGGGGTTTTACAAGGGGGCCGGAGCTGGAGGTGGTGTCTGCCTTGGCCGCGACTCCTCGCGAGACCGAGACTGGTCCACCGGGAGGTGTTGAGTAGTTGTAGTTTTTTGTCTGTTTTTTGAACTTCTGTTTGTACATATTTACATTTTGCGTAAGGCGGTTTGTATATATGTGTTTTTGGTATTTTGGTTTATTTGTGTTTTGTTTCGGAGAAGCACGGTCAACGGCTGATTCTCCTTTGCTTTGCATTTGTTCCTGCATCGTTAGTGTAGAAAACAAACAACAGGTAGCACGTATGCACAAATGTAGGCACGTAAAAGCATTTGATGACAACAAAAAATAACCACGATGACTCGAAGTTAAAGTTGAATTTTAAATTGACATTTTGAAAATTCCGTGACAGGTCGTCACATTTGGATATGATGAAAAAGAAATTGATTTTGCAATTTCGAGCAATTAACTCGTGTTTGAATTAAATTGCATCGAATTTTCCTGAAATTGATTTGTGACTCAGAAAACTAAAACTCAAACCGTCACGGGTGAATTTTAAAAGAGATTTTTGCGAGTGTATTTGTTTTTATTTTTGTGAGATCAAGACTCGGATTTGCAAGAGCTTGAATTTTTGAAGAAAATTGTCGTCATGTCATCAGTTTTAGATTTTGTGGAAAATGCGAAAAAGCGAAAAAATTTCGGGATTTTCAACTGACATGGAAACGATCCGTAGCAGATAGGGGCGACTAGCCCTTCCTCCCTAAAAAAGAAGAGAAAAACCCGTATGCTTAAAGCTGCGTCATGGAAACTGTGTCGGATTTCGTAAAATGCGAAAACAAGGAAATGTGAGTGTGAGAAAACACAAAAATTCCTGGATAGGCCCAAAGAGGCGCGAGTCCTGTGGCGGGAGGTTTTATGTGTCAGGAAGAAACACAAATTGAAAGGGACAAATCAAGGTGCGGATCCTGAGGACCAGCCCGAAGAGGCGCGAGGCCACTGGCGATGGAAAGGGGCTTCCCTTTTTTTCGAAAAAAGGCGCTGATTGTTTTGTATAAATAGGGACGTTTGTGTTTCATTGTCTCATCATCCGAAACATGAAAACATCTCTATAAAAACCTTTATTCTTCTTCCACAAAATTATTCATGGATGCTTTCAAAAATAGGTTGCGACATTGGTGTCGAGATTTGTCACCTCACGAGAAGTATCAACTCGTTGTAATGGGAGTTGGTCACTTGTTGGTGCTTCGTCAACTCAAGGTGCAATCCTCGTTTCTTGAAGCATGCTCTCGATTTTGGGATTCGAAACATCATGTTTTCGTTTTCCCGAAAGGGGAAATTTGTCCTCTTGCCAAATAAGTGGGTGCCATTGGTGGATGGCCGGGTTGTACTCCGGTTCTTCCCCCGACTCGGTTGTGATAAAAAGAGAAGTTTCGTTCAATGTTGGGCTTGTCAAAAAGTCAAGTCAACTTTCTCCTTGCTCCCAATGGTGTGGATATGTTGGCTCTTATCAACATTTTCTCAAACCGGTTGGATGTCAATGTCTCAGAGGTGGCTAGGAGAAAGGCTCTTGCCTTTTGCCTAGTGCATGCATACCTCTTTGTCGATGCCTTGAAGAAGTAGAGGTCCAAATGTTATGGTAGTATGACCATTGTGCATGTGGTTGAGCAAATGGAGCATGGTAGAGATCCATCATGGTTGGTGCTTGGCGAGATCATCCAATCTTTGGACAAGAAGGGCTCTTGTGGAGAGGCTCCTTCGTTCGGATCTCCAAGTATCCTCCAAGTATGGCTATTGGAGAGGCTAAGGTATGTAGAGCCTCCGGCCGATTCTTCTTCTTACTCCTTCCGTCACCTTACTATGAGGAAGAAATTGTATGCGGATAGTTTTTCATCCACCAAGGGCTATTGGACCTCGAGATTGGTGGAGGAGGGTGGTCTTCATATCCATTGGGTGGTGCCATGGTGGCATTTGAGGTCCTTCTGGGGTTACCCGCTTCGGCCGCTAGTTCTTGTTCTTTGATGGTGGTGGGTTTGAAGATTGCTTCCTTCATTTATCCCAAAAGGCTCATGAGGCAAATGGGGCATCAACAAAAGGTGCCCGCTCAAGATACTCTCGTCCAAGAGAGTGTTTTTAGGAACTCCGAGCTTGTGGAGGTCTCCGAAAGGTGGTGGGCCACTCGATTGATTTGGGAGGTGCCAAATCCCGTTGCCACGACATGGGTGACTCCCGCTTATCTCAAGTGGTCAAGAGCTCAAACCTTGGAGGAAAGGTCCAAATCTCGTAAGGATGAGGTCGTTGACTTGAAGTATAGAGAGGCTGGTAAAGCCAACCGTGCCTTCTTTGACGACTTTGTTGATAGAGCTAGCTCGAACCTAACGAGGCCACCAAAGAGGAGAAGCTCAGGTCCCAAAGAGGTTGTGGGCCGTGTATGGGCTTAGCTTGGACCGGGCATGGGGTCATGCAAGAGACCGGAGGCCGTCGTTGTGGATCCATTGAGGATCTGTTCCGAAGAGGAAGTTCATGCTTGGCGGGCCAACAAGAATAATAAGGGGAAGATGTACCCCCAGGGAAAAGGCAAGGGTAGAATGGAAGAATGAAGATCTCCATTACCCATTTTATTATTATGTTGTATTAGTGTTGTGAGTTTTTATTATGTTGTACTAGCTATGTATTGTGTGTTTTGTGCTAGTTTTATTATGTGAGATGTCTTAGTCGACATTCTAGCTTTGACAAGTTGTAGATTTGTCTAGCTTTATTTGTTGTCAAATTTTTAATCCTTCTCATTATTAATTAAATAAGAGGATTGCTTGTGTCAAAAGAGATTACGAACGCTTGTTTCTTCCATCCATTTTGCAAAGGAAATTCGGTTTGAATTATCCTAAACAATGCACTTGGAAAATGGGATTTTTGTGGGAAGGGAGAAAGGCTCTTTTTGTATTTTTTGTGGGAAAGGGAATGTCGTTTCCTTTTCCTTTGTTTGTTTTTTGAACTTGATATGGGTTTTTTTTATTATGGGATGGTTGTATCCTTCTTGTGTAAGAAAGGACTGCCTACGTATCCATCTGAAAAGGTGAAATCAAACCATCCTCATAGTTCGAAAAGTTTGTTAATTTATTTGGCTTTTGTGGTTGTATCCTTCTTGTGTAAGAAATGACTGCCTATGTATCCACCTGAAAAGGTGAAATCAAACCATGCTCGTAGTTCAGCTATTTTTGTTTGAGTGTGAATGGATGTTGCCTTTGACAGATCAAAGGGCATTTGAAACGGGGCAAGGTGCCGCGACTTAGACTCGATAAAACGTGCAATTTCAAATCAGAACGCGTTGGGGAACTTAAATTGAAAGGGGTACGGTGGTTGCTAGTTTGTAAGACTAGGGTTTGCTGGTTGCTATTGTTCAAGGGTAGTATTTCTTGAGTGGGTCTAGGTTGGTCGGGTTTGTGAAATCCTCCCCTTCTAGGTCACTTAGTCTCACTACGCCCCCCGAGAGTATTTTCTTGACCAGGTATGGCCCGACCCAATTGGGTTTAATTTTCCCTCTCGGATCGACGGGTAATGGTGCTCGAACCGACTTGAGGACCAAGTCGCCTTCTTTGATATTTCTGGGTTTGACCTTTTTGTTGAATGCCCGTTGTATACGTCGTTGGTATAGCTGGACGTTGTGCAAGGCGTTGAGTCGTCGTTCGTCTAGAAGCTTAATTTGTTCGAATCTTCGACCTGTCCATTCCGCCTCAGGAACTTGACTCTCCAGTAGGATGCGTAGAGATGGGACCTCCATACCGTATGCTAGGTAGAAGAGCGTGGCTCCTGTCGGTGTTCGAATGGAGGTGCGGTATCCCCAGAGTGCGAATGGTAGTTTGCTCGGCCAATCGCGGTAATTATCTTGCATCTTCTTGATAATGGTGACAAGAGTTTTATTGGTGCCTCTACCGCTCCGTTGATTTGGGGACGATAGGGGGATGATCGATATCGCTTGATTTTTTATTTGTCCAGCAAGGCTTGTGTTTCCGCTCGGAAGTGAGAGCCTTGGTCATTGATGATCTCATGGGGTACCCCATATCTGCAGATGATGTTATTTTGGATGAACTTGGCCACTTGTTTGGCGGTCAAGACTGTATAGGACTGTGCTTCCACACATTTGGTGAAATAGTCGATGGCGACGAGGACGAACCAATGCCCTTTGGTGCCTATCGGGTTGACTTTCCCGATGATGTCGACGGCCCAGGTCGAGAAAGGCCAGGGTGATGTCATGGTGTATAAAAGGGATGGTGGTATGTGTTGTATGTTGGCGAAGATTTGGCAATTGTGGCAATGTTTGACGTAGTTTCTGCAATCGGCTTCCATGGTGGTCCAGTAGTAGCCTAATCGCATGATTTTTCGGGTTAGCATCATTGCGCTCATGTGAGGGCCGCATTAACCGTCGTGGACCTCTCCCATGACCTTTTTGGCTTTGTGATGGTCAATGCAAAGGAGAAGAACCCTTGGGGTGTTCTTTTGTATAGTTGTTCTTGGTTTGTCACGAATTATGATGTAAGTAAACAGATGACTCTTTGTCCTCTTGTATCAGAGTTGGGAGGAAATTCGTTTTTGGTTTTGTAGTTGAGGATGGCTTGGTACTAAGGTTCAACATGGCTTTCCTCCTCGTTGTTGATGGCGCAGATGTGAGCGGGCTCGCTCCTTCTCTTGAAACATAAGGGCATCGATGTCATGTCGTCAGGTATGTTGACGAGCGCGGCAAGTTTTGCTAGAGCATCAGCAAATTGATTTTCCTCTCGTGGCAAGTGGAGGTAGTCGACTTGGTCGAAGAACTTGGCCTCTTGATTGATTTTTGCTCGGTAGGGGCTAAGTTGTCGCTTTGGATTTTTCATGATCCAGACACCTGAATGATAATGAGTGAGGAATCGTCGTGGACCCTCAGTCTCTTGATGCCAAGTGTTATGGCTGCTTGTAGGCCGATGGGGCATGCTTCATATTTGGAGGCATTGCTGGTGACGACGAAGTCCAGTTTGACTGAGATCGGAACATGTTCTCCCTCTGGTAATATTCGAAGGATTTCTACCCCGAAGCCTCTCAGGTTCGATGCACCGTCGAAGTATAGCTCCCATGCGTCAGTGTCAGTACAAAGGATGTCTTCGTCGGAACATGTTCTCCCTCTGGTCCTCATTGATGGGGTTTTCTGCTAGGAAATCGGCGACTGCCCTTCCCTTGATAACCTTGAGGGGTACCAATTTGATGTCAAATTCAGATAGCATCAGTGTCCATCTAGACAACCTTCCGTTTAGTACGGTTTTTTCGAAGATGTATTTGACCGGGTCCATCTTGGAGTAGATGTGAACCGTGTAGCTGATCATGTAGTGCCGCAGCTTCTTTTTTGACCATACTAGGACAAGGCATGTCTTTTCTAGCTGGGTGTACCTTGTCTCATACTCGATGAACTTTTTGCTGATGTAGTAGATAGTTCGTTCTCCGCCGTCAACTTTTTGTACTAGCATTGCTCCCATGGCTGTGTCGGTGACAGTCAGGTATAGGGATAAGGGAATTTCTTGTTGAGGCGGCATGAGGACATGAGGCTTAGATAGGATTTCCTTTATCCTGGCGAACGCCTTTTGACAGTCGGGGTGATCGGAGGCGCGAAGCTTCTTGAAGATTGGTTCACAAATCATGATGAGTTTGGCTATGAAGCGACTGATGTATTGAACTTGACCGAGAAATCCCCGAATCTCCTTCTCATTCTTAGGCCGAGGTATTTGTTGAAGGGTTTTGATTTTGGTAGGATCAATCTCAATGCCTCTTTTGCTGACGACGTGTCCCAGGCGTTTTCCCGAGGTGACTTTAAATGTGCATTTCTGAGGATTCGGTCTCATGTTGTATTTCCGAACGAGCGAAGAACTTCCGGAGGGCGCTAATATAGTCGTCCCGCTCTTTGGATTTAACGATCATGTCATCGACATATACCTCCACCTCCTTGTGCATCATATCATGTAGGAGAGTGGTAGCAGTTCTTTGATAAGTTGCTCCGGCGTTGATTAGACCGAAAGGTATGACGGTGTAGCAGTATGTACCCCACTGTGTAGTGAATGTAGTTTTGTGCATGTCTTCCTCGGCCATTTTGATCTGGTTGTACCTAGCATACCCGTCCATAAATGATAGGAGGGCGTGCTCGGTAGTATTGTCCACCAGGATGTCAACATGTGGTAGAGGGAAGTCGTCTTTTGGACTTGCTTTGTTCAGATCCCTGAAGTCGACGCAAACCCGAATTCTCCCATCTTTCTTGGGTACAGGAACTATGTTAGCCACCCCTTCCTTGATTTTCAGGGCCCATTCTGGGAGCAACTTTTGCTTCACGGGTTTAGCTCCGGGTTTAATGGGTATCATATGCTCTGCAATCTCCCTATCGATCCCAGGCATCTCTTTGTATGACCAAGCGAATATGTCCTTGTATTCGTGTAAGAGGTCGATGAACTGCTGTCTTTCTGAGGGGTCAAGGATGGTCCCTATCCTAAGTTCTTGAGGTGTGTCGTCGGTTACTACGTTAATAGGTTCGGTCTCCTCAATGATGGGGGTCCTATTTTCTCGTTTTTCAAGTTCTTTGGCCAGGTGAGGTGGGTAGTCACTCAAGTCAAATTCCTCATAGTCGTTCAGAATTGCATTGCAGTTAAATTGAGATGAGTCATAAGCAAACTTAGCGTTCATTAAGTCGACTTGAGCGAAAAGCTTGGATAGGACAGGCATCTCATGGGCAGTCAGAGGCGACACAGCAGGGGAGGTGGCCCTGGAACAAGCTCTAGGTTGCTACCTTCCATGGGAGTTGGGATGACCCTAGTTGACTCAGCCTCTGAAGCAGCCACAAGTTTTTGATAAAACAGTGGAAAAGGGATCTTGACTGGGACATCAGGAGTGTTAGGAGCTAAGACAGACTCAGACTCCAACTCAGACTCAGACTCTTCTTCACTTCTATCTTTGAACACAGGGCCTTCTCCAGTTGTAATCTTGAGGATGCGGCCTTGACGATCGGTCCACTTGATAGTTTTCCTCCAGCCTTGTGTAGCTTTCTCTGGGTCAGTATCAGAGATTAAGGCGGTGGGATCGAACTGGTTATCCTTCAAAGTAATGTTGATGATGTCCTCATAGTCGAGGTGCTTATGTTGTCTTCTCCGAAGAGGAGACTGACGGCTCGTCCGTCGAGGCATGGGGTCAATTTAGATTTGGTTGACGCAACTTTGATGTTGTCGGGGATAAAGTAGCAGTCTTGGAAGATTTCTACACCCGGGCGCTTGACCTTGGCTACGAAATCATAGATCGGCTCAGGAAAGCCATTGTATAGCTCAGCTTCTCCCTCGGGGACGAAGCATCCATTGAGAGTCAAATGATTGGGACGGAGGATGACTCCCTGTCTTTTGCGCTTCCATATTAGGAGGTTCATCTCCTGGATGTCTTCATCGGTAGGATCATAGCCTAGCCCGAAGGGGATATTAGGGACCTTAGCTTGTTTTAAGGGAGGCAGGGTGCTTTTCAGCGAATTAAGGGGTAAACCTAGGAAATAACCCTGGCACATCAAAATGCGGTTGACTGTGAGGTTGGAGAACGGGTCACAATCAAAGGGTGTTTATTCATCGGTTAGGGTGTTCACAACTTGGAATCCCCACATTTCGCTGTCGTCCTCCTCAATGACTAGGGAGGTCATTCCCTTTTTTTATGATAGCCTTGATTGGGGAAGCGGGGATTGTGATTGTCTTCCCGTTGAAAGGGACCCTGATTTTCTGATGAAGGGTTGAGGTAACGGCCTTGACGGCGTGAATCCAGGGGAGTCCCACAAGCATGTTGAAAGAGGCATCAATGTCGACCACCTGAAAGCTGGCTTGCCTTTCCAAGGGTCCAATTGCAATAGTTAGGGTGATAAGCCCCGCAACCTTACGACGAGTGTCGTCATAGGCGCGTACTCCTTGATTGGTTGGGACCAAATTAGTTTCTTTGATACCCAGTTTATTAGCCGTCTTGAGGGGAATGACATTAACAGCAGACCCGTCATCCAATAAAACCATAGGCACATTCTTTTTTAGGTATTGTACGGTGATATATAGGGCCAGGTTATGGTTGGCTCCGAATGGAGGGATATCTTCGTCAGAGAAGATGACTGGGTTGTTTAGGTCGGGGATATCCCTTGTCATGTGTGACACCACTTCTTCTGGAGAGGAGGTAGAGGGAACTATCAACTTTCCCAAGGCTTGCAGCAAAGCTTGCCGATGTTCGAAGGATGTAGCAATCAGTTGCCAGATTAAAATCTCGGCCTTTGCCTTTTGCAGTTGATTAAGGATCGAGTTTTCGATAACCTTGGGTTGGGTATCCATATCCGGGATAACCTAGTCATTCGTTGTTGGAACAATTGTTGAATTGTTCGGGTTTTGGTAAGGGCGTCCGGACCAGGTAAGATGACCGATCTCTTTTGCTTGTTTGCCCTTTCCCAGAACTATATAGACATCCTACGCGTCGTCTCTCCAGATACCATTGACTTTGGGATCTCGAGGGCGCCTTGGTGAGGCATTCCTTGGTGGATAGTTTTTGGGAGGGAAGTCTTTGGTAGGGTAATTTTGGTGAGGGAAGTTTTTGTGAAGTTGATTATTGTGGGGTTGACTGTTGTGGGGTTGATTATGGTGGGGTGCGTGCCAGAATGGTCGCGGGAGCAATCCTTCCTGGTGAGGGTAGTTTTTGGCGTTTGGAGGACCCTCCCTCGGGCATGATGTTGGTGTTGGTGGGTTGAAAATCAACCGGTGGTAAGCGTCCTCAAGTCGGGTAATCCTTTATAAGAGGCTGGCTATGGCTTCCTCAACCTGTTGTAACATGGTGAGCATGGTTGTGGTGCTGAATACGAATATCTCGTCCAGGGTATCTTTCTCCAAGGCATTCACCTCGTTATCAATTGGCAGGATGAGATGGGAGCAATCCAAGGTTGGCTCATCATCAGAGATAGCATGGATGCCCAAGGGGGTATGTTTTGTTATTTGGTTTTGTCGGCGGAGGTAAAGGTAGCTCTTCTTTCTCGATCATGTCTTGGATGATGTGTTTGAGCTTAAGACAGGTTACCGTGTCATGACCTTTTCCCTGGTGATACTGGCAATAGGCATTGGGATTCCAGAAATGGGTCTTCCTAGCCTCGGATGGGTCCCGAGTGGGCCCAATTGGTTGTAGTTTCCCTTGGTCCATGAGTCTTTTTAGGGTACTGGCATAGGTGGATCCCAAGTTGGTGAATATCCTTTGAGGACGCTCGGTTTTCTTTGTGGTTGGTTCGCGGAGATTGACCTCATCAATTTTGTTTGTCTAAACATAGGGGCGAGATCCGGTTGATGTGGATCCTTGATATC
The DNA here is from genome assembly GCF_048544455.1 of Silene latifolia. NCBI lineage: Eukaryota > Viridiplantae > Streptophyta > Magnoliopsida > Caryophyllales > Caryophyllaceae > Silene > Silene latifolia. The sequence continues at coordinate 172,307,667 of NC_133538.1, forward strand.
CTATACCAGTGGTTTTGGCTAGGACACCCTTGCGGAGGTCATCTTCAATGCGGGTCCAAAGGATTTGTAGGTCCTGCAACGTTTTGATGTTTTGGTATCTCAACAAGTTGGCATAAATCGGGCGGAGGTTGTTGACAAATTTCTACACCAGAGTCGATTCACTTGTCTTACTGACCAATTGAGTGCTTACCCTCCTCCAACGGGTTAGAAATTCTGTGAACCCTTCCTTATCATTCTGAGTCAGGACCTCAAGAGTGCGGGTGTTAGCTTGGATTTCGACATTTTCGGCATACTACTTATCAAATTCAACGGCGACTTTGTTCCAGGTAGTAAGTTTCTTCAGGTCGAGGGAATAGTACCACTAGCGAAGAATTGGTTTCAGGGATGATGGAAAGATCCGGGTGAAGTGTTCCTGTTTGACCCCCTTTATGGCCATGTAATCTTTGAAGGCTCGAATATGATTGAGCGGGTCCTCCACACCCTTGAACTTGGGTACATCAGTCAAGGTAAAGTTGTCGGGTAGTTGGTCCCCAACGGGTTCGAATCTTCGATTGTTCTCAAGGTGGATGTTGTTACCACGGGCTAGGAGTTATTCCTCAAAAAGTTTGAGCCTTTTCTCAGTTTCAGTCAAAGGCGGAGTGTTGTGTTCTCCGGTTTCCTTGTTTTCTAGGGTGTCGATACGGGTCTCGACACGGTCCAAGGTGACCTTAAGAGCGGTGAGTAGGCTGGATAGCTGAGCAGTTGTAACATCTCTGTTGTCATTGTTGTTATTGGACGAAGCTGAAGACGGGGCTATGGTTCTGAGGCAGAAAAACGGCTCACGTTACATCCCAATCCGACACGGTTTAATGACTAAACGAAGACAACACAAAGGACGGAAAAGAGATCAGACTCAACAGGACGAGGACGACCGTGTGTGGTACCTCGGTGCTGACTCGATTTATACTGTGACGATGTTGACCGGACTTTGACTCACGCCGAACGTAGTGGCGTGACGCCGTTGGACGAGTCTCGAGGTGAGACGACTCATAATTAAAGACCCATAAGTACGCTTGCTTCGACTCGATAGACACGAGCTGGAATTGAAATGGTCGACTGAAATTTTCGAAAATAGAGATTTTCAAAAAGATTCGTTTGTCGTTTTATGGACGTCTTTCGAAGAACAGGGTTCTCCGAAAGTCGATCAGTTGAAAGTTGTCTTAAGTTTGTTTTCAAAAGACGGTTTGAGTTCGAGTTGGCTCTGAAAATAGTGTACTGTTTCCAAAGACGGTTTTTGAAATTCAAAATTGTACGTTTTGAAAATTGAGTTTTGAAATGTGTGACAAGGTCTCGGGGACGGTGTATGGTCCTCGAGATTTGAAAATGTTTCGAAAAAGGGGTGTGTGCCTTTCTCGGGTTTTGAAATAGCCATTGTGTCGGCGCGAGACGGGTTAAAATTCGTGTCTTGACGCGGCGATTATAATGGCGTAAAAAGGTGTTTTTGAAATAGTTGTAAAAACCGGGTTTTAAAATCGTCATTACGACGGCCTAGAAAGGCGCGTTTTTGAAATGCAACAGTCGGCGTCGGTGGAAGACCGAGGTTTGAAACGGCCATTATAACAGCGCAAAAGGGTGTTCTTTGAAAGTTTGAAATGACACGGAAGGACTTATGATCACAAAACACATAAACACTCGCAGTTTCATTATATTATGCATAATGCTGACACGGGTTTTGGCTTAAAAGGGTGGGTTACACGACAAGCAATCAAACCCCGATTTTTGAGAGGGATACCAATCCAAACAAAATGTGTAAGAAGAGTGCCCTAGCCTCGTGCTCGAAGGTGATGAAAGCTCTTTGACGAAACAGAAATGTGTAACTTCAACGATATGCTTGGCTCAATCGGGATTCGAAACGCGGGGATGAGAAAACTCACGCCGACGAGACGAGCCAATTGGTCGAAAAGGGTTAGGTTGTGGGCCCGGACAAGGAACCCGACTATGACCGTAATATCAATTAATGCATATCAACCAAGACCTCGTTCGAGTCTCACCATCTAGGGATCACAAAGACACAAGTGTCCTAGTTATCCCCAGCTGAGTCGCAAATATATGGACATGGCCCACCTGCGACGCCCGAACGATCTGCGGGACGTGGCTGCGGTCTTTTTGAAAGCAACGCTCGGCGGCGTAAAAATGCTTTCGACCGGATCATTTTATATCGGTCGGTTTCGTCACGGCAAGAGTCTCGAAACGATGCGAGAGATGTTCGGAGTCGCCACCAAGAATTTGTGGGATGCTTGGAGCCCGTTCGAATCCACTTTATACCTAGGTCATCCAAGGCAAAAAGCGGTGTGTGACATAGGTACTAAAGATAAGGAATCGACCCTCTTTAGCATACTAAAGCGGTGTGTGACATAAGTACTAAAGATAGGTACTAAAGATAAGGTCGTCCACTATCCAAAGTTTCTGAGTAAGAGGTGAAGGTACGTATTGGGAAGCCCTTTATTGGACAACCAATTCCGCCCGCGGTAGCGGCCTCTGCTGATCGATCTTGGTTGGTTAAATGCAAAAGTTGATAAAACGATTTAAATTCATGAATGCGCATCCAAAAGTTTGAACCTAACATGTGAGCTTTGTATGTCGGTTGTTTAATCCAAGTATCAAGTATTTGATGTCGAGTTGGATTTAATATTGATTTGCATGCAAGACGGAAATTAAAAATCCATTTACCGTGTTAGGTTTATGGTGCATAACGTGATCCATTTGTCTTAGTAAGACGTTTTGCAAATATAGTGTAAAAGAACGGATTTGTCATCTGATCCGTCCTGTATTCGGGTTAACTGAAGTCGCGATCGTCCTAGACAAATGCTAGAAGGAAACAGACTCTGCTTCAGGCAGCCTATATAGGCGCGAGCCATCAGGCGATGCAAGCAGGTCTGTCCTGATTTGAAAATTGGAAAATTGGTGGCCTGTTTAGGTGCGGGTCAACAGACGATTGAAGAATGTCTTCTGGCCATTAAAAAGGTTTGTAAAACGGTTTGAAAAAAAGGTGTTTGAACCCGTCTTGATTTGAAAAGATCGTTTTAGACCGCTTTTGTGTTGATATGAAGAACGAGACTTGAATAATCGTCATTGTTTGGACAATATTCGATATCGGGTTCGGTTTTGTAAGCTTGACATGAATAATTTTGAAAATGATTATGAACTAATTATTTAAGTTCATTTGTTTGTAATTAGTCAATGTTTATCACCGTACTCGGGTTAAAATCCGACATGTTATGTAGAACCAAGGATGATATTGTATTTATGACTAATACATTTTAAAAGGTTTTAAAATACCTTTTAAAAAAATAATTAACCAAATATTATCACCGAAACACGGATTAAACCGTCATGGTATTAGGAACCAAGGGTGAAAAATGTTTCATGGTAAAAAGTTTGTCATAAAAAAATGATTTGAAATATTTGAAATGGTAAAAACCGATTACAAATATGAAATGAAAATAAAGGGAAGAACAGACCAAACACGGTTGGATTAAGGCCTGAGAGGGGCTTTAGGCGCGAGCCTGTCTGCTATACAAGCAGCCCCTGCCTCAGCCAAAAATCCGGTTTTGGCTCGTTTATCCCATATTTGGACCATGTTATGCATGTTTTAGCATGTTATAGTCATGAAACAAAAGAAAAACATGATAGAAGAGGATTTTTGATACCGTCGTTTCAGTACCAAAAATAAATACCTAAGTACTACTAAAAGAAGTCAGCGGTAAGTAGGGTCGATCTCCACAGGGAGGCGGTCACTATCTACTTGTCAATTTAGTCCGTCTGAGGTCACAAGATGGGGGTTTTAATTGATTTAATTAAACTACTGAAATAAAGACAAGAGGAAATAAAAAGAGAGATTAATAATAAGAAAAGGGGACTAGGATGTCGGGTCATCAATGATTATCAGTCAATTGCAGCTAAGGTCACAGATCAGTAAGTTGTATCGGTCTAAGGGGCAACGAATATCTCCTTCTGGTCTCAATTCGCCCTAAAACACTAATAGCTTAGCTTCCGCCCTCACTAAAGTGCCCTAATGCTCACTGCAGGTCTCACCCCTTCCAACCTTCCGGTCTAGGTCAAGGCTTACCAATATTAAATAAGCTAATTGTGTCGACTCAACTAGCAGGATACAATTAAAGCAGCGATAAACAACCGAGACATAATAACAACGACAGATCTGCAAACTAATTAGCAATTAACAATAATCATCGACTCCCCCAATCCTAGCAGAGAGAATTAGCTAAACATAATAAAGGGAGGAAAAGAAATGAAAAGAGAAATAAACAAAAACATAAATAAAGGAGAGAAGGGAAAGAGAGAAAGTTACAGTGAAAAGAATCCGAGAAAGAAGCAAAAATGAAAAAAATGTTTTCAGAGAAAGAGTAAGGTGTGGCGTCCTAAGAAGAGTCAAACCCCCCATTAACATAATTATCAAATTTTAAGTTTAAATAGGATAACAAAAGTCTATCACGAAATTAAGCCCAACACGGGTTAATTAATCCCGCGTAACATCAAAACCACTCGATCGAGTAACTTTATATCACTCGATCGAGTAAAATTAAGCTCAAATCACTCGATCGAGTAGAAAATCTACTCGACCGAATAAACCTTAAATTGAATCTACTCGATCGAGTAGAAAAAGGACTCGATCGAACATAATTATACTCGATCGAGTACTTTCAAGCGCACAATTCTTACTTCGCGCACTGAACTTCAAAAGGCTGCCATTTCTTCGTTACTTGGGAAAACAGGGCGATTCTGGTGACGTTGAAAAGCTAAGAGGACAAAATTTCATCCCCAATTGGAATCACCTGAATATCAGTTGTAGAACTAGAGATATGGCTCTTCAAAGTAGGCACTAGTCATTTGAAGTTCTTCCTGTGCGCGCTTAGCTATCTTACATTCCCGCTCCAAATTCACTCTTCCTCCAAATGCATGCTAAACGGACAGTAAAAGGCTTGATTTCACTATTTTCTGGTTCATTCCTGCAAATAAGACAAAACAAACCAAAGTAGCATATTCGGGGCATTTCGTAGCATAAAACTACGATAATAGCATAGAAATACGTGCATAAAAAGGCCTAAAAGGACTATATAAAATGCACGTATCAAATCTCCACAAACCAAACCTTTACTCGTCCTCGAATAAACTAAATGCAAACTAATGGAACGGAAAAGATAATTCAGAGCTAGCTATAACTTGTCTACTTAAACTAGTTTAATGCAAACTAAAATCAACAGTTACAGCTACAATGGTCATTACGCAAACGAATTATAAGATGTCCATAAATAAAGCTGACCTATCGACCCTGCAAGACCAACAAAATCGGACTCTCACGTGGTCACTCTTCTCTCATGAAGCAAAGGGTGAAAGTATATGTATAAGAGAGAAAGAGAAAACAATCACTCCCCTAGACTGCGACCTACATAACATGCATGCACCAAAATTGATAGACGATTCAAGTACTATGCATACACTCCAACCAACAATGTCCGTCACAGTCGAGGGCTTACAAATGATATGCAAAATTGAGGTTAAAGGTGAGAAAAGGCAAAATAAATTATGGAAATGTGGAGGTAAAGCGTCAAGCTAGCTCCTAAACAGGACCATATAAGACTATCCAATTCTCAACTGGCTAGAAAATAAAGTACAAGTGCCCTTCATTGGCATACATCTCACTAATCACATACACTATCTTCTCAAAAATATGGGAATAAAACAGAGGAGTGAGACCGTCACAAGATAAGAATAAGCACAGTCGATCTCATATTCAACCAAACTCAATCCAATTTTTCTAATTTTTCCCTTCTTTTCTTTCACGTAGGATTCCAATTTTTTCAACTTTTTTTTTTCTTTCTTCCTGCATCATGTGTGATTTCACTTCCTTTTTTCATGTTTTTTCATTTTTTTTTTCTTTTTTCACATCACACGTTCCTTTTTTTCATCTCTTTCATGTCTCTTTTTCATTCTTTCTTTCCAATTTCTTTCTTTTTCACCAACTCCGTACAAATGAAAGTGAGCCGAACTCGCAACAAAATGAAACATACAGCAAAAATTACACTAAACTAGCTTGACTGGCAGGTTAAATTTGGGTGTAGCTAATGGGTCAAAAAGGCTATATTTGGCTTAAGTGGAGCTAAATGGGTGAAAAATGAAAGAAAGGGAATTTTGCAAGCACCTCCCTGCATGTGACACCGACCACATACCCGAATGTATACAATTGATAAGAAATCGAATTTCACAAATGTGCAAAAGTAATGGACATGTTATGCAAGGAGTACTACTCTCAATTCCTATGTAAACCGGTCATGAATGTCACCAGTTATAAGGTTCTAAATCTCAGAAATTGTAAGTAGGTTGCCAATTTATCAGGTCAAGTCTAAACAGTGAGCTAAATTTTTGACATTAACTGGTAGATATGCGCAAAACTAAACTAATAACTGTCAATTAGATGCAAGGCTCAAGTAAAATATGACAAGTTAAAGTGAAATTTCATCACGGAAATCTACCGTTCCGACTCAACCTATATGCGAAAATAAACGTGAATTTTTTTTATTTTTTTTCGAATTTTTCAATTTTTTTTTGAGATTTTTGAATTTTATTTTGAAATAAATAACAATGCAAACGAAAATGCAATAAACGTGAAATAGAAATGCAATAAAAACAATATGTAGACACGGATATGGATGCATATACTCTCCCCAAACCGAACTGTACAATGCCCTCATTGTACAAAAACATGGAAAGGAAACGCAAACTAAAAGAGAAAGAGTGTAAATGCAGAAAACTCACAAGAGTACGCAAATAAGGGACCTCCCCAAACCAGCCAGCAACGTGGGAGGTCGCTAATAGCTGCCAAATACCGTCACAAGAAGCGAATCTAAGTCAAAACCAATCGATCGAAAGGGAATAATAATCGATCGACTGGAATGGGCATCAAAAACAGCTCAATCGAGAGGAATAGTGGTCGATCGAAGACTTATCTCTTTACAGGTACTCGATCGAGTAAAATAAATACTCGATCGAGTGAAATTAGCATCAAAAGTTCTCGATCGAGTACAAAAAGTACTCGATGGACTCATCCTTAGCATGTTCCTGCAAAGACGCGATAAAAAAACAGCCCGCAAAACTAACAAAGCAAGCTTAGCCGAATAGTCTATGGTACGAAGACCAATTATTACAACTAAAACTGAAATAAAATGCAATGTTTGAAAAACAACTAAAATAAAAATCCGGGTTGCCTCTCGGGTAGCGCTAGTTTCGATGTCCCAAATGACCTTCTTTTCTTCGAGCCTCTATTTAATTAGCCTGGTCAAAAAATTTCAAAGCGCGCAAAGAATCGATCAAACAAAATTACGCATGTGCTACACAAAAATATAAGTAGCACCACAGTGGAATAAAGATATAGGAAATAAAAATGTACAACTGTTTAAGCCTAACAAATTTCCTATGACAGCTCCTAAATTTGTCCACAAAATAAAGGAGCTCAGGAGCAATTAACAATAAATTAGGATATCATTTCAGATTAACCAAATTGAAATGATAAGAACGGTGAAAAATCGTAATATTAATTGACCAACTGGGAGGGGGGTATGGCATTAAAAGAAGAAATACGAGTCATACGAGGTAGCGTACTATTAATATTAACAGCAATAAAATTATCGCTAACTACCTCGGGTGGGTTGCTCTCAATGGAATCATTGACAAAAGAATGTATTACCTCATCCGTGCTAGGAGCAATTACCGACTCACTTGCCCGTCACCCCCTCTCTGTGGATATCGTCCCGTAAATCGCAGCCTCAAGCGCATCCAGCTCGGCCTTGAAAAGGGGCGATTCACCGTAACCATTATCATCATCAAAATCGTCATCTAGAACAAACCCACATGACGAATCAATGCTCTCACTGACCAAACTACCCGATCGAGTAGAATTATTACTCGATCGAAGGCTTTCTTTCTGATTTTCACTCGATCGAGTACATTGAACTGCTCGATCGAGTGAATTTTGCAGTGCATCGCAGAATTCTTCATAACTCGCTTCATTTTCGGATAGATCTTCGTAATCTGAGTCATCCAAATCATTAATAGCGCTAGGCAACTTGGGTCTTTCATGGGAAAGACCACTCTCGGTAAAGTACACCTCCTCTGGTTGCCTGCTATTCGACTCAGCAGCTAGCTGAGCTATTTGAGACTCCAGCTCAATGAGTTGAGCTTCTATATGTCTATCATACTCTTGCCTTTTGGATGCAAGTGTCTTCAACAAAGATTTCAGCTCCGCAATCTCCTCTTTCCGTATATCAGGAGGAACTTGTTGTTGCGGTGGCCAGACAAACGGAGGCTGTTGGTAGCCTCGTTGATAGGGTGGATGTGGCGGCACAACTACAGCGGAATGGCTAACTTGTCTACGGTGCTTGAACCATGTTTGGACCATGTTATACAAGCAGCCCCTGCCTCCGCCAAAAATACGATTTTGGCTCGTTTATCCCATATTTGGACCATGTTATGCATGTTTTAGCATGTTATAGTCATGAAACAAAAGAAAAACATGATAGAAGAGGATTTTTGATACCGTCATTTCAATACCAAAAATAAATACCTAAGTACTACTAACAGAAGTCAGGGGTAAGTAGGGTCGATCTCCACAGGGAGGCGGTCACTATCTACTTGTCAATTTAGTCCGTCTGAGGTCACAAGATGGGGGTTTTAATTGATTTAATTAAACTACTGAAATAAAGGCAAGAGGAAATAAAAAGAGAGATTAATAATAAGAAAAGGGGACTAGGATGTCGGGTCATCAATGATTATCACCAATTGCAGCTAAGGTCACGATCGGTCGGTTGATCGGTCTAAGGGGCAACGAATATCTCCTTCCGGTCTCAATTCGCCCTAAAACACTAATATCTTAGCTTCTGCCCTCACTAAAGTGCCCTAATGCTCACTGCAGATCTCACCCCTTCCAACCTTCCGGTCTAGGTCAAGGCTTACCAATATTAAATAAGCTAATTGTGTCGACTCAACTAGCAGGATACAATTAAAGCAGCGATAAACAACATAGACATAATAACAACGACAGATCTGCAAACTAATTAGCAATTAACAATAATCATCGACTTCCCAATCCTAGCAGAGAGAATTAGCTAAACATAATAAAGGGAGGAACAAAAATGAAAAGAGAAATAAACAAAAACATAAATAAAGGAGAGAAGGGAAAGAGAGAAAGTTACAGTGAAAAGAATCCGGGAAAGGAGCAAAAATGAAAAAAATGTTTTCAGAGAAAGAGTAAGGAGTGGCGTCCTAAGAAGAGTCGAACCCCCCATTAACCTAATTATCAAAGCTTAAATAGGAAAACCAAAGTCTATCACGAAATTAAGCCCAACACGGGTTAATTAATCCCGCGTAACATCAAAACCACTCGATCGAGTAACTTTATATCACTCGATCGAGTAAAATTAAGCTCAAACCACTCGATCGAGTAGAAAATCTACTCGATCGAGTAAACCTTAAATTGAATCTACTCGATCGAGTAGAAAAAGGACTCGATCGAGTACTTTCCAGCGCACAATTCCTACTTCGTGCACTGAACTTCAAACGGCTGCCATTTCTTCGTTACTTGGGCAAACAGGGCGATTCCGGTGGCGTTGGAAAGCTAAGACGACAAGCTTTTATCTCCAATTGTAATCACCTAAATATAAAATGTAGAACTCGAGATATTGGTCTTCAAATTAGGCATTATCAATTGAAGTTCTTCCTTTGCTCGCCTAGCTATCTTACTTCTTTGCGCATCTCAAGACAGCTACATTCCCGCTCCAAATTCACTCTTCCTCCATATGCATGCTAAACGGACGGTAAAAGGCTTGATTTCACTATTTTATGGTTCATTCCTGCAAATAAGACAAAACAAACCAAAGTATCATATTCGGGGCATTTCGTAGCATAAAACTACGATAATAACATAGAAATACGTGCATAAAAAGGCCTAAAAGGACTATATAAAATGCACGTATCAATTTTTACACCCTCATACTTACATGCTAGGCTTGAGACGAGAAATCGACGAAAGTATATCAACTTGTTTGGTCGGAAAACTCGGTTTGAAAACCGTTTTAGCAATGTTAAAGAGTGTTTTAAGTTTAGTGATGGTGGAGTTGGTCGAGATGGTCGGTCAAGTGATTTAATGCACGATGACGGTACCAAACAATGTGTAAGGCTTGTGTTTTCGATCGGTAGGTCGGAAACACGTGTCGGTTTGTAACTTGAGAAGTCGAGTCTAGAATTTTAAGGGAGAAGTGAGGGGGCGGACCCTCGCCTGAGGTGTTATGGTGTGTGAAGATGAGTATTTATAGAGAAATGAGTGGTTGTATGCATTTTGATCGACGTGGCCGCATGGGCTGCTCGAAGAGGCGCGAGCCAATTCGAGGGTCTTCGAGGTGTCTTGTCACTATCACGCATTGTAATCATGATTTGTTCTATCCTATGTTTTGGATGAACTTGATTTCTACTTTACCATGAAGCATTCTGGGAATACTTAACATGGAAGTCTTGAAAGGTTTGTTTTTTGTGTTTGACTCGATTCGACTCGTTGTTGGAGTTGGGATTTGAATTTTGAGTCAGTTTTTGGTCCGGTGTCGGTTTTGACTCTAGTTAGTGTCACTGTGACCCCGTCGTCATGCATTAAACACTCCAGGTACTTTTGGAAAGTTTTGAAAAGTTTAATTTTCGAAATCGTTTTAACTTTTCCGACGTATAGTTGTACAAAACTGTCGATCAAACGCTGCGATTCCTAAGCATGTTGTAGTTCGATAATCATCGGGTGTTTGTTGGAGACTCGACGGATACTGCGTATCTACAACTATAACCTCGCATCCTGAGTTCATGTTATGGTTAACGTTACCTATAACATTAATTATTAATACTTGCTCACATGTTGTGTTGTGTTCAGTTATTATATGACATTGTGTTTGCATATATCTTTGGTTACTCTTGTTCATGTGATAAGTAGGATGGTCAGTTATACTATCCTATGAGTTGAGTCGTGATGTTCTTCACGCATGTTGGTACAGTCGGTTATACTGTGCATTTGTTTGTTGGCTAGTTTGAATAGATTACGGTAGTTATGGTTATGTGCTATCGGAATGAACCAAAGCCACCCGTTGATGCGGGATTTATTTGTTAGGAGTCAAACCTTGTACATTACTCTTCAAAATACCCCATCTCTTTGTAGAATGGGCAAATATTGTATATATGCGTTATATAATTCCAAAAAAGTCTCTAACCTTACCACAAGTATTAGCTGTTGGAGCTTGTGTCCTCCACAAATTAGTGTGATAACATTTGTAAATCTCTTACAGGTTCACCAGGGTATACTTCGTATTTTAATCAGTTGATTAACGATTACCTAATAACGGTTGGCTTGCTAGAAAGTTTGACGTTATTATCATACAGATGGCGGTGATCAACTGGTCCCTAAAGGTCACACCTATAGGATGTGTTTGAGAGATGTGGTTATGGAAATGTAATCACATTGATGCCTTATATGACTAAACAGTTAGTCAATGTGTTGATGAGACACTTATTTAATGAAGATTAAATAATATTAGTTGAGACGAATTAACTGTTAATTCGTAAATTGAATATAATAAGTTATATTTAATTAAATGTATGTAATGTTAGCTTGGATGAATTAATATGTTAATTCGTAATTAAATGTAATCGGTTATATTTAATCAACAAGATGAATGTGTCATAGTGGTAATAGTAAGGGTACTCAAACCAAGAGGTTATGAGTTTGATCCTCACTAGATGACAATTTATAAATAACACATTTTTATACATTAAGGAAACATCTAAAAATAAGAGGATTTTAATCCTCCTATTTTTTTTTTTTTTGGGTTTTTCGGCCCAAAACCGAGTGGAAGAAAAAAAGAAAAAAAACTTTCTTAATTTTTTCTCCTCTAGTTTTTTTTTTCGGTTATATTAGGGTAGATAGGGAGATCATTGGCTCTCTCTCTCTCTTTAACCTAATTTAACCTAGCCTCCATCAGTTAATTTTTGGATCGATTCTAGCAAAACCAAAGGGCATTTCTCATATCGTCTTGGGTGCAACTGATAGGAGAATATCATTGCGATATTGTTCATAGGCCATAAAAGCTAGGACCGAAGGTTATTTCTTAATCTTATACGTTTTGTTTATGCAATTTAGTTTTATGACTCGTTATCATCACTTTATTATTCGTTATAATCCTTAAATATATATATATATATATATATATATATATATATATATATATATATATATATATATATATATTTTTGTTTCTTCCATCGTTCACAAAGGTGGCGAATAAAAAAAACAAAAAAAAAAATTGTTATGGTTTTTACAGAAAAACCGCAAGAAGAAAGAAAAAAAACGGGCTGTTTTGCTTTTCCTCTTGGTTTTGCCGAGAAAAGATAAAAAATAAAAAAACAAATAAAAAAAAATCGTTTCTGTTACTGTTCACGACTGGCCAGTATCTACCTAGTATAAAAGCTAGGTTCTTTCAAGGCTTCTCATTGGCTGAAATTTTTTAGAAATTTGGCCAATATAGGACCCACCATGTTCTATACACCATTTAATTACCCTCTCTCCTCTCATCTCCTCCGCCCAATTCAAATCTGAAAAATTACTCCGAAGAAAACGATTTTGAGTTTATTTTGCACGTTATTTTTATAATAAAATCAATGTATTAATACTTCGTATAATCTAAGCTAATCTAATTTGAATTAATATAATCTAATTCTTTTAAATGATCTCAAGAAAGTGATAACAAATATTTAACATCTAAAAATTACTTATGTTTTTTTGAAAAAATTGTTTTAAAATCTTCAAAAAAATCCGAAAACTAAATTTAACAATTTATTTCAAAAAATTCTCTTTAAAAATCCTATAATTCAGTATAGGAAAAATATGCCATTAAACCATAAAAAACTTATATAAAAAATAATATTTAGGAATTTAATTGATAAATATTCTTCAGAAAATATCCAAGTCATTTAAATTTAATAGATTTGATTTCCGTTCTTAGAAATACTTTATTGTTTTGTCAAAATAAAATAAAATAAAGAAACTTCAAAAAAGGGGAAGATTACATTCAAAATATGGGATTTTTCAAAATTAACGAAAATAAGTTTTAAATAAATGAAAAAAATAATTTAAACATAATATAGGCAATAAAATAAAGTAAAAAGAATATTATTTAAAAACACATACTTACTTATATTGAGTAATTTTATTTAAAAAAACAATACTCATTAGATCTATGATATTCACTAATAATTTTATAATTTATAAAAAAGTAAAAAATCAACTTTTAGAAAAATAACCATTAGATCTATGAGAAATTGAATAGAAAAAAATCACAGAAACATGAACAAAAAATGAAACCAACATAGCTGATAGTGAGAGAGATTGACAATTAGGTAAACATTATCGAGTAAGGAGATGATATATTGTTTAAAGAATGAGGATTATAGAGAGAAATTATAGGGACTATGAATCCATGAGATTTACGAGAGATAAAGTTGAGACAGAAGTGAGAGAATGAGTTTGAGGGAGTGATATAATGACGGTGACTGGTGACGGTGTGTTTGATGAGAGAGAGCGAGGGAGAAAGAGGCGTGTGAAGTATGTTAGGTTAGCATTACTGATTTACTACTATTAGGTGAAGGTGGGGCCTTTGGCGATATGTACTGGGATTTTAATGGGTTAGTTTGAGGTTGTTTAAGCCTATTTTAATCATATTTAGATTTTGAGCCAACAGTTTGTTATTCAGCCTATTTAGATTGAAACGAATTATAAAGTAAGACGGATCACCCTGTGAGAGGGTTTATTTCTACAAATAAACTATTTATCTAATACCAGTGGCGGACCCAGGAGTTTAAGAATGGGAGTGCACACTTGAAAAAACGAAAAATTTCGGACAACATAAAAAAATGATTCAACTACATCATTGTCATTACATAGTAAACATCTTGCCAAATTTTTTTTACCAATAATAAGGATTTGAAATCATCCTAAAAGTTAAAAATCCTCTTTTAAACTATTGAGTTTTTTAAATTAATGAAAATGGTGTATTTTTTTATCTCTAGCTCGTGAGTACTACCTATTGAGGGTTTTTATGCGTGTTTTTTTTTATGGATTAAAAATAAAACTTTTAAGTTATTGTATTTTTCTACTTTTATTAATCTAAAAAATGAAACGTAATATTATATATTATATAATACATAATTCACAATGAAAATTCACAAACAATAAAAACAAAAGTTAAAAAAAATTCATAATACAAATCAATAAAAGAGAATTTGAAACTAACAATCTAAATTAATTTTAAAAAAATGGATAGAGGGAATTTAGAAGTTAGAGTTTGAAGATTGAGGATTTACACCAAATTAAAAAAGAAATCGAATTTCCTCGGGAAAAAAACAAAGGAAAGTTGTAGTCAGCGATTTACACCAAATAAAAAACATGGGTACAAAGGGAGGGGGAATGGAGGCTGAGAGGGATTGAACACGCAACCTCACGCCTAAGTGACAGTTGCACTACCAATTGAGCGACTTCACATTAATAATACATAATAGGCGGAAATAATATAGGTACTTGATTTTCACTGCTTTTATAAAAAAAATCCCGCAATTAAGAGTGCGCACCCCTGGGTCCGCCACTGTCTAGTACTCCGTACTAATAAGTAAATTGTTTTTAAATACAACGAAATCGTCTCACCGTGTAAAACCATCTCATATAATAACGACTGTATTAATGTTATTGTCTTTACTATATTCAATATTGTCGATTGATATTCTTACTTATAATTTTGTATATTTGAAATTCAATATTTCTACATTTTCTTCATTCATAATTTAATAATAACAATTGTTTAATAAGTAACCCCGTGCAATTTTTGCACGGGATTAAAACTAGTATATAAAAAAAATCTGTTTTTTTTTGTTTTGCCGAGACAATTAAAAAAGGGGGTTTTTAATTTTGTTTTGTTTTGGCAAATTAATTATTGTGAAGCGGTTCATAATTAATAGATACCTAATTATTTTAAAGCAGTTTAAAATATTGATGGATTAAATTCATATTACAAGTTTAATATGAATTAAGTTTGAAATTAATGTGATTAATTGAGGAATTGTCACTTAATTTGTTAATTTAAATAGGTGGTTTGGATAAATTAATCAACATAATTAAGGAATTGTGTCATGTATGTTTAATTTATTTTTAGTTGATGCATTTTATTTTTGTTGAATGAATCGTTGAATGACTTTATTTACGTATTTTTTTTTTTTGCAATCGGTTGTAATTTGTAATACTTAGTGTGGCCTTAGTCAAATTATGTTTTCGTAATGAAGGAAACACAATTTTTATGTAATTATGAGATCTCAAATCTCCTTTATTTTTCCTTTAGTTTTGGGTTTTGAAATTAGAATATAATAAATAGGTTTATTATGTAAATTTTTTTTATTGTAATTTTCGAAGAAGACTAAAGATGGAGATTGGAGCTCACTCCCGCTACATGGATCAAGATGGAACATCGAGACAAGCTTCTCGGGTCCAAGGATGGATTTCAAACTTGTATTTAATGTTCGTTTTGATAGGATAGGCCACACTAGGACTTTTTATTGTTTTTACGTTTTTCATTCCTATTGCTTTTCATTCACATGATAGTTTATGCATCATATTCCGCCTAAAACCAAACCACCTACTACTAAAATGCATGAAAATTGACTCATATAGATTGTATGTTAGTTTTCATGGACATACAGATGTCACATATTTTTTTTTAAGCCATCACTTAGTTTATTCATTCTCGCATGCTAGATATTAGTTCACTTAAAATGAATTAAAATAAAGTTGATGGGATCTTCCTCTAAAATGGAAATTGAGACTAGTCTTTATAAGGGCAAACAACTATGAATCCCTTCTTCGTCGGTAGGCATAATATGAAACCTTCTACGTTGGGTAAGTAGTTTGTGTTGACTTAGTTTATCTCAACATTATTGTCCGAAGAGTTTCTCGTGATTATGATGGACTAAAGATAGAATTTACAGAAATTTATCGACCAAGAATTCTAACAGTAGAACTAGCCAAAAGGTTGGCTTATCAATTTACAGATAACTGAATCTTGGGATCATTTATATAATTCTTGAGGGAGGTCAATTGTATAAATGTTTTGAGTCTTCGCGTTATGACAGTAGTTCATTAGACTTAAAAATATAAACGATGCACATGCTTATTATTTTTATTCTTCTTCTCAGATGTAGAACACGTTTATTTTGATAATACTTTGCTACAACAAAATGTCCGGAAATAACGCAATCCAAATGCCTAGTGCCACACTTGGACGCGAGTCCTGGTGAAAATATTCATGGACCAAATGAATCGCTTCACACGTCTCCGAAAAACGACGGGTCCAACTTTGCGGATCGGGAGGCAAGACTACGGAATGCGCCATTGCTTGACGGTAAGCTCAGGTACTTAACTGAGCCAATACCGGTAAACCCAGGCCCCAATGCAGGAGTCAACGAGTCACTCGCTTATAGTGACTTCGTTATGGAAGCGGGTGCGATAAAGAACGTACTCATCTTTGCAATGGAAACCAATTTGCAGAGACGCTTCATTGCCCAAGGTGCGAACAAGATTTTCACCACGCTCACTAACGAGTTCTCAAAAGCGCTGAGAATCGTTACATATGAGCATACCTGTCGCTTCTTTGATGCGAAACTCCAGATGGGCCAACCGGTTAGCCCACACATTCTTCACATGATTGAGAATGTCGAGAAGTTGGAGGCACTTGATTGCAAAATCAGTGAGAGCATTGTCATTGACCGAATGCTTCATTCTCTTCATGATGGTTTTGCCCTTTTCACGGCGAACTACTACATGAATGACTTGAAAAAGAGTCCTCATGAGCTACACTCCCTTCTCGTACAGACCGAGAAGGATATGAAATTGAGTGGGAGCATGAAGCAGGATGTTCTCACGATTTCCAACAAGGGTAAAGGTAAGGGCAAGGCTCATGGCGACCTAGCTGTAGGTAAGCCATAGTTTAAAAAGCCAGGAAAGGGTAAGAGTGGGCCCGGTGAGACTAGTGGCTCACAAGGCAAGGCAAAGAGCAAGGGCGGTGACATTGAGTGCCACCATTGTCACAAGACTGGACACTGGAAGAGGAACTGTCCCGTCTACCGTGAGGACATTAAAGCAGGCCGCGTCGTTCCTGTTGGTATGTCATCTTATATTCATATGATTGAGATTAACCATGCAAGTTTCGGAACTTGGGTACTTGATACTGGTTGTGGTTCTCATCTGTGTAATTATTTGCAGGACCTAAAGAACATCATACCTCTCGAAAAGGGTGATGTGGACTTGCGAGTCAGGAATGGAGCACAAGTTGCTGCAGTCTCGAAGGGAGCATATGTAATCCAACTCCCTAGTGGTTTTGAGTTATTTTTATATAACTGTTACTATGTACCCAGTTTATCTAAGAACATTATTTCTATTTTCGTACTCGAGATAGACGGTTTTGCATTTTCAATAAAGGATAATAGCTGTATTTTCTTTTTAATGAAATGATTTATGGCAAAGCAGTTTCCATGAATGGAATTTACATCTTAGATAAAACCACGGAAGTATTACACATGAATAATAAGAAATTAAAGGTTGGTGACAAAGATCAAACCTATCTATGGCATTGTCGAATGGGACACATAAATGAGAAACGCGTGAAGAAACTCGTCGATAATGGGACTATTCCCGCATTCGAATTTTCTATATATGGCACGTGTGAATCATGTCTCATAGGCAAAATGACTCGAATTTCCTTCAAAGGTGTTGGAATGCGCGCTAGTGACCTATTAGGGCTCATACATACTGATGTTTGTGAACCTATGTCAATTACCGCTAGAGATGGCTATAGATATTTTATCACTTTCACGGACGATTTGAGTAGAAACGGATATGTCTACTTAATAAAGCATAAAAGTGAGTCCTTTGAGAAATTCAAGGAATACCAGAACAGGGTTGAAAACCAATTGGGTAGAAAGGTTAAAGCACTCCGTTCAGATCGGGGTGGCGAATATCTTTCAAATGAGTTTGATCAACACCTTAAAGACTGTGGAATCGTTTTGCAGTTAACTCCACCTGGAACACCTCAATTGAATGGTGTGTCCGAACGGAGAAATCGAACCTTACTTGATATGGTTCGATCCATGATGAGTCACACGGTAGTGCCTGATTCATTATGGGGTTTTGCTCTTTTGTCAGCTGCTCTTATACTTAACCGAAGTCCGACTAAAGCTGTCGACAAGACTCCATATGAAATGTGGAAGGGAACGGTACCTAACTTGTCCTTTATTCGGGTTTGGGGTTGCGAGGCTTATGTCAAGTGGAGACATGAGGATAATCTCGGCCCACGATCGGTCAAGACATACTTTATAGGTTATTCAAAAGGAACATTTGGTCATTACTTCTATTCGCCTACCGAACATCGAGTTTTTGTTGCGGCTAGTGCGACGTTCTTAGAGAAAGAATTTCTCGAGAACATGACAAGTAATAGAACCTTCGAGCTGTCGGAGATTCCAGAACCAACAACCGAGGAACGGATGGAGGAAGTTGTTCCTCCAACTGATGACACGGTTAATATTCCTGAGGAACCTAGGAGGTCGGGTAGAGTCTCTCATCCTCCGGACAGATACATTGGTATGGTCGAGGAGAATGACGTTTTACTCCTAGAGAGTAATGAACCCGCTACCTATAAAGATGCTATGGCCTGTTCCGACTCAAAGCTATGGCTCGAAGCCATGCAATCCGAGATGGACTTCATGTATGAGAATGACGTATGAGATCTAGTTGATTTACCTAATAAGGTAAAACCTCTACAGTGCAAATGGCTTTACAAAATAAAGCGTTCTGTAGACGCGCAACCAGATACCTATAAGGCACGACTAGTGGCAAAAGGTTTCACTCAAGTGCACGGATTGCATTATGATGAAATTTTTTCACCTGTAGTCATGCTACGTTCCATTCGGATAATCTTAGCGATTGCCGCTTTTCATGATTATGAAATTTGGCAAATGAATGTGAAAACCGCCTTCTTAAACGGTTATTTGGAGGAAGAGTTGTACATGGTGCAACCCGAAGGTTTCATAGATCCTGAACATCCTAAGAAAGTATGCAAGCTTAAGCGTTCCATTTATGGACTTAAGCAAGCTTCTCGGAGTTGGAATCATCGTTTCGACCAGGTGATAAAAGAGTATGGTTTCACTCGATCGGTCGAAGAACCATGCTTATATATCAAGTCGAGTGGGAGCAAGATTGTATTCTTGATATTGTATATCGATGACATACTCTTGATTGGGAATGACATTCTTCTCCTATCTTCGGTTAAAGAATGGTTGAAGAACCATTTCCAGATGAAAGATCTGGGTGAGGCACAACGCATATTGGGAATCCGTATCTACCGAGATAGATCACGACGGACGTTATCACTTAGTCAAGAGTCTTATTTGGATAAGATTCTTGAGATGTTCAGCATGACCAACTCCAAGAAGGGGAACCTTCCAATGACGTCTGGGATGCAGTTGAGCAAGTCTCAGTCACCCACGACGCCTGAAGGGATTGAGCGCATGAGTCGTGTTCCTTATGCATCTGCAATAGGATCAATCATGTATGCCATGATATGCACACGTCCGACGTGGCATATGCATTGAGTATGACGAGTCGGTACCAAAAGAATCCGGGTGAAACACACTTTGGATAGTCATTAAAAATATCCTCAAGTACCTACGGAGGACTAAGGATAGGGTATTGACTTATGGAGGCGATACTAAGCTATGCGCAATCGGTTACGCAGATGCTAGCTTCCAAACGGATCGAGATGATTCAAAATCTCAGTCCGGGTTCCTCTTCACTTTTAATGGTGTTGGTCACCGGAAGAGTTCCGGACAGTGTTGAAGCAGATTCTACTACTAAATCGTTGAATTATGATAAGCATGTAGGGCACGCTATTTCCATGGGAATTAAACGTGTTCCTGAGTTGTAGTAGTTGATTATGGCTTTGATACATTATCTTTTTCATATACTATTTATAACTTCATCGTTTTATTATAATATTTTGTTTTTTATGTGGATTGTACTGACAACATTGAATGCCACAAAGTGAACTGAATTACATTATATTTGTTTTGGTCTGTAATCGCCTACAAGAGCTGATAACTCTGGCCATTATATTGTGCAGTCGATTGATGGTGGGTTCAACGAGCCATAAGTCAAACCGTTGACTGATCGATCACAAATGCGAGATTATAACGATACCTCGTAGGACAAATTTTTGTGACAACGGAATGGAGTCCTAAATGTTTAAAAATATTCGATGCCAGGTCGTGGATAGGACATCCATTGTGTTCCTAGAGTCGATTCTTTTAACTATCGACTGTCTCTTGAGATTAAGGCAGTTTTTGGGTATCTTTGGTTTCTTTCTCACGGTCTGCCGTAACTAGAGGCTAAGTAGATTTTTTCTGGGTCATTTCATACTGTGCTTACATCAGCAGGATTCGAGTTGAGGAAAATACCCAACCTTTATCAGGTATAGTTATTTCTCAGGGCCACTCGAGGAGTTGTAACTGAAATGCATGGCCATGCTCGAATGATGATTCGTTTATCAGTTAAGTTACTCTCTAGTCGGGGAAACCACTCTTGATAATGATCGCTTGTAAAATACGACCTTTGTGAATACGGATTTGCAAATTGTTTTACATTGAGTGGGAGAAATTTTAGGATATGAGAATCGATTATCGCACATACACTTGTGAGGAAAAGTGGGAGTTTATTGGAGCTTGTGTCCTCCACAAATTAGTGTGATAACATTTGTAAATTTCTTACAGGTTCACAAGGGTATACTTCGTATTTTAATCAGTTGATTAACAATTACCTAATAACGGTTGGCTTGCTAGAAAGTTTGACGTTATTATCATACAGATGGCGGTGATCAACTGGTCCCTAAAGGTCACACCTATAGGATGTGTTTGAGAGATGTGGTTATGGAAATGTAATCACATTGATGCCTTATATGACTAAACAGTTAGTCAATGTGTTGATGAGATAATTATTTAATGAAGATTAAATAATATTAGTTGAGACGAATTAACTGTTCATTCGTAAATTGAATATAATAAGTTATATTTAATTAAATGTATGTGTAATGTTAGCTTGGACGAATTAATATGTTAATTCGTAATTAAATGTAATCGGTTATATTTAATCAACAAGATGAATGTGTCATAGTGGTAATAGTAAGGGTACTCAAACCAAGAGGTTATGAGTTCGATCCTCACTAGATGACAATTTATAAATAACACATTTTTTATACTTTAAGGAAACATCTAAAAATAAGAGGATTTTAATCCTCCTATTTTTTTTTTGGTTTTTCGGCCCAAAACCGAGTGGAAGAAAAAAAGAAAAAAATCTTTCTTAATTTTTTCTCCTCTTGTTTTTTTTCGGTTATATTAGGGTAGATAGGGAGATCAGTGGCTCTCTCTCTCTCTTTAACCTAATTTAACCTAGCCTCCATCTCATCAAAAAAAACACAAAACCTAAAAATTAATCAGTTAATTTTTGGATCGATTCTAGCAAAATCAAAGGGCATTTCTCATATCGTCTTGGGTGCAACTGATAGGAGAATATCATTGCGATATTGTTCATAGGCCATAAAAGCTAGGACCGAAGGTTATTTCTTAATCTTATACGTTTGTTTATGCAATTTAGTTTTATGACTCGTTATCATCACTTTATTATTCGTTATAATCCTTAAATTTAAAGGGATGCATACAGATAAATCCCACATTAGCTATGTCACATAACGTCAAATTTAAACTATGACAACCACAAGGAGTACGTATAAAAGGCTCTAGGATTTAAATCTAACAATCTTTTTTGTACACCTTGATGTTTATCTTTCATGTTAGAACCATTATCATAACCTTGACCTCTAACATTATCTATATTAAGATCAAGTGATTTTAGTTCATTTTGTAAAGCATCAAAAAGTCCTAAACCACTAGTATCACACACATTCAAAAACCCCAAGAACGATTCTTTAATTACATATTCACCAGAAGATGCATCCACATAACGCAAAATCATAGTCATTTGCTCTTTGTAGCTAATATTAGGTGTACAATCTAAAATGACAAAGAAATATTTAGCACACTGAATTTTCTTAATGATTTTAGATTTTATTTTAGAAGCAAGCAAACATATTAGTTCATTTTGGATATTATGACCAAGATAGTGAACATGAGTATCTTTATTTACTATGCGGCTAACATGTTCTTGCATAATAGGATCAAAGTCTACTAACATTTCAACCAGTCCCAAAAAATTCCCATTACTATCCTCATACAATTTACTATTGGAGCCACGAAATGCTAGATTATGCTTTCCAAGGAATTTAACGATTGAAATAATTCTCAATAATACAATTTTCCAATGTTCTTTATCTTTCCGAAATCTTCCTTGGGCTTTTTCATCAATCGTTGTATTTGTTTTTAACCTTAAACGCAATTCGTACCATATCGTCATATTATCATTCACATTATCATCAACATTAACATCAAGATTAACATCTACATTATCAAGATTTTCATCCAAACCCACATTATTACAACTATCACAATTATCACCTTTTCTTATTACAAATTTATCAAGAGCTCCTTTTTTAAACCGAGTTAATTCTTCAATTTTTTGTTTTTTCTTACGTTTTTCATAACCGGAATCATAATTTCTAATTGAAGACATGACTCTCCAAACATGAAATAAAAAATCAGAAAAGAAGCAATGCAACAAATATAAAAAATCGATCAACCATATATCAATAAGTAAGATGTCAAGAAACCACCTGGCCTATTTGATGATTGAACCGTAGTTTTGTAAATCACTATTCCAATTTGATTTTTGTTTCTGCAAAAAATATAAACAAAATTAGTTGATGTTGTGACAAACTTGTACAAATAATTAAAAAAACACTATAACAGTTTACTAAAATCGAAAATCGGCCGAATTCCTTCACAAAATCAAACTATAACAAGAATTGAAAAAAATTGAATCTTACAGAAGGTTGAAAAGGAAAAAAGTTATATTAAATTTCAGCAGTAGATAGGTGTAATTGAGTTAGAGAATAAAATTCATTGAGATTATATACACAAGAATTGAACCGTTATAATGAAGATTGAAAGATTGAAAATGAGATATTTTAGGAAAATTGTTTGTCATGACTGATTCTAGGGAAAGAGAAAAAGAATTTAAAAGAGGAAGTTGGAAGGGATTTGGGAATTCTTCCCTAAATCGTAGACTTCTCAATATTTTTTTTTTTAATGATTTACCCAACTTTTAACAACTTTGGGCTCAAAATTTTGGGGCCCTGTGCAGTGGCACGGGCTGCACAGGCCCAAAGACGGCCCTGGTTTCAATTGCCAGATTTCAATTCTCAATCAATTCATGACAATTCAAACAGTCTTTTAATTGCAATTAGGGTACAGAAATTGAGAATTTCCGATGGATAATGGCGGTTCGAGGTTTTCTCGATCATTAATGTTGAACGTCCCACCTTCATCATCATCATCATCATCATCATCATCTAATTATTTTTCAATTTTTACAAATTTACCTTTGATTTCTGCTATTCTTGCTTTTGCTCTCGCTCAATCCATTAAAGTTCTCACTACCTGGTAATTTATCATTTGCCTCTCATAATTTATTTCCAAACTTGTAATTTTCTTTTGTGCGCAACTGTTATTGATGCCATTATGCTATGTGAATTGGGATTTTCGTTAGGGTTCTTGGTTGACGACAATTGATTTTATTATGTTTACATGACAACCTGCTTTATTAATGTACTCCATATGAAAGAAATTACGTATTGAATTGGAATGATAATTAGGTTTTCACCAATTCTCATTGAAGAGAGACACTTTTCGTCACAACCTGAAAACGGGGAAAATGTCGCCATTTTCGTCCTGACAAACTGTTATAGCTTAGAAATTTCTTCTGGTTACATCTCGTGTTAAATGAGTCACATTTACCCCGCCTTCAGCCTTAGTTTAAAAAAGCGCGCCTAGGCGCGAGGCAAGGGTAGGCGATGATGCTAGGGCATTACAGCAACTAGGCGAGTCTGTGTTCAAAAGGCCCTAAAAGGCGAGCGCCTCAAGGTAATGCCCTAGGCGCAAAAAGGCGCGCCTTCTTAACTAGAGGCGCTGACAAGCTTTGTTTCATAAATAGTCAGATGTCAAGCACATGACCCTAACTCCTTTTTAATAAAGTTTTATTTTATTACAAAATAACACTCTTTTAACCCTAATTTTTTAGAAGTACAACCTAACCAGCGTTTACTTCTTTTAATTTTCTACTGCAAGTTTTTCTTTTTCTTCTTCTTCGCATTTTTTTTTAAATCTCTTGCTTTGACTCTTCATTATTAAGCAAATTGTTTCCTTTCATGTTTTCTTTCTTATAATTTCGCCTCCCTCTTCTTCTCTCCTTGCTTATATACTTGTTAATTCCTCTACTGACTTCCTCTACTGCTGCCGCTGCTTGTAATTTTAATTGCTCTCTTATCTTTTCAGTTTTTAACTTCTAGAGTAGTTTGCCTTTATGTTTTTGTCTTATGTGCTGTTTTGGATACAATGGTTAATTAGGTACAAGTATTTAACGCTTAATTTAACGAATGATATGTGATATAGAACTTAATTTTCTTCCCTTTAATATATTTATGATGTGAATCTATGTTTTTAGTGATGCTTAGTGTGTAGAATTAGTTTAGAGGCTCATACAAAAAAAAGATGCGCCTCGCGTTCAAAAGGCGTGCGCATTCGCCTTGCGCGCGCCTCATCGCTTTGACCCCTCATCGCCTCGTTGCGCCTTGCGCCTCCTCAAACTAAGCCTTCAGCTTGTGACGAAATGTGACTCTTCTTCAGCAAGACTTATGATTACTTGAAATATTACTCGACCTAACGGAACAATGTCGGCTAATATTACCTTGCTTCGTATTCAGTACTCATATTGGGGTGGGGTTGATGCATAATTAAGCATTTTGATTTGAATTTATAATAGGCTATTAGCAAGGGCCATACTATATTGGAAGTTATATTATTGATAATTTAGGTTTTTGTTTGATTATTAATTTTGTATTGTTGATGAGTTAGGTTTTCGTTTGATAGCTAGTTTGTTCATTTTTCCCCCCTCTCAGTCTAAGCGTTGTGAGCTAGGAGCAATATTTATCCTAAGATTCTGAAGAGTTTATAGATTTACAGGTACAAGGAAAAGCGATGGGATTATAAACAGTTGATTGGTTCGGGTGGAATGCCATCATCACACTCTGCCACAGTTACAGCTCTAGCTGCTGCTATTGGATTCCATGATGGTCTCGGAGGTTCCTTGTTTGCAGCTGTTGTCATCTTATCATGTGTCGTATGCTCTACTCCCCTTTCCTTTCACCAATGATAAATCTCTGCTTGTGCATAGACCGTATCATGCTCTCTTTCTGCTCACTTGTGACTATTTCATTTCGACTTTTAAAACTAAGGATTGAGATTTTTAGCCTTTTCTTTAAGACCACTTATCATAGTGCGCCCTTTAATTCCTTTTATAAATAAGCATGAAGCGAAGGTTCTCGTGAAGTACTTGGTTTTGACTTTTGACGAACTTTTTGCCTGATTGTTCCCTGATTGAATTAGTTTGTCTACTTTTTACAAGTGGCTCATAATCAATGGTTATTGTATTTGTTTTCATGTTTACTGATATGATAGTCAGTCCTGGTTCAACCCTGTAAGCAAACCTCTAGTGTGTACTTTTTGCATGTTTAGGCATTTTCACAGTAGTTCCTGATCTTTGAAACCATTTTGTTTTGGTGTCTACTGAACAACGCATTGTATCTCATGGATACTCTTTCATTCTCGTGGTAGGTTATGTATGATGCAACTGGTGTGAGATTACATGTTGGACGTCAAGCAAAGGTTGGTGGCTTGCCATTAGGCTCAAGCTTTTCCCTTTTTTTACCTTAATCTCCTTTTCATTATTATTCCCAAATTTTTAATTGATTTTTCTTTTGGTTTTTTATATGTATTTGTTTTAATTTTATACTCATCTATTGACGATTTTGGATTTTAAATCCAGTTTGCCTTTCTTTTCTCCTTTCATTATTCTAACTTTTACTTTTTATCTACAGTTTCAAATGATGATTTATGTTGGTGTGTAGACATTCCCAAATCGTTATGGTTTAAAGCTTTGGTCATTGTTGTTGTTGTTAAGTTATTATTATGCTCTCCTATCGCTTTCTTTTGTTTGCTTTCTACAGGTTTTGAACCAGATTGTTTATGAACTGCCTGCCGAACATCCTCTTGCAGAAAGCAGACCATTACGCGAACTTCTTGGCCACACTCCTCCACAGGAAGCTTGTCATTTATTTTAAAAATTCCTGAAGCTGAACTAAAACACATAGGAAGGTGTGGGATGTGTTCATGGAATAGGTTGTTGACTTTACCACATTAATCCATTTGAAAAGAGTTCGACAAATTGTAGATACTCAGTATCTGCTGAGACTCCAACAAACACCCGATGATTATCGGACTACAACATGTTTTGGAATCGCAGCGTTTGATCGACAGTTTGTGTACAACTTTACGTCGGAAAACTTAAAACGATTTCGAAAATAAAACATTTCAAAATATTTCAAAAATACCTGGAGTGTTTAATGCACGGTGACGGGGTTGCAATGACACTAACTAGAGTCAAAACCGACACCGGACCAAAAACCGACTCGAAAATTCAAATCCCGACTCCAACAACGAGTCAAACCGAGTCAAACACAAAAACAAAATATCTCAAAGCCTTCTATGCTAAGTTTTCCCGGATTCATGTTGGTCAAGTACCAAACATGTGACTACAAAACCTAGGATAGAACAAATCATGATTGCGTTTGTTGTGATAGTGACAACACAACTCGAAGTGCCGCGATGTGGCTCGCGCCTCTTTGAGCAGCCCAGGTGGCCACGTCGCTCAAAACTCACACAACCACTCATTCTCCTATAAATACCCCTCAAATGTCGCCCATTTGAGTTTTACGCAAGTGTCCGCCCCCTCTTTTCTCCCTTAAAATTTTCGACTCGACTTCTAAAGTCACAATCCGACGCGTATTTACGACCTACCGATCGTAAACACGAGCCTTACACATTGTTTGGTACCGTCATCGTGCATTAAACCACTTGACCTACCACTTCGACCACTACACCATCACTAAACTTTTAAAACACTCTTTTTACTTACCAAAACGGTTTTAAACCGAGTTTTTTCCGATCAAACGAGTTATTACACTTACGTCGGTCACTCGCCATAACCAAACATGTAAGTATGAGGGTGTAAAAATCCTCTTTTATTATGTTTTCATTTGTTTCATGACTCTAACATGCTAAAACATGCATAACATGAACCAAAACATGGAATAAACGAGCCAAAATCGATTTTTGTCCGAGGCGAAGCCCCTTAGGTCGCCAAATGGCTCGCGCCTAAATGGGGTGCTCAGACCAGAGATCAACCGTGTTTGTTCTCGTCATTTCCCTCAACCCATTTTTCATATTTGTAATCGGTTTTTACCATTTCAAGTATTTTCGAAACCTTTTTGTTTCATTTCACATGTTTTAACCATAAAACATTTTTCACCCTTGCTTCTTCATACCATGACGGTTAAATCCGTGTTTCGGTGATAATATTTGGTTAATGACATTTAGAAGGTATTTTAAAACCTTTTATTTCATATCTTCACATTTTTCAAACAAACATATTAGTCACCAACACAAAATCATCCTTGGTTCTACATACCGTGCCGGATTTTAACCCGGGTACGATGACGAGTATCGACTAATTACATTCGAAATGGACTTAAAACAATTAGTCCACAATCATTTGTCAAAACTATTCATGTCAAGTTTGTCAAATCGAACCCGGCATTGAATATTATCAAATAATGATGATTATTCGGATCTAGTTCTTCAAATCAACAAATGCGGTCTAAACGGCCCTTTCAAAGTCAAACCGGGTTCAAACACCCATTTTCAACACGTTTTATAACGTTTTCTAAA
Source organism: Silene latifolia (assembly GCF_048544455.1). Taxonomy (NCBI): domain Eukaryota; kingdom Viridiplantae; phylum Streptophyta; class Magnoliopsida; order Caryophyllales; family Caryophyllaceae; genus Silene; species Silene latifolia. Next base: position 172,335,846 of record NC_133538.1, read on the forward strand.
CAGTCAGAACACGGCATACAACCGTTGGCTAACCCGCACCTCAAGCAGGCTCCTCATTTCTCACTTTCAAAACCAGAGGAAGGCCCCTTACACCGCCGGCTGGCTCGCGCCTCTTATAGCCGTCTGGTACAGGGCCTGTTTCCTTCCAACATTAGTCTAGGACGATCCCGACTCCGGTTAACCCGGATATAGGACGGATCAGATGACTATTCAATTATTCAAAACCATATTTGCAAAATGACTTACTAAGACAAATGGATCATATTATGCACCCTAAACCTAATACGGTAAATGGATGTTTAATTTCCGTCTTGCATGCAAATCAACCATTAATCCAACTCGACATCTTATACTTGATATTTGGATTAAATCAACCGACTTAGAAAGCTCTCACATGTTAGGTTTAAATTATTGGATGCGCATTCATGCATTTAAACCGTTTTATCAATTTTTGCATTCAACCAACCACGATCGATCAGTAGAGGCCGCTAAACGCGGGCGGGATTGGGTGTCTGATTAAAGGGCTTCCCAATACGTACCTTCACCTCTTACTCAGAAACTTTGGATAGTGGACGACCTTATCCAGGGCGTACGAGAGTCATTCTAGAGATATGATGCTAAAGAGAGACGATTTCCTTATCTTTAGTACCTATGTCAAACGCTGCTTTATGCTTCGATTTGACCGAGGTATAAAGTGAAATTCGAACGGGTTCCAGGCATCCCACAAATGCTTGGTGGTGACTCCGAACATCTCTAATCGTTTCGAGACCCTTACCGAGACGAAACCGACCGATCTAGTACGATCCGGTCGAAGGCATTTTTACGCCGCCGAGCGTGGCTTTCAAAACACCGCTATACGTCCACAGATTGGCTAGGCGTGTAGGTGGGCCATGTCCACAGATTGGCGACTCCGCTGGGAGAACTAGGACACTTACGTCTTTGTGATCCCTAGATGGTGAGACTCGAACGAGGTCTTGGTTGGAATGCATTAATTGATATTAAGGTCACGTCCGGGTTCTTGTCCGGGCCCACAACCTTGTTGGGGCTGGTGTCCTCTACAGTTAGTGCAAATAACATTTAAATCTCTAAAAGGATCAAAGAGTATACTTTTGTATTATTATCAGTTGGTCCACGTTTATCAATAACGGTTGGCTTGCTAGATAAGTTTGACGTTATTGTCATACTGATGGCGGTGATCAACTGGTCCCTAAAAGTCACACCTATAGGATACGTTTGAGAGATGTGACGGTATGAAAATACAGTCATGTTGATGCCTAATATGACTAAGCAGTTAGTCGTAGTTATTGACTAATAATTAGTCAAATGCGATGTTGAGATAATTATTTAATACGGATTAAATAATAATGGCTAAGACGAATTAAGCGGTTAATTCGTAAATTGAATATAAACAATTATATTTAATTGATGTATATTGAATTAATTATACAATATTGTCTTTGTCGGACATGTATTAATATATCGACTGAGTCATGTTACTAGTTGATATTTTAATAACCGATAACCGATGACGATTTATAATAAAATCTCGTCATATACATTTAGCGAAAATCGAGTCGGACCATGAGTTAATAATAAGGAGAAAGTGGAAAGCCCACTCCCTCCTTCAAGCAAACCCACGGCCGAATGAACACAAAAGGAGAGCTTCTCTCCTTTTGTGACCTAATCATCTCATTTGCAAAGAAATTAGGGTTTCGGGGCAATTTTCTCTGAAATTCTAGATCTCACATCGAAAACCTCACAACAACTCTCTCAATATTGCAAGGCAATTAGAGAGTACTTTCTAGCACAAGGGGCATAGTCTCAGACGGTCTTGGGTGCAACGATTAGGAGGAAATCTACATTGATTTCTGTTCTTAGGCCGCATTCACAAAGGACCCGAGGTTGATTCTTGTTCTTTATCGTTTTCTCTTGTATTTTTGTTTTATGAAAATAATCGCATGTTAAACTTACGTTATAGTCCTGAAATTTAAGGGTTTTATACGGATATTACCCCACAAGTGGTATTAGAGCGAGGCCACGTAAATTTTTCATGTTGATTTTCATTAAACGATTTTGAAACGATTTTGTTTTGCATAGAAAACCGTGCGGCCAGATTTTTTTTTGTCTCGGCAGAAATTTTTTTTTGGTCTCGGCTGTTTTTTTTGTGCATTGGAAGCCGTGCCACACGGCTTACTGTCTGATCAGACGATGTTTTTTGTTTACGATTTGTTCTTGCATATTGTTTTTGTAATCAATTTTCATTGCAATATGTTAATGTTTTATCAATTGTAGATTCATTTCTATACGGATTAGGTTTAATTTGCAATTGGTTTTATCAAATCGTTTTTTGTTTGGGACTGTTGTAGCTCTCGGCAATGCTGCTGAAAATAAAAAAAAAAAAAGTTTTTTTGATGATGTTTGTCACGGTTCAGCCGTGAAAAGAAAAAAAAAATTCGTGTTTTTTTTTTTTTTTCGGCCATGATTTGTGCATAATACGGATTTTATGCATTCGCTTGATAGTGAAACGGTTCACTCACGTACCATTTAGTTATTTTAAAGCGATTTAAAGTAACGGATTATCATGGATTAAAATTAAGTTGATTAAAGCGGTTTTGTCACATAATTTTAATCATTAAAGGTGGTTTGGATAAATTTAACATAATTACGGAATTATGTCACGAATAAATTTTATTTTAGTTGATGCATTTTTATTTATCGTTATTTTGAATGCCTTGAATGTTTTATTACGTATTTATTTTTTACAAACGGTTGTAACTTAGTGTGGCCTTAGTAGAACGTGTTACCGTAATGATGGAACACGGTCTTGGTTGTATTTTGAGATCTTGTATCTCCGTTTTGGTTTTTCCTAGTAATTACATTTTTTATTTAGAATGTAAATAGGTTTATATTTTGTAATTTTAAATTGTAATTTTGAGAAGACCAAAGATGGAGATCGGATGCTCACTCCCGCTGCATGGACAAAGATGGAACATCAAGACAAGCTTCTCGGGTCCAACGGTGGATTCCAAAGTTGTATTATGTTCTTTTTACTAGGATAGGCCACACTAGGACTTTTATTTACGTTTTGCATTCTTTTTCATTTTTATTGTAACGATAGTTTGCATCATATTCCGCCTAAAACCAAACCACCTAATAATTGCATGAAAACTGACTCATATAGAGGTCACGCGTTAGTTTTCTATGATATACTGATATCACACGTTTTTTATAAGCCATCACCTAAATTAATTCATTCACGCAATGCTAGTTTTTCGTTCACTTAAAATGAATTAAAACTAAGTTGATGGGATCTTCCTCGTATAAACAAAAATTGAGAATAGTCTTTATAGGTCAAACTCCAATGAATCCCTACTTCGTCGGCAGGCATAATATGACCCCTTCTACGTCGGGTAAGTTGGAACTGATTGACCTATTTTATCTCAACACTATGGTCACTCGTACGATCCTGTGATTATGGTGGACTATAGATAGGATTTACAGAAATCTATCGACCAAGAGTTCTAACGGTAGAACTAGCTAAACAGTTGGCTTATCAATTTACGGAAATTGAGTCTTGGGATCACTTGTATTATTCTTGAGGGAGATCAATTATGCAAGTGCAATGAGTCTACACGTTAAAATGAATTTTAAATAGACTTAAATCACCTCGATGAGTTTCTTATTTCGTTTTGTTTTTCCTTTCTTTTTCAGTGTAGATCACGATCACTTAAACGCTAATAACAAAATGGCTGGCGTCTTGACGACCCAATGCCAAGTGCCACATTGGACCGTGAGTCCCGGCTTCGATCTTCATGAATCGGATGAATCGGTCTACTCGGCAAGAATGATGGATCAAACTTCGCGGATCGGGAGCGGCATTACGGAATCTTTGCCGCTGCCGACGGAAGCTCAAATATCGACAGAGCCCATCCCGTCAAACCCAGGCCCTACGGCTGGAGCTAACGAGATCGCCAAGTATAACGATTTCGTCATGGAAGCGGGTGCGATTAAAAACGTGCTCATTTTTGCAATGGAATCCAATTTGCAGAAACGCTTCATAGCCCAAGGTGCAAACAAGATTTTCACCACGCTCACTAAGGAATTCTCGAAAGCACCGAGAATCGTGACCTATGAGCATACCACTCGCTTCTTTGATGCGAAACTCCAGAAGGGCCAACCGGTTAGCCCACACATTCTCAGCATGATTGAGAATGTCGAGAGACTGGAGGCGCTTGATTGTAAAATCAGCGAGAACATCGTGATTCACCGCATGCTTCATTCACTCCACGATGGTTTTGCGCTCTTTAGAGCGAATTACTATATGAATGATTTGAAGAAAAGTCCTCATGAACTACACTCCCTACTCGTACATACCGAGAAGGATATGGAGTTTAGTGGGAGCTTGAAACAAGATGTTCTCGTTGTGTCAAACAAGGGCAAGGGTAAGGGCAAAGCTCAGCGGACCTAGCGAGGTAAACCGAAGTTTAAGAAGTCGGGATCAGGTAAGAGTGGGCCTGGTGAGTCGAGCACCTCATCAGGCACGACAAAGAGCAAGACCGATAACATGGAATGCCATCATTGCCAAAAGACTGGGCATTGGAGGCATACATGTCCTGTTTACCATGAGGACATAAAAGCAGGTCGTGTTAAACCTGTTGGTATGTCTTCTTCCTCTTCTACTTTTATTCATATGATTGAGATTAACCACGCAAGTTACGGAACTTGGGTACTAGATACTGGTTGTGGTTCTCATCTGTGTAATCATGTGAAGGGGCTCCGAAACATCGAACCCCTCGTAAAGGGTGAGGTGGACCTGCGTGATGGGAATGGAGCACGAGTGGCTGCCGTCTCGAGGGGAACATATGTGATCCAGCTTCCTAGCGGATTTGAGTTATTTTTATATAATTGCTATTATGTACCCAGTCTTTCTAAAAACATTATTTCAGTTTCTGCACTTGACAAACTTGGTTTTTCATTTGTAATAGAGAATAATACTTGCATTTTCTCATTACACGATATGATTTATGGCAAGGCAGTCTCCATGAATGGAATTTATGTTTTAGATCAGACCACCGAAATATTGCACGTAATGAATAAGAAGTTAAAGGTTGGTGACAAAGATCAAACGTATCTATGGCTGCCAGTATGGGACACATTAATGAGAAATGCGTTAAACGGCTCATACGAGAATGGAGCTATCTCGGCCTTTGATTTTCAATCATTTGGCACGTGTGAATCATGTCTCATTGGTAAGATGACTCGAATTTCCTTCAAAGGTGTTGGAATGCGCGCTGGCGACCTATTAGGACTCATACATACGGATGTGTGTGGACCTATGTCAATCACCGCACGAGAAGGCTATAGGTATTTCATCACTTTCACGGACGATTTAAGTAGATATGGCTATGTCTACTTAATGAAGCACAAAAGTGAATCCTTTGAGAAATTCAAAGAATACCGGAATCGGGTCAGAACCTCTCTTGGGTAGAAAGATTAAAACGCTGCGATCAGACCGTGGTGGCGAGTATATTTCTCACGAGTTTGATCAACACCTTAAGGATTTGTGGGATTGCCTTACGATTAACTCCACCGGAACACCTCGGTTGAATGGTGTGTCCGAACGGAGAAATCGAACACTACTTGATATGGTTCGATCCATGATGAGTCACACCGTGTTGCACGACTCATTGTGGGGTTATGCTCTTCCGTCACCGCTCTAATACTTTACCGAAGTCCGTCTAAAGTCGTGACAAGACTCCATATGAACTATGGAAGGGAACGGTCCCTAACTTGTCCTTTATACGGGTTTGGGGCTGCGAAGCTTATGTCAAGTGGAGACACGAGGATAAGCTCGGCCCGCGATCGGTCAAGACATACTTTATAGGTTATCCTAAAGGAACACTTGGTCATTACTTTTATTCGCCAACCGAATAACGTGTATTTGTTGCGGCTAGTGCGACATTCTTAGAGAAGGAGTTTCTCGAGAATGCGAAGAGTAATAGAACCTTCGAGCTGTCGGAGATTCAAGAACCAAATACCGAGCAACCATTGGAGGAACCAGTTCCTTCAATCCCATTCGATTAGTAATCCCGAGGAACCTAGGAGGTCGGGAAGAGTCTCTATTCCTCCGGACAGATACATTGGTATGGTCGAGGAACATGACATAGATGACATTCTACTCTTAACGAGTAGTGAACCCGCAACCTATAAAGGTGCCATGACTAGTTCTGACTCAAAGCTATGGCTTGAGGCCATGCAATCCGAGATGGACTCCATGTATGAGAACAACGTATGGGATCTTGTTGACTTACCTGCTAAGGTTCGTCCCCTTCAATGCAAATGGCTTTACAAGATAAAGCATTATATGGAAGGTCAACAAGATATCTATAAAGCACGACTAGTTGCTAAAGGTTTCATCCAAGTGCCAGGTTTGCACTACGATGAAATTTTTGCACCCGTAGTCATGTTGCGTTCTATTCGGATAATCTTAGCGATTGCCGCTTTTCATGACTATTGATACGTGCATTTTATATAGTCTTATTAGCCTACTTTATGCACGTATTTCTATGCTTTTATCGTGGTTTTATGCTACAAAATGCTCCGAATATGCTACTTTGGTTTGTTTTGTCTTATTTGCAGGAATGAACCCAAAAGTAGTGAAATCAAGCCTTTTACCATCCTTTTAGCATGCATTTGGAGGAAGAGTGAATTTGGAGCGGGAATGAAGCTATTTTGAGGTGCGCATTGGAGTAAGGAAGTTAGGCGAGCCGAGAGAGTGCTTCAATTTGCTAGTTCCTGCTTGTAAGAGCCATATCTCGAGTTCTACAACAGATATTCAGGTGATTCCAATTGGAGATGAAAGTTTGTCCTTTTAGCTTTCCAATGCCACCGGAATCACCCTGTTTGACCAAGTAACGAAGAAATGGCAGCCGTTTGAAGTTCAGTGCGCGAAGCAGGAATTACGCGCTGAGAAGTGCTCGATCGAGAACTATTTCTGTTCGATCGAGAGCCCATTTGCTCGATCGAGAGCTACTTCTTCTCGATCGAGTGATTAAAGGGAAATAAGTCTTCGATCGAGAGGAATTCTAAGGAATAATACTCGATCGAGAGCCTTAAGTGCTCGATCGAGCAACAATCTTTGACGGGCTTGGACTTTTTAGTTAATTTCCGTCAATTAGGTTTAGCTAATCCTATTTTCTTATAAATAGGAAGTCAGTATGTCATTGAAAACTCTCTCACACACACTATATACTCTCCCTTTCTCTTTGGTTCGAATACTGTTTACTCTTTTCTCACATTACTTTTGTTCTTCCATTTCCTGGATCATTTATTTACGATAATTTCTCTTCCCTTTTTCTCCTTAATTTCTTAATGTTGTTTATTGTTTCTCCTTTATTTCCTGTTCTTCCTTTAATTATGCATAGCTAATTCCCGTAGTATGCTAGGATTAGGGAAGCCGTGGTAGCAATGTTTTAATTGTATTAAATAGATTAGCCTTGCGATAGGAATTGTATTAGGCAATTTAATTGTTATCCGGTCGAATGAATGCATGGAGGAGACCATAAATTTAGTTAACCCCGACCTAGATCGAAAGATTGGAAGGGAAGGCTTGCTTAATTACAATAGGGTATTGCAGTGAGGGCGAAAGTTAAGCTGTTTACGCTCTAGGGCGGTTTAAGGACCGAAAGGTGACGACCATAGCTCTTCTTATCAATAGTCTAATCGCCTTAGTATTCCCGATAGTATAAGATCTGATAGCCGCCACGGTGGACCGACTCCTAGCATACTCCCTTTTCTCTTCTTTGTTAATTTCTCTTTTGCATTTCCCTCGCTTTAGTCTCCGATTAGTTAAATCAAATCAAAACCCCCAATTACGCGACACCCTGCGGGCCAGAGTTAAGCAGATAGATAGCAACTTAGCCTCCCTGTGGAGATCGACCCTACTTGCCGCCGACTTCATTAGCGGTAATCTAGGTTATTTATTTTTGGTGTAGAAACGACCGCATCAAATTTTGGCGCCGTTCTTGGGAGGCGACGCTTTTTATCTGTTTTATTTTGTTTGTCCTTTCGCCTCGGGAAGATTGAGCACCTTGAGGTGTTCTTATCTTTTTCTTTAGTCTTTGTTTTGATAGGCCTACGGGTTTATTAGACAGACTGCGAGGGAGATTATCGAAGGGAAGGCTTGAGTACCTTCGATCCCTTTTGCCAAGATGACATCTGTCTCCCGACTAATTGCTCAGTTTGAAGCCCAAGCTGAGAAACCTGCTAGTTGGGAAAGGAAGAAATCTTGGGGATGTGGTGCTGCTGAGCACAATGCGGCTGTAGTTGTGCCGCCACATCCACCCCATCAATGGCCACCGCATCAACTATGAAATTTGGCAGATGGATGTGAAAACCGCCTTCTTAAACGGTTATTTGGAGGAAGAGTTGTACATGGTACAACCCGAAGGTTTCATCGATCCAGAACATCCTAAGAAAGTGTGCAAGCTTAAGCGTTCCATTTATGGACTTAAGCAAGCTTCTAGGAGTTGGAATCATCGTTTTGACCAAGTGATAAAAGAAAATGGATTTACTCGATCAGTCGAGGAACCATGTCTATATATCAAGTCGAGTGGGAGCAAGATTGTCTTTCTAATATTGTATGTCGATGACATACTCCTGATTGGGAATGACATACCTCTCTTAACTTCGGTAAAAGTATGGTTGAAAAAACATTTCCAGATGAAAGATCTGGGTGAGGCACAAAGAATTTTGGGCATCCGTATCTATCGAGATAGATCACGTCGGATGTTATCTCTCGATCAGAGTCTTATATAGACAAGATACTAGAGAGATTCAAAGATGACTAACTCCAAAGGGGTTTCTTCCTATGGCTCCAGGGGTGCATTTGAGCAAGTCTCGGGCACCGGAGACACCGAAGAGAAAGAGCGCATGACACGGATTCCTTATGCCTCGGCTATAGGATCAATCATGTATGCCATGATATGCACACGTCCGGACGTGGCATATGTATTGAGTATGACAAGTCGATTCCAACAGCATCCAGGTGAATCACATTGGATGGCTGTCAAGAACATTCTTAAGTACCTACGGAGGACTAAAGATTGGGCATTGACTTATGGAGGCGAACAAAAGCTATGCGCAACCCGATTCTGTGAGATGCTAGCTTCCAAACGGATCGAGATGACTCAAAATCTCGATGCGGATTCGTTTTTACTCTTAATGGCGCTGCGGTCAGCTGGAAGAGTTCCAAACAAAGTGTTACAAGAGATTCTACGACTGAGTCCGAGTACTATGCCGCGTCGAAGGCTGCAAAGGAAGCGATATGGATGCGTCAATTCTTACAAGGACTATACGTAGTGCCTAGTTCGAATGACCCGATCACCATCTATTGCGACAATAGAGGTGCCATCTTCCAAGCTAAAGAGCCTAAGTCTAGCAACAAGTCTAGACATGTACAACGGAAAGCTCATCTAATCCGAGATTACGTGGAGCAAAAGGAGGTAGTGATAGAAAAGATTGCTACAGATGATAACATAGACGATCCTCTCACTAAACCATTACGACAAGATAAGCATGAAGGGCATGTTAATTCCATGGGAATTAAACGTGTTCCCTGAGTTGTAGTACTCTTTTATGGATTAGATTCATTCTCTTTTGTACTCTATACGACATCATCGTTTTGATATTAATATATTTTGTTTTTCATGTGGATCTGTACGACAATTTTGAACACCACAAAGTGAACTAAACAAACATTATATTTTTGGTCCTTAATTGCCCACGTGAGCTGATAACTCTGGCAATTATTTTGTGACGTTGGTTGATGGTGGGTTCAACGAGCCATAAGTCAAACGGTAGACTGACCAATCACAGAGGCGAGTTATACGGATATCTCGTAGGACACAATTGTGACATCGACATGGAGTCCTAAATGTTTTATAACATTCGGTGCCAGGTCGTGGATAGGACCTCCAAGGTGATCCTAAGAGTCGATTCTTTTGACTATCGACTGTCTCTTGAGACTAAGGCAGATTTTGGGTGACTTTGGTTTCTTTCTCACGGTCATCCGTAACAGGGGGCCAAGTATATTTTTTCTGGGTCATTTCATGCTGTGCTTAGATCGGTAGGAGTCGAGTTGAAGGAAATATTCAGCCTTTATCAGGTACTCGATATTTCTCGGGGCCACTCGAGGAGTCAGAATCGAAATGCATGGCCATGCTCGAATACGAATTCGTTTTATCAGTTGAGTTACTCTCTAGTCGGGGAAACCACTCTTGATACAGATCGATTGTAAAATACGACCTTTGCGGATCCGGATCTGCAAATTGTTTTACATTGAGTGGGAGAAATTTTAAATGAATATGAGAATCGGTTATCGCACATACACTTGTACGGACAAGTGGGAGTTTGTTGGAGCCGTGTCCTCCAGTTAGTGCGGATAACGTTATTGCACATACACTTGTACGGACAAGTGGGAGCTTGTTGGGGCTGGTGTCCTCTACAGTTAGTGCAAATATCATTTAAATCTCTAAAAGGATCAAAGAGTATACTTTTGTATTATTATCAGTTGGTCCACGTTTATCAATAACGGTTGGCTTGCTAGATAAGTTTGACGTTATTGTCATACTGATGGCGGTGATCAACTGGTCCCTAAAAGTCGCACCTATAGGATACGTTTGAGAGATGTGACGGTATGAAAATACAGTCATGTTGATGCCTAATATGACTAAGCAGTTAGTCGGAGTTGTTGACTAATAATTAGTCAAATGCGATGTTGAGATAATTATTTAATACGGATTAAATAATAATGGCTAAGACGAATTAAGCGGTTAATTCGTAAATTGAATATAAACAATTATATTTAATTGATGTATATTGAATTAATTATACAATATTGTCTTTGTCGGACATGTATTAATATATCGACTGAGTCATGTTACTAGTTGATATTTTAATAACCGATAACCGATGACGATTTATAATAAAATCTCGTCATATACATTTAGCGAAAATCGAGTCGGACCATGAGTTAATAATAAGGAGAAAGTGGAAAGCCCACTCCCTCCTTCAAGCAAACCCACGGCCGAATGAACACAAAAGGAGAGCTTCTCTCCTTTTGTGACCTAATCATCTCATTTGCAAAGAAATTAGGGTTTCGGGGCAATTTTCTCTGAAATTCTAGATCTCACATCGAAAACCTCACAACAACTCTCTCAATATTGCAAGGCAATTAGAGAGTACTTTCTAGCACAAGGGGCATAGTCTCAGACGGTCTTGGGTGCAACGATTAGGAGGAAATCTACATTGATTTCTGTTCTTAGGCCGCATTCACAAAGGACCCGAGGTTGATTCTTGTTCTTTATCGTTTTCTCTTGTATTTTTGTTTTATGACAATAATCGCATGTTAAACTTACGTTATAGTCCTAAAATTTAAGGGTTTTATACGGATATTATTCCACAAACCTAACCCTTTTCGACCAATTGGCTCGTCCCGTCGGCGTGAGTTTTCTCATCCCCGCGTTTCGAATCCCGATTGAGTCAAGCATACCATTGACGTTACACATTTCTGTTTCGTCAAAGAGCTTTCATCACTTTCGAGCACGAGGCTAGGGCACTCTCCTTACACATTTTGTTTGGATTGGTATCCCTCTCGCAAATCGGGGTTTGATTGCTTGGTGTGTAACCCACCCTTCTTAGCCAAAACCCGTGTCAGCATGATGCATAATATAATGAACTGTGAGTGCTTATGTGCTATCTGATCATAAGTCCTTCCGTGTCATTTTTCAAACTTTCAAAAATACCCTTTTTGCGCCGTTATAATGGCCATTTCAAAACCCGGTCTTTCGCCGACCGATGCACGCCTTTCTAGGCCGTCGTAATGACGATTTTCAAACCCGGTTTTGTATAACCATTTCAACACGCCTTCCTAGGCCGTCGTAATGACGATTTTCAAACCCGGTTTTTTATGACCATTTCAACACGCCTTTCTAGGCCGTCGTAATGACGATTTTCAAACCCGGTTTTTTATAACCATTTCAACACGCCTTTCTAGGCCGTCATAATGACGATTTTCAAACCCGGTTATGTATAACCATTTCAAATCACCTTTTCACGCCATTATAATCGCCGCGTCTAGACACGGATTTTAACCCGTTTCGCGCCGACAATGACTCTTTCAAAACCCGAGAAAAGCACACACCCTTTTCTCGAGACACTTTCGAGATCCCGGGGACCATGCACCGTCCCCGAGGCCTTTTCAAACATTTCAAAATTCGATTTTCAAAACATACAATTTTGAATTTCAAAACCGTCTTGGGAAACAATGCACTGTCTTCCGAGGTGACTCAAACTCAAACCGTCTTCTGCAAATAAACTTAAGACAACCCTTTTCAACTGATCGACTTGCGGAGATTTCTATCTTCGGAAGCCGCCCATTAAAGCGACAAATGAATCTTTTTGAAAATTTCTATTTTCGAAAATTTCAGTCCACCATTCCAATTCCGCCTCGTGTCTATCGAGTTAAAGCAAACGTACTTATGGGTCTTTACTTATGATTCGTCTCACCACGAGACCCGTCCAATGGCGTCGCGCCGTCATGATTGGACTCGTGTCAAAGGTTCGGTCAAACACCGTCACGTCATAAATCGAGTCAATACCGAGGGACCACACACGATCACCCCGTCTTATTGAGTCGATCTTTGTCTCGTCCTTTGTGTTGTCTGCGTTCAGTCTTTGAACCGTGTCGGATTGAGTTGTAATGTGAGCCGTTTTTCTGCCTCAGAGCCATGGCCCCGTCTTCAACTTCGTCTGTCAACCACAATGACAATGATAACAACAGAGATGTCACAACTGATCAGCTAGCCAGCCTGCTTACCGCTCTTAAGGTCATCCTGGATCGCGTCGAGACCCGTATCGACGCCCTCGAGAACAAGGAAATTGGGGAACATAATACCCCACCTGATCAAATCGAGAAGAGGTCAAAACTCTTGGAAGAGCAGCTCCTAGCCCGGGATAACAACATCCACCTTGAAAATAACCGAAGGTTCAAACCTATTGGGGACCAGTTACCTGACAACTTCACCCTGACCGATGTGCCTAAGTTCAAGGGAGTGAAGGACCCACTCAACCACATCCGTGCTTTCAAAGACTACATGGCCATCAAGGGGGTCAAACAGGAGCTTTTTACCAGAATATTCCCATCCTCTTTGGAGCCGATTCCTCGCCAATGGTACTACTCCTTGGACCCGAAAAACCTTACCACTTGGGATGAGATCGCAGTTGAGTTTGCCAAACAGTATGCCGACAACGTCGAAATCCAGGCCAACACCCGTACTCTCGAGGTGTTAACCCAAAATGACAAGGAAGGATTCACTGAGTTCCTAACCCGTTGGAGGAGGGTGAGTACTCAGGTTGGTCCCGATGGCCGAGTGAATCAACTCTGGTGGAAAAATTTGTCAACAACCTCCGCCCGGTTTATGCCAACCTACTGAGGTATCAAAATATCAAAACTTTTCAAGATCTGCAGATTCTGGGGACGCGTATTGAGGACGACCTCCGAAAGAGTGTCTTAGCAAAGACCACTGGCAGGGGTTACCAGGGATCCACCTCAACCGGATCTCGCCCTTACGGATAAACAAACAAGATTGATGAGGTTAACCTCGTCGAACCATCTGCCAAGAAAACTGAACGCCCTCAGAGAGTGTTCACCAACATAGGGTCGACTTATGCAAGTGCCTTGAAAAGACTCATGGACCAAGGGAAGTTACAACCGATCGGGCCTACCCCGGACCCGGCCGACGCCAAGAAATCCCGATTTTGGAACCCCAACGCCTACTGCCAGTATCATCGAGGGAAAGGGCATGATACCGAAAATTGCTTCAAACTCAAGCACCTCATTCAAGACATGATTGAGAAGGGAGATTTGCCTATACCCCCACCAACTAAGCCGAACAACAAGACGAATCCCCTGGGAATTCACGCCATCTCTGACGATGAGCCGACCCTAGACTGCTCTCATCTCATCTCGCCAATTGACGACGAGGTGAACGTTCTGGAAAAAGATCCTTAAGACGGAGTGTTCGTGTTCAGTGCTGCCACCATGCTCACTATGTTTCAGCAAGTCAAAGAGGCCGTAGCCAACCTCTCTGAGAGAATCACACGACTCGACGACGTCTACCGTCGACTCATCTTCAATCCCCCAACACCGCGCCCGAGGGAGAATTCCCCAAGCATTCAAAACTACCCACCCTAGGACGGATTGCGCCCGCGACCATTCTGGCATAGACCTCACGAGAGCTACCCTCAAAATAACTACCCTCAAAATAACTACCCCCATAAAAATCGCTCTCACAAAAATATTCCCCACAAGAATTACCCACCGAGGAATACCCCTCCAAGGTATCCTCGAGACCCTGAAATTAACGGCATATGGCGGGATGATGTTGAGGATGTATATGTCATCCCGGGGAAGGAAAAGCGGACGAAGGAAATCAGACATCTCACCCGATCCGGACGTCCCTATCAGAATCCGAGCAACCCAGCGGTCGTTCCAACAACGAATGACCAAATCGTCCCGGAAGCGGACACTCACCCAAACGCTCCCGAGAACTCAATTCTGAGACAACTCCAGAAGGCAAAGGCCGAAATATCAATTTGGCAACTGATCGCAACGTCTTTTGAGCACCGATAGGCCTTACTGCAGGCCTTGGGGAAATTAACCGTGCCCTCCACCTCTTCCCCAGAAGAAATAGTGGCACACATGATGAGAGACGCCCCTGATCTGAGTAACCCGGTCGTCTTCTCCGACGAGGATATCCCCCTGTTCGGAGCTAATCATAACCTGGCTCTGTACATCACCGTACAATGCCTCCAGAATAATATACCAATGGTCTCGTGGATGACGGTTCCGCCGTGAATGTCATTTCTCTCAAAACTGCCCACAGGCTGGGTATCAAGGAATCTGATTTAATCCCAACGAATCAAGGAGTACGCGCCTACGACGGCACTCGTCGCAAGGTCGCTGGGCTAGTCACTTTAACCGTCGCAACCGGGCCACTGGAAAGGCAAACCAGTTTTCAAGTGGTCGACATCGACGCGTCCTTCAACATGCTTCTAGGACGTCCCTGGATTCACGCCGTCAAGGCGGTCACATCAACGCTCCACCAAAATATCAGGGTCCCCTTCAACGGGAAAACGATCACGATCCCCGCTTCCCCAATCAAAGCAGTTATGAGAAGGGGGATAGCCTCCCAAGCCATTGAGGAGGACGACAATGAAATGTGGGGTTTCCAAGCCGTGAACGCCATAACTGATGAATCGGCGACCTCTGAGTGTGACCCGTTCACCAACCTCACGGTCAACCGTATTATGATGCGCCAGGGTTACTTCCCGGGTCTGCCGCTCAATCCACTAAAGGACCCATTGCCTCCCTTGAAACAGGCTGAGGTCCCCAACATTCCCTTTGGGCTGGGATACGAACCTACCGACAAAGATATCCAGGAGATGAACCTCCTAGTCCGAAAACGCAAGAAGCACGGGGTTATCCTCCGTCCCTACCACTTGACTCTCAACGGATACTTTGTCCCCGAGGGAGAGTCTGAACTCTACCACGGCTTTCCGGAGCCAATCTATGACTACGTGGCCGGGCTAGATACCGGAGTGGAAGTCTTCCAGGATCGCTACTTTATCCCCGACAACATCGAAGCGGCATCAACTGAGTCCAAACCGTCACCATGCCTTGACGGACAAGCTGTCACACTCCTCTTCGGGGAAGATAACATCAAACACCTCGACTATAAGGACATCATCAACATCGCCCTGAAAGACAACCAATTTGATCCAACCGCCTTGATCTCCGATCACGACCGGAGAAAGCCACCCAGGGCTGGAGGAAAACCATCAAGTGGACCGATCGCCAAGGCCGCATTCTCAAGATAACAGCTGGAGAAGGCCCTATGTTCAAGGAGGGAAGTGAGGAAGAGTCTGAGTCTGAGTCAGAGTCAGAGTCTGTCATAGCTCCTAACACTCCGGATGTCCCAGTCAAGGTCCCCTTCCCCCTGTTTTATCACAAAGTCGTGGCTGATTTAGAGGCTGAGTCTGCTAGGGTCTGAAAGGTGACAACCTGGAGCCTGTTC
The DNA here is from genome assembly GCF_048544455.1 of Silene latifolia. NCBI lineage: Eukaryota > Viridiplantae > Streptophyta > Magnoliopsida > Caryophyllales > Caryophyllaceae > Silene > Silene latifolia. The sequence continues at coordinate 172,351,982 of NC_133538.1, forward strand.
CAGGGGCCACTTCCTCTCGTTGTGTCGCCTCCGATCGACCACGAGATGTCTGTCCCTTCCGAGCTTTTCGCTCGTGTCAACTTAATGAACGCTAAGTTTTCTTATGACTCGTCTCAATTTAACTGCAATGCAATTCTGAATGACTATGAGGAATTTGACTTGAATGACTACCCACCCCACTTAGCCAAAAAACTTGACAAACAGGAAACCAGAACCCCCATCATTGAGGAAACCGAACCTATTAACGTAGGAACCGACAATACACGTCAAGAACTTAGGATAGGGACAACCCTGGACCCCTCGGAAAGACAACAGTTCATTTACCTCCTCCACGAATACAAGGACGTGTTCGCCGGTCTTACGAGAGATATGCAGGGATTGACAGAGAAATTGCGAGCACCGGATACCCATTAAACCGGAGCTAAACTGTGAAAGCAGTTACGCCTGATGCGTCCTGAATGGGCCCTAAAAATCAAGGAAGAGGTGGACAAACGATTCAAGGTTTCATCAAAGTGTCCGAATACTCGGATTGGGTGGCCAACATTGTCTGTGTACCAAACAAAACGGAAGAATTCGGGTTTGCGTCGACTTCGGGATCGAATAAGGCGAGTCCAAAGGACGACTTCCCTTTGCCACATGTTGACATTCGGTGGACAACACCGCGAACATGCTCTCCTATCATTCATGGACGGGTATGCGGTACAAAATTTCTGATTAAGATGGCTGAGGAAGACATGCACAAGACTGCGTTCACTACACAGTGGGGTACATATTGCTACACGGTCATGCCTTTCGGACTCATCACACCGGAGCGACCTATCAAAGAACCGCTACCACTCTCCTACATGATATGATGCACAAGGAGGTAGGGGTATATGTCGATGACATGATCGTCAAATCAAAAGAACGGGACGACCACATCAATGCCCTCCGGAAATTCTTCGCTCGTCTGTGAAAATATAACATGAGACTAAATCCTCAGAAGTGTGCATTCGGGGTCACCTCCGGAAAACTCTTGGGACATGTCGTCAGCAAAAGAGGCATTGAGATTGATCCAACCAAAATCAAAGGCCTTCAACAAATGCCTCGGCCTAAGAACGAGAAGGAGATTCGGGGATTTCTCGGTCAGGTCCAATACATCAGCCGGTTCATTGCCAAGCTTACTATGATTTGCGAACCGATATTCAAGAAGCTTCGTGCCTCCGATCACACCGATTGGGACGACGATATCGAAAGGCGTTCGACAGGATAAAGGAGATCCTATCCAAACCTCATGTCCTCATGCCACCTCAACCGGGGATTCCTCTATCCCTATACCTGACTGTTACCAACACAGCCAAGGGAGCAATGCTAGCACAAACAGTTGGCAACGAAGAGCGAGCCATCTACTACATCAGAAAAAAGTTCATTGAGTACGAGGCGAGGTATACCCAACTGGAAAAGACGTGCCTTGCCCTAGTATGGTCAACAAAGAAGCTGCGACATTACATGCTCAGCTACTCGGTCCACATCTACTCCAAGATGGACCCGGTTAAATACATCTTCGAAAAACCCGTACTAAACGGAAGGCTGTCTAGATGGACACTCATGCTGTCCGAGTTTGATCTCAAGTTTGTACCCCTTAAGGTTATCAAGGGAAGAGCAGTCGCTGATTTCCTAGCAGAAAATCCCGTCAACGAGGATCCAACGACCGACACATGGTCACTTCCTTATGAAGACATCCTTTGTGCCGACTCCGACGCATGGGACCTATAATTTGATGGTGCATCTAATCTGAGAGGCTTCGGGGTAGGAATCCTTCTAATATCACCAGAGGGAGAACATGCTCCGATCTCGGTCAAGCTAGACTTCGCCGTCACCAACAATGCCGCTGAATATGAAGCATGTCTCATCGGCCTACAAGCAGCCATCATACTTGGCATCAAGAGATTGAGGATCCATGGCGATTCCTCGCTCATCATCAATCAGGTATCCGGATCATGGAAAATCCGATTTGACAGTTTAGCTCCCTACCGAGCGAAGATCAATCAAGAGGCCGAGTTCTTCGACCAAGTCGACTACTTCCACTTGTCACGAGAGGAAAATCAATTTGCTGATGCCCTGGCAAAAATTGCCGCGCTCGTCAACATACCTGACGACATGACATCGATGCCCCTATGTGTCGAGAGAAGGAGCGAGCCAGCTCACATTTGTGCCATTATCGACAACGAGGAAAGCCATGATGAACCTTGGTACCAAGCCGTCCTCAATTACAAAACCAAAAACGAATTCCCTCCCAACTCTGATCAAAGAGGACAAAGAGCCATCCGTTTACTTGCATCGCAATTCGTGATAACCCAAAATCAACTCTACAAAAGGACACCCCAAGGAATTCTCCTCCTTTGCATTGACCATCACAAAGCCAAAAAAGTCATGGGAGAGGTTCACGACGGATAATGTGGCCCTCACATGAGTGCAATGATGCTTACACGGAAAATCATGCGGCTAGGTTACTAATGGACAACCATGGAAGCCAATTGCCGTAACTACGTCAAACATTGCTACAATTGCAAAATCTTCGCCAACATACAACACATACCACCATCCCTTTTATACACCATGACATCACCCTGGCCATTCTCAACCTGGGGCATCGACATCATCGGAAAAGTCAACCCGATAGGCACCAAGGGGCATTGTTTCGTCCTCGTCGCCATCGACTACTTCACCAAATGGGTGGAAGCGCAGTCATATGCAGTCTTGACCGCCAAACAAGTGGCCAAGTTCATTCAAAACAACATCATCTGCCGATATGGGGTACCCCATGAAATCATCAGCGATCAAGGCTCTCACTTCCGGGCGGAAACTCAAGCCTTGCTGGACAAATACAAGATCAAACGACATCGATCATCCCCCTACCGTCCCCAAACCAACGGAGCGGTGGAGGCAGCGAACAAAACTCTTGTTACCATTATCAAGAAAATGCAAGACAACTACTGGGATTGGCCGAGCAAACTCCCATTCGCACTCTGGGGATACCGAACCTCCATTCGAACACCGACAGGCGCCACACCCTTCTACCTAGCATATGGTATGGAGGCGGTTCAACCGGTGGAGTTAGAGGTCCCATCTCTACGCATCCTACTAGAGAGTCAAGTCCCTAAGGCGGAATGGACCCGTCGAAGGTACGAACAACTCACTCTTCTAGACGAACGGCGACTCAACACCTTGCACAACGTCCAGCTATACCAACGACGTATACAGCGGGCATTCAACAAGAAGGTTAAACCCAGAAACATCCAGGAGGGCGACTTGGTCCTCAAGTCAGTTCGAGCACCGTTAGCCGTCGATCCGAGGGGAAAATTCAAACCCAACTGGGCCGGGCCATACCTGGTCAAGAAAATACTTTCGAGGGGCGCAGTAAGACTGAGTGACCTAGACGAGGAGGACTTTACAAACCCGACCAACCTAGACCAACTCAAGAAATACTACCCTTGAGCCCTATCAACCAACAACCTAGCCTAGTTTTGCAACTAGCATCGACCTCAACCCTTTTCAAGTCAAGTTCCTCAATATGTTCTGATTTGAAATTGCATGTTTTATCGAGTCTAAGCTGCGACACCTTGCCCGTTTCGAATGTCCTTTGATCCGTCAAAGGCAACGTCCATTTGCACTACAAAAACAAACCCCCTGAACTACAAGCATGGTCTGATTTCACCTCTTCAGGTGAATACGTAGGCAGTTCCTCTTATGCATGAGGGATACAACCACAAAACCCATTTCAAATTCACAAAATATTTCGAACTACGATCATGGATTGATTTCACCTCTTCAGGTGAATACGTAGGCAGTCCTTTCTTACACAAGAAGGATACAACTATTCCCACAATCAAGTACAACCATTCCCCACATACAAAAAACACTCCCAAAAAAAAAGAGAAAGGGAAAACCATCCTTTCCCACCAAAATATAAAAATGAGCCTTTCTCCCTTTCCACAAAATACCCCTTTCCCAAGTGCAATTGTTTAGGACGATTCAAATCGAGTTGCCTTCACAAAATGGATGGAAGAAACAAGCGTTCACAACTTTCCGACACGAGCAATCCTCTTATTTAATTAATAATGGGAGGGATTACAATTTCAACAACAAATAAAGCTCGACGAGTCTACCACTTGTCAAAGCTAAGGTGTCAACTAACACACCTCACATAGTAAAACTAGCACAAAACACACAATAACTAGCTAGTACAACATAATAAAAACCCACAACAATAATACAACATAATAATAAAGTGGGTAATGGAGGTCTTCACTCTTACATTCTACCTTTGCCTTTTCCTTCGGGGTACATCTTCCCCTTGTTCTTCTTGTTGGCCCGCATAGCATGGATTTCCTCCTCGGAACGGATCCTCAACGGATCTAAGACGGCGACGGCCTCCGGTCTAGCACAAGACCTCATATTCGACCCAAGACGAGCCAATGCACGGCCCACTATATTCTTGGGGCCGGAACTCCTCCTCTTCGGTGGTCTCATCACATCGGGAGTAGCTCCATCAACATACTCTTCGAAGAAGGCACGGTTGGCCTTGCCAACCTCCCGGTACTTCAAATCGACAACCTCGTCCTTACGAAATTTGGATCTTTCTTCCAAGGACGGAGCACGTGACCATTTGACATAGGCGGGAGTCACTCATGTCGTGGCAACGGGGTTTGGTACCTCACAAAGCGGTCGAGTGGCCCACCACCTTTCAAAGAATTCCACAAACTCAGAGTTCCGGAACACATTCTCTTGAACAAGAGTATCTTGAGCGGGCACCTTTTGTTGACGCCCCATTTGCCTCATGAGCCTTTCGGGATAAATGAAAGAAACAACCTTCAAGCCCACCACCATCAAAGAATGAGGACTAGCACCCGAAGCGGGCAACCCCGTGAAAGACCTCAAGTGCCACCACGTCACCACCCAACGGATATGAGGACCACCCTCCTCCGCCAACCTTGCGGCCCAATAGGTCTTGGTGGAAGCAAAACTATCCGGGTACAACTTCTTCCTCATGGTAAGGTGACGGAAGGAATAAGAAGAAAGATTAACCGGAGGCTCTACATACCTTAGCCTCTCCAATAGCCACACTTGAAGGATCCTTGGCGATCCAAAAGACGGAGCTTCTCCACAAGAACCTTCCTTGTCCAAAGCTTGGATAATCTCTCCAAGCACCAACCATGATGGATCTCTACCATGCTCCATTTGCTCAATCACATGGATAAGGGTCATGCTACCATGGCATCTTGGCCCCTCCTTCTTCAAGACATCAACAAAGAGGTACACATGGACAAGGCAAAATGCAAGAGCCCTTCTCCTAGCAACCTCCGAGACATTAGCATCTAACCGATTCGAGAAGATGTTGATAAGAGCCAACATATCCACACCATGTGGAGCAAGAAGGAAGTTGACTTGGCTTGTTGACAAGCCCAACATGGAACGGAATTTCTCCTTGTAGCACAACCGAGTCGGAGGAAGCACCGGAGCACAACCCGGCCACCCACCAATGGCTCCAACTTCTTCGACAAGAGGACAAATTTCACCTTTCGGGAAAACGAAAACATGATGTTTCGAATCCCAAAACCGAGAACACGCTTCAAGAAACGAAGGTTGCACCTTGACTTGACGAAGCACCAACAATTGACCAACTCCCATGCAATCGAGTTGATACTTCTCGGGAGGCGACAAATCCCGGCACCATTGTCGCAATGCATTCTCGAAAGCATCCATGAAATATTTTTGTGGAAGAAGAAGAGGTTTTGTAGAGATGTTTTTGTGTTTCGGATGATGAAACAATGAAGCGCAAACGTCCCTATTTATACAAAATGATCAGCGCATTTTTCAAAAAAGAGGAGAGCCGGCTTCCATCGCCAAGACGCTCGCGCCTCTTTGAGGCTTCTCCAGGATTCCCGCTGTTGACTTGTCTCTTTCAACATGTGTTTTCTCCTGACACCTCAAACCTCCCGCCAGGAACCTCGCGCCTCTGCGATATGATCCGGGAAATTTTGTGTTTCTTCACACTCACATTTCCTTGTTTTCGCGTTTTACGAAATCCGACACGGTTTTCATGACGCAGCTTTAAACATACGGATTTTTCTTTCTTTTTTTAAAGTGGGGAAGGGCTAGTCGCCCCGATCCGCGATGGATCGTTTCCACGTCAGTCGAAATTCCGAAAATTTTTCGTTTTTTCGCAACTCAAAATCGAAATCGAAAATTGATAACACGACATCAATTTTCCTCAAAATTCAAGCGCTCACAAATTCGAGTCTTGACATCAAAAGCCAAATATACTCGTAAAAATCCTTTTCTAAAATTCTTTCCTGACGGTTTGAGTTTTATATTTTTCGAGTCATTTTCAAAATTTCAATGCAATTTAATTCACGACACGAGTTAATTGCTCAAATTTTCAAATCAATTCCTTTTGAATTCCAAACGCGACGATTTGTCACGGAATTTTCAAATTTTCAATTTTAACTTCAGGTCATGTTGGTTAATTTTGATTTTCAAACAAATGCTTTACGTGTTTTCAACCTAATGCTTCTACGTGATTACGTTTTTGCGTATGTGCTATCTGTTGCCTGTTTTCTACACTAACGATGCAGGAACTGGTGCGAAGCAAAAGGAGAATCAACAGCCGACAGCGCTCCTCCGAAACACAACACAAAAAAGCCAAAAATCACAAAATGAACTACAATCCAAAAACACATATATACAAACCGCCTTACGCAAAATATCTAAAACAAACGTCTATCGTACAGACACTGGCCTAAAACAAACGTCTATCATACAGATACTAGCCTAAAACAAACGTCTGTCATACAGACACTGACCTAAGACAACGAACTGGGGGCTATCCGCCACCTACCGAACTAAGCACTCTCTATCTTCTCAAACGGAAAAGAAAGAGAGCAACAGGGGAAACAGAGGAGCAACAGTGAAAGCAGAGGAGGTTACCATGACGATAACCCTCCGCTCCTGCTCCATGACAAAAAAGAAGACAGTGTCTTGCAAACTTCGGATGATGAGGAGGCCAAGAACCATGATGCGATGCACCATTCCGATACTTAACCCCACTCATCAGCCACCCTGTCTATGAGCCACAACGAAAAGGACAAACCGGCCATATCAGCCGCCTATCCTCCTCTACGGAAGCATCCTCCACCACCGCCTCGAATACGGCAGCCTCCTCGGCCGCTACATCCCCTCCGGGATCGACTTCCTACTCCAAAGACTCAACAACGGACCCCATCGGTCCCAGACGATACCCTACGATCAAAAAACAAACAAAAAACGTCAGCTGAAATTTCGGCATTACGACGGCATGAAATGGATAAATCCAAAAACAAAAAAAACACAACCTGTAATACAAAAAACAAGGGGCAATCCCGCCCCAAACCATTCCAAAAAAAAGCACAAAAACGACTCGCCCCTCTTTTCAAGCAAAAGACGAGTCAAAACCACAAAACGGCATTTCAAGACCCATACAAGGTCTGCCAACAACCCAAAATACATTCCCGACACAATGGGGATTTTTCTACGGTTCAAAAAGGCAATTCATACGCTAATTTGAGCCCAAACCGGTCAAAATTAAAAGACGACCGCAAAAAGGCAAACGTGATTTTATCACGCCTCAGAGTGACCTAAAATACCAATAAGGTCCATTTCAAGGCAAACTGACTCAATTCAAGCCCAAACAGGCGCTTATTTTGTCAGACGTAAGACCGTCGCAAAAGGCAAAAACCTAATTTTGCCCACAAGCATCCAACGAAGGTCCTTAGATGGAAAACACGGGTTTTCCCAACTACAATGCAACCTAGTGGGACCCACTACCCAAGAAAATAAACTTGGCATTGTGAAATGAGACGGTTTCTCGCCTTACTCACGTTTTTCGAGCATAGGGAGCGGGAACGGGGACCAAAATGCAAACTAAAAGCACCCCTATACTCCTAAATAGGTTTCTAACCTAATGCAAACATCAATTTCACTCGAAATTGGCTCAATCAAAAACGCCCAATTCGATTTTTTAGGGCAAAATTTCGCCCTAATTCAATCAAGCTAAAATCGACAAATTTGAAAGGATTCTAGAGGAAATACTTACCTTGAGATGACATTTATTGATAATAGCACAAGCAAAAGCAAGCTAAAAGGTCCTTTAATGGCAATTTTGGCGAGATTTTGAGGTTGAAGATGAATAATCATCCGCAACTCAACCTCGCGTCTTTTTAACAGAAAATAGGGAAGCCGGCTTCTATCGCCAGATGGCTCGCGCCTAGACCAGGCCTCCCCTTTTCTTTTTCAGCGAAATTTGGGCTTTGGCCCAATTTTCCATGACAAATTCCAAAATTTTCGTTGACGATATTGAATATTGTCATTTCCTCAAAAACAAACAAAACCAAATAGTGAAAATTCAAATTCACTATTTCTTTCAAATGTCAACGGCGGCACATAAACCGTCACTTCAATCAATAGTGAAGATTCCAAATTCACTATTTCTTACAAATGTCAACGGCGGCACATAAACCGTCACTTCAATCAATAGTGAAGATTCCAAATTCACCATTTATTTCAAATGTCAACGGCGGCACATAAACCGTCACTTCAATAGTGAAGAATCCAAATTCACTATTTCTTTCAAATGTCAACGGCGGCACATAAACCGTCACTTCAATCAAGTAGTGAAAATTCCAAATTCACTATGTCTTTCAAATGTCAACGGCGGCACATAAACCTTCACTTCAATCAATAGTGAAGATTCCAAATTCACTATTTCTTTCAAATGTCAACGGCGGCACATAAACCGTCACTTCAATAGTGAAGATTCCAAATTCACTATTTCCATCACATGTCAACAGCGGCACATAAACCGTCACTTCAAACGCTATAGCAAACTCAAATTTGCTATTTTCCTTCAAAATTAAAACAAACGGCGATCAAAACCGCCACTGCAAATTCAAGCCGACGAATGGTGAAAATTCCAAATTCACTATTCCTTCAAATACCCAAAGAGGGGCTTCCTCGCGGAACCCACTCATTCCAAAATGGTGATAGTGAAAATCCATACTCACTATTTCCCCAGCGGCATCACGAGTTCGCTACTTTCAAAACAAGCCCGTTTGGCACGGCTATTCCCATGGTCCATTAACCGACCGTGTCATGTCTGGCGAGCCTTTGTCCGCACCCTTTCAAGGACAGATCCCGAAGATGCCTCGGGTACATATCCTTGTCGCGGCCGGCGAGCCTTACAACGCATCGCGGCTGGCGAGCCCTCCTCACATACGCACCACGGTTGGCGAGCCTTTCTCCGCACCCTTTCAAGGACAGATCCCGAAGATGCCTCGGGTACATTTCCTTATCGCAGCTGGCGAGCTTTACAACGCATCGCGGCTGGCGAGCCCTCCTCACATACGCACCACGGCTGGCGAGCCTTTGTCCGCACCCTTTCAAGACAGATCCCGAAGATGCCTCGGGTACATTTCCTTATCGCGGCCGGTGAGCCTTACAACGCATCGCGGCTGGCGAGCCCTCCTCACATACGCACCACGGCTGGCGAGCCTTTGTCCGCACCCTTTCAAGGACAGATCCCGAAGATGCCTCGGCTACAATTCCTTGTCGCGGCTGGCGAGCCTTACAACGCATCGCGGCTGGCGAGCCCTCCTCACATACGCACCACGGCTGGCGAGCCTTTGTTCGCACCCTTTCAAGGACAGATCCCGAAGATGCCTCGGGTACATTTCCTTGTCGCGGCTGGCGAGCCCTCCTCACATACGCATCAGGGCTGGCGAGCCTTTGTCCGCAACCTTTTAAGGACACATTCCGAAGACGCCTCAGGTACATTTCCTTGTCGCGGCTGGCGAGCCTTACAACGTATCGCGGCTGGCGAACCCTCCTCACATACGCACCACAGCTGGCGAGCATTTATTCGCAACCATGCAAGGACATATCCGAAGATGCCTCAGTTATGACTCCTTCTTATGGTTGGCGAGCCTTCGTACGTAGTCTAATGGACTTTAAAACGACCCGCACGGACAGTCGACGGACTTTAAAATGTTCCCGACGACAGGTCCTTTGACTCGTACCCTCGAGTCGCCTTGGCGTCGCTCTTCCCGACGGCAAGTCCTTGGCCTGAATCCTTTCGAGCCGCCTCGACGTCGCTTGGGTCTTCATGTTGTAATCTTCGATTGACCTGGGGACTCTACTTTGACTTTCGCCCTGTCCAAGCCTCAGTCAAAGTGGGCGCTCTGTAGATACCCAGTATCTGCTGAGACTCCAACAAACACCCGATGATTATCGGACTACAACATGTTTTGGAATCGTAGCGTTTGATCGACAGTTTGTGTACAACTTTACGTCGGAAAACTTAAAACGATTTCGAAAATAAAACATTTCAAAACATTTCAAAAATACCTGGAGTGTTTAATGCACGGCGACGGGGTCGCAATGACACTAACTAGAGTCAAAACCGACACCGGACCAAAAACCGACTCAAAAATTCAAATCCCGACTTCAACAACGAGTCAAACCGAGTCAAACACAAAAACAAAATATCTCAAAGCCTTCTATGCTAAGTTTTCCCGGATTCATGTTGGTCAAGTACCAAACATGTGACTACAAAACCTAGGATAGAACAAATCATGATTGCGTTTGTTGTGATAGTGACAACACAACTCGAAGTGCCGCGACGTGGCTCGCGCCTCTTTGAGCAGCCAAGGTGGCCACGTCGCTCAAAACTCACACAACCACTCATTCTCCTGTAAATACCCCTCAAATGTCGCCCATTTGAGTTTTACGCGAGTGTCCGCCCCCTCTTTTCTCCCTTAAAATTTTCGACTCGACTTCTAAAGTCACAATCCGATGCGTATTTACGACCTACCGATCGTAAACACGAGCCTTACACATTGTTTGGTACCGTCATCGTGCATTAAACCACTTGACCTACCACTTCGACCACTACACCATCACTAAACTTTTAAAACACTCTTTTTACTTACCAAAACGGTTTTAAACCGAGTTTTTTCCGATCAAACGAGTTATTACACTTACGTCGGTCACTCGCCATAACCAAACATGTAAGTATGAGGGTGTAAAACTCCTCTTTTATTATGTTTTCATTTGTTTCATGACTTTAACATGCTAAAACATGCATAACATGAACCAAAACATGGAATAAACGAGCCAAAAACAGTTTTTGTCCGAGGCGAAAGCCCCTTAGGTCGCCAAATGGCTCGCGCCTAAATGGGGTGCTCAGACCAGAGATCAACCGTGTTTGTTCTCGTCATTTCCCTCAACCCATTTTTCATATTTGTAATCGGTTTTTACCATTTCAAGTATTTTCGAAACCTTTTTGTTTCATTTCACATGTTTTAACCATAAAACATTTTTCACCCTTGGTTCTTCATACCATGACGGTTAAATCCGTGTTTCGGTGATAATATTTGGTTAATGACATTTAGAAGGTATTTTAAAGCTTTTTATTTCATTTCTTCACATTTTTCAAACAAACATATTAGTCACCAACACAAAATCATCCTTGGTTCTACATACCATGCCGGATTTTAACCCGGGTACGATGACGAGTATCGACTAATTACATTCGAAATGGATTTAAAACAATTAGTCCACAATCATTTGTCAAAACTATTCATGTCAAGTTTGTCAAATCAAACCCGACATAGAATATTATCAAATAATGATGATTATTCGGATCTAGTTCTTCAAATCAACAAATGCGGTCTAAACGAGCCTTTCAAAGTCAAACCGGGTTCAAACACCCATTTTCAACACGTTTTATAACGTTTTCTAAAATGTCGAACACGGCATACAACCGTTGGCTTTGGCCCCGCCTCAAGCAGGCTCCTCATTTCTCACTTTCAAAACCAGAGGGAGACCCCTTACACCGCCGGCTGGCTCGCGCCTCTTATAGCCGTCTGGTACAGGGCCTATTTTCTTCCAGCATTAGTCTAGGACGATCCCGACTCCGGTTAACCCGGATATAGGACGGATCAGATGACTATTCAATTATTCAAAATCATATTTGTAAAATGCCTTACTAAGACAAATGGATCATGTTATGCACCCTAAACCTAATACGGTAAATGGATGTTTAATTTCCGTCTTGCATGCAAATCAACCATTAATCCAACTCGACATCTTATACTTGATATTTGCATTAAATCAACCGACTTAGAAAGCTCTCACATGTTAGGTTTAAATTATTGGATGTGCATTCATGCATTTAAACCGTTTTATCAATTTTTGCATTCAACCAACCAAGATCGATTAGTAGAGGCCGCTAAACACGGGCGGTATTAGGTGTCTGATTAAAGGGCTTCCCAATACGTACCTTCACCTCTCACTCAGAAACTTTGGATAGTGGACGACCTTATCCAGGGCGTACGAGAGTCATTCTAGAGATAGGATGCTAAAGAGGGACGATTTCCTTATCTTTAGTACCTATGTCAAACGCTGCTTTGTGCTTCGATTTGACCGAGGTTTAAAGTGGAATTCGAACGGGTTCCAGGCATCCCACAAATGCTTGGTGGCGACTCCGAACATCTCTAATCGTTTCGAGTCCCTTACCGAGACAAAACCGACCGATCTAAAACGATCCGGTCGAAAGCATTTTTACGCCGCCGAGCGTGGCTTTCAAAAGACCGCTATACGTCCACAGATTGGCTAGGCGTGTAGGTGGGCCATGTCCACACAAATGTGTATGCATCAAACATATTATTCAAACATATTATCGAGAGCAAGGCAAAAACTAGAATTGGTGCTTAGTACGAAAGTTCCTTGCTCCCATTATGTGACTTCATAGTTGAAAGTTGAAACTGCAACTTCCGAGTCAAATTGATTCTAAATAATGATACAACAACTCAAAATAGTTCATTGATTTGACTTTGCTGATGTTCATTGTAAAGTAGCAGTGGAATAGTCTGATGCTAGTTTTACAATGGGTCATCCAGGAATAGCCTTTCTGTATTGTTAACTCAGGGGTAAGGCTGTCATACACTTCCTTAACTCGTCATATGTGAGAGCCCTTAGCTGTTGATTATGCTCCAGTTAATATAGTTGTAACTACAATTCTACAAAGAGAAAGTCAGTAGGAAGCTCTGTTGTGATAAGTTAAGAGAAAGGGAGATAGATTGGCGGGAGGCTTTAGGGCAGAGTGAAGGCATATAGTTAATATCTTGTTGAAACATTTCATTTTCTGAACTAAAGGTCTCTCTTATTACCTGCTACATCCATACTTATGACATGTCGTCATTGCCGGAGGTCTGGGGGTTGTAACAGCTACTATGATTCATTTTATCATCAATATTGGTCGCCAAATCGCAAGATAAATCGGACGATCATTTCTCGAGAGACAAGGAAAGTACATCTAGATTTGTTCCAATGTGGTAGCATAAAAACCCTTAGTGGAGTTCAATGTTCTTTCTCACCCTATTATTATATTTTGTGGAAATCTTGTAACTAGTGTGTATACATTGCAGAATTAGTTGACAAGAAATCGGATGGAGACGTCATTGTCCTCTAAATGTGATACAGGACAAAGGAGAACCCACCCCAAAAGCTAGCTCAAAGGGTGGTAGAGCCCTTGTCCTATATAAATCTCACATAAACCCCTCATTTGATCGATGTGGGACTCATGTCCCATACCATGCAATGGGATCAGTCCTGTAACAAAATGACTGCTCAGAATCCCAAAAAAATTGTACATCCAATTTTTACATGTTTGGACCTTCGAAGTTTAACTTGCAGTTGAGCCAGAATATAAAGAATTTTTATTGTAGACATAGAATGTTTCTTTGAAGAAGATGCCTGATTTTTCTTCACGTCTGTCTTTACTTCGGATTTATGAAGACCACTCCTTAAATTGTTGTTTCACTTTTAAAGATAACATAGTAATTGTCATCGCTAAATCGCAGGAAGGTATGAATCTGTTCTTCTGTGAAGATTCTGCTAACTCTGAGATGGTGAAAATTTATCAAGATGATGTTGAGGAGGAAATCAATTATTGGAAATACACTCTGATGGCGACGGTTTTGGGAGCTAAACCTAAGATACAACAATTGGATGCTTATGTTAAGAAGTACTGGCTCAACATCTCCTCTTTTGTAATCCAACATTATAGGAAAAATTGGTTCAGCTTTCGATTCCATTCTGAAGAGAATATGAATACTGTTTTGAAAGGGGGGCCTTGGAATATGGGAGCTCATACAATGATCCTTAAACAATGGACACCCACCTTTGCACAAGATATGGATACCACAACTACTATTCCTATATGGATCCTATTCCCTAGCCTTGACCCTTTCCTATGGTCTAGTGCTGCCCTTAGTAGGCTTGTTAGTAAAATTGGCAGACCTCTATTTGCTGACCTTACTACTACTTGCAAGGCCAAACTATCAATTGCTAGAGTGATGGTTGAAGTGGATATCTCACAATCATTACCTGAGGAGGTTTTTCTCACCACATCATATCATGAGCTTATATCTCAAAAGGTTGTCTATGAATGGATGCCTTAGTATTGTGAGGATTGTAAGAAATTGGGTCACACTAAGACTTATTGTAGACTGAATAAGGCCAAGAAAGTCTATTAGCCTACAGCTAAGTCTGCTACCTCTGCTCCTTTACCAACTGCTAAGGCCTCAAAATGCTTTGAGCTAGGTTCACATGTACCTGTACAGGATGTGCAAGTTATTACTACTGAGATTGGGGAGAGCTCAGGATGCTCACAACTAGGCTCTACCCCCTCTCAGTGTTCTGACTTGCCTTATGTTGGGCATAAGGACTCAGTATGCCTGAAGCTAGGGCAAAAAGCAGATGGAAAGCAGCAAAGGAAGCTGGTCAAATATATCATCAGGGCTAAGCAAATAAAAGATGCCTTGGATACATCTAATACTTTTGATGTTCTCTCTGACTTTTCTGGATTGAAAGTGCTCTTAACTGCAATTGATATGGTCATTTCATCCTCCCTCCCCCCTCCCTCCCCCCTATGAAAGTCTCCACCTGGAACATTAGGGGATTCAATGATCCCCTAAAGCACCAAGGAGTTAGGAGGTTCTTGGCTATTAATAAACCTGATCATTTTGGACTTCTAGAAACTCATGTTAAGGAACATAAGGCTACTACTATTATAAACAAGTTCGCCAACACTGCTTCACTAAACACTAAAACCTCAACCAACACTGCTTCACCCCTAAGTCCTTCTAGAGATTGCTACAGGGCGGCCTATCTAGCGTAATATCACACCTTAACTTTTAAGGTCTAGACATGGGATTCTGATATCACCTTGTTTACCAACCATTTCGTGCTTGGGCCGCATCAAGCTTAAGACCCCATTCCTCACCACATTACAAGTCGTAACCCATCGGCTTAAACCCCACAAATACAAGCTCCAGATTTTTATCTGTCAAACAAACCTCTTATTACCGGGCTCCATATTCTATAATGTCGAAGCCATTTTCACCCTGACACAGATGCGGGGTCTTCAAAAAATTGCTCCCCACAACGGGACATGCCCATTTCATTCTTAGAGTCCACTTTTTAGTGTGCTCGTGTTACAAGAAACATTTTCACAAACTACACCTCTTCGATTCATGATCAAGGAAGAATTCTCTCCAGTCAACTTTCGAGTCACCAAACGGAATTTACCGTCGTGGCCCTCGGCTCCAGATTTTTATCTGTCAAACAAACCTCTTATTACCAAGCTCCATATTCTATAATGTTGAAGCTATTTTCACCCTGGCCCAGATACGGAGTGTAATACTCCACTGAACTGAAGAAGTTATTCGGATGGGGTATCCCCTTGAAGAGGTCCATTGATAGGCTTAAAATCTGACTAGTGCTTAAAGGGATTGTAAGTACTACTCATATAAACAAAGTGCACTTTCTTTTCTGGTTATCCATGCAAAAGAACTCCACAGTTAAGCGTGTTAAGCGTGCTTGGCTGAGAGTAGTCTTAGGATGGGTGACCTCCTGGGAAGGTTCCCGGGATGCGCATGAGAGAGGACAAAATGCGCTGGAAAGACCCGTGTTGATCTGTGGGCCATGTACACAACCTGGCGAGATACCGTGACTGATCGCTCCCGACCCTAGGTTTGGGCCGGGGTGTTACACGGAGTCCTCGAATGCTTAGCTACCGAGAACGGGATATACCCAATCTACCCTTAGGGTCCACTTTTTAGTGTGCTCACATGATAAGGAACATTTTCACAAATTAGACCTCTTCGATTCATAATCAAGGATTAATTCTCTCAAATCAATTTTCTAGTCACCAAACTGTTAGGTTCATATACCTATTATTAGACATTTCTAATAGTGATTTAATCAACATATTAAATTTGTCATAGTGGATCTAGTGCATGCATAACAAAATAAAAGAATAAGGAAGGAAAAACAATGTTCCTTACATTGTTGTATGACACGAAATGGGCACAAGTAAGGTCTCCTACCTTCACTTGTTCTTGAGCTATGATAAGTATTAGAATGATCCTCCAAGACTCTATATTAGGAGCCTGATAAGTAGTATTTTAGTCGCTTTTTATCCCGCATTTATATCTTTATCCGACTCGATTTTTGCGTGCTTAATTGATCAAGAAGCTCATTTTATTTACTAATTTATAATAATTAGTCCTCTTAGTCATATTTAATAATTAGTCGTATTTTTATTATAATATTCGTATTGTTATTATTTTACTAATTTATAATAATTAGTCGTATCGGTTAGATTTAATTATTAGTCGGGTTTTTATACAATATTAATATTATTCTTATTTTATTAATACAATGTGTAGGTGAGACAAAATAATGAGACGAAAGCACGAGCCAAGTTGAGTTGAAAAGGAATCGAGACGGGTCAAAGAGCAAAGCGGGAATCAAATGAAAGTCAAAACAAATGTCAAAGGTTGACTTTGACAAATCGTATCACACAACATTCATCCTCAATTTCATATCACTAATTTCACCCTCCATTAACCTCGTGCACCTCCTCCATCATCTTCATCATCCATTCAATGCGATAACAACCCCCGTTCACCACCAACATTCACCAATCCAGAAACTCGACACCAACAACAGCCCAACATCACCTGCATCACTCCACCGCCATCAACCAAGTGCACTCCTCTGTCCCCCGCAACCGACAACGACAGCAGCAATCCACGCCTTCATTCACTATCACCATTCATACTAGCTTCAATCATGAATCACGACAAACCAACTCATGCAGCTCATCTCCATCCTCCATTAATCCACCATCAACAACCTTCCCCTGAATTTTAAACAACCCAGCAACCATCTCATCTACCTCACATTACCACGATACCAACCACCATTCATTTACCATCACCAACCCATTAACCACCTTCCATCATCATCTCCATTATCATTCACCAACCCGACATCAAACTCGACTTCAACTAACACCATCCTCCACCTACACCACCACGACAAACAAAACCACCACCATTTACCCCGACATCACCATCGCCAAGCACCATTATCAACAGCGGCAAGCTCGCATTCACCATCATCAACAACTCCATCACCGACAACCTGCATCAACAATTCATTCGCGCATCTCCGGACACGGGATCGAAACTGAGCTTTTATGAGCTTTTGTTGCCTATGCCGGTTGCCCGGCAGCCGACACACCGGCACACAGCACCATTTCCATTTCTCTCGTCAATTGTGTCTCTATGTCGGTTGCCCGGCAGCCGCCTCACCGGCTCCCGCACCCAGTCCAAATTCTGTTCCTTTAATTTTGAAGTACTCGCTGTCGATGACCATGTCCGGCGCCGGTTGACCGGCAGGCACACCCTTGCTGCGATATTGCGTTTTCCCCTTCTTGTTTGTGTCGATGTCTTTGTTTGGAGGCTTTGTGTCGATTAGTTTTTATAATTAGGATTAGGATTATTATTATTATCATTAGTATATTATTATAATTATTAGTATTTCTATTAGAGTTAGTATTATTATTAGATTATTATTATCATTGGTTAATCTAATTGGATTTGTAATTAGAGGGGCTATATAAAGCACTCCTCTCATATTCATACAACACACATTACATTAGACTAGAAATTAGAATAGCTTAGATTATTACTCTCTCAATATTGTAGAACCCTAATATTTCCTTTCTCATTTTCATTCAATAAAAAGTTGTAATCTTCCTTTAATTAATAGTTTAATTCTTCTTTAGTTCATCCAAGTTTTTCATTTCTCAATAGTTTACAATTAGTATTTTGGGTTATATTTGGAAGACAAGAAGAAATTCATCTTCCATTATTATCCAAGCTTGGTACTTTCTTCTTAGTTGGTATAATTCTCATCCTTTGCTTATATTTACTTCATTAGTTTACATCTTTTATGTTGGTTAATTGTTATTTACTCAAAGTTACAATCTTTATCATGTTTACCATGCTTGTTTGTATTTTGTTGGAAATTATTGGTAATTTCTCACCCATGAACATGAGTGAGTAGTCTCATCTAAGGTCATGGGGGAACTTGGGTGATTAAAAGGGGTAAAATTGGGTTATTAACATTTGAAATTGGGTAATTAATTGGTCTTACTCTTGTGCATATGAAGTGCTCGATGAAATGTTTGAACGAAAGTTTGAGTCTTTTATTAGCATGTTTAACTTATCTTGGTGCATTATGCTATTGGATGGTTTTAGAAGTGTTTAAATGAGATGCTTAAATGAAAGTTGGAGCCTTTCTTAGACATATTTGATCCATCTTGGTGTCTATGCTATTAGATAGTCTTTATGCATGATTGTGATGAGTTTGTCTCAACTAAGTGAAAGCTTGTTTGTAAACCCTTACTCTCATGCCTATGATATGTTTGATGGATTGCTTAAATGAAAGTTTGAGTCTTTCATTGTCATGTTTAGTCTATCCTAGGTCGAAAGAGAATGGAAGGCCTATATGGCATGGTCGAGACGAGTTTTTCTTACTAAGTGAATGCTTGTTGGTTAGCTATAATTGACTAAGAAATTAGGATTAATCATAGGCCTTTATCATTACCCATTTCTTATTAACAACCTTCTCTTCTCCGACTTACCCAAGTGAACCCAAGGACCTTAGTTTCAATTCATTTGATTAGAAGCAATTTTCATTTAGCTTAATTTTATATCTCATTTGCATCTTAGTTTACAATTAATCAACCTCTTTCATTTATTTGACTAAACTAAAGACTTAAACCGACCAAGTATCAAATCCCCGCCATCTTTGTGTTCGACCCCGATTAAATACTACCTTTTAGTTGGGTTTTATAAAATTTTTTTGGTACCGGAAGTGACGGCAAAAACCGGTCATCAAAATGGCGCCGTTGCCGGGGATGGCATTAGGTTATGCTTAGTTAGTTAAAGTCTTAGACTTAGTCTTTACTTGTTTTCTTGTTTGAGTAGTTACTTGTTTCTTATAGAGTGATTGTGTTATTGCTTACCCCTAGTGCCTCAAAGTACTAGGAGGCTAACGGTTTGTTGATGTATATGCCTAGAGGAAACGGTAATCTTTTGCTTAGTGACCCGGAATCGGAAAGGCTCTTTAGCGCTTTAAGAAGAAGGACCTTAGCAAGGATTGAGAATTCCGACTTGGCAACTTTAAACCAAGCTAGCACATCCACCCAATCGCACCAAGAAACCTTTACCAAAGAACAACCAAACAACACAATTTATCCCTTCTTACAAAATCCTGTTTACAATTTTTAACCACCTACAAATACCCACCACAAAGCCAAACATGAATCAAGAAACATTCAACCACGGTTACCACGGTTACCAAGACTTCTACCATGAAAATCAAGGGAACCAAGTCAATCAAGGTTTCAATCAAGGGTACCAAGATCACAATTGCAATGAAAACTATTAAAGTTTTGACCAAGGGTACAACCAAGGGTACCAAGAGCAAGGGTACAACCAAGGTTATCAAGACCAAAATTTCAATCAAAACTATCAAGGATTTAACCAAGGCTTTCAACAAGGCCAAGGTTCAAATTTTCAAAACCGGTACAACCATGACTCTCATTTCTCACTTGCCAACCAATCTTCCAATCAAGAGCCACCACCTCAAGCAAGCAATTTCTTGGGAGATGCTCAATATGACAAATTGTTTAAGATGATAGAAGACTTGGCAAGTTCAACTCTAGAAAGCATGAATAGCTTCTCCGCCCATCAAAAATTTCTTGAGACCCAAGTCTTTGAAAACATAAAGGAACTCTATGCCTCCTAAAGTACCCTTATCCGTCTAATGGGTTCCAAAGCTCTTGTTGACCCTCAAACACCACCGGATGAATTTTTAGGACAAGGGCAAAATGCTAAGGATCCTATAGAGGTAAATGAGGTCAACACAATCATTGTGGGAGGATAAGTGGCAATGGAAGAAGCATGCATGTCCCCTAATCTTGGTGATGAGTCAATGCCAATTACATTTGAAGTGATTGAAGAGAATGATGAACCGATTGTATCAACTACCTCCGAAGTTGTTGATCAAAGAAGGTATGAAAATGAGGATGAGTTTGTTCTTGAAGAAATTATGGGGATAGAAGTTGAGAGAAAAGAAGTTGAAACCGATGATGAAGAAGAAGAAATGGTTATGTGGGAGGAAAACTCACCGAAAAAGCAAGAAGTTAGTGAGTTGGTTGTAGAGGAACCCGAGGTTACACCAAAACCTCTTCATGTGCCACTTTTACCTTTTCCTAAAAGGGTGGAAGTGGCCAATGAAGGCTCACATGTCGAGAAATTCTTTAACTTGGTGAAAATGATGGAAGTGACTCTTCCATCCACGGAAGAGACACCTCATTACACTAACTTTCTAGAGGAAGTTATCTCAAAGCAAAAGAATATCTATGATGATGAGGAAGGCCTCCCACCACCAATTCCTTCTAAAATTCATGAAGATGAAGTGTGTGTCAATGGCAAGTGTGGGGAAGCGGTTAGGACTTTGGAAATAGAGGTTGATGAATTTGAACTTGCCATACTTGGGGAGTTGAGGAGCCGTGAGAAAAACTATGATATTTGTAGTTTTGACACTAGCTTGGAAGATATTGAAACTCTCCTCTTTGGAAATGGTCCAATTCATTTAGAGGGTCAAGAAAATGAGGATAAAAATGACAACATCATGAACCTCAATGTTGAGAAGTTGACTCCTCCACCTCCCACCTCCTACCAATTTACTTGCCTTGATAAGCATGAAGATATTTCCCGACTTGATGAGTATAGCTCGGTCACATCAAGTAAAGAAACCTCAAAGAAGATTGATGAAAAAGGGGAGGGTGAAGTGTTGATGATAGAAGATGAAAAAGGAAAAGAGGATTGGAAGCTTGATGTTGGAAAGGATCACCCCAATGTCATCCCTCCCAAATTTGATTCTAGCACTAATACCCCTCCGAAAATGAAGCCAAGGGTTGAGAAGAAGAAACCAAAAAGATGGAGAAAGAAGGTGAAAAGAAAAGGGAAATTTGAGCCAAACTTTGAAAATGAAGAAGTTCTTGTCCATGACAAGAAGAAGCTTGAAGAAGAAATTGCTCGAAAATGGTCGGAAGTGCACCATGCCCGAAGCGGTGTACATGAAGTTTTGTCAAAGCTTGGGAGCTCTTGCTCCATGGAAAAGTTTGAAGTTGGTAAGGGAATAGCGGGATTCCAAGATGGTGATCCCGGTTGATTGAAGCCTCCTTGATGAAGAGGTTTGGTGGAGTTACTTAAGAACCACCGCATTGTATATAAATTCTCCTCCTTTTTAATTAAGTTTTTACCGCATTTTGCATTTAGTGACATGATCCGAATAGAAGTTAATCTAAATTATCTCTCTTTGCATTCATATAGTATAGTTGCATCATACTTCAATTCCGCATATAGAATAGATCCTGCATTGCATACCTATTTGAAAATCACAAAAAAATTGAAAAATCAAAAATCTCCAAAAAACATGTATTTCATTTCCAAATTTCCTCCACACATTTATTTCCATTGGAAATATGTAAATAAATAAGTGTGGGGAGAAAATTCTATCATTTAAAAATACAAAAAAATGTTATTTATTTTCAAATATTCAAAAAAATCCAAAAACATGTCCTTTAATTTTGAAATTCAAAAACCAACAAAAATATGTTATTTCATTTCAAAAACAAATTTCAAAAATCCAAAAATATGTTCTTTATTTTTCCTATTCTCTCCCGATACTTTGTTCTATTGAGGACAATGTAAATTTTAAGTGTGGGGAGGGAAATATCCACTTTGTGAATATTTATTTATAATTGTATATATTTACCTGTTAATTTGAGAAAATTACAAAAATGCCTAAAAATTCAAAAAAACTCCAAAAATATTGCATTGTTTATATTATATGTATTGCATTTGTCCTAACCATTTTGATAGGCAACACATGAATCATCGGAGAAGACGCTTGGTAAAATTCTTCCATTTTTTTCTCCTTTATCCTTCCTTTTCTTTTTGTATATATAAGCATGGAGAAGGACGGCATGGAGAAGGACGGGATATGTGATGTGGGTGTTCCCTTTGGGAACCGTTTTGGATATATGTGTGTTATTGGTGTGTTGTTAGGACTAGATATTTGTTGCATATAGAATAGAATTGTGTATATATATATATATATATATATATATATATATATATATATATATATATAGATTTAGGATCCGGTGAGAACGAACACTCGGTGAGAACGGTGAGAACGAATATATACCTCACATCTAACTAATTGACTCTCCTCCTAACATATAATCACGTGCTCCATTAAATTATTCACACACAACCCTCCCTGCCTGACATTTACCTTCGACCGTCATCACCCAAACAATGAACCTCTGACGCTGATGAATTGTCGTCGTTGACCACCTATAATGCCGGCGTCGGCCAGACGGCCACACAGTTACATTTACACTATCTCCGACGATTCAAGTACACGTTAAAAACTACCACACCTCATCTGCCGCAAAAAACTACTATAGGTTCGTCACCGTGGATCTAACTCCAGCGACCCAATTACACGTCATCGTTGAAATATTCAGACGCCGGCCACTCCGACTCAACTATTAAGTTAGCCGCGCACCCTGTTCCAACGCCAGCCTTTCAATGACACCATTAATCTCATGCACCGCTATCGCCACCACCACCAGAACGGCGCCTCCCCCAACCACACAAACGACGACAAAGCCGCGACTTCTCTAATCTTGGACGATCAACCTCAAAATCATTTCCTATTTGATCCAGGTATTGTCTCAACCAAATTGCGCTCAAATCAGGGGTATGGAGATTAGAATATTTATTGATTAAAATTAGCACAAATCTACACTAATTTTTGATGTGTGTACACTAATCTCTTATGTATCTAGCCACTATTTTAATGTATCTATACATAGATACACACAATTAGTCATTAGGTACATCGAAATTGGTTTGAGATACATCAATAAGTAAACCAGATACACTAATTGAGTTCCTCAAGTTGAGTTCCTCAGTTACCATCTCTGCCCTTCATCGACGACGAAGTGGTTAGCTGACGCTGAAGTGGTGCCGAGTCTTGTCGCGCATCAAGGTTCGAGATTCGTGGTCTGTTGACGAAGTGGTGTTTGATAATGTCGCCGACGAAGGGAACAACGAATTGTTAAAAAAAGGGAAGAGGAAGAGAGAAAGGGGAAGATAAGGGTAGAACTCCGGCAGAAATAACGGAAAAGATTGATTGTGGTGGTGTTCTCCGGCGTCGACTGTGTGGTAGTGTTCGCCGGCATGCATCTGCTGTGGTAGTGACTGGTCGCCTGACTACTGGTTTTGGACTAATTTGAGAGAGGATAATTAGATTGGGTTTGGGCTGGGTTTTTCTAATATTTGGTTTAGCGTGTGATGTAAACGTGGGTCAATGATTAAAGGTCTAATAAAGGGTGTTCTCACCGTTCTCACCGAGTGATCGTTCTCACCGGATCTTGACTCTATATATATATATATATATATATATGTTCACTCTTGCATTCACATAGCTTGTGCATATGTTTAGTTGCATTTCATACACGTTGCATCTTGTTTATAAATATTAGCATAGGGAGTCTAAAAGTGGAGGGCATATGTTGCCAATGATGTTAATTTGTTTTGCCCTTGTCATTTTCCTTTTGATAGCTCGTACCTCTTGATAACACATGTTAGGGTTTTTGCTTGCAAAATCCGGAAGTCTAGATTAACAACCAAGTTGCGACCACCTTGTGAGACCGTATTAGGCCCGAGACTTGACTTAGGCTCGACATAACTACTAAAATGTGAGGATAGAGCCTCCATATGGCCGGTCCATCAAACCGGTCCCGTTTAGGTCATGAGAGTAGTTCTCCTTACGTGGTATGTCATGTCAAAACGCATAAGTATGGAGCTCATTCCTTACCGTAGAAGTGTCGGTGTGCATATTGAGACAATTTTGTTCAAATAAAATAACCTCATAATAGCCAAATAAGCTTTTGTTATACCCTTGAGTCAATTGTTTCCTTTTATTAACCCATTTTGAGCCTAAACCTTATCGTTTTTATTGCCAACAAAATAACTACATCCCATAAACAACTCACCTTGGTTGAGTAGTTCGTCATTGTGGTTCTTTTGTGGAGTATATTTGGGTTGAAATTTTGACTCACCTTGAGGTGTATGATCTTGATGTCGCATGAGTGAAATGTAACTTTGTCTACTTTTGTCTAATAAGAGGTGCACAAGTCATGAAAAATGCAAGAAAGAAAATCAAATAGAAAAGGAAAAAAATGAAGAGGAAAAACAAATAGAAAAAGAGAAAAATGAAACGAAAACAAAAAGAAAAGATTGTTGTATTTGTGTTCAATAAAAGGTGGATGGATTTGCAATTTAGTCATATTTTGAAAAGAATGAAATGAATGGTTAGAAATGACAATCTTTGCCATATTTTGTGAAAGAATTCTTTTGCATTGGTACGGTTTAGTGAATTGGTTGGATGTGGCGACTACTCAATCCGATAGCCTCACATGTCATAAAACGGTGTTTGCACTGATCCCTTTTCACCTAACCCAAGCCCCATTACAACCCGATTGTCTCTTGTATGTGCATCATTTGGCATTTCTCTTGCGGATATTGGATATAGTACCATATTAAATTGCGGGCATGCTTCGCAAGTCGAGTTAGGAGAGTGATTTTGGTTACTTTTTGTCTCAAAAATCACCCCGTTCTTTCTTTGAGTGACTAGTGAAACCCGTGAGAGTCGGCCTTTGGTCTCCTTTTGGTCAAAGGTTTGATATGGAGTCGAATCTTGTGTGTGTCGTGTCATTCTTGGGAGTATAGCGAAGTACTTCTCCTTTCCCGCCTAGAATTTGTTTCTTTGGCATCTTCGTGTTGTCAATATTGGTTACTTGAGCTAGAATTAGGGGATAGACACCTTGGTATGACCCGGAGACGACATCTTCCACTATAGATTCTCTTTGTTCGGCTTTGAAAACTCTGCTTGATTGAGGCAAGTGTGTGCATTTTGATCGGTTCATTTCTATGCATAATATGTTAGTTGAGTGCCTATTTGAACCAAAATTTTGTAGCAAGACCTTACTTGCCTTGCAATAGGGCACTTCACCTCATATGTGTCAAATTGTGAGTTGAAAGGGCTACGGGTGTAGCTAAACCCGATTCGGATTTTATGATAAAACATTTGCTACTTGCTTATTTTATATTAAGGGTCGTAGCTTAATTAATGAGCTTACTCGAGGACGAGTAAAGTTTAAGTGTGGGGAGATTTGATAAGTAGTATTTTAGTCGCTTTTTATCCCGCATTTATATCTTTATCCGACTCGATTTTTGCGTGCTTAATTGATCAAGAAGCTCATTTTATTTACTAATTTATAATAATTAGTCCTCTTAGTCATATTTAATAATTAGTCGTATTTTTATTATAATATTCGTATTGTTATTATTTTACTAATTTATAATAATGTCGTATCGGTTAGATTTAATTATTAGTCGGGTTTTTATACAATATTAATATTATTCTTATTTTATTAATACAATGTGTAGGTGAGACAAAATAATGAGACGGAAGCACGAGCTAAGTTGATTGAAAAGGAATCGAGACGGGTCAAAGAGCAAAGCGAGAATCAAATGAAAGTCAAAACAAATGTCAAAGGTTGACTTTGACAAACCGTATCACACAGCATTCATCCTCAATTTCATATCACTAATTTCACCCTCCATTAACCTTGTGCACCTCCTCCATCATCTTCATCATCCATTCAATGCGACAACAACCCCCGTTCACCACCAACATTCACCAGTCCAAAAACCCGACACCAACAGCAGCCCAACATCACCTGCATCACTCCACCGCCATCAACCAAGTGCACTCCTCTGTCCCCCGCAACCGACAACGACAACAGCAATCCACGCTTTTATTCACCATCACCATTCATACTAGCTTCAATCACGAATCACGACAAACCAACTCGTGCAACTCATCTCCATCCTCCATTAATCCACCATCAATAACCTTCCCCTGAATTTCAAACAACCCAGCAACCATCTCCTCTGCCTCACATTACCACGATACCAACGACTATTCATTCACCATCACCAACCCATTAACCACCTTCCATCATCATCTCCATTATCATTCACCAACCCGACATCAAACTCGACTTCAAACAACACCATACTCTACCTACACCACCACGACAAAAAAAACCACCACCATTTACCCCGACATCACCATCGCCAAGCACCATTATCAACAACGGCAAGCTCGCATTCACCATCATCAACAACTCCATCACCGACAACCTGCATCAACAATTCATTCGCGCATCTCTGGACTCGGGTTCGAAACTGAGCTTTTATGAGCTTTTGTTGCCTATGCCGGTTGCCCGGCAGCCGACACACCGGCACACAGCACCATTTCCATTTCTCGCATCAATTGTGTCTCTATGCCGGTTGCCCGGCAGCCGCCTCACCAGCTCCCGCACCCAATCCAAATTGCGTTCCTTTAATTTTGAAGTACTCGCTGCCGGTGACCATGCCCGACCGCCGGTTGACCGGCATGCACACCCTTGTTGCGATATTGCGTTTTCCCCTTCTTGTTTGTGTCAATGTCTTTGTTTGGAGGCTTTGTATCGATTAGTTTTTATAATTAGGAATATTATTATTATTATTATTATTATTATTATCATTAGTATATTATTATAATTATTAGTATTTCTATTAGAGTTAGTATTATTATTAGATTATTATTATCATTGGTTAATCTAATTGGATTTGTAATTAGAGGGGCTATATAAAGCACTCCTCTCATATTCATACAACACACATTACATTAGACTAGAAATTAGAATAGCTTAGATTATTAATCTCTCAATATTGTAGAACCCTAATATTTACTTTCTCATTTTCATTCAATATCAATAAAAAGTTGTAATCTTCCTTTAATTAATAGTTTAATTCTTCTTTAATTCATCCAAGTTTTTCATTTCTCAATAGTTTACAATTAATCTTTTGGGTTATATTTGGAAGACAAGAAGAAATTCATCTTCCATTATTATCCAAGCTTGGTACTTTCTTCTTAGTTGGTATAATTTTCATCCTTTGCTTACATTTACTTCATTAATTTACATCTTTTATGTTGGTTAATTGTTATTTACTCAAAGTTACAATCTTTATCATGTTTACCATGCTTGTTTGTATTTTGTTGGAAATTGTTGGTAATTTCTCACCCATGAACATGAGTGAGTAGTCTCATCTAAAGTCATTAGGGAACTTGGGTGATTAAAAGGGGTAAAATTGGGTTATTAACATTTGAAATTGGGTAATTAATTGGTCTTACTCTTGTGCATATGAAGTGCTCGATGATATGTTTGAACGAAAGTTTGAGTCTTTTATTAGCATGTTTAACTTATCTTGGTGCATTATGCTATTGGATGGTTTTAGAAGTGTTTAAATGAGATGCTTAAATGAAAGTTGGAGCCTTTCTTAGACATATTTGATCCATCTTGGTGCCTATGCTATTAGATAGTCTTTATGCATGATTGTGATGAGTTTGTCTCAACTAAGTGAAAGCTTGTTTGTAAACCCTTACTCCCATGCCTATGATATGTTTGATGGATTGCTTAAATGAAAGTTTGAGTCTTTCGTTGTCATGTTTAGTCTATCATAGGTCGAAAGACAATGGAAGGCCTATATGGCATGGTCGAGACGAGTTTTTCTTACTAAGTGAATGCTTGTTGGTTAGCTATATAATTGACTAAGAAATTAGGATTAATCATAGGCCTTTATCATTACCCATTTCTTATTAACAACCTTCTCTTCCCCGACTTACCCAAGTGAACCCAAGGACCTTAGTTTCAATTCATTTGATTAGAAGCAATTTTCATTTAGCTTAATTTTATATCTCATTTGCATCTTAGTTTACAATTAATCAACCTCTTTCATTTATTTGACTAAACTAAAGACTTAAACCGACCAAGTATCAAACCCCCGCCATCTTTGTGTTTGACCCCGATTAAAGACTACTTTTTAGTTGGGTTTTATAAAAAAAAATTTGGTACCGGAAGTGACGGCAAAAACCGGTCATCGGAGCCCTCCTTTTGATTGCACCCAAGATTTGACCCAAAATTACTACTAATATTAACTAGACATTAGGTAGTAATATTTCCTTAATATAACTAATATTACTACACTAGTAATATTTGCTAAACATTAGTAAAATGAGTATATATGAGTTTAGAGGATTTGCATGTGTGATATTTTGAGAGAAAGGTCGAGTAAAAATGAGAACAACAATTATTCTCCTCTTTATTTCTACATGTGCCGTCCAAATGCTCCTTATGTAGAGCATTTTGGTTTTCTTATTTTGTCTTATGCAATATTCTTTATGTGTAGGTAGTAGGCTAGCATGAATCAAGCATGTCATAAGATGTTGGAGCATCTTTCAAACAACAAAATGACAAAACCAAAAACTCAAGCATGCTCACCATTTTGGACGGTGCACTTGAGTATATATGGGTCCATTTTTGTCTTATAATATTTGTCCCACAAATGCTTAATAGTCTTATGTTTAATTATCTTACATAATCAAGTATTAATTTAATCACATAACAATTATGTGACAAATTAATAAACATATATTCACTCAACTTATTGAATAATATTTTACCATTATATCAACATATAATGGGTCCCATAATAGCTAGTTAGTTAAATTTACAACCTCTTGTAAATGTAAATAACTAATTACCTCTACCTCGAAATATTTATAAAACCTCAACATAATTTAGTAAATTAATATATTAATCCACTAAATCGAATATTATTTAATCACATTACAATAAGATACAAAATCCAACTCCTATAAATAAGGGATTAATTAATCCGTATCGAATACAATTAATTAATTATTTATTTAGGTCTCATCCTTTAGGTGTGACCCTAAGGGATCAATTGATCACCACCGTCAACACGACAGTAACGTCAAACTCTAGTCAGCCAATTATTACTGATTAATGTTGATCAGTTGACTTATAATTGAATCATCCCTTATGTATTCTTAATTTGAGATTTATACATGTGATCGTACTATTGTTGAGGACACATACTCCAACAGAAACGGCATTTACCATCGTGACCCTCACACTCAAAGGTCCTAACAGTTAGCTTAGGCACACACCCTCCAAACTACAATCTGGTTTGATTTCACACCACGTGAATATATAGGCAGTCCTTCAAGGACACAACCATACACCCCAAAATCAATTATCAATACACAACCTGAACTATGATCTGGTTTGATTTCACACCACGTGAATACGTAGGCAGTCCTTCAAGGACACAACCATAACCCTTAAAATCAATTATCAATACGCACGCAGAACTACGATCTGGTTTGATTTCGCACACACGCGAATGCGTAAGCAGACCTATTACTAGGACACAACCACACCCCCACACACATTCAATTTTCACACCTTCAATTTGCAACCCATTTCACACCCAGCAGAACTACGATCTGGTTAGATATCGCAAACACGCGAATACGTAGGCAGTCCCCCAACATGGACATAACCGCATACCCCTTTTAATCTCAACCATCAACATCAATCCTCAAAATCAGCCCACCCAGCTACAAAAATTACTCTTATACCTCTTTACTGGGAGCTTCTCCCTTAAGACGTCGCATATTCCTCCTTTCGCCAAATTCCCATCTTCTCACTCTGGGAGATTTTCTTTCGAGACGCCATCCGTCCTTTATCCTCAAACATCTTTTGAGTTACAGTCCAAAATAAAACCACTTTTAGCCTAGTGCTCGGTTTGGACGATGACAAAGTCTTGGTTCCGCTCTCTGAATCATCAAAACTCGAGAAGGGATCTCAAACAAGCAAACAGAGGCAAAGATGTCTGGAGAAGATAATCAATTCGTGTTCCCTAGCCGAGCGGACCTTCTACTCCAAGGATCTGACGCGCGTTGTCACCCTTTCTTGGCAAAGAGTTGCACACACATAAGCAAAGTCTGTCAAAGTCACCCCCGTGTCGTGTTGATACCAAGTTTGTATCACGTTCAAGACCATCTGTCAGTATGCGTCCGTGTGAGTTAATGTCGCAACAGTCACGTGTCTCCAATCTATCAAATCACGGATCTATGAGCAACAAGACTCAATATTAAGCTTCACAACTTTCAAAACTCCTATCTCCCCTCACGCGGGATATTACGTGCTAATTGCTTACATGCTTATGTGCTTATACACTTGCGTGCTACATGTTTGTCTATGCGACTGCGGATTTGTGTGGTCACTAACCAAGCAGATAATCTTGAGAAGACAAACGTACACCAATTGAGTAGTGGGTTCTTCCCAACAAACGTCGACCCGTCAAGTCCAAGGGCTTTAACCGCGTCGATTACATGGCATACGCCACCTCCCAACGAACGACAACTTATATCCCCGGCGAGTCCTGAGATGTTTCTAACTTCCCAGCGAGTGCCCATTTTCAAATAGAAGTCACGGGTCTTTCAAAGATCCTCGCAACATCATTCATGATCGCGATGCAACGCTCTCCCTAAATGGTTTTCCAGAGAGCCTTGCTTTAAAAATTTATCCCCACGGAGTTCATTTAGGACCCCAACAAGTTGGAGTTCGTTGCTCCCTAGCCGAACCTATCAAACGTCAATCTGGTTGGAAGTCATGACCAGACAATATCTTGAAATAAGCCCGATGTTTCAGGCTATTTCCCACAGTCGATCATTCGACCATCGATGCCTGGCAAGCCTCTACGCACTTTCAATGGCTGGCGAGCCTCAAAACGCACCTTCAACATGGCTGACGAGCCTCAAAACGCACCTTCAACACGGTTGGCGAGCCTTTGTGCGCAAACAAGAAATAATTCAAGGACATATCCCGAAGATGCCTCAGGTATGACTCCTTCCTATGGCTGGCGAGCCTTTATACGTAGTCTAATGGACTTTAAACGACCCGAATCGGAAGTCGACAGACTCTAAACTGTTCCCGACGGCAGGTCCTTGACTCGCATCCCCGAGTCACTTCGATGTCGCCCTTCCCGACAGCAGGTCCTTGGCGCAAACCCTTTTGAGTCACCTCGATATCGCAATGGTCTTCATGTTGTAATCTTCGATTGACCTGGAGGCTATACTTTGACTTTCGCCCTGTCCAAGCCTCAGTCAAAGTTGGGGCTCTGTAGATACCCAGTATCTGCACCTTCCAAAAACCACCTGATGATGATCGGACTATAACGTGTTTTTGACATACGTGCGTGGATTGGCTATACATGATTGTTTAATGCATTACTCGAATATGAAAAATGATTTCAAAAATGGTTTTCTAACTTCATTTGCATTAAAATAACACTATTTAGAGTTAAAACCGTCTTCGGACCCAAAACTGACTCAGAAACCCATAACTAGAGTCAACCTGAGTCAACCCGAGTCAACCCAAGTCTCGAATGTCAATAATAATGCCATAAATGATTTTATCTTGCCATTTGCATTAAAATGACACTAATTAGAGTCAAAACCGACATCAGGCCAAAAACCGACTCCAAATTCAAATCCCGACTCAACACGGGTCAAACCCGAGTCAAGCACACAAAGTACCTACCCCAAGTAACACCCAAATCATCTTATTAGATGACCACATTGTTACACGACATCCTATTTGGATACCACAAATCAAACCAACCAAACAATAGATACGTCCAAATTGAAAAGGACAGGGCATCCTATTAAGGCACTAGGTGGCTCGCGCCTCAATAGGCGTCCTCCTTAGCCTCCAAGCAAACTCAACCGACCTACCACCCCACATTTCTCTATAAATACCCACCTTCACACACCACAATCCTCACGCGAGCGTCCGCCCCCTCACATCTCCCTTAAACTTCTAGACTCGACTTCTTAAGTCAACAAATCGACACCTGTTTTCGACCTACCGATCGAAAATACAAGCCTTGCACATTTTGTTTGGTACCGTCGTCGTGCATTCGACCGACCCATTCGACCAACCAACATTAATCAACATGTTTTTCAACAACATATTTTCAACTCGTTTTCAAAACAAAATCCCTTTTTAAGGCACTCTTTTAAGCTTCTTTGATAGCGAGTAGTCACAACGAGAAAGTCGTCTCTAAAGTCGTCTACCTCGCAAACATCAATACACGTAAGTTTGAGGGTGTAAACAACTCACTTATTTCATATCTTCGCTATTTTTATGAGTGTATAAGCATGAACAATGCATAACACGATCCAAAAATAGGAGAAATGAGCCAAAACCGGATTTTGGCCTGAGACAAGGGCTACTTGCGTAGCAAGGGAGCTCGCGCCTCTATGCCCTCTCAGGCCTTAATCCAGCCGTGTTAGTGTTCATCTTTCCGCAACATTTTCCTTTTATTTTCTTTTATGGCTTTTACCGTTTTAATTCATTTTTATGACAAATTTTTAACCATAAATCGTAATCACCCTTGGTTCCTCATACCATGATGGTTTTATCCATGACTCGGTGATATTATTTGGTTAATTACATTTTAAAGGGTATTATAACACTCTTTTCTTTTATTTGCCATTTTTCTCATTTATTTACACTTGCGAACATATTAGTCAAGTGGTAGTCGGGTTAAACCTTGAAACTTACAGAAATGCAGGAGTTGAGAGGTCCCGGGTTCGACTACCAGCTGGGGCGATGATCACTTGGCCACTGTAGCCCCCGAAATGGGTGGCTTACATGGTCCATGTGGTGGTGCGGGAATGCATGGGCCCGGGGGGGATTCAACCCCGTCGTCATAAAAAAAACATATTAGTCATAATTCATAATCATCATTGGTTCCTTATACCATGACGGTTTAATCCAAGTATGATGACAAACTTGACTAATTACAAAGAAATGAACTTAACATATTAGTTCATATCAAACATTTTACATTTTTATTTGTAAACTATACTTTTCAAACTTGCAAATCGGACAACGAATATTACTAAGATAATAGTAATTATTCCGAGTCATGCAAATTATTTAATCACGAAAGCAGTTTTAAACAACCATTTTAACAACCAGGAGACGCCCCTTTGGGTCGTCGTCTGACTCGCGCCCTAAGAGGCCGTCTGTTTTCATATTTCAAAACCTGGACAGGCTCTATTCCCCCGCCTAATGGCTCGCGCCTCAATTGGGTTGTCTGGCACTGTTCTGTTTCTTTTCGGTACTTGTCTAGGACGATCTCGATTACGGTTAATCCGAATACGTGACGGATCAGATTGACGAGTTTGCATTTTATACTTTATCCTTTAAACACACTTTTTCAAACAAATGGATCGTGTTAAGCATCAAAATCCGAATTTGGTAAATGGATGTTTAATTTCTGTTTTCATATGCAAATCAATCTAAATCCAACTTTGACACCAATTACTTGGTACATGGATAAACAAACCGACTTAGGAATTTTTCATATGTTAGGTTAAGCTTTTGGATGTGCATTCATGCATTTAAACCGTTTTATCAACTTTTGCACTTAAACAACCACGATCGATCAGTAGAGGCCGCTAACGCGGGCGGGATTGGGTGTCCGATTAAAGGGCTTTCTAATGCGTACCCTCACCCCTTACTCAGAACCTTTGGATAGTGGATGGCCTTATCCAGGGCGTACGAGAGTCATTCTAGCGATAGGATACTAAAGGGGGACAAGTCCTTATCTTTAGTACCTATGGCAAGCACGCTTTTTGCCTTGATTGAACTAGGTATAAAGTGGATTTGAACGGTTTCCAAGTATCCCATAATTGCTTGGTGGCGACTCCGAACATCTCTGCATCGTTTCGAGACCTTTGCCGAGACGAAACCGACCGATATAAAACGATCCGGTCGAAAGCATTTTTACGCCACCGAGCGTGGTTTTCAAAAGACCGCTGCATGTCCATAGATTGGTTGGGCGTCGCAGGTGGCCCATGTCCACAGTTAGCAATGACTAAAATCTGGATTCGGTATATAAATTTTAGCATGATTAAGTGACTGTCCATCACTCTTATTTATCGTTATGGCATAGCTTGACCTCAATGGATATTCTCTACGCTTAAATTAAGCACGAAAGAGATTTTTGTATCCAAGAAAGTCATTACTATTCTCGTGCGCATGTATGAAGATATTAGTCATTAAAGTTTAAAAAGACATTTGATAGTATGTATTTAACGATCTAAGACATTAAAATTTCATGTTTGGTTTATAGATACATGTATGTGCTTTTTTGTACAATAGCTAAATAAATACTCCGTATTTTATTTCTTGGAGATTAGGATAGTAGGTTTAGATTAATTTTATTAAAAAAATTTAGTTTTAGATTAATTTTATTAAAAAAATTATTAAGTCCTCAATTTATTACACTAAAGAATATCTTATGTTCAACTATATCCATAGTATGGGATTCCTCATAGTTAACCATTGAAAAAAAAAGTATGAAATAATATTATAAAAACTATTGTACTTTTAAATATACAATCTGCATGACAAAGTAATAACTATATGATTTTTGTATGAGACGGTCTCACAGTGTAAGACGTTCCATTTATATAACGATTACTTTTTGATTGATAGCAATAATCGTATGATTTTTTTTTAAATAAGAACCGTCTCGCGGTGTGAGACCGTTTTATCGTAGAATTTGTGATATACCATACTACACCAATTAATTAGGTCAATTATTGTCAAATTATTGTTGGCGGTATGCGTACTATTGTTATACACAAATTCTCTTATACGACGGTCTCACGTGCGATCATTAGAGAAGTGATCACTTTTTGATAAATATTGTCCATCTTTGGTTAATAGTGACCACTTTTTATGGCTAAAAAATGACCTATATTTTCAAAGTGGTCATTATTCATCCAAAAGTGGTCATTATTTATAAAAAAATGGTCATATTTGAAAAAAAAAACACGACATGATAACTACTGATTGTGTTATAAGGTTAGTCAATCCAAGCAAATAATACATATAATGATATTCTATGTGATTTAATTTAATTTGAATTACTCTCATAAAAACCTTTCATAAAAACCTTTCATAAAAGCATTCCTTACCATTGAAATTGTCTTAAGGATTTCATAGGCCATACATACTTTGTAAATATGATGTCTTCCTAATCTAATATTAATGACGCGTCTAAAATAATTGGCCGAACAATCACTATTTGTGTTGTAGATACAACATTAGTGCGCACATACCTATTCCATCCCTCCAAATCATCTAGATTAAATAATATAAATAATTGGTAAACAAATGATTAGAACGAAAGAAGCATCTTCTAACTTGATTTATCTTTTATCGAGTAATATTTATCGAAAATTATTTAACTCATCGAAGTTGCTAAGTACACATTAGCATACAACTTGCAAGATTTACCGCAATGTTTCAAACCGCACTCATAATTTTAGATGTTAAATCGATTATTATATCACTCCATCAAAAATTGTCGAAATTAAATTCCATTCATGAAAGATAAGGACTACCTTTGTGACAAAGTTCCAAGACGGTAGTTTTGACTTCGTATAAGTTGATTCTCTAAAATCGTTCTAATAAGTCTTGTGAAAACCAAACTTTTCAATATCGCTTAAAAGCTGAGAAATAATGGTGTTGTTTGGCCAAGCTTAAAAAATGCTTTTGTAATTGAAAAAGTAGTAGCTTGGCCAAACATGGTAAATTAGAGAGTTTTAAAAGTACTTTTGAGAAGTCAAAAACTGATTATTCACCCCCAAAAGGAGAAGTAGATATTTACTACTTCTACTTCTACTTTTTACATAAAGAATCAAATAAGCAAACAAAAGTTGTATTAAAGTAGTTGGGCCAAACATATAAATTTTGTGAGAAACCGCTTTTACAAAAGTATGGCCAAACAACTAAAACTTTTCCGAAAAGTAACTTGTGAATAAACTCCTTTTGAAAAGGAAAAGTCATAAGTCATTTTCCATAAGCAAAGCCAAACAACACCAATATTTCCTCGAATAAATTCTTGTAATTGTAGTGCATACCTTTGTTATTTATATTTTACCTTATCCATCCCCGTTGCAGCTCGCAAAACAGTCTAATAGTCACAATAAGGAGAACTTGATTAGTATAATTCACACTTAAAACTATTCGAAAAGTAAATACACATAGACACATAATAAATAAACATAGATTCACAATCTAATCAAAGAGTTGATGAAGTCGATACATATGCCCAACAATATGAAAAATCGCAAAAAAAAAAAAAAAAAAAAGAAAAGAAAAAGAAAAGGGATATTCCTATCAAGAAAGAGACCTCATATCTCTAAAATTCTTTGTAACCAAAATTATGGAACTTACGGTTCAACTCAGTAACACATTTGCCCTCGACAAAGTTGAACACTTTCCCTATAAGAGTGCTGCGCCTAAATTCATAAACTTCATTTTTTAAAATCATTCCGTAGAACATGGAGATTTTGTACAAAAGATACATACAAACATTTAAAGATTGTGCAACAAACAGTAGTTCTAATGTCCACTGATCAACATTTATAAACCCTATATTTTAAACTTGGGAAATCACAAAACTAATACTCCGTACATGTAATACATAAACAGCAGGGTTTTCATGAATTGCCCTTCTGAAAAATTCAAATCCAATCAGTTAAGACTCAAAATCGAATTCCAAACCAAATAATCACCACCCGCAATATAATAAGAAATCTAAACACACACAAAAACACAGATCATAAATATTACAACCTGGGAATAGGAAATGCAATGAGAATGATAACTGAAGTCCAATAGAGCTATCTACTGGTGGTCTAGAAACTCTCAACACAGCAAGTGATGGACAGTGTACCATTGTTGGCTAACTTCGAACAAAGCATATTGATTATAAACCGTTAATAATTAAGCTCACAATTTGACCAAAACTTGTAGATTTCAGAACCTTAATAATCAATTGTGTTTCCAAATTGGTTCCAATTTTCGCTCAAATGTCTAAAATAGTCAAATCTATTTCAGATTTTTAGCTAATTTGTTCATCTTGTTGATGAGCAAGAAAATTATCTCAGAAAATAGAGTAACGCAAAGTTAGCAGTTACCCTAATTACATTATTAGGTCTGAAAAAGTTTCAAGCAAGAAAAGTGACGAATTACCATAGCTCAAATTCGTCTCCAAACTGAGCCACGATCTAAGCTGAAGAGGATCCAAAAGAGTGTCCGTAACAGAGGTCCACAACAAACAACAAAATTCCGAAATTGGGTACCCGACATACAAATGCTCGCAAGAAATGTCAAAATAAGAAGACAAACACAGGAATATCAGGAAATTAATAAATAAATATCAGGAACAAACCAAGGAAAAATTAGTGGAAATATCAGTTTCAATTGAATCTCATCCGATAGAACCCTAGAACAACCACTGAGTACTTCAATTGAAAAACAGAAGATTAAAACACCACAAACTATCGTTGGAGAGGTAACTGGATATGAGGTCGCTGCTGTTCAACTGCATCGTTAGTTTCAGGAGCTTCTGAAGATGCAGCAAGAATGACAAACTCAGGTAGAATATTGCTCGATAATAATCATCAAATTTTATTTAGACATAGAAATTACAACCAAATCAAACTGAAGATGCATCAAGAATAAAAGATGCAGGTACAATACCGCAGGCGCAAGATAATAATAATCAAAATGCATTTAAAACCTTTTAAGAATGCTAAATTAACTCACTAAATAAAAGTGGTAAAGTTGCAGAGGACAGGACAACACATCTGCACCTTCTTCAACAATTTATTTTGGCGGTGTCACATATATGAGGTCCTAATATCTCAATTCTCAACGTGACACGACACTTTGACATGGGCCAAAACATGAAATCTTTCAATCGACTAATGTAACCAGAACAAATATAGATTCTAATTTGTCATACCTCGGCCTGAGTAACAATCTCACCACGAATAGCATATCCACACTTCAAAACACCTGGAGACAAAATTATAGGTAAAGTAAGAAACTTGTCTGCTACATATAACAACTGAATTTCATCACAGAGAGACCTGGTGCACTTACGCTCACGTCAAAACTTTACCCATAACGCACCTGTGCGAGCGCCTTGTCCACACAAACACCTTCCCCAAGTTTAAAAAGCCTGCGTAAACAGGGAGACATGTTAATTAACAAACACAACACCTATAATATTAAGCGCTCTTAATCAAAGAAGATACTCCACCTGGCATGTGCATTTTTATGGCCGCAGCCAGCCTTATATTAGGAACATATCTGTGTCATCGGCTAACCCCACACCTAAATGGAGCGTAAGAAGCCTACGGTCACATCCATGTCAGTATTGGAGGATTTAAGGATGTACCGGTACGTGTACCGCGAATGCACGGCACTAAAATTAAACAAAACCTCCTTAAACAGGCTAGGAATTCAAGGATGATAGAATGACACATACCGGGCTTAGTAAAACGTTGAGGATTGTATGAATCATAGACCGCAAGCCTAGGTCCCACCCAAATAAGTCTAACAGATATATCGGACCTATACTGCGGTCACCCTTTTAGCAGCGTAACTCAAGTAAACACACACGCTGCGACAGGTGTATGCGTTTAGTATCCCACACCTTCACAAAAGGTCCTTAAGCCAGCCAATATAATATTTGTTAAGAATGGGAACATTCTGAGCAAACTTTAACAGCAGCGGCGGCAGTTAGGGCATTGGCAGCATGGGGGTTCAAAGCAATACTCTGTTAATCCTCTCAAGCTCTAGAACCAGATCATTTTTCATGTTTTTGCCAATCAGAACTTTAAAAAGCTTTTCGTGAAAAGTAAACACCCATCCCAAGAACTTCGATCAAAACCCTCACAAATTTACCATGTCAATCAATATCATTGCTAAATAATCAACATGAGTAAAAAATGAAAATAATTTCAACTAAAAGACAGGGGAACTCTATACTAAAGTGATTGGATTCATTGTAATTAGCCTGCACAGCCACGCATGACAAGGCCCGGCAAGATCTATGTTCCACACATTTATACGTTTAATTTCCCTGACCACGACATTTTCCGTTTTGCGCATAATAAACATACGTAATGATCGAAGACCAATTTTAAAAATGCTTTATAAGCTAAAACAAAAATCCAGATTCTCGTCTTCTCGTCTATCTAATTAGAGCATAAACAGGACCATTAATCCACCACACTTTAAACAGACAATAACTCGCATGGTTATAGAAAGGGAGGTGAAACGAAACCTCGTAAAAGTTAGAATCTTGAAGAAGAGTGTATTCAGAAAAGAAAGAAAGTTGCATAATTTTACTATCCATAAATTAAGAGTAGAGCAACTTCAATCACAGCCAAGAACAATAAGTTTAAAATACATAGTCCAGATAGCAAGATACCTTAGCTGCCGGGAATGATGTTGAAGGAAGCAGCCCTTCCACCTCTCCAGTCCTCCATTGATGTACCATCGATGGTCTTCTGTGTGGTTGAAGAATCAGAAACTACCTCCAATATAAGAATAAACCGGGAAAGAATAAGAAATCTAAGAGGCCGATTTTTTTTAACACCACAAAGATGAAATTTCTACCTCAATAACCAAAATCATCGTCTCAGAAACATCAAGCTTTATAACAAATTCGAAACAAAACAATCAAATTAACAAATAATTTACCTTGTTAGGGTGACTCCTAGGATCGTCCGAAAAAAAGAAATATAAGAATCAAATTAACAATTAATTTACTTTGTTATATGAGTAAGAGGAAGGAATTGATAGAAAAAATCAGAGTTGAAATGGGGGATGAGGACTAATGTTACATTTTACTATAAAATAGTCTCCATAAGTATGGCATTATAGTGAAACTTTATGCTGGTATATAACCCATAGAATCGAAACACCGAACCACAGTCTAACAACTTCTGCTTAAAATTGGAAAGAAATGTCTAAGCAAACGAGCTTACATTGTTTTGAGAAGTAGATGCTTTTGGAGCCAAATGTCGCGTCTCCAGCAGCGCCTTGCTTTCTTGAACAACTCTACCAGCAATCACAGGCTGCAAAGGACCCAAAAAAGATCCAAAACCGTCATACCCTTCATCGTGTTTTCCATACCGATACTTACTCGGACCAACACCATCTATAAAATCATCCTCGTACTCATCCAAATCAGCATTCTACAATCACAATTATCACATTCCACATTACCACAACAACAAATTGTCCAATTACAAAAACTACAACTACACAAAACAAAACAAAAAGTAAAGCTTTCGTAAATTCATTCTCACCTGACCGTAACTCCCCATTCTTCGCTGTCACAGTATCACTCGATCAAGACTGAAATTGGACGGCCCCCTTAAAAAAAAACCCAAAATCAGACACCCAAAATAGGAATCATTAAAATAAACAACTCAAAAACTGAACTAAACTACCTAAAAATGAACCAAACCAAGCCTCAGGAATTCAGAATCGATTGACGACATGGCTGAGTTGCTTTAAATTTGTCAGCACACTGTGGTCACTTTATTGATTGAGTAAACTGAGAAAGAACGGATTTGTTTACGTTGTAGGCCGCGAGAGTGAAGGTTTCGTTGTAAAACTTGTAGATCAACCCACCACCAAATTCCTTCCACAGCAGATATATGAAAACAACCATATTACGAAAACAACCAGATCAACCATATTGGCATTGAGAACCAAGGTTTAGGCGCTACAATTCTTTGGAGGAAGAAGATTAGATGAGATTTGATGTGTTAGAGATGAGTAATGGATAGAACGTGAGCAACTGGAAGAAAGAAATGAGTGGATGGGAGTGTGAGAGAAGTGGATGGCAGAGATGGAAACCTTGGACGAGATGTGTGGCTGAGATGATGCACTATTCCTAAGAGCTCTACTGTTCCTAAGAGTTCTACTATTCCTAAGCTACAGTGTGGGGAACTTCTCATATTTTAGGAGTATAAAGGAATAAAGGATTTACAGATTATAGATTAGACTGTGGTTAACAATTAACATATCCGAAAAA
This sequence comes from Silene latifolia, assembly GCF_048544455.1. NCBI lineage: Eukaryota > Viridiplantae > Streptophyta > Magnoliopsida > Caryophyllales > Caryophyllaceae > Silene > Silene latifolia. Next base: position 172,393,477 of record NC_133538.1, read on the forward strand.
GCCTTTGGTTTTTGTCATCAAAGTTTCTGCTACATAATTAGACTGTTCCTTGTGAGACTAGCAAGGCACAATTTGTAAACTGTAACCAATATATTCCGACATGAATTTCATTATTACTCTTGACACGTCCAAATAACAGAACTCAAAAAATTCTGAAATTGGTTTCATACAAGAATTTGCAGATCAGAATCCGCTACATTCTTACAAAATCACCGTAATCCTATCAAATGGAAGTTACAAAAGGAAGGGTAAAAAGATATCTCACCCAACTTTGTTAAGGTTTTGCTTCTTGTTCGAGAATATGTATCACTGACCAGCTAAAGAACTTTGTATGGAAAAATATCTAAACCCCTTTTTTTAACTTACTATATCATGTCTTGTTTCCCAACACAATAGTGAAAACTCTTTCCATTTCAGTCATGGGGTCACTGATAACTGATCTTGCACGCTAAGCAATATGCTCATCAGGCCGGACAAGAATGGCACCGTGGTCATTCATCTGGCACACATCCCACCACGATGGTAATTCTCGGGAACTCTTCATCTCGACAACATTCGTGAAAGAGCCAACTAGGGACGATGTTTCATTCACTCCATTAGCTGAATTCTCCGACCAGATTACACAAACCTTCACAAGAGCGTTGAATTTCTTGGCCACCTCTAGTGTGGTGTGACCCAAATCATAGGATGACTTGACTGGTGCGATTATAAGTAGAACGGAAAATTCATGTGGTACCCTCGAACTTTTCCATTTTGCACATGGTACCCAACTTTTTAAGTTTGTGTACATTATACCCTCCATGTTTGATTTTTATGCACAACATACCCTTTTTGTCGTAAAAAAAACTCAATCACGCATAACTCCTAGACCGAATTAAATCGACCAATTTTTTTTCCTAAAATGATTATCTCATCATAATCTACGACTTGTGAAAAAAAAATTGTCGACAGACATTTTATAGGGTTTTTTTTAACGAAAATCTCAAATCAACCATATCTTCGATCTTAAATTTTCGAATGACCATTTTCGTTTTATCAATCTATAGATCTCGAAGAGATAATCAATTTGAAAAAAAAAATTAATCAATTCCGATTTCTGGTCTATAATTTATGACCAATTGAAAATTTTAAAAACGATAAAAAGGCAAGTTGTGCTTGAAAATCAAATTTCAAGGATATTATGTGCACAAACTTAAAAAGTTGGGTACCACGTGAAAAATGACAAAATTTGAGGGTACCACGTGAATTTTCCGTAAGTAGAAATTCGAGTTTGTCTACCTTCACAAGGTCCAGTGTCGACATAACCTTATAAAGGACGGGAGAGCACGAATCAAACTCAAAAGTAGACATACAGAATAGACCCAAGTAAAGCAGGACTCAGAATTTCAAAAGAACAATCCAAAGTAGGCCTGAGCCTGCATTAGTCCCAACTCAAAATGAGTAATTCTAAACAAAAATCCTAATAGCCATTACCCAAAAGTGGTCCAAACCCAAAATGACCCAACCCCTGTCGTGATCTCGGAATTGATGTTACAAACTCATCTCCACCACAAATGCAGTTGTCGTGAGCTTCAATTACAAAGTGGTCACTATGCTGTGGCAACTCATATTCAACAGCATGCTTTGAACAACAAATAGTTATTTTAAAACAAAACACAAGCATCTGTTAACCAGCTTACCTCGCCAGAGCCATTTGATAATGATCTGATTTTCATGTGGGGAAGCCGTGAGCCTGGTTCTGATGATGGAACATAATCTCTTCGTCGGCCAGTGGGAACTTATTCATGAATGACAGTTCTGTCAGATACAAGAGCTCCTTCCACATACCTGCAACATAAAAGAGTCCTTTATTAACAAAGAAATACAAAATATACAGGGTTGACAAATGACCAAAGTAGCAAGAGGTTGTATATCTGGACAGGTAAGAGAATTTGGAGCTTGGATGGTATTTAAGTTACCTAAAACCCAGATCTTCAGCGGGAAATTGTAGTTGGAGACTTTTTCCTTCTTCAAATATACGCTTCAATCTGGCAAGCCTTGATGAACCAATCGGGTTTCTTTCGTTTAGAACTCAATTTCTAAAGTCGTGTGCCGGCCTATACTTAATATTCCATCCAGAACAACTCTCTGAACTCCAGAGGGTAAGATAGAGCCAAGACCATCAGTAACTAATTTGTGGGCTGCCAAAAGAGAGAACAGTCTTGTCAAGTTGTACTCCTTTTGTATCATTCATTTGTTTACATATGTTTCTAGGCCGGAATTGTTTACAAGCATATGCAAGTGCAGTTGGGGACCTTGGGTTATAATGAGTGTGGTTAGTGTAGTAATGATGGGTCCACTAGTCATACGGCCAGAACTCTGAAAATAAATGAGGGCAACGAGTTGTTTTAGCCTATGTTACTCAGACACGGCAGAGAAGTATCATATTCGAAACATATCAAAGTATCATAGGTTTTAGCACAAAAAAAACATATCTAAATAGGATACGAAAGCAGCTGTCTAAGACTTAAACTAATGGGTGAGTAATTTTGGCAGTGACACTCACAACTGGTCAGCCAATGACACACGACCCCAAGAGGAGTAACAATTCTAATAAAAGGCAGTCTTATAACAAAAAAATACTTAAAAAGTAATTGAGTATTTCTTTTATACAGGTATACAGGTAAATAACATGCAATTACAATTTCTTATGTAAAACCGCCTTTCAAGATAATTTTACAGCAAAAAGGCAGGGAGACAGAGCAGTAGATTGATTTAGCACCTGAATTTGCAATGGTAGGGTCAAGCCCAAGAGCAGCAGGAACCTCCATGGCTGCTCTAAAATTCTGAACACTAAGGGGGCGTTTGGTTGGAGGTCTATTGATGAGTCATAATTATATACATATTTATGCCTCCCCTTAAATACTTTTGATACGGTTTTCGTGCTAGTTTATATCATTTACATGCCTTTTATGTTAGAATGTTGATACTTCCGCCTTTTGATGTTTAATGCAGAAATGATGCATATGAGGAGCAAAGGATTGAAATGGGCATCGTGGAGTGAGCATGAAGGGATACACGAAGCATGGCACGAGAATCCATAAGAATGAAGGAAGAGAAGTTAAGAAGAAAATACGAAGAAAAGAGCTTCTTATCATTAGTACCTCCTTTGAAGAGCCATATCTCGAGTTCTACAACAGATTTTCAAGTGATTCCAATTGGAGGTGAAATCTTATCTTCTTAGCTTTCCAACGCCGCAAAAATCGCTTGTTTCTGACAAGTAACGAAGAAATGGCGGTCGTTTGAAGTTCAGTGCGCGAAGCAGGAAATTGGTGCCTCGATCGAGTCAACCTTGACTCGATCAAGGAACCTCATGCTCGATCGAGTCACTCTCGACTCGATCGAGGAACCAACCTAATCAACTAAATTTCGCAATGTCGAGAGTTGGGTGTTCTTGAACTTTGGTGCCTCGATCGAGTCACCCTTGGCTCGATCGAGGAACCTTCCAGTTTTATAATTTCCGCAACTTTCCTTAAGTCGGTTATGTATTGCTATAAATACCAAAACTCGTACCCTAGGTTATTTTATGCTTTATTTTCAGTAGGTTTAATATAGATACCTTAGAAAACTCTCTAAAATACTTAGTTTAGTTTATTTATTGTTCTTACTTCCGGATCTAGCTATTTACGGTATTGTTCTTAATCTTTCCTTTATTATTAGTCATTTATTTCTCTTTTATGCTTGCAATCATGTTTCTTATTAATGTTATTGTTGTTCTTCTTTCTATTATGCGTAGCTAAATCTCTTATCTAGGGTGAAAGGGGATCTAGGTTGTTAGAAAAGGGATTATTATGAATTGATTGTTAAATTGCTCTTAATTGTTGTTTGATTATCGTATTACTTCCAATTAGTTAATTACTGATCAAAATTGATTAATTAGTCTTGCATAAACTAGGATTATCACCGACCGGGTTAAGACTAGTATAGGCCACGATAATTGAATAGAGATAATTTAATGATAGCGACCGCATGTTAAATTAGATCTAAAAGAAATATTGAATCGACCGATCATATGACTTTCAACAATATACATTGCTCAATCAATGAATTAAATTCTACCCTTTGACGACGACCTAGTGAACCCGATCCCTAGACCTTTTAATATTATTGTTATTCATCTTTTATTTACTTGCAATTAGTTGATTAGCATACAAACAATCAAACCCCCAAAATTGGTTACCTTAAGACGGAATTAAATATAAACAAACTAGATAATCACCGCCTCCTGTGGATTCGACCCTGACTTACCATTAGCTATTTTGTTAGTAGTAGTTTAGGTTTACTTTGATTAAGGTGATACGACTTCAACCTTATCAAATTTGGCGCCGTTCTCGGGAGGCAACAATTGTTCTGTTTGTTTCTGTTTTTTTTGTCTTTTGTTTCGTGGAACTTGATTCCTTGAGACGATTTTATCTTTTCTTGTTGTTTTCGTGTATTCCTAGGTCTAACAGGTTAGAGATCCTACCGTTTGATCCCGAGCCGTAAAAGACTTTTCGCTACAGATTTAAAATTTCAAAGAGAAGTAAGTCAAGTGGAAGACTTGAGTACACTTGACTACGAGCGGTATAGTTTCGCAAAAGACTCGTCCTTAGAAGAGGACACACATATTTCTGCAGCTGTGACTTCTACAACACCAAAGATGCCTACATTAGCAAGTTACTCCGAACCCACGGTTGATTCTATTCCTAAAGGCTTCAAGCTCCCTAACGCTGATAAGGGAACTTTTGAGATCAAGCCTTCTTACATAAGCTTGATAGAGAGGAATTTATTTGGAGGAAAAGCAGGAGAGGACCCCGCAAAGCATATGGAGAAATTCGTTACTTATTGCTGTTCTATTCCTTTGACAGCTGGGGTGTCTCAAGATCAGGTCAAGCAAACTCTCTTCCCTTTCTCTTTGAGAGATGATGCAGCTGAGTGGTTAAGGGACTTAGACATGGAGACCGACGCAATTACCAACTGGACTTCTCTAGCTCTTGCATTCTACAAGAGGTATTTTCCACCACGTAAAACTAATGCATTGAGAAGTCGATTACAAGTTTTAAACAGGGGTCCTACGAGGATTTTAATGAAGCATGGATACGGTTCAAAAGACTAGTGCGGTCCGTCCCTCACCATGGTTTTGAGATTTGGTTCCTTTGCAAACCGCTTTTACAACGGGTTGTATGATGATCATAGAGCTTTACTTGATTCTCACGCCAATGGGAGATTCCAAGATAACACCAATGATGGTAATGCTTGGAAATTGATTGATCGATATAGCTACTCACACAAATTGAGTATGGTAACCCCGAGGAAGTAAGAGAGGAAGTGGCTCGAGATAGTGCGGTTGCGGCACGATTGGAAGCCATCTTTGGCTCAAATAGTCAATTGAAGACTACTCGGTCTTTGGGTAAGCAAGAGATGGTTCATATGGTTCAACAAGAAGTGTCCTGCGAGAGATGTGGGATAGATGGCCACACTGCGGCCAAATGTATGAGTATTATTGAGCAAGTTCAGGCCTTCCAATTTTTCAAGCAAGGTACACCATATTCTAATTTCTTTCAAGCTCCTCAACAAGGTACCTATATTATTCCTCCAAATCGTGGTAATCACCACAAGGAGGTTATCAAAGGCCAAATCAAGGAGGTTTTCAACAATTTCAACCTCCTCCTCAAGTTCCAAGTAATGAAGTATCGGAGTTAAAAGCTCTATTGCAACAAACTTTGATGATGCAGCAAAAGCAAACGGCTCAAATCTCCGAACTTATGGCTCATAATAAGATGTTGGATACTCAAGTTGCTCAAATGGCGACTCAAAATCCATCAAAACAGTCCGGTCTTCCTCCTCAAGGTAAACAAGCTCATGAGCAAGTTAATGCAATTTCTTTAAGGAGCGGTACTTCTTATAATGGTCCGGACATGCCCATTAAAGATGATGAAGCTCCATACATGCATCCTAAGGGGTTGGGAAATTTGGAGCTAAGTGACGATGAAAAAGAAACTTTCAAAGATGAAACACGAGATTTGACGAAAAGCAAAAAGACGAAGGAGTGAACCCGCAAAGGTTCCTCGATCGAAGTCACCCCCGACTCGATCGAGGAACCAGCATGCTCGATCGAGTCACCTCTCGACTCGATCGAGGCACCTCTTCGACAGATGGCGGTGTTTCAAAAGTTGTTTCTAAGGTCAAGCCAGCCGAGCCCATAACTATTGCACTACCTTTTCCTCATCGACAACAAAAATCCAAGCTGGATAAACAGTTTGGAAGGTTTATGGAGGTATTAAAGAATCTTCAAGTGATAGTGCCATTTACTGAATTGGTAACTCAAGTGCCGGCGTATGCTAAATTTTTAAGAGAAATCTTATCAAAGAAGCGGTCTTTTGATGAAGTGGAGACAAAGAGCATTTACTCGGGAGTGCGCGGCCGCATTACAAGCTACCTCACCACCAAAGCTTAAGGATCCAGGGAGTTTTTCTATTCCTTGTCATATTGGTAGTATAGCTATTGATAGAGCCCTTTGTGATTTAGGGGCTAGTGTTAGTGTCATGCCGTATTCAATTTGCAAAAAGTTAAATATGGGTCAACTCCGTATTACTAATATGACCTTACAAATGGCCGACAGATCTTTAAAGAAACCTATGGGTGTCTTAGAGGATGTGCCCGTTAGAGTAGGGAAGTATTTCATTCCAGTTGACTTTATTGTTATGGATATGGCTGAGGACTCTCAAGTACCCATCATTCTTGGTAGACCATTCCTTCACACTGCAGGAGCACTCATAGATGTTAGGGATGGTAGTCTGACACTAAGAGTTGGGGATGACACTATTAGATTTGTTCTTGATAATACTTTAAAACGTCCTCCTGATTTTAAAGCTTCTTGTCATATGATTAATGCTCTTGATCCTACTTTTGATGATTGTCTTGCTTTATGTTTTGATAGGAATCCACATGACGCCCCTGCTGCGTCATATCCATGGAGCAAGGAAGTGGATGAGATAGAGAAGCGATTTATGGAGATGATCCTCTTCCCGAGATGGTTTACAAAAGTGTTGAGAGTGTTGAAATAGAAGTCAATTGGATGCTTTGGAAGCCGAGATTTTCAAAAAGGAGTCGATTAGAGTTTTTGATGAAGCTTCTATGACAGACATTTAAGTACCTTATCTCCTTCCTCAAGAAGATGACCTGAAGAACGATGAACATTGCTCTTATTTTACATTAGATTTCGAGTTTGATGAGCCAGGATATTTTTCATTGTTTTTATTCTTTGCTTGGACTATTTATTGGTGCTACTTATGTTTGTGTGTAGCACATGCACTACTTTTTGATTTACTGTTACGAGCTTTAACTTGTATTGATTATGACTCGTGTGCGGATTTATTTTAAATGCAGGAAGTTGCTCGTCTAGAAGGTTCCTTGATCGAGTAAGACGAGGCTCGATCGAGTAACCACGCTTTTGGGTTTATTTCATAGCCAGACGATGATAGGAATTGCGCAGTTGATTATTTTCCCCTGTTTTGCAGCTGGTTTGGGGGAATCATAAGCTCTTACCCGGTATTCTCTTCCCTTGTACCTTCTTTTATTGTATTATCTAGTTATTTCCCATTCCTTTTGTTAGTTGTGTCCTTTAGGTTGCTGGGTTTTTGTGTGATTGCTATGCTGTAGGCGTCACAATGAGGACACTGTGACATTTAGGTTTGGGGGAGGGTCTTTTATTATGTTGTGTGCTTTTTATTTATGTTGTGTGCATTTATTATTATGTTGTGTGCTTTTTATTTATGTTGTGTGCATTTATATAAAAAATCCATAAAAATTAAAAATTTTATAAAATACAAAAACATGTTTTTCCTTTGTTTTAGGTCGAGTCTTGGTGAATTGAATAACAATGATGTTAAATTGCATTGTTTTTGCATTTGAATCCCAAATAGTTGTCCATGTACATTGTTTTGACTCGTTAGCCATGAAAACAAAGCTCATAATTCAAGTCTTAACCATATTGACATGCCTTATATTGATTAGATTTGACACAATTACGTTGGTAAACTACTTAAATTCTGAGGTCTATAGAGCTTCCTAGGCCAGGAACATCAATAAACTGGTCTCATTGTCAATTAGGCTTGAGTGTGGTTTCTCCTTGTGGAATGTGTAATATCAAATTGCATAAGTGTGACATTGATTTCTTGATACTTTTATTGCTTTCATTTGACTAAGTACATGTGGATAGGCGATTTTTATCGTTCAAATAAGCCTTACATTACCTTTTGTTAGCCCGTTTGAACCCTTGTAGCCAATATTAATTACATCCTATGAGCTACAATCCAAGAATTTGCCTACCTTTTCGGACAATCGCGATTGCTTGTTTATCATGTCTATTTTGCTATTATGGTTGGGTTGGGACTTATTGTTGTCATGTGGGTATAGCAAAATAATTTTAGCGATTGTGTTGTATCCTTGTGTTGGAAAAAGAAAAATATGAAGCAAAAAAAAGAAAAAAAAAAGAAGAAAAAGAAAAAAAAAAAAAGAGAAAAAAATCGAAAAAGAGAAAAAGAGAAAAGAAAAAGAAAAGAGATTGCTTCATTTGGTTTTGTCAAGGATCAAAAGGATGGTTGTTAGAGTCTAATGCATAATTGGAGAGTAATTTATTAGCTCTCATATGTTGTAAAGTTGAGATCATTTCTCTAAGTTGGGTGCATTTATTATCAAAGATTTGGTTTTTGTTTTGGTTAGCGCTGCGACTACCGTCTTAGCTCCACATATCCATAACGTGCTTTGGCACAAACCATTTCTATCCCTTTAACCCATTTGCCACCCTTATTGTCCTTGATACATGTACTTTTGTCTACATATGTGATTGCATATTAGTTGGGGGAAATCTCTATCACATTAGATTGCATGCATGTTTCATAAGTTGAGTGAGTGTTTCTACTTCTTTCTATCTTCACATATAACTCACCCTGTATATTTATGAGTGCATGAGTGAATCCGCGAGAATCCGACTAATTTGTCTTGCAAGATCGAAAGGTATTTGGCATTTGTCTATAGTATGGTGACTGAGACTTGAGCTATGTTTTCTATTTTCCGTACCTTTGAATTTGTTTTATTGGTACACTTTAGTCATTACTTTGTTACAGATATGGATAGCTTGGGATTTGTATGTGCATTAAACATTAGCTCTGAGTCGTTTATTCGCCATTTGTATGATTGCCTTTTGTATTGCGTGATGCTTTGCTTGAGGACAAGTAAAGAGATGGTTTGGGGAGTTTGATGAGTCATAATTATATACATATTTATGCCTCCCCTTAATTACTTTTGATACGGTTTTTCGTGCTAGTTTATATCATTTACATGCCTTTTATGTTAGAATGTTGATACTTCCGCCTTTTGATGTTTAATGCAGAAATGATGCATATGAGGAGCAAAGGATTGAAATGGGCATCGTGGAGTGAGCATGAAGGGATACACGAAGCATGGCACGAGAATCCATAAGAATGAAGGAAGAGAAGTTAAGAAGAAAATACGAAGAAAAGAGCTTCTTATCATTAGTACCTCCTTTGAAGAGCCATATCTCGAGTTATACAACAGATTTTCAAGTGATTCCAATTGGAGGTGAAAGCTTATCTTCTTAGCTTTCCAACGCCGCAAAAATCGCTTGTTTCTGACAAGTAACGAAGAAATGGCGGTCGTTTGAAGTTCAGTGCGCGAAGCAGGAAATTGGTGCCTCGATCGAGTCAACCTTGACTCGATCAAGGAACCTCATGCTCGATCGAGTCACTCTCGACTCGATCGAGGAACCAACCTAATCAACTAAATTTCGCAATGTCGAGAGTTGGGTGTTCTTGAACTTTGGTGCCTCGATCGAGTCACCCTTGGCTCGATCGAGGAACCTTCCAGTTTTATAATTTCCGCAACTTTCCTTAAGTCGGTTATGTATTGCTATAAATACCAAAACTCGTACCCTAGGTTATTTTATGCTTTATTTTCAGTAGGTTTAATATAGATACCTTAGAAAACTCTCTAAAATACTTAGTTTAGTTTATTTATTGTTCTTACTTCCGGATCTAGCTATTTACGGTATTGTTCTTAATCTTTCCTTTATTATTAGTCATTTATTTCTCTTTTATGCTTGCAATCATGTTTCTTATTAATGTTATTGTTGTTCTTCTTTCTATTATGCGTAGCTAAATCTCTTATCTAGGGTGAAAGGGGATCTAGGTTGTTAGAAAAGGGATTATTATGAATTGATTGTTAAATTGCTCTTAATTGTTGTTTGATTATCGTATTACTTCCAATTAGTTAATTACTGATCAGAATTGATTAATTAGTCTTGCATAAACTAGGATTATCACCGACCGGGTTAAGACTAGTATAGGCCACGATAATTGAATATAGATAATTTAATGATAAGCGTGACCGTGTTAAATTAGATCTAAAAGAAATATTGAATCGACCGATCATATGACTTTCAACAATATACATTGCTCAATCAATGAATTAAATTCTACCCTTTGACGACGACCTAGTGAACCCGATCCCTAGACCTTTTAATATTATTGTTATTCATCTTTTATTTACTTGCAATTAGTTGATTAGCATACAAACAATCAAACCCCCAAAATTGGTTACCTTAAGACGGAATTAAATATAAACAAACTAGATAATCACCGCCTCCCTGTGGATTCGACCCTGACTTACCATTAGCTATTTTGTTAGTAGTAGTTTAGGTTTACTTTGATTAAGGTGATACGACTTCAACCTTATCATCTATAGGAAAGGGAAAGGGAAACAAAGTTATTGATTTCCTTTGTTGGTGTTTGTTTGACACAAACAAAGACAAAGAGAATGAAATTCTCTTCCTTACCTCTCAATCCATCTAACTCTTTACCTTCCACCCCCAAGGTATGAGATTTCATTACCCTTGTTACCGTTCAACCACTATACTTACGACTCCCACCACACCCGTCACCATCAAGACGCCACCGCCGTCACCACCACCACCACCACACCCAGAACTAGCAAAACCACCCCACATAAACCACCACCACAACCACCATGGCGCCACCCCACTACCACCACCACCACCACCACGCCGCCATCACCAACACCACCACAACCACCACCATAACCACCCCACATAAAACACCACCGCAACATCACCTCCATAACCACCATGACGCCACCACAACCACCACCATCACTACCACCATAGCCACCCTACTGCCGCCACCAACACGCCACCGCCACCATCACCACCACCACAACCATCCCACCATAACCACCACACGTACACCAAAACAAACCACAATCCACCACACTTCATTTTATTGATGTAACCAAACAACTAGTTAAGTTTTAGGTAATCCCTTACCTTTCTCTTCCTTACCTTTTCTAATTTCCTTTCCCTTTCTCTAACCAAACGCCCCCTAAGTGCTGTGTTAAAAAGGGCAATCTAGACAGCACGCAAACAGTTAAAACTTAATACGAGTGGAATTAAGTTATAGAAGAAAATAAAAGGCAGAACAATGCAATACCGGCCGTCGTTCTGTTTCATATGTGTTGAGAAGTGTGACTGGAGCAATACCATTGACAACAGCGGCTAGCTTCCAAGCAAGATTATGAGCATCCTGGATTCCAGTGTTCATTCCTGTCCATATCTGTAATACCCGCCCTTTTAGGGACCCTTTGACCAGCGTTGACTGACCATGGGAGTGGGAGTAGTCTTAGAAAAGTGTGCCAAAACCATCTTGGGCTGCGTGTTAAGAGTGGTACTCGTTAGAGTAGAGGCTACAAGATCGAGTAGCTAGGTTACTCGATCGAGTAGGGGGCCACTCAATCGAGTATGTTGGGTACTCGATCGAGTACCTGGTTTTCAGCGAGGGTTTTATATCGCGTTTTGTTAAATCCGCAAATCACTTCCGCCACTTTCCTCCTATCCTTCAGTCGCCTCTTTCCATTCCCTTCACCTCAAAACCTCCATGGAAGCCTTTTTGAAGATCCTTGAACCTTAGGAGGACTCACTTGTGTCGGGTAGCGGTCTCTTGCTGAGCTTTTCCCCTAATAGGTATGTCATAATCATCATCCGTGTCCTTGTTCTTTTAGTTAGGGTTTGCCTGTTGGTAATAGATGACGGTATTCTGGTTATAGGCGTTGCTTGGTCGCTGGACATGTTATCTGTCGGCATGGATTGGTTGCGGTGGCTTAAAGGTAGGTTCGCCTACTCAGTTTCTGTAGATGGTCTAGCGTGTCAGTGTTGTGATTGTTTGGTGTTTGCTTAGTATCGTAATTGTATGGCAACGATTGTGATGGCGATTGTGGTTGTTGTCTCTGGTTCTCGAGATGCGTCTCGGCTGAGTGGGGTCACTTGCGGGAGTGGCTTCACGCCCTAGTTTCGCCCTCCGTGGAACCCGCCACGGGGAGGGGATGTGCACATTAATTGGACGGGGTTATCGCTCGGTATGATGAGCGGGGATTTGGTGGGTACGGGCTGCGGTCCCCATCGGCAGGACGGTCCAAAGGACGATTAGTGACAGAGTTGGTTGAATTACCGTGATTGTGTTGAGATTAGTAGCATTGTATTGTGTTGATAATTGTAGTTGCCGTTGTCGTGTCTTATCTCAGTACTGACCTTGTGTGGTTGTTTGTTTGTTATGTGTCTGCCGTGATCCCTTATGGTGAGCAGTCGGTCTTAGCAGGTGTTGTGATGTTGATAGCTGGAGTCCGGGCAGGGATGAGTTCTCACGAGATACGATAGTCATAGTGAGTAGTCTTTGAGTTGTATCTTTATGTCGTTTATTGGTTTAAATCGCTTGTAATATAACTTAATAGTTCTTTTATCGACATTTGATTATTACTAACCTCGGGCAATCGGGATGGTAACGTTCTTATATCCTAAGGAAGGCCTAGTTAAGGCTCCTCTGAATATGGGGGTGTTACAAAGTGGTATCAGAGCGACGATTTTGGAACCTGTAACAAATGAACATAATGAACGTAGGGAGTCTAATAAAATGAACTTGGTGTATGTGTAATGGGAGCCCCAGCTGATGCTAGATTTTGGGTGAGTAGGCGCCCTCATTTCAAAATCTTGGCCCCGTGACACTTAAGCCAGTCACATGGTATGAGAATGTGGAGTCCGTGTGTCTATGTGGGATATGTGTGTTAATTGTGCCGGAGCTACCTCCGGTTAAGTCTTTGTTGGAATTAATAGGGGTGTGTTAGTGATATATTAGGCCGTGTATGGTAATTGTTGATGAGATTATTGAAGTTCTTTGAATGATTAGTGAGCTTATATGATGGCTATGAGATATGTGACGAAAGTTTACGTGATAGAGATGCGTGAAAATGTGGAATTGAATGTTGTGACATAAATAGTGAACACGTAGGTGTTTGCTATAAGATAATGATGACGAGAGTCATCTACGAGTTTATAAATCCACAGTATTCACTATGATGATAGTTATAGTATAGTTGAGTTATAATTCGAGACATAGCATATAGTAATGCGTTTATGCCTACTTGTTGGTTGAAATTTTTCCGCTGCGTAATGTTTGATTCGTGCAAGATGAATTGCTTATGATAGAATGTGAAACATGGTAGATTAATTTGTTTTGAAAAGTATGCATTTATGTGATACGTGAAAGAAAGAATTAATGTTAATTATATGCTTCAAATTGAAGTAAACACGAGTTTAGTAGTAACATGTAAAGTAAGTTTAAGTGTATTATGATGGCAGGATTATGTTTAGAAATGATTCGAGTTGGGCAATTCGTGTGGCGTAATTTAATGTATGCTTTAATAGTTGAGACGGTGAGTAGTGATGGTAATGCGTGAGCAAGGGCGATAATCGGTGCCGAATTCCGAACTTAGTTTGGAATCGACACACATGTTGTTTTGCAGGAATCTTCAAGTTACTTCGTACTTCTGACCGGTACTTAACCATACTTGACCGAGTGCGGGTGTTTACTAGACCGAGTAGACCTCACTCGATCTAGTTAGAAAGCTATGATGTCGGGAGGTGGGAAAAATTCCTGCAGATACTCGATGATTTAGCTCCTACTCGATCGAGTAGGGTGGTACTCGATCGAGTACCCTAGGCACTCGATCGAGTAGGTTACTGTGCAGCGAATCCTACGGGTTTCTTAAAACCCCTAATCTTTCTATTTCTTCTTCCTATTCCCCTATACTTCGACACACATAAACTACTCTCAACCCTTATTTCCTCTCAAATCCTCTCATACTCTTGGGTTAGTGGTGATTATTGGGTTAATTTCTTTGCATAATTTCGTTTCCTTACTTTGTTAATCAATCAAGGTATGCTTCCCTTCCTAATTTATACAATTTATTGCTTTGAATGTGTTAGAATAGTGAAATAATCTGAAATTTCGATTCACATGGGTAGGTTGTTGCTTTTGATAGTTGAAATATGATTCACATGCCTCCTTTCCATGTTTGTTGGTGACTAATTGCTGTAAATTAGATTAGAAATTGCAAAATTTGAAATCGAAATTTCTAGGGTTTCCAAAATTGAAATCGATTTTTGGTTGTTTTACAATGGTTAGATGGTAGAATTGAGCCTTAAGTATTGTTTATATTATGTTGGAGGATAGATTTTGATGATTTTACCCTTAGAAAGTTGCCTTAAAACTCCGTCTTAAAAGTGCCTCAAATGGAAATTCGTGATTTATAATTGGAAAATTGATGTTGTGAATGACATTATAAGTATAAGTTGAACTTCAATATGATAATAGAAACGTTAATTGATGAAAATATGCCAAAACTATTGCAGCTGTAAAGACCGTCTGAAAATTCTAATTGAGTTGTTGTTCATAATATTGAAGGGTGATAATGATATATTCCAAATTATTCTCCCCCATGAACTAGTAAGAATGCCTCACATGTGATTAGAAGTGTGTTTGGAACAACCTTTAGAAGCATGCTAGGATATTCGAATTTGTTGAGCATATGTAATCACCATGATAATTTATTTCACAACTATGGCTTATGAGTAGTAATAATCTGAGCTTGTATGTCAAATTTTGGAAACTGCTGGTGAACGTGTGTACTTAGCTTAATGTTCAAAGTTAATGGCGTAGATTATGTGCTTCACATGTTGAAAGTTCTTGATAAATTGGTGTGCCTAGCTGAGTATGTCGAATTCAGATTACATGAAGTAAATGTTTGCATGTTTATACAAGTTGTTTGAACTTATGCCTAAAGTAGATGCCGAGACTGAACCTTGGAATCCGCCAAAGTAAACGGGGAAGGGGTAATCCACCTGATATGGGGGAAGGGAGTGGACTGTGGTACCCGCAGCCTGAATACCCTTCATTGTTTTTGTTGATTTCAAGCAGAGGGAGCGTTTTGTAGCCTTACAAAAACGCAAAATGAGACCTACGAGGTGTATAGACACTCTTGTTTAGAGGAGTTGGAGATAGAGACGGATGTCCGTCACATTTTCGAGACCTTGGGTCTTATGGGTTTGTATAGGCTGAGGAAACACACTTATCCTTTTCTCACTTTGAAGTTTATGAGCTCCTTTATCTATGACCCCGCCGGCCAAACCGTTGAATTTCGGTTAATGAACACTAGTTTCTTGCTTTCTATGGATCAATTTGCTTCTCACCTTGGGTTGGCTAAGCCTCCTAAGGACTCCATTACCGATATTCCAGCCGAGTGCGGTGTCCGCCGCCCGATGCCTTGTCGACCGGGAAGCAAGCTCCCACCTCGAGCAACATGTTGATTAATGACTTTCAAAGATGTTACCTTGAGGGTCTTTCTCCGTTCTCTTTCGAACCTCCTTTATGACAAAAGGATATCGAAGCTGAATAATCATGAGGTCTTGCTTCGATGTCTTACCTCAACCCGGAGCGGGCCGAAAGTGGTCTTTAATGCTCCTTCTATGGTTTGTCTTTGCCCTTGCCTTGATGGCTTCTTCCTCTTCCCGCACTGAGTTGTGGCGCTATCGCCACTCGGTTAGCTGAAAAGCTAACCTCTTTTGAGGCCTCTTCGGAGTACGTGCCTCTAGCTACCCCAGTGCCCACTATGGACCGTGCCTACTATCTCGACCTGAAATGGTTGAGGACTTTGGCTGACGGTGGTCTAGCTTGGAGGGTGTGGGGCATGAGTTGGATGAAGATTCCGGCTCCGAGCACCTCCCACCCACGGAGCCCTTAGAGCCGACGGTAGTGACGGTGGACTCCGATGATGAGGAGGAGGAGGAGGATGATGACAGACCCCGCCATCTGGCTGACCTATCTCATCGATGACACCATCCTCGAGGTGATGCCGGAGCCGACAAAGGGCGAGAATGCGGGAGTTGCGGTGGTGGAGAGACCCAGATTGGGGAGGGGACCCCGTCGAGTGAGGGAGAGGGCCTCGGAGACTAGGCCACAGCCGGTAGCGCCACAAAGAAGAAAGCATCCTTTTCTCAGTGCTACCCTTACCTCGACACCCCGGAGACGCGATCCAGCTACTTGGCAGATAGAGTGTCATCTACCTTGACACTCCGGAACATGAACGAGATGGCGTACGCTCGGGGATAGGGACCGAGGGACCGCATCCGGTTTGGTGGAGTGGAGTTGGGGACTACTCGGGGTTTTCCATTCCTACGGGGTGGATCGATCGACGTGGGGGCACCTCAGTCCTTTCCTTACGGTGGCTTGACTCCATGGTACGTGGGCCCGGGAGCGAGAGCGGGAGTGGATGCGGGGATCGGGAGCGGTACTTCGGTGGTGGTGATGATGAGGTGATGTTTGAGCAAAGAAGAAGCGGGAGGAGTGATACTCCTTGTTTTATCCTTGTTGATGGTAGTTGGTGTTAGTGGTTAGTAGTGTTGTTAGACTTTAGTAGTTGTTTTGTTGCGACTTTGATTTGGGACTTGTATTGTTGGCCATAAGGCCGGATTTCATATTTTGACTTGTTGCAGGATATTAGACGTCGGGGAGTCATTCCGACTC
This sequence comes from Silene latifolia, assembly GCF_048544455.1. NCBI lineage: Eukaryota > Viridiplantae > Streptophyta > Magnoliopsida > Caryophyllales > Caryophyllaceae > Silene > Silene latifolia. The sequence continues at coordinate 172,410,441 of NC_133538.1, forward strand.
GATTCTATATGACAAATATGTGCATGTATGTTAACTTATGACAGGTTTTATAAGAAATTTGGCTGTAGGGTACTCGACAGAGTACCCCGTACTCTATCGAGTAGCTGCAGGAAGAAAAGAGAGAAAAGTTTCTGATCTTGAGCTACTCGATCGAGTAGCCAAGACACTCGATCGAGTAGCAGGGCACTCGATCGAGTACCTGTATATACTCGATCGAGTAGCACTGTTACAGGAGATTTTCGAAAATCAAAAGTGTGTAAGTGTTTCATAATTGCGAGTTTAATGTTTAACATAGTTAGTTGTGCGTAGTAAGACCTTTGAACCATTAATTTTATATGTTGGAAGTCAAGTTTCGGTTTTATATACATCTTGATAACGATTAGTAAGGTGGTGACGGTTTCTTGTTGTTTTAGTATTACAATATGTCATTTTACCATTTATTCATTGAAGTTACATTTCTTCATACGCTGTGCGTGCAAAGTTAACGTGCTTTATCGTTGGCGACTAGTTGTCCCGGAGAGTTATGTATGATTTATAATTTAACGAGTTTATGCTTAGCGAGTAATGTCCACAGTAAATAATATGTTTTAACCCATGTCATGAATCAAATAACAAGTAATATGCGTTGAAATTTTGGTGGTGAACTTCGGGGACGAAGTTCCTTTTTGGAGGGGAAGAGTAATGTCGCGAAATAAAAAGGCTGTTTTTGAATAATGTTTTGCTTGTTTATAATGTTGTTGGTATTATGTTTTGCTTTAATTACAAAAATTTCTGAAGTATAACGGATTACTTTAGTTCTTTAAAGTGAATGTGGTTATATGTTTCAAGAGACGGTCATGAAAAAAAAAATAGTTATAGTGCGATGAATCGTATTCGAATCACGTTGCCGAGTAACATGGTGGAATTAGTTGTACCACATGAAAGTTGATATGAGACATGTTCTAGATTGATAGTTTGATAGTTGTTACTGTATGTTGGGTGATCGTGGGTGGTGATTCGCATTGCGAGTTTGATGTTTTATATATAAATAGAGTAACGGTTGACGGTGATAATGCTTGCATGATAGTGGTAAGAATCGATAGGTATAAATGTAGACGGTGATGATGATGACGTGGGGGGGGATGGTATTTCCAAGGAGTTATGGTTTGAGCGGAAAGAGTGGTGAGGTCGTGTTGTTCCCGTGTCTCGAGCGGGAGATAAGTGAGTTGAACTTCGGGGACGAAGTTCTTTTTAAGGGGGGAAGACTGTAATACCCCCCCTTTTAGGGACCCTTTGACCAGCGTTGACTGACCATGGGAGCGGGAGTAGTCTTAGAAAAGTGTGCCAAAACCATCTTGGGCTGCGTGTTAAGAGTGGTACTCGATAGAGTAGAGGCTACTCGATCGAGTAGCTAAGTTACTCGATCGAGTAGGGGGCCACTCGATCGAGTATGTTGGGTACTCGATCGAGTACCTGGTTTTCAGCGAGGGTTTTATATCGCGTTTTGTTAAATCCGCAAATCACTTCCGCCACTTTCCTCCTATCCTTCAGTCGCCTCTTTCCCTTCCCTTCACCTCAAAACCTCCATGGAAGCCTTTTTGAAGATCCTTGAACCTTAGGAGGACTCACTTGTGTCGGGTAGCGGTCTCTTGCTGAGCTTTTCCCCTAATAGGTATGTCATAATCATCATCCGTGTCCTTGTTCTTTTAGTTAGGGTTTGCCTGTTGGTAATAGATGACGGTATTCTGGTTATAGGCGTTGCTTGGTCGCTGGACATGTTATCTGTCGGCATGGATTGGTTGCGGTGGCTTAAAGGTAGGTTCGCCTACTCAGTTTCTGTAGATGGTCTAGCGTGTCAGTGTTGTGATTGTTTGGTGTTTGCTTAGTATCGTAATTGTATGGCAACGATTGTGATGGCGATTGTGGTTGTTGTCTCTGGTTCTCGAGATGCGTCTCGGCTGAGTGGGGTCACTTGCGGGAGTGGCTTCACGCCCTAGTTTCGCCCTCCGTGGAACCCGCCACGGGAGGGGATGTGCACATTAATGGACAGGGTTATCGCTCGGTATGATGAGCGGGGATTTGGTGGGTACGGCATGCGGTCCCCATCGGCGGGATCGTCCAGTGGACGATCGATGAGTTGGTTGAATTACCGTGATTGTGTTGAGATTAGTAGCATTGTATTGTGTTGATAATTGTAGTTGCCGTTGTCGTGTCTTATCTCGATCGACCTTGTGTGGTTGTTTGTTTGTTATGTGTCTGCCGTGATCCCTTATGGTGAGCAGTCGGTCTTAGCAGGTGTTGTGATGTTGATAGCTGGAGTCGGGCAGGGATGAGTTCTCACGAGATACGATGGTCATAGCGAGTAGTCTTTGAGTTGTATCTTTATGTCGTTTATTGGTTTAAATCGCTTGTAATATAACTTAATAGTTCTTTTATCGACATTTGATTATTACTAACCTCGGGCAACCGGGATGGTAACGTTCCTATATCCTAAGGAAGGCCTAGTTAAGGCTCCTCTGAATATGGGGGTGTTACAATATCACATGGGTAGGTATTTTAACAGCAGATCACACTGAGCAAGCAGAAGAATGCAATTAATTTTTTCATTGTTAGATTCAAGAAATTAGTATGTTGGCAGAACAGCCTTACCAAAAGCGCCAGCTGGAGGAAAACGATGAGCGGCATCGCCAGCTAGAATGATTTGGTTGTTACAGGACAAGAACTTGTCAGCTACTTCAGCATGCATTACCCAAGGCTTAACATCAATTACAGTTATATCTTCAAGTTCATGACCAACTAACTTAAAAATTAATTGTTCACACATCTGAAGCAAATTAAAACATGCAAACATTTATCAAAAATTCAGGAATAATGCAAGCGAGGGGGGGAAAAAGGCTCCTCACATCATAATACAAGAACATTACCCCAGTGCCTCAATGACTCCCACCAAGAGGAGGGTAAAAGGTATTGGGTGAATATAGCCTTAACCCCGTGTTCCAAACCCAGATAGGCTGTTTCCACATGAACTATAATGAAAATTGCATCGTAGAATGCATCTACACAAGAAGCATAGAGAGTTTACTGATCCGTTTTTATTTGTTTCACCATAATCCAAAGCCCTTAATAGTGCGTGTCTTTTTGTGCCATTGGAAGTGGAAACATTATGATACCTCACTAAAAAACAATAATCTCACATGCATTTATCCTCTATGCAGTGATAGTTTCCTTGTTCTTATGGATACTGACAGTTTGATTTTTATCTAAGCAGAATAACATCCTGACAGCAATGAACAAATGAATACCTTGGGTTTAAATTCATCAAGTTTCTGCTGTGGAGGGTAATATGGTACCTGAAGGCCATTAAAAGTGATCATAAAGAAGTAAACGGGACATTCAAAAACAAAGTAGATACAGAAAAGAAATGATGGCATCATCTGAGTTCAATATACCTGCAAGATAAATTCACCATGTTGAAGGTCATGAGCAATAAGAACCCCTATTGCTTCAGTATTGAAAATAAAAAAGAGCATGCCAGATCTTTCTTTAAGTAAGTAGTGCCCCAGGTCTCGGCTAACAAAATGTACACTGACCAACTTTTGCAAGTCTCTTTCACCTTCCATCGCAATTCCAGCAAGCTTTCTCACTGTACTTCCGGCACCATCTCGTGCCAACAAGAATACCACACTTCGGATATCTCTTTCCGTTTACATCCATCCTTATGGAAAGAACAAGTGACATTAACAAAATTTTCGGTCATGGTAAAGGACAAACACTCATGTCCCATAAGAATCTCCCTCTCTTCAACATGTCTATCAAATTTGTCGCCTTGATGAAATTTGAAGTCAAGAGTTTTAAGTTTACTTAGCAGACGCTCAGACAACTTGTATTGAGAAAAGTGAGCAACAGTGACTGGGCTGACAACTTGCTCGAAATCTGCATAGAATTATATGAGATCATTTGATATAATAAAGGCAATAAATATAATGGAATTAGATCATGTAGTGAAATATTTTAGATCACTGCAAGCTTCCAGATATATGACGTCAGTGATTTTTTTTTATCTTTATCTGTAGCTTATTTGAATCTATTTGAAATTTGAATCATATAATGTACTATTCCAAGGGTCTTGATAAATACTTTAATTTGAGTACCATATTGAATGTCTTTAAACAGAAAAAAATCATAAAAAATAAAAAGGCAGTAGTACAGTTTATTATTTGTTTAGCTAGCACCATCCGGCTTAGCCGAACAATAAGGATAGCAAAGTAACCTGCAAGGCTGCAACTAAGTTTTAACACACTTCTATTTTCATGAGTTACCTCTACTCAAGTTAGAGCAAATCCTCATTAGTTGAACAAACTTTGTATACCTTTTTTGAGGTATATATAAGTAGCTTGGGAGTGGCCAGACACCAAATCTTAAGAAGTACTTAATAATATCAAATATAAAATTTTTAGAGTATGTAAAATTTTTAGAGTCTATTTGTTGTGATATATAATTGTTTCACAAAGTGAACTTTTTAGGTACAGTTTTTCTAATAAAAGCGACTTTTTAGGTAGCCGGATGTGGGAGGGATCAAACCTAGTTCCATCATAATGTAAACGACTAAAACCCAGACATTTAAAATGGAAAAACTACAACATCAACTCTTCACTTGTTTTTGAAAAAAAAGAGTACATATATGACATAAATAAATGCCAATTCAATAAGAAAATGTTTTAGAAAGAGCATCTGATACCTTGCGGTTGCATATGGTCGACTGAGCCAAGGATAGAACCAGACAGTGATGTACAATATATGAACTTCCTCCACAGGTCGACATGAGGTTGAAATTGTTGTATCTCATCGGCTAAACCATCAAGCTTGAGAAATACCTGAGAAGAAAATCTGATGAAAAAACATTGACATTTGAGGATAGCAATGATTTAATCACTTCAAGTAAGTGTCAACTTCAAAAACAGTAGCTACCTCCATGGACCTATTGTTGATGAAATGAGCTTGAGGATGTCTAGAAAAGGTAGTGCTCTTCTCTAAGACAGCACATTTGACACCTGATAAAGATATATGGCAATTACGCATACACCAATCATAAGTTTATTGCTATGCCGGTAGATGAAGATAAAGGTAAATTGGCAAGAGTGAATATAAAAATAAAAAAGAAGGATATTGTAGTACCTAATTTAGTGAGAAGTATAGAGAGAAGTAAACCAACAGGACTGGCACCGACAATAAGAACAGGCAGAATTGAGTCATGCTGAGTGGGCATTGCTGATAATCCTCTGTTGTGCATATAAAGCATCCTAAGTTTGATCCTTGTTCCATTTAGAATAATACGGCGAAACAAGTTCATAATTAAGAGGGATATTGTTGTTAAACCTAGAAAACAAAGCAGCAATAGATTAAATGCAGGTTTAAGTAGAAAATAGAGGTTTGTATGAGGGGTTCGTAGTCATAAATCGTGGCATAACTACATACCATGCATAGAGAAAAGATGAGAAGCAATAGAGAAATACAATTAGAATTACCTTAATTAATCACCTAAGACCTCCACGTCGCCGGATAAATAAGGTGCGGCGGTGGCTGCTCAAGTCAGGTCGGTTGATGATCAGTGATGGAAGAGGAGGCGGATTTTAAGGATTTTTTAATAGAGGTGGTTGGCGGTAGTGTGCACCGGAAGGAGGAGGGATTTTTTAATCACAAAATCTCATTGAAGACGGCGATATCTGTCATAAGCTTGTGACGGATGCCGTTCACAAAATATGCATGAGAGGTGAGTGGGAAAGCACATGGGTGCCCGACGCTTTGTTTTTTAATAGAGGTGGTAGGCCTTTACAGGTGGTTACTATGTTTTCTACCAACAAACATCTTTTCCATTTCTTTTTTTTCCATTTCCTCTCACAAACTCATTTAATAATTTTATCTCCTTTATATTCTTTATTTTTATACATAAATCGTAAACCGTTCGATGTTGACCAGATACAATCTAGACCGTTTATAGGTAATAACCTCTCCCTTTCTTTTTGGATAATGGAGAGAATTTGGATTCGTTTTCTACCGTCTTCTTTTGCCCTTTTTTTCACTAGTTTTCCAATCTCTACATCACCAATCACGATGGATTGGTGGTTTTGCAGTTTATAGACTATACCTCCGGTTGTATGGTGATACAACCAAGGCTATTTTAGTCTTTTTTCCCTTATAATTGCTTATTGTTGTAACCTAAAACAAAAATTCAATTTTCATTAGATCTCTCCTTTCCTCTCACTATTCTCCATAATTTTCTAACTGCTTCTCCAATATATATAATTACTCAATCATCTTCTCCCTTAATATCATTATTTCGACTATTTAATTCTTCATCTCTAAACAAAATCAAAGATTTAATGGGCAATTAGCAGTAGACCGGTGATGGAGACGAGATGATAATGACCAGGTGATGATGGAGGTGTAGAATGAAACGTAAAAAAATGGTAGAAGAAGAAGGAGAAACGAAGAAATAAGGTGAGATAAGACGATGAGACGAGCATGGGGCCTAATACACGTAACAATATATTAGGTTTTCATCTTTGATTTCCTTTATTAATAATTCATAGCATTACACTTTGATACATATGAAACTCGAAAAATTTGTTTGTAAGCTCATAATATTTCTTACACAGCTCGTAAAGTTTCTTACCGAGCTCGAAAAGTTTCTTACCGAGCTCGAAAAACTTACTCGCAAGCTCGGAATATATCTTAAAAAACTCAAACCTTTACTTATAAACTCAAAAAAAATACAAGGCTAAAGAAAATCCAGAGCTCAAGAAGTTTACTCGAAAGCTCATAATGTATCTTACAAAACTCGAGATCTCGAAATATTCCCAAAAAATACATATTAATATGCAAATTGATGTAGAAATTTAGCTTAAAATATTGTTAAAAGCATTTTTTTTCTTTCTATGATACTGTTAATTGCTTAATGTTTTTCATTATATGATGAATAGGAGAACAGTGAAAGTTTTCTAACGAGGGATCTAGTTTAACGTTTGATTTTGGTATATTTTTTTTGTTTTAAATGTGGGGTTGGATTAGACCAGTTGTATGATGCGAATATACAACTGGTTGTAGGATAATATTTGTGGTGGTTTTGCCTGATTTGGGGGAGTTAAGGGCACATCAAGGACCTGAACTTCCATTTTTTTAGCGATAAGTACCTGAACTTATTCCGTTTAGCGTTAAGGACTCCTTTTCTAACCTCCGCCACTTGACACCTTATTAACAACCTCTGCATTGATAAGTGATAAGTAGTACTAAACATTTGATGTATTAAAAAAACATAAAATTGCAAAATGGATTCCATACCTTTTCCATACTCTTTTAAAAACCCAAACTTCCCCTACTGTAGCTGTAACAGTATCATTGTCACTTATTGACCATTATGCCCCCCTCTTTTTCCCTCTTAATCCCGTCTCTCCTGAATCATTCCCTCCCACTTCCCCTTTTGTTTCCATCTCCATCATCTCAGCAAAAATGACTTCCACCATTTTCGCACCTTCTCCTCTTCTCTCTCTCTTTTCATCAATTTACGATTTTCGTACTGTTTACCTTTGTGAGTTTTGCTATGCGATTAGAATAGTTGTTCTTGAAGACAACGGAAATCATCGAGAAGCACTACTACCACTTTCCCCCTTTCATCTACTTTTGGTAGATCAATCACGAGATTTTCCTTGATTCCTCTATTTTTTCTTCCTATTTATAGAGTTGTAAAGCATATTCTTCTTTCTTTGAGTTGTGATTAACTTTCTATATGTTACTTATTTGGATGGATTATTGATTTTGAGTTAGTTTAAATAATTTAGGGTTTTATTTTTGGGTTTAAATTGATTGCATGCAATGATCTAGGCCTTTTCTAAAGGTTTAAGTTAATTGCATGCAATAACTTTTTGATGCACTGTGATAAGTGAAGCTGCTTAATTGTATCGTTATTGTCTGATTCAGATTGATCTGGTATTAGGTCATGTTCGAGTTTTTATTTACTTTTTGATTTTGAATTAGTTTGTGCTTTCTACTGTTTGTATAGTTGTAACATGTTTGATATTAGGTCCTGTTCGAGTTTTTTTTTCCCCTAAATTCATATCAACTTTATTTGTTTTTTTTTTTTTTCGTTTTCATATATTTTGTATTGTTATGGAATTAATTATGGTTTGCAAAACTACTTGTGCAGCTTCAATAAGCATGAAACGAATGAGAGATGATAGAATTGATGTTGTTCTTTGCCAAAGCTTGCGCTAGGCTCACAAGGTAATAAAATTCTTGTGGCGTTTTTACTTTTTACTAATGTCAATTTTACTGTGTGTATCTTTGTTTTGTCAATATTTACCTTGTATACATTGGTAATTTACGGACACTTTTGATAATGTTTGAATCTTGTTTGAGTTTGTGGTTTCTTTGTGTAATTCATTTGTTGGTCTGTTGAGAAATGTTCCATTGAGTTGGGAATTAAATTATACTCGAAGCTTTCGAGCTTTAATTTGTTTATTTTCTTTTTTCTTCTTAATGCTATTTTATGGAATAGTTATGAATGTTGTAGGTTGACATTTGCTGAGATGAATGTGAAACCGTCCCAGAATATGGAACTTTCCAAAATTAGCTTTTGGATGGCCCGGAAACCCAGTAAGCTGTCTATTCACTTTCCATCTCTTTAGTGCCAGCTATTCATTGTTTTTATGGATGGACAAACTTTGATCTGGTAAGGTAGAAATACTGTCTTTGATGTTAGTTTCTTCACATATTTGTTTGGTTCAGATTGAAAGAAAGATGGGTTGTAGTATATATGTAGTAGGGAGATGGAATAGTGCCAGCTTTAGGACATTTAATGTCACAATAAGAGGACCCAAATGATGTGGTCTACTGATGAGTGGAGTGAGCCATTTGCTCTTAAAGTTCCAGTGATGAGAAGTTATTTTGATTCGCATTTTTACAGTACTAAGGTACGGATCAGATGGAATTGCTGTTCTTGGTGTTACACCCTGGCATTGTGGGCCTATGTATTTTAGTATCAGTTTAAAATCGCTAGAGAGAACATTATTTCTGGGATATATCGGTCGAAATTTTCCGAAATATTAATTTAGTCTTATGTGAGACTGACAATTCGGAGTATTATGTGTTGTAGGAATCTACAAAAACAAACTACCCTCAATTGCATTATGAGTCAACATTGTACATGCTTCTTCAGGTAGGAAAAAAAGTTCACATGCCTTATATCTTTTAACTCCTGTTTTAGTGTATTTGTGCTTTGACTTACTATCTATGGTTTGAGTCATTGCCGCTGTCATCTAACTCATCTCTTTTATGTATTACAGCTGGTATTACACAAATCAAGTGGTATGGAGTAGAAGACGAATCGGAGTAGGAGCCATCGGAACCGGTGGTAGCGCCTGTTGATGGAAACGGTGGTTGACGGCTTGCTCAAATTTTTATCTAAATGCAACTGGTGGCAGCGACTGGTGATGAAAGCGATTGTTGACGGTTTGCTCAATTTCTAAATCGCTGCATTGTCTTTCTTTTAATTATATAGGCTGGTTTGAATGTGTTTCAGTTGGTCTGACTTCTCGCAAATGTGGTTCTCAGATAGCCAAGTGCTTACTGTTTATGAATTGTTGTTGTTAGTTGTTACATGCTAATTTACTGTGGTTATTGGGTTCACTGATGTCGCGCTTTGCTACATTTTGGCAAAGTGTGTGTGTACTAAATTCTCAAAACTGTTTCGGTGTGTCGTGCACTTCTTGTGCAATTTTTTTAACCTTTGGTCTATGATTTCTGGTGCTTTGGGCAATTAGGCTCGGATTTTCAGATGTAATAGACATGTCTCATGGCGCATAATTGGCGATTCGGAAAAGCTAGATCACCCAATTTTGAAATCTTATTTGGATGTGATATGAGCTAGATGTCAGCAGCTGACCAAAAGCTTTCTTACAAGTAACAAAGCCGGTTTATGAGTTGTTTTTTCAGTTTCCTTCCCATATAGTAGTAAAGAGATATTGAGAAGCTAATGGGTCAATTTTTGTTTTTTTGGTACGAGCACCCGAGTAGAAAATTTGACAAATGACCCATCTTATGTCTTTGGCTTCCAAAAAAAGGTCTGAGACACAGACAGTTTCATACTTTCATGACTCCTTTTCCTTTGTTTCACGTAATTATCAATTTCTTTAAAAACATGATGGGCGAAACATTGTGCATCTTCTTCTTTGAAGTAATCTTTATGGACCCTTAGCCAGGGGTTTGTCCTTTTGTTGCTTCTTCTCTGGTCGATATATTTCTGTTTTTGTTCCAAATAAGGTCCTAAATTTCATTTTGGTCAGCTTCTCATTTTAATGATAGAAGACTATGTGCGTTGTGTACATCTAGGATTGTTTGACGAGCGGTACAAGGACCCTATGCGATTCCAAGTATTGGGGTCAAGATGATCGGTCGAGCCTTAAAAGTAGTGGCTCCTTAAGAAACTTATGCAATGAATTAACCATGAAGGGTACTTTCTACTGCTTTGTTTTCTTCTGAAATTTTTAACGAGCAAGAAATTTACTACAAGGCTCCATCAACTGATCGGTCGAGCTTTGTTTGTTGGACTCATTTTAGGGTGTTTGTCGCAAGAAGTGTCTTGCAGATTTTGGAATTGTGACACAGTGCATAGCTTCTGTGAGGGTTAATTATCGGTACCTGATTAATGTGCTACTAATGATAGATGCCAAGGTGAGGCTGCAAAAGCAGGAGTGCTAGGAATGTTGACGAATGTTTTGGCCCTGCATATGCCAACTTTTACTTGTTTCACTATATTGTTATCAAAGTTAATTAGGTCATTAGTCTTTTGCTAAGGGATGTCTCCTCTAGGTTTACTTGGGATTTAATGGGAAATGTTTGTTGTTTAAAACTTTCAACATTGATTGGTTTAAAATTAGAGATTTCCTGTGTTTGCAGTAGGATGTCATAATTCTATATATTTGGAAAATTATAGTTTCTCTTAGAGTCCTTAGAGACTCCTCGAGCGAGAGTATATGCAAGGTATTGTAATCAGTAAGGTGGTTGTAAGTCATTCGTTTTCAGGTCTAGACTAGAAGAGTAAAACGGAGGCAGAAGAGACTAGCAAAAGAGGTGAAAAAGACCAGGTGAAGCTATTATTAAAGGTCATCGAAGTTATGATTTAATGCTCAACTTGCAGTTAGGGATAAGGTATTTTTGCTCGCTTTATCCCTTTTTAGCTTATCTCTTATCGATGTGTTCACTTCTGATGAGCTTCATTTGTTGTCAACTTGTAAGACTGATTGTTGACACCCATCTTTTGAGATAGATAAAGTTGCAGTTTGCAAAAGCATCTATTAACATATCACAAATTCTCATTGAAGACATGACATATCCGTCACAAGCTGAAGACGGATACCATTTTACCTCACAATGTACCCACTTTTTCTCTCTCTGCAACACTATTCATGTGGTCCCCTTTCTCCACTAACCCATTTTGTTACCATTTTATCTCACAAAATATCCGCCACAAATGGTAACCCGTCACAAGGGAGACCAATTGTTAACATATATCTAGCAGATGTCATAGCTTGTTTCGTGTCCAATGGTCAATGACATTAATTTGCAACTGTGCTTAGTGTTCGCAACACTATCTTGAATTTCCTACTGAATTTGTTTTACTCTCATATTGCAGTTCTCAGTACATTTTATGTTAGTCTGCCTCTTTATATTATCTTGCGTACTTGATTCCGATACTCCACATATGGATATAAGAATGACCTTTGGACATTTAATTGTAAGCGAAGAACACCGGCATTTTCTTTTTCCCATAAAATAGTCAAGTAACGCTTGGACATGCCCCGGTGTTGGATACTTATAACCGAGTTCGAGTGATATAGATTATGTTACACGGGTAGCCTTTGTCGTATTCATCATGTAACTCATTCATTGTCCTGTTGACCGAAGTATACTTTTTGTCTTTCCAAATTTCCTATACATAAGTAAGGAAAGTCTTCCTTTTTTTTAGGTAAAAGAGATCTTTTAGTCGATGGTGACATCTTGAAAACCTATACTAAATGTACATTATAATGTAATCAGATACACCGTGGGAAAAATCACGCCAATATTAAACCGTGAAGTTTGAGCATCTGATTTTGGTTCCCAAGCAAGTTTTTGGATGAGTTTTCCTAAAGAAGGGTCACAGCTGACGCCTCATAAGTCAGTGGATTTTAAATGGAAGGACTATTGCCCCATGGTTTCCAGGTTTGTTATTGAATCCATCATGGACACATGATTAGAATTATTGATAGAATTGTTGAAGTGCCTCCTGAATCAGAAAGTCTTTTAAACGTAAGCATATTCCGTTAAAAAATCTGTAAACGTATGTAGGCCCAAAATGATCAAACTGCTAGTGAATCAGGGCAAAACAAAGCCGGCCTCAAGTATAAAATAGCCAAGTATGATTGTATTTGTTTATTCGTATTAATAAAGTCATGATGTTCTCTTCTCCTAACAAAAAAAAAATGGCCATGTTGGTCTTAGAAAATAGTACACACATTACATTCTAAAAAATAACTTAATGGTTGATTATAATCAACCATTTCAAGTGACTATATAAACTTGATTATTGTATTTGTAAATTCATCTTGCGAGTTAGAACTGGGCTTTGTAAGAGCTGTTTATATATAATTTCGGAGTTGAGGTAAGAAAATATTATGAAAGAACGAGAAAATATATATAATTTCGGAGTTGAGGTAAGAATAGTATATGTAAATTGTAGGTTAACTGAAATCGATGCACATTTGGTCGAGACGTAGCGACTGTGCGTTAAAACTTAAAAACAGTTGGGGAAGGGGAGGTACGGTCTTAACAAAGGAAACTTGACTGTCTAAGAAGAGATGGACCTATGCGGAATCAAATAAAATATTGAAGATAATTATGACAATTTGTCTTGTGTGAGACAATTTAACTTTTGAAATAAATCGAGCTTCTTTTGTACTCCGTCTTTAATTATGTCTTAATTGATTTTTGTACCATGTGTTAATTTCGGTTTGGTTTGTTTCAAATTGATTTGTGGGCTTGAGTGGAGTAATTCTCAATCATGTTTTTTTAAGGTTGCACTAAGAGCATTGGGGTATATAAGAACTACAAACTTCTACTTAAGTAGGAGTAATTCTCAGTCATGTTTTTATGCATGTGTCCCGGGCGCAGTTATACAGGAAGCAAGGAAGCAGAAGAACTTGCTGATGCCGAAGCGGTTAACACATACGAATGTCTCCGCAGTTCTTACTCCACTCTACCCATAAGGTGTCCAGACAAATCGATGCAGCCTAATCGTCCTACCCCGTGTCAAATCTAAAAAAAGTATTGTTATTGTCTCATTATGAGACCTATATATAATATAATAATGCTAGATGACTCCATCTTTAAGAGTTCGTTGGGAAGGTCGGGGTTCTCTACTCGGAATGCATTGCCTTTAGTGGAGACTTTGCTTTCATCCTAAGTTATCCGGTTATGCATATCAAATATGGGCCCTCTGCAAGTTGTATTACTCACCATATTTGCACAAATTCTCATTCGCGACGATCGATATCCGTCATAAGTTTGTGACGTGTCAAGCAAAACTCACGTGGTAGATAAGACAAATAATTTGTGACTCCCTAAGCACTTTAATTTGTGTCATCTACCTGTGGGTGATACTTGACCCGCCACAAGCTTCTGACGGATATCCGTCACAAGGGAGACTTACTGGCATATTTGATGCCAATGTTGTTATTATGGGATGTGGTTGTTGTACTACCTTTGTCAGATTATGAATTGTGCCTTTCTTTAGCTAAAACACACCAAGTAGATTAGAGATGTTAGCTAAAAATTATGGCCTGTGTTTCATTTTTGTTTGTAGCTTTGCACCTTCGCACTCTAATTTCTGACTATTATGTGATGTTTTCCATCAAACATGATATTTTAAAGCGTCTTCGCCAACAAGTAACAACTACGCTTGCGTCACCTTTTTTGGATACGTGATGGAAAAACATAGGGTTTTGACTCGATAATTCCAGCTTACTTCCGCTTACGATGTCACCAATTTGGGGCACCGCGCCCGATAGGGCGCGGTGCAACAACTAGTATAATTACAAGGAGTAATCCAAAAATTTCTCGTTTCTACCCCAAAATATCCTAACGACTTAGTTCTATACTTCTATACTTAAAAGAAAAAATACAACCGCCAGTCTCGTATTTTTGTTGAAGACGGTTTTAACAACAAGATAGTGTACAATGGATCCAATATAACCATGTTAGTGATAATTAAGCTTTAAAAAAAACCCGCCACACAATAAATTTGCCCAAACGAGTATACTCCTATATATACTTTGAAAGATTATTTGGCCGTTAGTTATGCAAATATACAATTAAAAAAAAACATATAGATTAATAAAACAGTTAGTCTTATACTTTTGATAAAGGTGGTTTTAACAATAAGATACTATAAATGGATCCAATAATACTCCCTTCAATTCTCTATATTCTTCCCTATTTCCTAAAATGGATTATTAAGGTTTTCTTCCGCTTTCTATTTTTGATAAATTTTACTCTTATTTTATTCATCTGTCTCTCTTATCACCAAACCCACACAACTCTTTTACTCATATTTTATTCCTTACTTTAATGTTTGTGGCCCACAATTTATTATTTAACTCCTAATTATTCATCCCTCTCTCCAATCCCCCAACCCCACATATGTCCTTTATCAATATAATACTCTCACCCTTAATCCTTGTGCCTACATCAAAGGGGAAGAAAATAGCTGATTGGAGGGAGTATAACTGTCATGGCATAGCTAGTAGTATTGTGGACTATTGTCCAGGGGATATGCGGTTCGAACCTTGTTATCAACACACAAGTTTCCAACACTAAACCAAAGTATAACTGTGAAAGGTCTAACAACTACAAAGAATGCAAGCTAAGTCTCTTGACGGCGGAATCTAGACTCGAGTGATGACTCCCCATGACTGTCTCATAGCTAAACATTTGCATTACCTATCATAATCTGCTCACCATCCCCGAATGGATCACCGCAGATTTTACAAAACAACAACAACGGGGTCAGTACCGTTCAATCAAGATAAGACAAACAAACAATGTAACCGGCTGATCATCCTCCATCCCCGGTCTCCCGATCTCACACAGTAACCGACTACACACCGAAGTGTGTAGCCCTGCCAGATTACTCATCGCAACAGGTAATCCTCACCGTCAGTGGGTGACCGCAGCCCATCCCCACCTAGTCCAGCTCATCAACGAGCGACTAACAATCCTTGTCCCTTAATGTGTGATACCTGTCGAAGTGAGTACCAAAAATAATATTTATAATTAACCAAACTACAACTAGCAAGCGGTAGTAAGGGTCGATCCGCAGGGAGGTAGGGAGATAATAGTTGCTTTTAATTCTAGTCTAAGGGTAACAGTTTGAGGGGGTTTTGATTTGAGTTATATCTAAGTCTAATAACATAAACTAATTAAGCAGATAAAAGTAATAAAGGATGCAGACAATGATAAAAGAAATGCTAAGACGGTCGGTTTACTATAGCTGCGATGGCACATAATTCTAGGTAAGTCCGAAATACAATCGTGGGTGATGGGTATGACAGGTCCTCTAGGTCCAAGTTAACTAGTAGCTCCTTTCGGCCTATGCTACCAGTCCCTAAGTCTCACTAATGCTAGCTCTCGCCCCGATTAGTGATTCCTAAAGCCTAAATTACATTATCTCTCGATCTCAGCAATTTAGTCGTCTTAATTCATTAATTAATGCCCTTCCCTATATCTCGATCTACGGGTTGGTCAAAACTAAGCATCTAACAAGTCTCCTCTCGGTCTCATTGTTAAATATTGCACTTAACGAATCAAACAAACGCTAATCAAACACGGTCCTATTCGATCGACCAACTACTTGATCGATCGACCACACGGCTTAGTCGATCGACTAGTTAAGCCAGTCGATCGACCATGCCCTAATTCGGGGTCACCTATTCTAATGCCATCTACGCCATAGATCCCCTACATCCTAGCAAAGGGTGTTTAGCTACTCATAACGATGATAATAATAACAACAAGATTAACAACTAAAGTAATTGAATTCATAATTAAATTTATTAAATAATTAATTGACATAAAACAATAAATTCGGCTTTGGGAAATCTAACTAGCAATTCTAACTGCGGAAGAATAAAAGCAATGAAATTTAACGAAAGAACAGGGAATACCGTGAAGAGGAATTGCAAAGAAAAGAGCAACCCAATGCAAAAGAGAACTTTATTGACGGAAAATTAAAATCTAAACTAATGAATGAGGGATTATATATTAGGAACTAGATTAAACTAAGCTAATGAATAGATGCCTAAAGAAACAGGAAGAGTTACGTTATATAGGAAAATAACATAACCTATTCCTAAACCTAAGCACAATTGGGCTTCGGTCTCTCGTCTTTTAAATTGCGAATCAGCTCGTGGAGTGGTCGATCGACCACTAAGGTCAGTCGATCGACCACAGGCGCTGTACAAAATTGCATTCTGACGATTCTTGCAGCGCGCACCGATCTTAAAACAGCTGCCATTTCTTTGTTACTTGGTCAAATGAGGCGTTCTACGCGGCTTTGGAAAGCTAAGAGGATAAGCTTTCACCTCCAATTGGAATCACTCGATTATCTGCTCTAGAACTCGAGATATATCCATCTGAATAAGGCTGCAATGTCGAGAAGCATTCTGACAGTCTATAGACCATGTAGGTCAGTCTATAGACTGCTGTAGCTGGTAATTCGCTTTTGAAGCTCTCGTAAATGTGTCTCTGAGGCCTCGAAACGCGCACCAAGTTCGCTTCCCGAGTCTTTACTCCATGTCAAATACAATGCTAAGTACTTAGGGACGGATTCGGCTCGATTTCCGCTGGATTCTTCACATTTCTGCAATATTATACAAAAACACGAAAGTAGACGGAAATAGGGAAAATAGTAGCATAAACTACATAATTGAGCTATGAAATGCGTGTAAAATAGGGTGTAAAACATCATATAAATGACACGCATCAAACTTCCCCAAACCAAACCCTTGCTTGTCCCCAAGCAAGAACTAGACTCGATCCTAAAACCTAGTGGAACGATTTCAATCTCAGAGCGAAATGCAACATGTAAAGCCTAAACCAATTTAATGCTACAAATCAACAATCAATTAGCGATGTGAATCATGCAAACGTGTTATGAAGTCGTTAAAAACTGCTGAACCGTCAACTATAGAGACTTATCAAATCGGACTCTCACGGGTCGCTCATATCACACATAAGCACAGGTGAAAATATGTAAAAGATAGAAAGAAGTAAATATGTAATGACGCTCACCTAACTACGACCTATAAGAACATGCCTGCAGTCTAATATGAAAATAATCTCTACAACCGTACATACGCATTCCAACCAAACAAATGACCATGACACATGCCGAGTTAAATATGGATATGTGAGGTAATGGGTAAGAAGAGGCAAAACATTTATGGGAATGTGGAGGTATAGGTGATCAAGCTAGTGCCTAAACAAAACCATATGACAACATCCAACTTCTTGCTCAGGATTTTCAATGAAACCGGTGCTAATTATCAAGCACAAAACTCACAATCTCCAATAGATGTAACTCCCCAAATGATATAGATACAACATGGGAGTGTAAATCACCAACTCATAACAATTGTAGCATGTGATTTTCGAAATTTTCTTTCACTACTGCAGTATCAGTCGATCGACTGACCACTTCTTTTTCGAACTCTTTTTTCTTTCTATTTCTTTTCAACTTTTTCAATTCTTTTTCCTCCTTCATTCTTTCATCCAACATTATCTCAATAAGAGCATATGCAACCAAAAATAATAAGAACATTCCCAAAGACTAATACTACTAGCTTGACAAAGGCAGGCTGAATATAGGATGTAGTAAAAGGGACAAAGGGATATTTTTGGCTATGAGGGGCTCATGGGTAAAATGAATAAAGGGAAACCTCTACCACATGTGTCAACAAACCACAAACCAAATGCATACATGTATTAAGCAGATTAAGTTCATATTTATGCAAATTAATGTAACATGTCTCATAAGGAGTAACTACTCACAATCCTAGATAAACCGGTCATAGATGACACCAGTTATAGGCTCTAATAACTCAGAAAATGATGTAGTTTGCCAAAAATCAAAGTCAAGTCTCAAGCTCAGCAAGATATTTAACGAAAACTCGTAGGCTATGCATATATGATTCTACTAATAACATGTCAATTAAGCAAGGCTTAAGCGTAAACAGCTGAAAATGCAATGTCATCATTGAAATACTACCGTTCCGACTCAACCTATATGCTAAAATAAACGTGAAAATTTTTGAATTTTTTCAAATTTTTCAAATTTTTGGAATTTTGATTTTTTGTATATATAGGAGATAAAATAAACAATGCAAACTGAAATGCAATAAATGTGAAACAGATATGCAATAAAATATGTGAATGCAATGCAAAACCGTTCGCCAAACCAAATCACACAATGTCCCCATTGTGCAAAATCATGTAATGAAATAAAAGGGAAACGGGAATTTGCGATAAAAATAACTAAATAAGACATGAAAAGGAACCGGAAACTCACAAGACTTTAAGTGCGGCGAGAAAAACCTCCCAAACCAAATGGCGTGAGCTAGGAGGTTTCGGTAAAGACTCATGCGTGCTACCATAAGTACCTGAAAAAACAAACAAAAGACCGCGCGTAATTTCGAGAAAGCAATTTACAACACGCGAAAATTATGTGTAAAATAAGAGAAAAGAAGAAAACAGAAATTAATCGGAGAATAGAGTGGAGAAAAGACTCCCTCAATTCCGCAAATCAACCAAACACAACAGGGGAATGGTCGTGAACTGGTACAGCAGCAAACATGGTCGATCGACCATGTCAGGCAGTCGATCGACCAGAATGGACAGGAACAGAAGCTCCTAGAATCGCAGCTCAGTCGATCGACCATAGAAGACAGTCGATCGACCTTAAAACCTGCTGTAAGTTCTGATTTTCTTCGAATTAGTTCAATAAATTGAGCTAACATGGTCTATAAACTTGCAAATGCACATAATAACGCGCCCAAAAATTGCGCGAAACCCAAAGTAACAGTCTATAATCTATAAAAATCCTAAGCAAACCAAACAAAGCGAAGTCTCGCGCACACGAAAAACGATAAATAGTCTAAAAACAATAAATTGTCTTAAAAAGGTCTAAGAAACGAATCAACGGAAACTGCGGAAAATCTCCGACCAAGGCTTCTGTCTACATGAAGTAGCTTCCGCAGTGCTCATCTCAGAAGCTGGACTCCACTCTACTCCGCCTGGAATACTCAACGGATCATCTCTAGCATCTTCCTAAGCTTGGCATCATCTTCTAGCTCCTCACACTCAAGATCCGACTCCGAAATTTTGATTGGCTCCTTCTTCTTGGGCTCCTCATCTGGCTCCTCGTCAGTTGCATAGCTCAGACATCCCAAACCGCCTCTCTGAACAGTGGGCTCCTTCACAGCTGGAGCGATCAGCGGTTCTTTCTTCCCCAAACCGGTTCTGCAATGTACCAAAACAAAGAATCTTCCTCCAATTTGCTCCCAATATGGGGCGGAGGTGTCATAACAGAATAGGCACGGGTAATGAAGGAGGAGTGTCGGAATTACAACATAAGACTTACGAGTAGAAATCGCATTACAAGTCATAGGACACATAGCATCTTTCTTCCTATAAGTCCGGGCAAAACTAATGGATCGCTTCCCCACCTTAAAGGTCGGTGTCCCCGAACCAACATCAATAATCGCACCAAAGGTGTGCGAAAAGGGTCTACCCAAAATGATAGGGATATGGGCATCCTCGGGTATGTCTAACACAATAAAGTCAACTGGGAAGAAGAATTTTCCTATTTGCACAAGAATATCCTCTAGGACTCCTACGGGCTGGACCGTAGAACGATCAGCCATTTGCACTGTCATATTAGTGACCGCAAATCTAGTCAATCCTAATCTCCTAGCAAGACTCAAAGGCATGACACTAATACTAGCCCCTAAATCACATAACGCCTTCTCAATTGAGAAGGTACCAATATTACAAGGGACTGAAAAGCTACCCGGGTCAGCTAACTTGTATGGAGCAGTGTGAGTCAAATAAGAGCTAGATTCTTCAGTTAAATTAACAGACTGGACCCTATCGAGTTTCCGCTTCTTATTTAAAAGCTGCTTCATGAATTTCATATAAGCGGGAACTTGATTAACCAACTCAAGAAAAGGTACTTGCACATTGAGACTATGAATGACATTTTTAAATTTTTCAAAATATACCTCATCCTTCGTTGGTACCAGCCTCTCTGGATATGGGGCTGTAAGAAGTAGCTTAGCCCTCTCCTCTAGGTCTCTCATACCGGCATCGGTGGACTTAGGCTGAAAATCCACTACTTTATCCTTGTTATAGCTCGAACCATCTTCAGTCCGTCTCAGGAATGAACCATTGACCGTCGTAGGGTCATACTTTGGAATCGGAACGGACCCATCAACATCTGGATCTTGTCTCGATAGTTTCGGAGCTATCGTACCCCGAAACAAGAAGTCCCTCAAGTTGTCTGGCATTGGAGGATGGAATGGTTCGTCATCAGCTTCTTCCTCAGTCGATCGACCATGTTGGTCAGTCGATCGACTGGTTTCTACAGTACCAGAAGTTATGTCATTTCGCGGACTGGTCGATCGACTGGGTGATGTGGTCGATCGACCATGATTACTGCTGATCGTCTTTTTCTCGCCCTTTTTCTTCTTCCCTTTTTCAGCAGTTTTCTCAGATCCATCAAGAACAGACCCTCTCCTCAGCGTCATTGCATGTACGGTCTCAATAGGCTGATTCAGAGAGTGAAATTGACTCGGTATCTCAACTGCATTCTTGTCTAATGTAGCAAATTTGAGTTTTCAAATCCATGATTGAGACCTCATTTGCCGCATTACTTTTCTGTACCTCTACCATAAGCAGCTGCACTAGACTTATCAACTCTGCAACTTCATTATTTGACTTTTGCTGTGACGGAGTGGATGGTGGTGGGGCTTCATAAGGAGGCACATATGGTTGATGCGGTGAAGTAGGATTGTAATTATACGTATTGTCGAGCTGAAGTTGATTAAAAGCAAACATCTTCTCCTTAGGGTTCCTGCATGCCTCAGATGTGTGTCCCGCTCCGCCGCATCTCTCACAAAATGGCACCTGCTGCTCCTGAGAATGGAGCATGGGTGCACCCTTCTGAAGTACTGTAGATAGGACCTGTAGGACCTTACAAAACAATACTAGAGGAAATGGTAAGAACTGCCTCAAGGTACTTAGTCTTCCCTTGAGGCGAAACACAGACTAAAATAAAAAACAACTAAAACTAGCGCTGCCTCCCCGGCAACGGCGCCAAAATTTGATACTTGTCGAAGTGAGTACCAAAAATAATATTTATAATTAACCAAACTACAACTAGCAAGCGGTAGTAAGGGTCGATCCGCAGGGAGGTAGAGAGATAATAGTTGCTTTTAATTCTAGTCTAAGGGTAACAATTTGAGGGGGTTTTGATTTGAGTTATATCTAAGTCTAATAACATAAACTAATTAAGCAGATAAAAGTAATAAAGGATGCAGACAATGATAAAAGAAATGCTAAGACGGTCGGTTCACTATAGCTGCGATGGCACATAATTCTAGGTAAGTCCGAAATAGAGTCGTGGGTGATGGGTATGACAGGTCCTCTCGGTCCAAGTTAACTAGTAGCTCCTTTCGCCCTTTGCTACCAGTCCCTAAGTCTCACTAATGCTAGCTCTCGTCCCGATTAGTGATTCCTAAAGCCTAAATTACCTTATCTCTCAATCTCAGCAATTTAGTCGTCTTAATTCATTAATTAATGCCCTTCCCTATCTCTCGATCTATGGGTTGGTCAAAACTAAGCATCTAACAAGTCTCCTCTCGGTCTCATTGTTAAATATTGCACTTAACGAATCAAACAAACGCTAATCAAACACGGTCCGGTCGATCGACCAACTACTTTAGTCGACCGACCACACGGCTTAGTCGATCGACTAGTTAAGCCAGTCGATCGACCATGCCCTAATTCGGGGTCACCTATTCTAATGCCATCTACGCCATAAATCCCCTACATCCTAGTAAAGGGTGTTTAGCTACTCATAACGATGATAATAATAACAGCAAGATTAACAACTAAAGCAATTGAATTCATAATTAAATTTATTAAATAATTAATGGACATAAAACGATAAATTCGGCTTTGGGAAATCTAACTAGCAATTCTAACTGCGGAAGAATAAAAGCAATGAAATTTAACGAAAGAACAGGGAATACCGTGAAGAGGAATTGCAAAGAAAAGAGCAACCCAATGCAAAAGAGAACTTTATTGACGGAAAATTAAAATCTAAACTAATGAATGAGGTATTGTATATTAGGAACTAGATTAAACTAAGGTAATGAATAGATGCCTAAAGAAACAGGAAGAGTTACGTTATATAGGAAAATAACATAACCTGTTCCTAAACCTAAGCACAATTGGGCTTCGGTCTCTCGTCTTTTAAATTGCGCATCAGCTCGTGGAGTTGTCGATCGACCACTAAGGTCAGTCGATCGACCACAGGCGCTGTACAGAATTGCATTCTGACGATTCCTGTAGCGCGCACCGATCTTAAAATAGCTTCCATTTCTTTGTTACTTGGTCAAATCATGCGTTCTATGCGGCGTTGGAAAGCTAAGAGGATAAGCTTTCACCTCCAATTGGAATCACTCGATTATCTGCCCTAGAACTTGAGATATAGCCATCAGAATAAGGCTGCAATGTCAAGAAGCATTCTGACAGTCTATAGACCATGTAGGTCAGTCTGTAGACTGCTGTCGCTGGTAATTCGCTTCTGAAGCTCTCGTAAATGTGTCTTTCAGGCCTCGAAATGCGCACCAAGTTCGCTTCCCGAGTCTTTACTCCATGTCAAATACAATGCTAAGTACTTAGGGACGGATTCGGCTCGATTTCCGCTGGATTCTTCACATTTCTGCAATATTATACAAAAACACGAAAGTAGACGGAAATAGGGAAAATAGTAGCATAAACTACATAATTGAGCTCTGAAATGCGTGTAAAATAGGGTGTAAAACATCATATAAATGACACGCATCAAACTTCCCCAAACCAAACCCTTGATTGTCCCCAAGCAAGAACTAGACTCGATCCTAAAACCCAGTGGAACGATTTCAATCTCAGAGCGAAATGCAACATGTAAAGCCTAAACCAATTTAATGCTACAAATCAACAATCAATTAGCGATGTGAATCATGCAAACGAGTTATTAAGTCGTTAAAAACTGCTGAACCGTCAACTATAGAGACTTATCAAATCGGACTCTCACGGGTCGCTCATATCACACATAAGCACAGGTGAAAATATGTAAAAAATAGAAAGACGTAAATATGTAATGACGCTCACCTAGCTACGACCTATAAGAACATGCCTGTATTCTAATATGAAAATAATCTCTACAACCGTACATATGCATTCCAACAAAACAAATGACCATGACACATGCCGAGTTAAATATGGATATGTGAGGTAATGGGTAAGAAGAGGCAAAACATTTATGGGAATGTGGAGGTATAGGTGATCAAGCTAGTACCTAAACAAAATCATATGACAACATCCAACTTCTTGCTCAAGATTTTCAATGAAACCGGTGCTAATTATCAAGCACAAAACTCACAATCTCCAATAGATGTAACTCCCCAAATGATATATATACAACATGAGAGTGTAAATCACCAACTCATAACAATTGTAGCATGTGATTTTCGAATTTTTCTTTCACTACTGCAGTACTCAGTCGATCGACCACTTGGTTCAGTCGATCGACTGACCACTTCTTTTTCGAACTCTTTTTTCTTTTTTTTTCTTTCTATTTCTTTTCAACTTTTTCAATTCTTTTTCCTCCTTCATTCTTTCATCCAACATTATCTCAATAAGAGCATATGCAACCAAAAATAAGAACATTCCCAAAGGCTAATACTACTAGCTTGACAAAGGCAGGCTGGATATAGGATGTAGTAAAAGGGACAAAGGGCTATTTTTGGCTATGAGGGGCTCATGGGTAAAATGAATAAAGGGAAACCTCTACCACATGTGTCAACAAACCACAAACCAAATGCATACAGGTATTAAGCAGATTAAGTTCATATTTATGCAAATTAATGTAACATGTCTCATAAGGAGTAACTACTCACAATCCTAGATAAACCGGTCACAGATGACAACAGTTATATGCTCTAATAACTCAGTAAATGATGTAGTTTGCCAAAAATCAAACTCAAGTCTCAAGCTCAGCAAGATATTTAACGAAAACTCGTAGGCTATGCATATATGATTCTACTAATAACATGTCAATTAAGCAAGGCTTAAGCGTAAACAGCTGAAAATGCAATGTCATCATTGAAATACTACCGTTCCGACTCAACCTATATGCTAAAATAAACGTTAAAATTTTTGAATTTTTTCAAATTTTTCAATTTTTTGGAATTTTGATTTTTTGTATATATAGGAGATAAAATAAACAATGCAAACTGAAATGCAATAAATGTGAAACAGATATGCAATAAAATATGTGAATGCAATGCAAAACCCTTCCCCAAACCAAATCACACAATGTCCCCATTGTGCAAAATCATGTAATGAAATAAAAGGGAAACGGGAATTTGCGATAAAAATAACTAAATAAGACATGAAAAGGAACCGGAAACTCACAAGACTTTAAGCGCAGTAGAAGGAAACCTCCCAAACCAAATAGTGAGCTAGGAGGTTTCGTGGCAATGGTGCTACCATAAGTACCTGAAAAGACAAACAAAAGACCGCGCGTAATTTCGAGAAAGCAATTTACAACACGCGAAAATTATGTGTAAAATAAGAGAAAAGAAGAAAACAGAAATTAATCGGAGAATAGAGTGGAGAAAAGACTCCCTCAATTCCGCAAATCAACCAAACACAAGGGGGAATGGTCGTGAACAGTACTGAAAGAATAACATGGTCGATCGACCATGTCAGGCAGTCGATCGATCAGAATGAACAGGAACAGAAGCTCCTGGAATCGCAGCTCAGTCGATCGACCATAGAAGGCGGTCGATCGACCGGAAAACCTGCTGTATGTTCTGATTTTCTTCGAATTAGCTCAATAAATTGAGCTAACATGGTTTATAAACCTGCAAATGCACATAATAACACGCCCAAAAATTGCGCGAAACACAAAGTAACAGTCTATAGTCTATAAAAATCCTAAGCAAACCAAACAAAGCGAAGTCTCGCGCACACGAAAAACGATAAATAGTCTAAAAATAATAAATTGTCTTAAAAAGGTCTAAGAAACGAATCAACGAAAACTGCGGAAAATCTCCGACCAAGGCTTCTGTCTACATGAAGTAGCTTCCGCAGTGCTCATCTCAGAAGATGGACTCCACTCTACTCCGCCTGGAATACTCAACGGATCATCTCTAGCATCTTCCCTAGCATGACCATCATCTTCTAGCTCCTCACACTCAAGATCCGACTCCGAAATTTTGACTGGCTCCTTCTTCTTGGGCTCCTCATCTGGCTCCTCGTCAGTTGCATAGCTCAGACATCCCAAACCGCCTCTCTGAACAATGGGCTCCTTCACAACTGGAGCGATCAGCGGTTCTTTCTTCCCCAAACCGGTTCCTGCAACAGCCAAAACAGAAGAATCTTCCTCCAATTTGCTCCCAATTTGGGGCGGAGGTGTCATAACAAGAATAGGCACAGGTAATGAAGGAGGAGTGTCAGTAATTACAACATAAGACTTACGAGTAGAAATCGCATTACAAGTCATAGGACACATAGCATCTTTCTTCCTATAAGTCTGGGCAAAACTAATGGACTGCTTCCCCACCTTAAAGGTCAGTGTCCCTGAGCCAACATCAATAATCGCACCAAAGGTGTGCGAGAAAGGGTCTACCCAAAATGATAGGGATATGGGCATCCTCGGGTATATCTAACACAATAAAGTCAACTGGGAAGAAGAATTTTCCTATTTGCACAGGAATATCCTCTAGGACTCCTACGGGCTGGACCGTAGAACAATCAGCCATTTGCACTGTCATATTAGTGACCGCAAATCTAGTCAATCCTAATCTCCTAGAAAGACTCAAAGGCATGACACTAATACTAGCCCCTAAATTACATAACGCCTTCTCAATTGAGAAGGTACCAATATTACAAGGGACTGAAAAGCTACCCGGGTCAGCTAACTTGTATGGAGCAGTGTGAGTCATATAAGAGCTAGATTCTTCAGTTAAATTAACAGACTCGACCCTATCGAGTTTTCGCTTCTTATTTAAAAGCTGCTTCATGAATTTCATATAAGCGGGAACTTGATTAACCAACTCAAGAAAAGGTACTTGCACATTGAGACTATGAATGACAATTTTAAATTTTTCAAAATATACCTCATCCTTCGTTGGTACCAGCCTCTCTGGATATGGGGCTGTAAGAAGTAGCTTAGCCCTCTCCTCTAGGTCTCTCATACCGGCATCGGTGGACTTAGGCTGAAAATCCACTACTTTATCCTTGTTATAGCTCGAACCTTCTTCAGTCCGTCTCAGGAATGAACCATTGACCGTCGTAGGGACATACTTTGGAATCGGAACGGACCCATCAACATCTGGATCTTGTCTCGATAGTTTCGGAGCTGTCGTACCCCGAAACAAGAAGTCCCTCAAGTTGTCTGTAATTGGAGGATGGAATGGTTCGTCATCAGCTGCTTCCTCAGTCGATCGACCATGTTGGTCAGTCAATCGACTGGTTTCAACAGTACCATAAGCTATGTCATTTCGCGGACTGGTCGATCGACTGAGTGATGTGGTCGATCGACCATGATTACTGCTGATCGTCTTTTTCTCGCCCTTTTTCTTCTTCCCTTTTTCAGCAGTTTTCTTAGATCCATCAAGAGCAGACCCGCTCCTCAGCGTCATTGCATGTACGGTCTCAATAGGCTGATTCAGAGAGTGAAATTGACTCGGTATCTCAGCTGCATTCTTGTCTAATGTAGCAAATTTGAGTTTTCAACTCCATGATTGAGACCTCATTTGCCGCATTACTTTTCTGTACCTCTACCATAAGCAGCTGCACTAGACTTATCTACTCTGCAACTTCATTATTTGACTCTTGCTGTGACGGAGTGGATGGTGGTGGGGCTTCATAAGGAGGCACATATGGTTGATGCGGTGAAGTAAGATTGTAATTATACGTATTGTCGAGCTGAAGTTGATGAAAAGCAAACATCTTCTCCTTAGGGTTCCTGCATGCCTCAGATGTGTGTCCCGCTCCGCCGCATCTCTCACAAAATGGCACCTGCTGCTCCTGAGAATGGAGCATGGGTGCACCCTTCTGAAGTACTGTAGATAGGACCTATAGGACCTTACAAAACAATACTAGAGGAAATGGTAAGAACTGCCTCAAGGTACTTAGTCTTCCCTTGAGGCGAAACACAGACTAAAATAAAAAACAACTAAAACTAGCGCTGCCTCCCCGGCAACGACGCCAAAATTTGATACTTGTCAAAGTGAGTACCAAAAATAATATTTATAATTAACCAAACTACAACTAGCAAGCGGTAGTAAGGGTCGATCCGCAGGGAGGTAGGGAGATAATAGTTGCTTTTAATTCTAGTCTAAGGGTAACAGTTTGAGGGGGTTTTGATTTGAGTTATATCTAAGTCTAATAACATAAACTAATTAAGCAGATAAAAGTAATAAAGGATGAAGACAATGATAAAAGAAATGCTAAGACGGTCGGTTCACTATAGCTGCGATGGCACATAATTCTAGGTAAGTCCGAAATACAGTCGTGGGTGATGGGTATGACAGGTCCTCTCAGTCCAAGGTAACTAGTAGCTCCTTTCGGCCTATGCTACCAGTCCCTAAGTCTCACTAATGCTAGCTCTCGCCCCGATTAGTGATTCCTAAAGCCTAAATTACATTATCTCTCGATCTCAGCAATTTAGTCGTCTTAATTCATTAATTAATGCCCTTCCCTATCTCTCGATCTACAGGTTGGTCAAAACTAAGCATCTAACAAGTCTCCTCTCGGTCTCATTGTTAAATATTGCACTTAACGAATCAAACAAACGCTAATCAAACACGGTCCGGTCGATCGACCAACTACTTTAGTCGACCGACCACACGGCTTAGTCGATCGACTAGTTAAGCCAGTCGATCGACCATGCCCTAATTCGGGGTCACCTATTCTAATGCCATCTACGCCATAGATCCCCTACATCCTAGCAAAGGGTGTTTAGCTACTCATAACGATGATAATAATAACAGCAAGATTAACAACTAAAGCAATTGAATTCATAATTAAATTTATTAAATAATTAATTGACATAAAACGATAAATTCGGCTTTGGAAATCTAACTAGCAATTCTAACTGCGGAAGAATAAAAGCAATGAAATTTAACGAAAGAACAGGGAATACCGTGAAGAGGAATTGCAAAGAAAAGAGCAACCCAATGCAATAGAGAACTTTATTGACGGAAAATTAAAATCTAAACTAATGAATGAGGGATTGTATATTAGGAACTAGATTAAACTAAGCTAATGAATAGATGCCTAAAGAAACAGAAAGAGTTACGTTATATAGGAAAATAACATAACCTATTCCTAAACCTAAGCACAATTGGGCTTCGGTCTCTCGTCTTTTAAATTGCGCATCAGCTCGTGGAGTCGTCGATCGACCACTTAGGTCAGTCGATCGACCACAGGCGCTGTACAGAATTGCATTTTGACGATTCCTGCAGCGCACACCGATCTTAAAACAGCTGCCATTTCTTCGTTACTTGGTCAAATCATGCGTTCTACGCGGCGTTGGAAAGCTAAGAGGATAAGCTTTCACCTCCAGTTGGAACTTGAGATATAGCCATCAGAATAAGGCTGCAATGTCGAGAAGCATTCTGACAGTCTATAGACCATGTAGGTCAGTCTGTAGACTGCTGTAGCTGGTAATTCGCTTCTGAAGCTCCCATAAATGTGTCTTTCAGGCCTCGAAACGCGCACCAAGTTCGCTTCCCGAGTCTTTACTCCATGTCAAATATAATGGTAAGTACTTAGGGACGGATTCAGCTCGATTTTCGCTGGATTCTTCACATTTCTGCAATATTATACAAAAACACAAAAGTAGACGGAAATAGGGAAAATAGTAGCATAAACTACATAATTGAGCTCTTAAATGCGTGTAAAATAGGGTGTAAAACATCATATAAATGACACGCATCAATGTGCACATCCCCTCCCGTGATGGGTTCCACGGAGGGCGAACTAGGGTGTGAAGCCACTCCCGCAAGTGACTCCACCACAATCACACAGCATCACAGCTGTCACAACACCACAACCGTCACAACACAACCACATCACCACCGCCAACACAACACCCATACTCCGATGATCAGCAGATAACAACAATTACAACACAAGCACCGTCTAAAATCAATTAACAGTAACTGAGTAGGGAAACCCTACCTTTTCGCAATCCGCTATGCTGAAATCAATCATACAATATGCATAACAATTACCACATCGTCACCTACAACAATGATAATCAACAATCACATAACGCAAACACTATTTGCAAAACCCCATTTCCCCCAAATTCATAATTAAAGACAAACCCTAAAATAATCATCAACAAACATGGGGATAAAGACTTACCGAAGGAGGAATAAATGATCGAATGTGATTGCTACGATTATCCACACACACAGAGGAGAGATTCGGAGTGATTAGAGCGTCGTACGATGATTAGGTTTTGTAAATTATGTTTAGGAAACTGCTTAACGAAATATATATCGTTCTAATTACTTCCGAATCAAACCGCTGAAATATTACTCGCCAGACCGGATACTCGGTCGAGTATAGAGTTATACTCGGCCGAGTATCCTCTACTCGGTCGAGTATTCATCATACTCGGCCGAGTATTCCTCGGCAGAAGCTAAACAGAACATACACTTAGCACTACTCGGCCGAGTAGGCTCTACTCGGTCGAGTACTTAGCTTAATAAAATCTGTAGTATTACAATAACTCAGTAAATCTCTCTTAAGTGGGCTCTATCTGTTTTAAGCTTAAGACGGGTTAAGTATATATCACTTTTGTATATAAGAATGCATAGAAAATTAAAAACAATATATTTGTCTTATATACACAGGTGGAATGATACCTGACTCGTCTTAAGCTTAAAACAGATAGTACCGTCTTAAATGAAAATTTGTGAAAATAACCATATTAGTGGTCGGGTATTTAAGTTTTAAAAGAACTCATCTCATAATAAGACCGCCTTACACGAGTATACTTATACACTCTAAAAGATTATTTCATCATTAGTTATGCGATAATACCCCGTATTTTATTACATTGGTCAAAGACTAGTCAACGGTAAATGGGTGATAGTCGGATTTGTCGTCATTTCCGAATCAAAAACAAAGCCCAAATAAGTAGTATAGTTGGGGTCGAAATCAACGAGGATGGTGTGGGTGTATACAAAGTTTGTTCAAGTCTAAGTCTAGTCTAATAAAAGATTATTGGTTTGATTGACTAACAACTAAGGTAAACTATAGCAAAGCAAGCACGATGATGAGTAAAAAATTGATTAAAGACTAAGGTTTTCGGGTTCCCCTAAGTGAGACGGACTAACGATGGGTGTCAATGGGTTTTAGGTAGTTGCTGGCCTAGGAGAGCTAATGTCATAAACTCTACTAAAGAAGGACACTAAATCATCATAAAGCATCCATACTTATCATAAGCACACTTTCAAGCATTCACATAAACTTTCGCCTTATGAAAATACTAAGTAAATAATGAAGAAAGTTATGAACTTTCGTTCACACCTTTCAACAAACACCTTCAATGCATGCTTAAAAAGACCAACAATTTTATCTAAAACAAAGCATTAACAACCCATATTTATAGTCCTAATCCCAACTTAAGTTCCCCCTAAACCCTAGGGGTCACTACGCACACATACTCAAAGAGCAAATGTAAACAATTGGAAAAAAACAAACAAGCATGATGATAAACATGTAATTAAATGAAACAACAACTAAATAGGAAATGGAAATGCAAACAATTGAAAATTTAAACTAAAAGAAAAGAAATTGTACCAACAAAAAGGAAAGATTGAATCTTTGTTTGATAAATGGAAGATGTTCTTCAACAAATTTCAATTACAAACAAAGTACCCCAAATGTAAACTATTGAAACTAAGTAGTTCTAGGCCAATTAAGTAAGTAATTAAGGCTTAATTATGGAAAGATTAAAACTTTGATTAATGAATGTTGCATAAATTTAGAGAGTATTTCAGATCTAGGGTTGTGTGTCAAAATGATTAAGGGAGGGGGTATTTATAGTTTACAAGGAAAATAGGTCAAAAATTACAAAGGAAGTCAACAATGCGGAATGTGTGTCCCAGCCGGTGGGTTGACCGCCGGTAGGCTGCCCAGCTGGGAGTATTCTGATAGTTGGAAATTAATTTTGAGTGATCGGGTATTCACGGCCAGTGGGTCGGCCGTCAGTGGGGTGCCGGCTGGGCGCTCGCTGTAACTCTTCTTCATTTTCCATCTTTTCTTTCTTCTTCACGCTTTCCCAGCCGGTGCATCGGCATCCTACCGGCTACCTGGCTGGGAACTTCCTGTAAATTCTTGTCCAAATCTTCTTGTCTTCAAAGGATGGGGTTCCTAGCCGGCGGACTGGTTGCCGGCTGGGAACCTCTTCTCAGCTTTCTCTCCTTCTTCTCATCATGCTAGCTTCTAATCCCGCCTTTCTTACTTCATTTAGCCCATTTCCGCCTCAAGTCCTGCAAGGAGAGGTGCAAACCCATAGAATGGGAAATAGGGACGCACTATTCAAGCAAAGACACGTAAATCTGTATAGAAACGGACCAAAATGCATAGAGAAGAAGAAGGAATCATGACCGAATAAATGCATATCAAAATTCCCCACACTTAAGTCTTACTCATCCCTGAGTAAGTGACCTAAACAAGACTAGGGCCCTTATTGAAATTAACAACTAGCACACTTTATTCATAATGGCCGAATCGGGTTTAGCTTCACCCGGAGCCCTTTCAACTCTCAATTTGACACTTCATGAGGGGAAGTGCCCTATTGTAAGGCAAGTGAGGTCTTGCCAAAAAAATTTGATTCAAAATGGCACTCAACTACCAACTAGAGCATGGAAATGAATCATTCAAAATGCATATACACTTGCCTCATCCAAGTGGGGTTTCTCAAAACGGAACAAAGAGAGTCATTAGTGGAGGATGTCGACTCAAGGTCTCACCGAGGTGCTTATCCCCAATTTCTAGCTCGAGTAGCCTACATTGACAACACAGAGGGCCAAAGAAACAAATTCTAGGCGGGAAAGGGGAAGCACATAGCTATACTCCCAAGATTGACGGTACACACACAAGATTCGACTCCATATCAAGCCCTTGACCAAAAGGAGACCGAGGCATCGACTCTCACGGGTTTCACTAGTCACTCAATGAAAGAATAGGGCGATTTTTGAGACAAAAAGTAACCAAAATCACTCTCCTATCTCGACTTGCGAAGCATGCCCGCAATCTAATATGGTACTCCATCCAATATCTGCAAGAGAAGTGTCAAAATGATGCACATACAAGAGAGACAATCGGGTTGTAACGGGGATTGTGTTAGGTGAAAAGGGGTTGGTGCAAGCACCGTTTTAGGACATGTGGGGCTAGAGGTCAAGTAGTCGCCACATCTAACCAGTTCACTAAACCTTACCCAAAGCAAGAGAATCCTTCCACAAAATTTGGCAAAGGTTGCCATTTCCAAAAATTCATTTCATTTTTTCAAAACAAGATTCAATGGTAAATTTGTCAACCCTTTATTAGATACAAACGCAACATTTTTTTCTTTTTGTTTTTTCATTTCATTTTTCTCTTTTCTATTTCCTTTTCTTTGTTTTATTTTCCCACACTTGTAACCTTCTTATTTAAACAAAAGTAGCCAAAATTGAAACACCGTCATATTCATGTGATTCCAAAGATTATCCGCTCCAAGGAAAGTCAAAATTCCACCCAAATATACTTCCACAAAAGCACTACAACGACGAACTACTCAACAAAGGTGAGATGTTTATGGGATGTAGTTGTTTTGTTGGCAATAGAAACGATAAGGCTAACCTCAAAATGAGATGACAAAAAGGAAAAATGACTTAGAGGGTATAAAATAAGCTTATTTGGCTAAAGTGAGGCTATTTTATTGAACAAAATTGTCTCAATATGCACATCAACACTTCTACGGAATCAAGGAATGAGCGTCATACTTATGCGTTTTGACTTGACACACCACGTAAGGAGACTACTCACAATTCCTAAGCGGGATCGGTTTGATGGATCGGCCATAAGGAGGCTCTAACCTCACATTTGAGTAGGTATGTCGGTCCTAGGTCAAGTCTCGGGCCTAATACGGTCTCACAAGGGTGTCAAAACTTGGTCATTAAGCTAGACTCCCGGGTTTTTGCTTAACCATGTGCCACCAAAAGGTACAGGCTATCCAAAGGGAAATGGCACGGGTAAAATGGTTATCATCATAGTCGACATGACCCTCTACTTTAGACCTTCTATGCACTATTTACAAACAACATGCAAAGTGTATGAAATGCAACTAAGCATATATACATCTACGTGAATGCAAGAATGAACACATATATACGATTCTAACCAAAATGCAAACGTATTCTAGGCCTGAAAGCAGATCAACAACAACACGCATCTCCACAACGGCTCCTAAAGGGAGCACCCACATCACATAATCCCATCCTCCTCCATGTTAAATATATACAAAAATGAAAAGGAAGGTAAAAGAGAGAATTGGAAGATTTTACCAAGCGTCTTCTCCGATGCAATGCACGTGTTGCCGATCAACTTGGTTAGTATAAATCAATATATATATATAATATATACAATGCATATTTTTGGAATTTTTTGATTTTTTATGATTTTTGGGCATTTTTTTGAATTTTTTTTAAATTTACAAGTAAATATATACAAATATAAACAAATATTCACAAAGTAGATATTTCCCTCCCCACACTTAAGATTTACATCGTTCTCGATGGAACTAAATGTAGGGAGAAAATAGGAGAATTAAAGAACATATTTTTGGTTTTTCAAATTTTTATCAAAAATAAGTACTTATTTTTGGTTTTTCAATTTTTGTGAAAAGGAAATAACATGTTTTTGAATTTTTTTAAGCCTCCTCTCCACACTCAATATGTACAACATCCAATGATGGATGAAGTGTGGTTAAGAGGCAATTTTTGAAATAAAAGAACATATTTTTGGATTTTTGAATTTCTGAAAATAAGTACCATGTTTTTTTTTAAATCTGTAGAATTTCCTCCCCACATTTATCTATTTACATAATTTCCAATGAAAATAATTGTGTGGAGGAAATTCGGAAATGATATACTTGTTTTTGAAGATTTTTTTGATTTTTCAATTTTTTGTCTTTTTAAATAAGAATGCAATGCATGCTTTTAACTAAATGCAAAATTGAAATACGATGCAATCTAGCCTATATGAATGCAATCCTATATATGACGTATTTAAAAAAAAAAAATCTAATGCAACTATATGAAATGAAACTAGATGGCACACATATTCTACATATATTACAACTAACTAAATGCATGCGGAAATGAAATATGAGAGGGAGATTTGGATTAAGGGGGTCATACTTGGCATTTGGATTGGAACGGGAGTTAAGCTAGTCATCATTACTAGGCTTCCTCTGTAACATCACCACATACCAAGGTGCCTTACCAAGACCACGCTAGCATGGGAGACTGCTACCATCTCGGTTTCCCGTGGCTAGTATATCAAAGTTACCATTTCAAAACATTTAATTAAGTATAAAGTTAAAGTTAACGATTATAAGTTCCAAAACCAAATCCAAATCCAAAACAAAGGTTCACTAGTGCTCAAACAACTGAAACTAAAACTGTAAATCTCATGACAACGGAAGCTAGACTCGAAGTGATGACTCCGTATCTCGTTCCCAAAGCTAAAGACCATCATCACCTGTCAGAATCTGCTCACCACCCCCGAATGGATCACCATAGATTTTACAAGATAACAACGGGGTCAGTTCACTATATAATCAAAATAAGACAAGTACGATACAAATAAACAGCTGATCACAATCCACCTCCAACTCCCATCACATCATGTAAATGACTACACGCTAAAGTGTGTAGCCCTGCCAGTGGGGGACCGCAACCGTACCCACCTAAGCCCCGCTCATCAACGAGCGATAACCCTGTTCATTAATGTGCACATCCCCTCCCGTGGCGGGTTCCATGATGCGTGCATTTTACATAAGATATTTCCCTTTTTTTGCACGCATTTTCATTGTTTATTACGATCATATCACTATTATTTCCTCCCATTTCTCACTACTGGGTGAGTTGTGTGACTTGTGCAGGTTTTAGGTCCAAATGTGCGATTATGAGCCAAAACCCACTGATTAAGGAAGGAGATGAGTCCGTGTTCGACCTTGTGTTAAAAGCTGTAGACGGACAACCAGTGAAGAGCTGTTTGGTCGATCGACAGAAAAGGTGTGTCGATCGACAGAGGAAGATAGTCCATCGACATACCTGCCGTCATCATAGGAAGATTTATTTTTGGAGCTATTGATGGCTGTCGATCGACAGGGTCCAAGTGTGTCGATCGACAGAGACTTAGTGTCGATCGACAGATGCTTCGTTGGCTCATTTAGCCCGTGCTTGGGCTTTTAGTTATTTGATTGTTTTATATTTTGGGACTTGGTATAAAAACACTAGAAAAATAATTCATTAGGTTATCTTTTATTTCTGCCTTTAACTGCTAAAAACTCAATTACGTAGAACTTTTCTACAACTTTTGAGATCTAGACTTTGTATTTTCTCTTCGCTATTCTTCCGAATTATTGGTAATTCAATTAATTCTTGTTCTTTCGCTCCTTTTATTTCTTATTGCTTTTTCTCTATTTTAGGTTTGTCACCTTTAGTTTTTGATGTAAAACGAGAAGGTGGTCCGTAATCAGCCCAAAATAGTTTCAAAAACGCAGCAAGAACACCAACAATTTGCAACATAATTTAAGACCGTCATAAATGACCCAAAACAACATAAAAAGAGGCCTAAAACCGGGCTAAGGATAGGACGGTGCTGGAAATCGTTTGGCTTATCATCACCCTCGCATTAGCATGGGCAAATGAGAAAGGGATGAAGAGCCACGTCCAAAAAAAAGCCCATCTAACAAACGACATATTACAAGACTCGAAAGACAAAGAAACAGTCGGGCAGACTGTTGCTAAAGACTTAAAACCCAAATGACAAAAGTAACAGTCAGGCAGACTGTTGCTTTGGGCTGAAATCAGGCTGTTTTCTTGTATTGTTTGCTCTCGGTTTGGGGGCTTTTTTTGGAGGTTTTATTTGTGTGAAAGATAGAAAGATATATGGATATGACTTAAACAAGAACACAAAGCATGTTTAAGCCTAGGATAGTACTCTTCCAAAGCACTAAGCAAATGGATAGAGATCATCTCCAAGCACTAAGCAAAGGAGGTTGTTCAAGCACTAAGCAAAGAACTAAACAAAGGGGTTTCCAAAAACCTCATAAATTCATTCTCATAATCTCTAATCTGAATGTTTACATGAAAAATGAGCTCTTTAAATAGAGTCTCAAAATACATCTAAGCCATCCATCTAAAAAGTAAATCTAATGGCTACAATTGAAAGCATAAATGGACAAAAGTACAAGTAGATATTTTGACACACAAAAGCACTACAAATGGGTCCAAAATAAACAAGCTTGGCAGCCTGTTTTAACGTGTAAAAATGCTGCCCATTTTGATGGTTTTGCTCTTCAATTCCTTTGGCTTCTTTTGGAGACAATAAAGGGACCATATGATGTCATCTTGTCTTGGAATCTTTGCAATTGTGCTCTTCATTTAGCTTGAGAAAGCTGGATGTTTTAACACAAAATGTCGGCCTACCATATTTGCTTCAGACTCCCTTTGTTGAGAAAAGTTTGTCCTCAAACTTTCGCGGTTAAGAACATGGTATAACAAAAGACGATTTCAAAAACAAATACAATTTCAGAAAAATGTAGTATAGATGTTAAAAAGGGAAACAACAAGAGCCCATTCTAGTCAAGCACTTAGCAAAGACCGAACCTTATTGTTAGCCAATTCGACCCGAGCAACACACAAGTGCTCGAACCAAAGCCAACACCCACAAATCAAGCCACGCACAGATTTGCGGTGTCACACCCTAGAACACCAAGGACCACCATTTCCCAAGATCGTCTTGGTTTAATAAAACGCAAGAGCCGAAGCTCTGATACCACTTTGGAGTAAAACGAGAGTGTGGTCCTTATTCAGCCCAAAATAGGCCAAAAAACGCAGCAAAAACGACAACAATTGCAAGGAAATTTAAGACCTTTGAAAATGATCCCAAAATTAACATAAAAATAGACCTAAAACCGGGCTAGGGATAAGACGGTCCCGGAAACCGTTTGGGTTATCATCACCCTCACATTAGCATGAGCAAATGAGAAAGGGATGAAGAGCCACGACCTAAAAACAACAAACCCAACATACGACATAAAACAGGAATAAAATTTCAAATCGAACAGTCGTACGGACTGTTTAAACTACGTTGAGACATGCTGTTTTTGTGTATTTGTATTGTTTTCGGTTTGGGTTGTTTTGTGAGGTTTTATTTGAAACATAGAATGAAAGATATGACTTAAACAAGATCACAAAGCATGTTTAAGCCTGGGATAATACTCTTCCAAAGCACTAAGCAAATGGAAAGAGTCATCTCCAAGCACTAAGCAAAGGAGGTTGTTCTAGCACTAAGCAAAGAACTAAACAAGGGTTTTTCAAAAACCTCTTAAATT
This sequence comes from Silene latifolia, assembly GCF_048544455.1. Taxonomy (NCBI): domain Eukaryota; kingdom Viridiplantae; phylum Streptophyta; class Magnoliopsida; order Caryophyllales; family Caryophyllaceae; genus Silene; species Silene latifolia. Next base: position 172,448,470 of record NC_133538.1, read on the forward strand.
CATTTTCATAATCTTCAAATATGAAATTATTACAAGGGATAGGTGCTCTTTAAATAGAGACTCAAATTACATCCAAACCATCCATCTAAAAGTAAATCTAAAGGCTACAAATTAAAGAGGAAATGAACAAAACAACAAGTACATATTTTACATCATAAAGCTAGACAAATGACCAAAGAAAACAGGTCTTGGCAGCAGCATTTCCACGCCTAAATGGCTGGTCTTTAACAGCCAAGGACAAGCTCCTTATGGTCTTGTGGGGTTGCCTTGCTCTTCAATTTGTTTTGGCACCTTTAGGAGACAAAAAGTGGACCATATGATGTCATTTTGTCCATGGAATCTTGCAATTGTGCTCTTCATTTCTCTTGAGAAAGCTGGCTGTTTTAACACAAAATGTCGGCCTACCATATTTGCTTCAGTTTTATATTTATTTTCTTTCATCATTTAGTCATCATGAATTCTCTCCATATTATTATTATCATTGTTGTTATTGTTATTTCCATTATGCGTAGCTAATTTCTCCGCTAGGATTTAGGGGGGCCAATGAATTTATGACGGTTGTTAATTAGGTTTTAGATTGGTCAATTACTTTATGCCTTTGTTGTTAATTGTAGCATTAGATCGCGATCAGTCAGTTAATGCGCATGATTGATTAATTGATCCGGTAAACCCCGACCTAAGATCAAGAACCTGGTAAGGGTTAGACCTGCTACAAACATTAGAGTGCCATAATAAGTTGCGAGAGCCCGTTAGAAGCATTCTAGGGTGATTAGCGATCCGAGAGGACCTTTTCACTACTCCTTAGACCGATATCTGCGACCGATCTGTGACCTAGATAATACCGTTAGACATTCATTGGTGAACCGACAATCCTAGTTCTTCTCTCCATACTTTTATACACTTTCTCTAATCCTTTATTTCTTTTCCCTTCACTACTTGTAGTTTAGCAAGCAAAATCAAACAACCTCGAATTTATTACCTAGGCAGACTTTAGTTAGCAAGTAGAGCACATTTTAGTCTCCCTGTGGATACGATCCCGACTTTCCTAGCTATATTAGTTAGAGACCAGTTGGTTATTTTTGATAGGTTGCGATAGCCGTATCAAATTTTGGCGCCGTTGCCGGGGAGACGGTGATTTTCTATTTGTTTATTTTAGTTTGTCATTTGTCTCAAGGGACTAAAGTTCCTTGAGACTGTTCTTATTCTTTTCCTTTAGTGTTTGTTTATACCCAGGTCTCATAGGTCCGACCTCATTCCATTTTATCCCGAACCGGAAAAGACATTCCGTGCTAGATGAAACTTTTGGAAAAAAATTAGTCAAGCCGAAGACTTGAGTACGCTTGAATCCGTTTACGCTGAATTTATCACAGAAACTAAGTCCTTTAAAGAGGATATTTCTACTTCCGCCGTTGCTCAGATCATGCCTAAATTATCTAGCCATTCTGAGCCCACGCTTGCTTCGATACCTAAGGGTTTCAAACTCCCTACAACTGAAAATGGCACGTTTGATATCCGCCCTTCCTATATCAGTATGGTGGAGCGAAGCAATTAGGAGGTAAGGGAGGTTAATATCCTGGCAAGCACATGGAAACTTTTACAGATTACTATTCAGCAATCCCTCTCACTGCTGGAGTAACACAAGACCAGGTGAAGGAAACCATGTTTACTTTTTCTTTGAAAGATTATGCTCGCGAGTGGTATCGCGATTTAGACAAGGAAGCAGCTGGGATAACTGATTGGAATTCTTTAGCACTTGCCTTTCATAAGAGGTACTATCCTCCACATCGAAAAAATGCTCCACGGGGACAGATTACTAGCTTCAAGCAGTCTCCAACTGAAGATTTGAACGAGGCTTGGGTTCGTTTCAAGAAGCTTATTCGTTCCATTCCTCATCACGGATTTTAGCCATGGTTCCTTTGCAACCAATTTTATAATAGGTTGTATGACGATCATAGGGCCATTCTTGATGCTTCTGCGAATGGTAAGTTCCAGAAGAATATTGATGATGATAAGGGCTGGAATATTATTGAGGAGATGGCTACCCATACAGCAGAGTATGGAAATCCGAGGGGTAGTGTGCGAGGTAGTAGCGGGGATAATAGTGCCGTTGCAGCACAACTGGAAGCGATTAATGCCAGGTTCGATAAACTTGAATTGGGTCAAGCCTCAGGTGGTTATAAAATGGTTAATGCTGTAATGTAGCAAGAGCCTATTTGTCAAAGATGTGGAATTGAGGGACATTGTGCAGCTGAATGTATCACGGAGAAGGAGCAAGTACTTGCTTTTCGTGACTACAAGCAAGCTAGTCCGTTCTGAACTTTTTACAATGAGAGAACTAGGGAGCATCCTAACTTTTCGTGGACAAGCAAAAATGTGTTGAATCCTACTCCATCACCACCGCAACAATAGCAGCAAACTTATGTTCCACCGCATCACAAACAACAAGGGTTTTAAAAACCACCATCATTTCCTCCGCCTCAGCATGTTGGAATATGTGTCCTCCGACAATAATGCGATCACAACTGTTGATCATGATGATCACATGTTTAAGTCTCATTTTAAAGAATACAATTGGGAAGTAATATTTTACTGTCAACTGGTCCACACATATCGGTAATGATTGGCTGACTAGAGTTTGACATTACTGTCGTGCGACGGTGGTGATCAGTTGATCCCCTAGGTCATACCTAAAGGGCAACACTCTTAATTGATCAATTAATTGATCGTATAACGTTACGAGTCAATTAAATTATTTAAAATTGACGGACGATTTTGGAAGTAATATTTACATGTCTCAATGAAATTGATTAAATGAGATACGGTCTAAGTAATCGAATTGTTTCATTACTCAGATGAAATTATTGTTCAAGGAAACAATTGAAATTGAATGAATTATCATAAATACAAGTTATTGTGATTTATAAATTGGTAAAATATTTTGGTACAGGTAATTATGAATTGCTAAGTCGATTTTTGTATATGACGTATTTTTATTAATACGTTGATTTTTAATATGTTAAAAATACATAACAATTTTATGTGACATGTGACATGTGACAAATTGACAAATTGACAAAAATAAAATGGATTCCATTTTATCCATATGTACCGAAATTAAGGGAGGATTTAAGATAATATTATGTTTATTATGTGAGTGGTAAGCATAATGATTACCCTAATTGACTAGCCATGCAAACCTAGTGATCATTGTGAAGAACAACTAGTGCATGCATTGGCTCCCTCTTCTCCCCTCTTCCACCCGGTTTTTGAGAAGAAAAACCACTTTGGTTTTTCTTCTTAATTCACCCATTATACACTACAAATGTAATTAGTGTATAATATTATTCATTCATCTAAAAATTTGGTTTTTAGAAAGATAAAAACTCTTCCTTCTCTTCCTTCTCTCTAACCGAAATAATAGAGAGTTCCATAATATTTTTGGGTCAATTTTTCACTAAATTAATATTATTCTAGTATACATAATATTAATTTGATTAAGAGTTTGCTTTGGGTATTATACTTTGGGAGGGATCCTATACTTGGATCCTAGTTCATCCATTGAGGAAAGCACAAGAACAAGAGAGAAGGAGATCTCTCTTGTGCCCAAATAAACCGAAATACCAATGTAAGATAGAGATTTCTTCTTTAAATTGTTTATAGTTTGCATGCATAAGATCACCAATTAATTTTATGATTAAATTAAAATAAAACATATATGAATATGTTGAGTATATAGATCTACTTTTCCTTCAATCGGTATCAAGAGCCATGGTTGTTTGCATGCAAATCGGTTAAAAGTTTTCCCGAGTTATACGATTAACATATAAAACTTGTTTAATTTGTGTTATTATGATATATCACGAAAATCATTATGCATGTTAAAGTTTCTGGTCCTAAAATGTTTTTAGGATATTTTGGTTAATTTATGGATTTTTATTGTTCATATTATATAATAATGGCATTAAAATATGATTTTATGAATAAAATGTCATTTTCGGACTAAAATTAGCTAAACTTCGAATTTTCAGGTGATTTTTGGATATGTTGTCACATATATTATTTTGAGATGACTTGTAAATTTTCATAATTTTTGGACTTCTTTTGCTCGAAAAATGGATTTTTCATTATTAAAATCGGACTTAGATGAAAAATTGGTTAATATGAGATAAATTTCGAATATGGTCATAGAAATTTAGTATGTTGTCACATGCAATTTTACAAGATGTGTGTAAAATAATAGGCTATATTGAAGTCTTTATGCATGATTTATGATTTTTGAAGAAAAATAGCATAAATAGTGACTTAATTAGTGAAATATTAATAAAACATACTCCATGACTAAGGAAAAACTTCATATATTGCATTTTATTATCCATTTCAGATCTAAAATTGAAAAGTTGATAAATATAATTTTTCTCATGTTTTTATGATTATTTTTGTTAAAACCGATAAACCGCAACATTGTTTTTCCGGATAAATTTCGAAATATTTAACCTAAGTTTTTGAACATTATGAGTGTCATGGTATTTTTCCAGAATGTTCATGAGTTTAAATTTCAAATTTCAAATTTATTTGAAATTTTGTGATTTATTTGAAGTTTATAGCATTTTATTATAATTTTAAGTCCATTAATGAACAAATTTTAGAAATATGAGTTAATTATGGTCAAATAATTAGTGAAGACTAAATTTTGAGTCCTAAAAGGTTAAGGTAATTAACTTATGCATAAATATGAATTTATGTAATTTTTGTGATTATAAAACGTTGAATCACGCAAATCCGTAAAAACCGTGTAATATACGATATTGGCTACTTAAAGGCGATTTAGCATAAAATTGGGCATGTTCATACATTTTATAATGCTGCAATTTATTTATAATTGTCATAATTTTATTTTATGTAATTTTATTTTATGTAATTTTACTTAGTATGGCCTTAGTTTTTAATTGGTATTACCCGAAATGTATGGGAATATCAATTCGGTTGTAAGTTATTGTGATCTCGTATCACCGTTTTGTAATTTAATAGATTTATTTTATTTTATTTACAAATGTATAATAGGAAATTATGTAATTTGTTACGTAATTTAATTTATTTCGGAGTTCCCAAAGACGGATTTCTTCAAGATGGCGATACATTGAGACGGTGTTACCTCGAGATGCGTGCCATAACCGAAGTTCAAGGGACCAATGGAGTTGGTTTCCGAATATGTAATAGTTAAATAGTTTTTCTAATTTTAGGAAGGCCATACTAGGATTTTTTTTTATGCTTTGCATTTTGTTTATATGTCGCATGCATCGGTAAATCGCCATAACTAAAACATGCATCATCACTTATCGAGTATATCGACCGTGTCAATTAGAATTATCGTAGTTCACCGCTTTAGTTCACTTAAAACGTGATAGATAATAAATTCACATGACCTCTCGCTAAAATAAACAATTGAGACATAGCCTTACCAAAGAGTAGAAACCATGAAAACCTATTTTGTGAGGGAGTGCACTCGGCCATCCCGGGGTACAAACCTTGTTACATAGGGGAAGTGGGTGATAAATGTCTATTCTCCGAATTCGTGTTGATGAGGGTTTCATCGGCCATCCCGTGCCCAAATTAATGTGAATTTGGATCATGGACACATTTATTCGAAATTTGGATTGACCTCAACGGAAGTATTCGTGACCGTAGTCGCATGTGTTCCGGGTTATAGATAAACATTAGAGTAAATTTATCGACCAAGAGTTCTAAAAGTAGAATCGATTAAGCGTTAATCCACCGAGTTATATTGATAAGGGTTTCGTCGGCTATCCCGTGCCTAAGTTGATATAAATTTGGGTCTTGGAATCATTTATCTAGTTGGGTAGAGGTCACTAGAAAAATGTAATAAAACTTGTTTAAATCTTTTTACGAGTATTATTTTAAAACGACATATGTTTTACTCCTATTTTGTTTTGTAGACCACTTCTTTTTCTCATAAAAAATGGCTACACCAAACCCAAACGCCACGCCTCTCGCTAATTCATCATAGCTCTGATCCTTCATGGATCGATGTAAACTTGAAAAGAATGGGTCAAATTTCTCCGATTGGGATGCCCAACTCAAATTAGCCGCCCAAGGTGACGACAAGCTTCGTTACCTTACCAAGGCCTCTCCACCCGAACCTACTACTAGGTCGACCGCCGCCACTAGGGAAGCATATGAGGCTTACCATAAGGAGTCCGCCGCAATGAAAAATGTGTTGATCTTTGCGATGGAGGCGGATCTCCAAAGGAGAGCCTTTAAGATGGGCACCGCTAATGAGATTTACTCCAAGCTTGTGACAATGTTTTCACAAACTCCGCGGATCGTCTAATATGAGGCGGCCGCGGCATTCTTTGATCTCGACTTCAAAGAGGGCCAAATGGTTAGCCCTCATGTGCTCAAACTTATGGAGCTAGTCGAGACCTTGAAGATTCAAAAGATTGAAATCCCCAAAGAACTCATTGTAGATAGGATTATACACTCCTTATCCAAAGTCAAGGCATATGTTCAATTCCGGGTGAATTTTAACATGCAAGACAAGGATGTATCTCTTGAAGAATTGCACAAGTTACTTGTGCAAGCCGAAAGGGACATGGGGTTAAATGTGAACCCACCCAAGGATGTGCTTAACATTAGCACCAAAAGCAAGGGGAAGTTCAAGAAGAATGGGAGTAAGGGTAAGAAACAAGCTCCCACTTTCACCAAAGCTAAGACTTATGAAGCTAGCACTTCAAAAATCAAGAAGGGTCCTCTTGATAAATGCCATTATTGTAATGGTGTTGGACATTGGAAAAGAAATTGTTCCAAATACCTTGGTGATATTAAGGCTGGAAAGATTACTCTAGTAGGTAAATGACTATCCTTTCTTTTATGTTTCTATTTCAACTATGGTATTGTGATACAAAGTTGTGATAATGTATCTCCCTTTTTATTGTAAATAGGGCCTCCACCAAGCAAAGACAAGGGAAAAGAAAAGCAAGCTTGAGAAACCATCAAGAAGCTAGGAAGAGCTTTCATGGAGCTTCGCTTTTTATTGTCTTATTTTAATTATGTTTTGGATTTTAGAACCTTTAAGTTTCCGTGTTCGACATGGAAAGGTATTTTGGATAATTGGTTGTATTTTGGATAATGGTGGCTTGGTTTGCAACCCAAGTCACCCGTTTTATCATTTTATCCTTGTTCTAAAATTCGTATTTACATGCTTGCTCTTAGAAACATATGATTATTCACTTAAAGTGATCTAATAGACAACTATAATGATGGGATTCATTATACGTCCACATGCTTAAGGCTTGTGTATGATCATTTATAAAGTGATATTGAGTCTATGAACTCTCTTAAAGGAATGTCAATCACCAAGTACACTTCAAAATCTAAAACTATTAGTCAACCTATGAGATAGTTCTCCTTATACTTCAAAATCATTATTTGTGTCTCATATGCTATCTTTGAATCTCTAGTGTATTTATTCTAAAGATAGAGTGGGAGAAAAATGAGGACACAACACACACCAAGATAAATATGTGTACTTGTGTATATGAGATCTACGCAAGGAGAATGAATATGAATATGGTCTCAAATAGTTCTATATGACTAAAGAGACCAAGTTAAGTAATCAAAGGAATATTTTCTCAAGATAACTACACGAGGAGACCAAAAGAAAGTTTTGGAAGAAAAATGACTAATGTAAAGTCTTAACAAGAGTTTTGACTAGTTTATGATAAATTTTGACCAATAGTTTCAATATTAATATTTACTTAAGAGCCTAAATGAATCAAAGTAACATCCTAGAAAATAAACAATATTTTTGACTAGAGGTTGCAAGGATTGATATACCGATATCTTCAATAGCCAAGTTTTAACCACGCAGATGTCATTACTTAACCTCATTATGAAAATGGAATGGTTAAACCTTCCGAAAGGGTATTTCGAAGGACGTGTTCTAGATATTATTTATATTTGAATAATGACATTGCTACACATCATTATGACATGTGTGAGTTAGAGATTAAAATCTCTTTTGATAAGGTTAAGATGAGACCACTTCAAAATAGGTATTTTGAATGGATATGATGGGAACATATATGGTTTTATCTTAATAACTTGGCAATGCAATTTATATTTCAATTCTTGAAGTGTTTCAATTAAGAAGTAAATATTGAAACATGTGGAATTGAGTGGGAGTTTGAAATTATCATGTGAAGACATGGAATTTAGTGGGAGCAATCATCTTGTAAAAGTTTATAACTCATCAGTCATTGAAGAATGACGAGCTAATACCTTCCTTCACAGAGGAAGATTTGAGTTTTCAATTCTGGATGAAAATGGACCATGATGAATCCAACTACATCATGAGATGTTGGATAAGTATTGTAAGATACACTTCGAATCAACGAGATACGTAGGTTATTCATTTAAATGAAAATGGAATTGCCATTAGCAGTCATGGTCATTCCTTGAACCTAAATATAGTTGATAACATGATTAAAAGTTAATAATGTTTCCGCCATTAGAATAATCATGCACATGTCCAATTATGAATCATATGCATAGGAGCATGATGAATCATTGGTAAGCCATAGTAGAAACGTCATGAATTCTCGAGAAGAATTCGATGAGCGATTTCGGTGTTTGATAGAATACTCTGTTATGTGTCAAGAGGTTGCACATATTATAGAAAATCCGAACACACTTAAAGATTTATGAAAATCCTAAAATTTTCAAGCCAAAAGGAGAAATAGGAAGTTTGGAAAGATACTTAGTTGAATAAGAAGTTTCTCAAAACTAGTCTTTCCTAATATGCTAGGACTTGTGAGAAGTGCTAGGCTAATCATCTTGACAAATTGTTGCAAGACTCTACAAAACATATACCTAGTGCATTGTGTGTGGATGAAGTACTTGATCAGTACAAATTATATCATTCACCACAAATTCGTTCGTTATGTGATAATCGATAAGGAAGTTCTTTCAAGATAAAGAACCGAAACCAAGGTCGGTAACCTTGATGTGTACTTGGTAAGGTTCATGCTATGAGTGATAACATGAATGTAAAGGATAATACGATTAAGAAGTTTGAACACATGGACACGTAACATGTTAAACTTCTATTGCAATCAACAAGTGTTTACACACTTACGATATGCATCACAAGGTTGTAATATGGTATTGACTACCCAAGTGTGATGTCGACATTTGTCGTTTGAGTTTTTATTAACTCACCTTATACTTTGTTACATCCAACGGGTTGTAGAGACAATTGAACCCTGTTTAAGTGAACACGGATTAGCATTGTATTTGCCCATAGTTACTTACATGAGGTGGCGTCTCGAAGTGACTAGAGTGTGATGCGATTGATGGCAAGTTCAAGTGCCATAAAGTCATATGAGAATGACTAGTCGATCACATAGGCGGACTGTTAGGAACATTTTGTCGGGCCTTATGACCGCTTATAGAGTTCTGGCAAATTTATATAGCCTGGTCGTGGCGAGAGCTGCTATAGTATTCAAATGAGTCGATTCTTTTGACTAAAGACTATTCACCTAAGATGGCACAGTTTCAGATTAACTTTGATTTGTGTTACTACGACCTTCGTAAATGGGGTCAAATGGGCATATTTTGGGTTATGATGGCTGTGGCTAGTTGAAGGGAATGAGTGCGATGGGAATTGTCCACCCCTAGTCAGGGTTATAACAATATCTCAGAGCCACTCGAGGAGTAATGAACTGGAAATGCGTGGCCACGCTCGGAATGTATCCATGGTGGATAAATCCGGTCAATCAGTTATTCTCCAGATCGAGGAAACCACTCTCGATATGATCACTTGCAAGTACGACCTGAAAGACACCTTCCATTGAGTGGGAGATAGTAATAGGACAAGAGAATTGGTGACGCATACTTGTCGAGGACAAGTGGGAGATTGTTGGAATATGTGTCCTCCGACAATAATGCGATCACAACTGTTGATCATGATGATCACATATTTAAGTCTCATTTTAAAGAATACAATTGGGAAGTAATATTTTACTGTCAACTGGTCCACACATATCGGTAATGATTGGCTGACTAGAGTTTGACATTACTGTGATGCGACGGTGGTGATAAGTTGATCCCCTAGGTCATACCTAAAGGGCAACACTCTTAATTGATCAATTAATTGATCGTATAACGTTACGAGTCAATTAAATTATTTAAAATTGACGAACGATTTTGGAAGTAATATTTACGTGTCTCATTGAAATTGATTAAATGAGATACGGTCTAAGTAATCGAATTGTTTCATTACTCAGATGAAATTATTGTTCAAGGAAACAATTGAAATTGAATGAATTATCATAAATACAAGTTATTGTGATTTATAAATTGGTAAAATATTTTGGTACAGGTAATTATGAATTGCTAAGTCGATTTTTGTATATGACGTATTTTTATTAAAACGTTGATTTTTAATATGTTAAAAATACATAACAATTTTATGTGACATGTGACGTGTGACAAATTGACAAATTGACAAAAATAAAATGGATTCCATTTTATCCATATGTACCGAAATTAAAGGAGGATTTAGGATAATATTATGTTTATTATGTGAGTGGTAAGCATAATGATTACCCTAATTGACTAGCCATGCAAACCTAGTGATCATTGTGAAGAACAACTAGTGCATGCATTGGCTCCCTTTTCTCCCCTCTTCCACCCGGTTTTTGAGAAGAAAAACCACTTTGGTTTTTCTTCTTAATTCACCCATTATACACTACAAATGTAATTAGTGTATAATATTATTCATTCATCTAAAAATTTGGTTTTTACAAAGATAAAAACTCTTCCTTCTCTTCCTTCTCTCTAACCGAAATAATAGAGAGTTCCATAATATTTTTGGGTCAATTTTTCACTAAATTAATATTATTCTAGTATACATAATATTAATTTGATTAAGAGTTTGCTTTGGGTATTATACTTTGGGAGGGATCCTATACTTGGATCCTAGTTCATCCATTGAGGAAAGCCCAAGAACAAGAGAGAAGGAGATCTCTCTTGTGCCCAAATAAACCGAAATATCAATGTAAGATAGAGATTTCTTCTTTAAATTGTTTATAGTTTGCATGCATAAGATCACCAATTAATTTTATGATTAAATTAAAATAAAACATATATGAATATGTTGAGTATATAGATCTACTTTTCCTTTACAGCAAAACACTCAAAATCCAAGTGACATGACAGAGTTTAAAGGTATGGTGAAATCTCTTATGATACAACTCCAAAAGAGTGATCAAGCTATGGATGCGTCAATTAAGATTCTAAAGACTCAAATAGCACAATTGGTGTCTAAGCAAGCTACTAGGCAACCGGGTTTGTTGCCATCTCAGCCTGAGCATCCACATGATACGGCTAATGCTATACATCTCTGAAGCGGTCTCACTTATGATGGACCATCTATGCCTAAAGAAAGTGACGATTTCATTATTGAAGAAATAGATGTTAACGCTGAAGCTGAGATAGGAGACCAAGTGACGGCTGATTCGAGCAAGGATGGTCGATCGACAGACATACCATGTTGATCGACGGGCATCTGTGACAAACCGGCAGGATTTGTTCGTAAGTCAACCGACGTTGCCGATAAGTCGGTTTCTACTGCTGATAAGTCAATTGGTGAAGTCTTTAAGTCTACTAATAAAAAAAAAGGGAAGGAGAAAGTTGCTGAGACACAAATAGCTGTTAAGGTTCCGTTTCCTAACCGACTACGGAATACAAAGATAGAGCAACAGTTCGGTAAGTTCATAGAGGTCGTTAAAAATCGTCAGGTAACAGTTCCATTCACCGAGCTGATCACCCAGGTACCCTCTTACGCTAAGTTTATGAAAGATATTCTATCACGTAATAGAAATTTTAATGAAATAGAGACGATTGCTTTTACTGAGGAGTGTAGTGCACTCCTACAAAACAAATCTCCACCTAAACTGAAAGACCCAGGTAGTTTCTCGATTCCCTGTACCATTGGCACACATGTGATTGATAAGGCTTTATTTGATTTAGGCGCAAGTGTCAGTGTCATACCTTATTCAGTTTGCGAGAAACTGAATATGGGTAACCTCAAAGTCACTAGTGTGACTCTTCAAATGGCCGATAGAACAGTAAAGCGACCCTTAGGCGTCTTAGAGGACGTCCCTGTTAAGATAGGTAAATTCTTTATACCTGTTGATTTAATTGTGTTAGACATGGCTGAGGATACCCAGATTCCTATTATTTTGGGTAGACCGTTTTTACACACTGCAGGGGTTGTCATTGATGTCAAGCACGGACGCTTGACTCTTGAGGTAGGGGGCGATAAAGTAACCTTTAACTTAGCTACCACACTGGCAAAGCCTATGAAAGAGGATACTTGTTATGTTGTCGACATAGTTGATGAGTCTCTGTTTGATTATTGGACGAGATCCTTTATTAGAGACCCGTTAGAGGCTTTGATTGTTCTTGATTATTACGCAGAGGACGTACAGGTCGATTACGAGACAATGAATACTGCAATAAAAGGTCGGGAGTTCACTATTGAGAAAGGTGAGACGGTAAATGCAATCATGGAAACCTCTTATGCTGTTGAGGTAAAGAAACCTGAGCTTAAACCTCTCCCTTCCCATCTTAAATATGTGTTTCTAGATGAATTAGAGCAGTACCCTGTCATTGTTAGTGCTAAACTTGATGATAACCAACTTTATGCTTTGTTGGTTGTTCTTAAAAAGAATAGAAAAGCCTTGGGTTACAGTTTGGATGACCTTAAGGGCATCAGTCCTAACATTTGTATGCACATAATTGAGTTAAAGAAAGACCATAAGCATTGCAAACAAGGTCAGCGTAAGTTGAACCCGAAGATGCAGGATGTTGTAATGGCGGAAGTAATGAAGTTACTTGATGCAGGTATCATTTATACTGTTGGCGACTCCAAATGGGTATGTCCAGTTCAGGTAGTCCCCAATAAAGGAGGGACTAAAGTGGTGAAAAATGATAAAAATGAATTGATACCGACTAGAGTTGTAACAGGTTGGCGCATGTGCATTGATTATAGACAGTTAAATGCTGCCACAAAAAAGGATCACTTCCCGCTTCCTTTCATTGATCAGATGTTAGAAAGATTGGTCTCACATAATTTTTTCTGTTATTTAGATGGATATTCAGGTTTCTTTCAGATCCCAATCCATCCTGATGTCCAGCATAAGACTACTTTTACGTGTCCGCATGGTGTTTTTGCTTATCGCAGAATGCTGTTTGGATTATGTAATGCCCCAGCTACCTTTAAAAGGTGCATGATGGGGATATTTTTAGAATATATATAGTCAATCATGGAGGTATTTATGGACGATTTCAGCGTCTATGGCAGTAATTTTGATAATTGTCTAACTAACCTTGAGAAAGTCTTGCAACGATGTGTTGAGGTTAACTTGGTTTTGAACTGGGAGAAGTGCCATTTTATGGTCAATGAGGGAGTTGTCCTTGGGCACTTAGTATTTGATAAGGGCATCCAGGTCGATAAGGCAAAGGTGCAAGTGGTAGAGCAATTGCCTCCTCCCGTGAACGTTAAGGGAGTTAGGAGCTTCCTTGGTAACGCTGGTTTTATCGCCGGTTTATCAAGGATTTTTCCAAGATTGCTAAAACACTTACACAGCTATTACTTAAGGATTCGCCATTTAATTTTACTGATGAATGTCTTTCTGCTTTTAACAGGTTGAAGAAGGCTTTGATTACCGCGTGGATTATTCAGGCTCCGGATTGGGAGCTACCATTCAAGATAATGTGCGATGCTAGCGATTATGCAGTTGGCGTGGTGCTGGGTCAAAGGAAAGACAAAGCTTTGAGTGCAATCTACTATGCGAGCCAAACTCTGGATGAGGTTCAGGTGAAGTATGCCACTACTGAAAAGGAGATGCTAGCTGTAGTTTATGCACTGGAAAAGTTTAGGTTTTATCTACTCGGGTCCAAGGTGATTGTTTTTATAGATCATACAACTCTGAAGCATCTTCTTGTCAAGAAGGACACGAAGCCACGATTATTGAGATGGATACTCCTAATTCAGGAGTTTGATCTAGAGATTCGAGACAAGAAAGGCTCTAAAAATGTTGTTGCTGATCATTTGTCTAGATTACAGCTGCAAGATGAGGGGGATATTCTCCCTATTGATGACTCATTCTCAGATGATGCTTTAATGGCCATTGCAACTGGTGATAACCCTTGGTATGCTGACTATGCCAATTATATTGTTGGCAGTTTACTTCCGCCAGATCTATCCTATCAGCAGAGGAAGCGATTTCTTCACGATGTGAAGTAGTACTTTTGGGACAATCCTTATTTGTTTAAGGAGTGCGCTGACGGTCTTTATAGACGGTGCATACCGTAGTGGGAGACCAAAGCTATCCTGGAAGCTTGCCATTCTTCATCCTATGGTGGTCAACCTCGGTCCATCCAGGACCGTGGCTAAGGTAATTAAGTTAGGTTTTTATTGGCCATCTATGTTTAAAGATGCTAAAGTTTTTGTTTCAGCTTACGATGCATGTCAGCGAACGGGAAATTTATCTAGGAGGCATGAGATGCCTCAAGTTGGCATATTGGAGGTTGAGATTTTCGATGTTTGGGGCATTGATTATCAAGGCCCATTCCTGTATAGCAAAGGTAACAGGTACATTCTGGTCGCTGTAGACTACGTGTCCAAGTGGGTAGAGGCCGTTGATTCGGTCCATTGTGATGCAAAAACTGTGATCCACTTTTCAAGAAAGTAATATTCCCTCGCTTTGGTGTCCCTCGGGTTGTCATCAGTGACAGAGGTATGCATTTCAAAGAAAAACAACTTTCTGCTCTTTTGTCTAAGTATGGTGTATCACACCATCGAGGTTTGGGGTATCACCCTCAAACTAGTGGTCAAGTAGAGGTTTTCAATCGGGAACTCAAAGAGATATTAGCAAAAGTTGTGTCTAAATCACGAAAAGATTGGAGTCTAAAATTGAATGACACTTCATGGGTTTATAGAACTGCTTTAAAGACACCGATTGGCACTTCGCCATATCGGTTAGTCTACGGTAAGTCTTGTCATTTGCCTGTAGAGTTAGAGCATAAAGCTTGGTGGGCAATTCGTGAGCTGAATTTTGATAATAAATTATGTGGCGAGAAACGTTTATTGCAGCTATATGAGCTTGAGGAATTTAGGCTGAATGCCTATGATAGTGCCAGAATTTACAAAGAAAAGACAAAAAGATGGCACGACTAGAGGATCATACCGCATGAGTTCAAAGTTGGGGAGAAATTGTTGCTGTTTAATTCCTAACTATGCCTTTTTCCTTGTAAGCTGAAGTCCAGGTGGTCTCACCCCTATATGGTAACATCTGTTTTGAATTTTGGGTCAGTTGAGCTAGAGAACTCCGCGGGGGAAAAATTTAAGGTAAATGGTCATCAGGTAAAGCATTATTATGGCCAAGAGGATTTTATTGGAGTGGTTGAGGTGTTGCACCACGAACCCGTTACCGATTCTGCTAATTGAGGTAACAAAGGTCGAGTGGGACCATATAAACCAGTGGTGACCGGGAGACAACCCGGATTTGTAAAAGTTTGTAATTTGCGTGATTTAAATTTATTAGCTATTAGTTGAGCGATAGTTAAATTTATTTAATTAGCGCGTTTGGTTTTTTTATTCACGTATTTGCATTTTAATTTTTGGAACATTTTATTTTAATTTTCGAATTTCATTATTTTAGTGAGTGAGACTAAGGGACTTATCGCTTTTACAAGTATTGTCGCAGGTTGTTTCAAATTGCCAGCATTTTGGTGTTGTCGATCGACAGAGCATCCCAGGTCGATCGAAAGAGGAATTTAATTTCGATCGAGAAGAAGAGATCGTCGCAGCTTGTTTATAATTGTGGGTGTTATGTTAATGTCGATCGACAGAGCAGCCCAGGTCGATCGGCAAAGAAGTTATGGCAACTCTAAATGATCGACAAAAGAGACATCGTCACAGGATGTCTCAACTTGTGGCGTTTTGGTGTTGTCGATCGACAGAGCAGACCATTCGATCGACAGAGGAGTTCAACTACAATAACTAATGCCTTAGTTATTCTCACATACATGAGTACTCCTCAACCATCAACACACTATACCTGCTCTTCCTCTTTCACGATTCAAAACACCAAAAAGAAAAAAATCCTTCAATTCAACCGTCAATTTTCTCCAATAATTCATCTTTCATCTCCATAAACGTTTCCAATTTCAAATTTATCAAAAAAAAATCACCCAGTTTCCCCCAATTCAATTGCAAAATTTCGAATTAGGGTTAGGGGTTTTGGAAAATCGGAAATTTGTTTGTGATTGTCTTTTCAAATTCGACAAATATCGGTTCCTAATTATGTATAATCGAACTTGAATCAACCCAATCCCGAATTCAATTGCAAATTTCGAATTAGGGTTAGGGTTTTGACGGAATTGGCGATTTCATCTGAATTTCGTTTCACAAAGCATTGACTGCAGGGATTCGAGTTTGTAATTTACTTGTTGGTGATGGACAGCCGAGGGAAAAGGCGAAAAGTGAGTACCGAAACCAGTCGCGGTGGTCAGGCCGCGCTTGACGGCGGCACTGCATGGGTTCATGGTGGTCGAGCGGCTGCCACCTCAGGTCGTGGTGGTCACACGGCTGTCGTAGGGAGCAATGGTGAAGGTACGGGTCAACAAAGTAATCATAGCAGCGGTAATGGTAATGTGGAGCAGTAAGGTACAGCGATGATACTTTAGTTATTTACACCAAATAAGACTATCTTAGTGATAATAAAATTACATACTAATTTTATTATATGGTCTAAATATACATGCATGTAAAGATATATAACAAAAAAATGGTATAAAACCATCTTAAGGAAAAAATTCCTTACATTGATTAAGGCAAATATGGGCACCACAAAGGTCTCCTACCTTTGTAGTTCTTGAGCGATAAAATTTTAAGGAAGATCCTCCACGAACAAGTACCAAAAGTTGAGTACCTCCTTTGAGTAGCACCAAAGAATCGACCCAAAAGACTACTAAATTACTAACTAGATAATAGTAGTAGTAACCTTGTATTATGTAAATTTGATGTACTAAATAATATTATTACTTTGATAATATTATTAGTTAATTTATATGTGTTTTTATACAAAAAGATGAAGAAAATAAGAAGAAAAAATTGGTCCTTTTGTGGTGTGTAGAAACTGGCCAAGAGAAACAACAAAGACCATATTTTCCTTCAAAATTTTCAACCTTAGTTATAGTGGAATGATATGGGTATTTATAAGCAAAAATGGGAGACAAAAAGGAGTGGAAAAATCCACCTAATGGACACTTGTTATCCCCTTAAAAAACCGGTGATAGTGGACTTACTTGGGTCCATTTCGGTTTTCGACATTTGCCCCACAAATGCTTATAAGTCTTATATTTAATTATCTTACATAATTAAATATTAATTTAATTATTTAACACTTAATAATACAAATTAACAACCAATGACTAATTAACTATTAAGTGATCATAAGACCATTTTATCAACATACAATGTGTCAATATTATCCCATTTAGCTAATTTTACAACCTCTTGTAAAATTTAAATAGCTAATTAATTACACCTCAAAACATATACATATATCGTATAAAATTAATTAATTAACAATTAATTAATAAATTTTAATTTATTTATTTATCATTTAAATATCACATAATTAAATAATAAATCTCCTCCCGTCATCAAATAATATATTTACGCGACTAATTAAAAGTCAAATAATACAAGGAATTAATTATCTCGTAACTCATACAAACAATTAATTCATTCTTTTTGGGCGTCATCCTATAGGTGTGACCTAAATGGATCAGCTGATCACCACCGTCACACGACAATAATGTCAAACTCTAGTCAGTCAATCATTACCGATTAATGATGACCAGCTGACAAAATAAATAAATAAATCCCTGATATTCCTTTAACGAGATTTAATATGTAAACGCATTTATTGTGGAGGACATTAGTCCAACAATCTCCCACTTGTCCGACACAAGTGTACGTTACCAATTCTCTTGTCCAATAATATCTCCCACTCAATGCAAGATGTCTTTCAGGTCGTTCTTGCACGTGATCATATCATAAAGTGGTCTCCTCGATCAGGAGAATGACTATCTGACCGGATAATCTACTATAGATCTCATCTGAGCGTGGCCACGCATTTCCAGTCACCTCTCCTCGAGTGGCCTTTAGATAAAATATGACTGAAATGGATAATCGCGTTAACCTATTTTCTTTGTTCGATACAGATCACAATGACCCAGTAAATGCCCATCGGCCTCCTTTTACGGCGCGACCTAGAACATAAACCTAAGGCACTGGAAAACCGCACCAACTCAGACAAATATTCACCAGTCTAAAGAATTGACTTGAAGGAATAAATAGAAATCCTTGCCACGACCCAGCAACAAAAGGACTCTATTAACGGTAACTGTCCGACATATCGTCTCACAATCTGCCTATGTAATCGATCAACCATCACTATGACCATATGACAGTCGAACTTGTCATCTATCGCCTTACAATCTAGTCACTCCGAGACGTCACCTCATTAAGTAACTAGGGAAAAAATACAATGTTAATCCAATCCACTTTAATAGGGTTCGACATTGTCGCTACAACCTATTTGGATAAAAATAAAGTATATAAAATTCAGATATAAAAACTGAATACAACGATAAATGTAATTATCATATATGAAATAATAAATGCAATATCTTAATTATTACATATCATATAATTTACAACAGTTCTGGCATTCGTCTCAATCCCATCGAAACAATATGACTATCATGTTTAGCTTGAGACAATGGCTTGGTTAAAGGATCAGCGATGTTGTCAGATGTCCTAACCTTATAGATTGTAATTTCCTTTCTTTCAATTAAATCTCTAATTACATGAAATTTCCTAAGTACGTGTCTAGACTTGTTTCTAGACTTGGGCTCTTTTGCTTGAAAAATTGCCCCACTGTTATCACAATATAAAGTGATAGGATCCTCGGCGGTTGGAACTACTTTCAGTCCCTCTAAGAATTGCCTAATCCAAACAGCTTCCTTTGCAGCTTCAGAGGCTGCAATGTACTCAGCTTCCGTTGTAGAATTAGCAGTTACAGACTCCTTAAAACTTCTCCATCAAACCGCCCCTCCGTTCAACAAAAAGACAAAACCAGCCTGGGATTTCAAATCATCCCTGTCAGTTTGGAAACTGGCATCCGTATAGCCTCTTATACGTAATTCAGATTCTCCTCCAAACACTAAGAATGAATCCTTAGTTCTTCTCAAGTACTTCAGAATATTCTTGACGGCTATCCAGTGATTCTCACATGGAGTTTTCTGAAAACGACTCGTCATACTCAAAGCATACGAGACGTTAGGACGAGAACACATCATACCATACATGATTGATCCAACAGCGGAAGCATAGGGAATCGATTTCATGCGTTCAATATCCTTAGGCTCAGTAGGACACTGTGACTTACTCAAAGTAATCCTACTGCATATAGGTAGAAAACCTCTCTTGAAGTTTTTCATATTGAATCGGTCAAGAATCTTATCGATATAGGCTTCTTGACTCAAAGCTAATATCCTTTTGGATCTATCCCTATAGATCCGGATACCCAAGATGCGCTGAGCTTCTCCCAAATCTTTCATTTGGAAGTGATTTCCTAACCACTTCTTGACAGAAGCAAGCATATCTACATCATTCCCAATGAGTAATATGTCGTCCACATAAAGAAGTAAGAAAACAACTTTACTCCCACTAAACTTCATGTATAAACATGATTCCTCAACACTTCGAGAAAAACCATTCTGTTTAATAACATGATCAAAACGATGATTCCAACTCCTTAACGCTTGCTTAAGACCATAAATGGATCTCTTAAGTTTGCATACTTTGTTTGGACTTTTAGGATCCACAAAACCTTCAGGTTGTGTCTGTAATACTCCGTATTTATAAGTCTTGGGATACTCTATCGAGTAGGCCTTACTCTGTCGAGTAAGGGTAAGTTGCGTTTTAGAAACGTTTCTGACCTGTTGGGCACTCGATCGAGTAACTAGGGTACTTGATCGAGTAAGGGGGTACTCGATCGAGTACCTCGGGTACTCGATCGAGTGTCCGGTTTTACGGGGAGTTTTCTCGGGTTTTGTTAATTATGCGATTAAGGTATATAAGCTTTGTCGTCATTATTCTAAATCACTTTTGCAAAACCTAAATTACTGTTTAAGAGAGAAAGCAAGCAAGTTCTTCATCCTAATCGCATTATTAGCAATCCCCGGAGTTTGGAAGGTCAGTTCTCGTCGTTGGTTATACCGTTGAGTTCCTTGCGTCGAGGGTAAGATCTATGTACCCTTTTTATTGTCTTTCCTTTGATTTGGTTAAACCCTAATATAGGGATTTGGGGGTTTTTGAGTAGTATGTAATTGGGTAGCATTTATGTGTTGGTGGGTACGGCTGCGGTCCCCCACTAGCAGGGCTGGTCCAGTGGACAGTCAGTGATTGAGATGATTGGATTTGGCGTCACTACTACACATACCTTGCACTGGTGACGCTTTTTCAGGCGTTTTTCGACGCTTTAAAGCGTCAATTTTTTTTATCGACGCTTTATAAAAGCGTCAAATTTTGGGCCGTCACTATTTTTTGACGCTTTCTTTAGTCAATAATTATGACATTTTTTAGCGTCTTCATGGCCTATTGACGCTTTTAATTGTCAACAAAATTGACGCTTTTAAGCGTGTTTGATGGCTATTGACGCTTTTAATTGTCAATAAATGTGACGCTTTTAAACGTCTTCATGGACTATTGACGCTTTTAATTGTCAACAAAATTGACGCTTTTAAGCGTCTTTGGTGGCTATTGACGCTTTTAATTGTCAATAAATGTGACGCTTTTAAGCGTCTTCCGCGACTATTGATGGTTTTATGTGTCAGTCGATGAGACGGAATTAGGCGTCAACTATTCATATATTGACACTTCTTCTTGTCACGGTCTAATTTCGACTTTTGATTTACGATAAAATCGCGTAGAGATTAATTAAATACACCTATAAATAATATAGTACTACTAGCTATCATTACTAAATCATAAAAAATAAAACATAATGCAATGTACTCCGTATATAATTAATAACGTACCCACGTACTTTTATAAATAATTATACGTTTGATACATATACCGTCTCCATCACAAATACTATAGCTAGCTAGCATTGACAATTTAACTAATATAAACTAGTACGTAATTTTTAGTACGACAAAATCAAAAATACCAAAAGGGATCCGGAAGATAGTAAAAGTCCAAAAAATCGTAAAAAATGCTACGTAACTAGCTAGACAAGGACACTGATCCAGTAGTTTGAATGTGGTAGGGGTTTCAATCATGTAGGCGCAATGTCACAGAGACTTCAATCAACATATGAAGGCGCATCTTCAATCAACATTTGAAGGCGCATCATCACCATCTGATGAATCTGAAACCTATAACGGGCAAATAAAATATAATTTATATGAATATATTTGATTAGTACATATACACTTCACAAAAATGTTTCAAAATTGTGCTGAATAGAATTACCCGTCGAAAGGTAAGAAGAGAGAAAATTAGCGAGAGGATGAGACTACTAAACAATATTAGATTCAGGTCAATAAAGCACAAAAACAATCACAATCTCGGAAAATTATAGCGCAAGAAAAACTTGATTAGAGGACAATTAACTAAATATAGTTAGAACACCCAATAATAGAAATAAGTTAGAGTCGCAACAGAAACTCCAGCCAATTACAACACAAACACGCACCCATGAGGCACAAGCAAACCGCGACTTAACTACTTCACTCAAAAGAAACAAAATTAAAGAGTTCCAGACTGATTTATATAAGAAGAAGTAAAAAGAATTACGAATACCTGTGTACTGCCCATGTTCATGTTCAAGACTGATTTTGCCATGTCTATAACTTCAGTCGTAGCTTTTCCAGTACTAAAGAGGTCTGAAAAACTATGTGAAAACAACAAAATGCTGCAACATTAACAAATATATCATTTGAGGCTGTGACAGAACACAATAATTAGTAATTAATCTACATTTGGCATATTAAATGCCTCTTGTTTGATCAACCAGCAAATTCTGATGAGGAAATCCCCAAATTATAGCTTGTCCATAACTTAAAACCTGATATGTAATAGAAAATTTGTACACACATCGCTTAGTAATCTATACAACCGCGCCAGTTTTCATTCAAAAATATGTAAGAATCCATTTATCACTTGATTATGAAATTTCAAACAACTTAGGCAAGGTGGTAAGGAACACAATATCAAACAAGAATATTAGATCAATGCAACCAAAAGACGACAAATTTTATCACCTAATGTAAATGGCACCAGCACATCTTTTAAATATGTAGGCATTCAAATCCAATAGCATTGTGTTTCATATGCGCTGTAAGATTATACCTGATCCATCTTGTGCTTAAATCCTATTCAAATTAAGCGATCGAAGATGCCTTATTCACGAATCCTACAAGTTTAAGTGCAAGACAATTGAGAACACTCTAGTTATACGAAGAAAAAACAGGAAGGAGAAACAATAATTAACTTTCGTCTAGAATTCAAAGCTTATCTGTAGTAACATTGTCTTAACTCATTTAGAAACAAGAGAAGCTCAATCCAAATAATAAATGAAGTTCCGTTGTCAAGTCTACCATCCAATCTATCACACTTGCACTATGGTGCACAAACTTAAAATTACCTTCTCCCTTCGTCCCAGTCATTTGTTTACCTTTATATTCTTAGTGAGGGTGTTGTAATCAATAAGAAATAAATAATCTAAGACATAGGGAGTATAATTGTAGTAAGTTATGGTAAGACAAAAATTTAGTGACCAGTTGAAATACGCACCTGAAAGTGCTACTTTAAATATATGAAACCAAATTTATTAATGAGTGAATAAGTATTTTTTTAAAGGATACACAAATGAGAAAATGACTGGGACGAAGGGAGAATGTAATTTTAAGTGCCATTACAAAACAAATTGGTTGGCGCAGTGGTAGCATGGGGCTGCGCTTGGTAGGGAGGTCTGCGGATCGATCCCCCACAACTGCGATTGGGAGGGGTTTAAATACCGTAATCGTTGGACACGCCCCGAAATCCGGATTAGTCGGCCCAATGTGGTTCGGATTACCGGATGATTTAGACCAAAAAAAAACAAAACAAGTTTTTGCAAGTCATAGACATAAAATGTTATAAAAGCTAATGTCTAATTAAGATTAGTGGACTCAGTGAAGTTTTGTGATGGCATACATTTTCGTGACATTACATACTCTATACCAACGTTAAGTACCAAAACCTCATATAGACTATGACCGAGACATTCTTTTTAGGACTCTCTATCTTCCATGAGCATTAAGCCTGTAATTATTAATAGAAAAAACTATTGTTACAAAGTTTTTTCCTTTGAATGCAAGTGTATGAATATACTGTTGGCGAATACAACTTCACATTGGCATTAAGAGAAACACCAGACTTGCACATGTTGAAACAGAAATTAGGCACAATACTATTTAGAAAAAAAAATCACAAGACGAATAAAAGGAGACTTACACTTATACATATGGTGTAGCTTAAAAGGGGAGAAATCATAACCTTGCCTTCAAGGAATTAGATCGAACTAGCAAATGAGATTTTGAATCGTCCCTCCTGCTTATTTCTTGAATATGCAAACTTAAGTCATATATAGAAGAAACAGCGCAAAAATAATTGCAAATATACTAACAAAACATTCTCCGACTAGAGGAAGGGAAATGAAAATATATCAAGATGAGAATTCACACCTGCATATGTTGCATTAGCAGGTTCTGCAGTATTCATATTTTCTCTGATGTTCACAATTGGACTAGCTTAGCATTGATAATGACTTCCAATAAAAATCATAAGATTGTAAAGATCTTTAGCAGCCAATAACTTTCAGACATTACTAGTGTCACGATCTTATTTTGTGTAATACTAGCAATTTTCTGCACAGCCTAATTTACATTCCAACACGAAAACTTCCAAAAGAAAAATATAGAACAACTTATCCTCCAAATCAAACATATCAAAGTATATTCCACTTGTTTCTAAAGATTCATAGTTACTAGGTATTGTTCAACCCTTCTAACCTCTCAAGTCTTACTTGTTACTTTAAAAGTTAATCCACCACATCAAATGCAAAGAGAAATTAAAAGAAAAGACATTCTTGAATGCACTGACCTTTTGAATAGTCTATGCATAGTGGACATTGTCATGAGTATGCTTTTACTTCTGAACATAAACAAAATGAACAATATAGGTTATTCGTAAATCTATAGTCTTTCATATAAAAAAAATAAGAATAAAGGTCAAATATATGCCTCCAGTAGACTAGTGCATCCAACTTGACACATATTTGAGTTGTTAACCAGATTTGTATACATTCCTATACTTGTGAGGATAATTTAATAAATTATACGTATTGTATTATGAATGAACCTAATGAGTAGATGAAGGGTGGCTATAGTAGATTTCAAATCTACATCAGAAAATTAAAACGATCTCAAAAATCGAAATCGAAACCCCTAGAAATCAAAAATCAAAATGTAAGAGAATGGATTTACTTTACCCAAAGTTGGTAAAAGAGACGCAACCGAATCAATACATGCTCAAAAACCCAGATTTAGTGCCGGGATTCTCCCATATTAACGAATTGACGGGCGCACCTATAATCAAGTTACTAGATACAGAGTACAAAAATGAACAAAAACACTAGATCTAGGGTTATAATTAGAAAACAAAGGAATCTAAAGCAGCAATAAATCAATTAGAAAATAACGCAGCAGATATTAATATTATTAGAAACAAACCTTGGTCTTAATTTGTGACTGGGTGATTGAATGAATCCAAATGAATCGATTATTACTACCAATAGAACAATTAACGCAGCAGATTTTATTAGGGGTTTTGTTTGAATCGATTATTGCTAGTAATTGATTATTGTTGAGAGATTCTTTATTATTGTTGATAAGGTTTTTATTATTATTGTTGAATGTTGAGAGATTTTTGCAGTTATTGTTAAGAGTTTTGTTCAATGGAAAATAGAAGAGAGGGAAGAAGGTGAAGGGGCGGTGAAATTTTCGTGAATTTTCTATTTTTAATAATTGCGCTCGTACTAATAAAGACGGGAGGTGTATTATGTGGTTGACGCTTTATTAAAGCGTCAATAGTCAAGCGTCATAAACACAAGAGATTTGTAGTAGTGCGTGATTATGTGTGTATGACAATTAAGCTGCCTGTTTATCTTATTGTTAATATATATTGAGTTGTGTGATTAGTACTGACCCCGGTGTTGTTTTGTAAACCTGCGGTGATCCATTCGGGGATGGTGAGCAGATATTGAGCAGGTATGAGATGAGTACTGGGATAGCTGGGATGGCCACGACATGATGATAGGAGTCTTCCGCTGTAGCTTATTAGTTTATTTACATTTCAGCTAGAACAGTTAGTTTGAGAACATGTATTATACTTTTGGTTTGGTTTTGAGAATTGTAACTCTTCACTAGGTATTTATATTTAAACGTTGTTTCTTCATTGTTTATTTGATTATCATTGCCTCGGGTAACCGAGATGGTAATGTCTTCATACCTGAGTGGTCCTGGTAAGGCACTTGGAGTATGGGGGTGTTACAAATGGTATCAGAGCGACGATCCTGAAACCTGTAACCAATGAACCTAATGAACATAGGGAGTCAATTAAAATGAACCCGGGGTAAAAGTTGTAGGAGCTAATGCAAAGGCTTGGGAGACGTCCTAAAGTCGCGAACTTGCCCTATAATTTTGAACCGGTCACATGGGGGGGTGTATGTCAAGGTCGTATGTGTTGTTTGGTTAGCTTGTGTAAGAATGTGATGAAGTGTGTGTAATTGTTGGATGTTTGAAGTAGAAAGTTGAGAATGTGAAAGAAAGGTTAATGATATATGTAGACTTGTTGTTGGAGTGATAACATGTTGGATGTTTATAAGGTGGCATTTAATAACATGATATAATGATCTCGTAGATCGTACGAAAGGATGCGTAGCATTTTATGCTTAGTTATGATATAATATGTGGTTTTATAAAGTTTTTAGCATGTTAGCATATGATATAGCATGCGGGTAGCGTTTCTGAGTTAGCATGACTCGATTGAGTGGGACTGACTCGATCGGGTGGGTTTTGACGATTTTGAGTCCAGAATCGTATTTTTGGGCACTCGATCGAGTACCTCGAGCACTCGATCGAGTAAGGGGTCACTCGATCGAGTAACATACTCGGTCGAGTATGTTAGAGATCAGAAGGTCTGTTTGAGGTCTGATGTTGGGGCACTCGATCGAGTATGTTGGGCACTCGATCGAGTAGCCCGTTACTCGATCGAGTATGTTTGGGAACTCGATCGAGTAGGGGTCTGGGCAGCGTGTTTTCTTGTTTTGAGGTTTTGGCGCGTATTGATGTGACCATAATTAGCGCATATTTAGCCCCCGAATTAGCCTTGTTCCCATGCTTTTTAGTGCATATTTGGGTCATTTCTTATCTTTAGTTCTTTATTTTGCATATTCTTTGAGATTTTGATCCCTTGGTAGAAAAGGAGTAAGAATCTTGCATTTTCATGGCAAAACGAGACTAAATTGATCGAATTCAATGACCAAGCATCAAGGAGAGACAAGATTAGAAGGCCTTTGTACATATTATAGTAGAAGAGCAATGTTGAGAAAGGATCCTTGAGTCCCCAAGGAAATCCCCAAGGAATTTATGAAGAAAAGGGAAGAAAAGAAGAAGATGTCTTGCTGAGTGACAATCCGTGCGGATTGTCCCTAATCCGGCCGTCCCCCAGCTGCACAATCCGTGCGGCTTTCCTCTAATCCGCTCGGATTCAACCTCCACAATCCGCCCGGATTCCCTCGAATCCGCTCGGACCCCATCGCCAGAATCCGCCCGTCCCGACCTTATTCCGCCGGTTCCGACACACAGCGTGATTTCCTCTTCTCCAAGTTAAAAAGAAAGAAGCCCTTCCTTCGAAAAATACCGGCTCCTCCTTGCTCAATCTAAAAGTGTAATTACTAGTTTAGCCCTTAGTTAACCCTAATGCATCCTCCCTAATTTCCACTATAAATACCCCATTAGTCTAATTAGAGGAGCATGTTCTTCTTATCAATAATTAGAGTAGTTAATATCAATCAAATCTCTCTTTAGTTTTGTAATCAACAATTAATCAAGTTCTAATACAAGTTTTATTTCCTTAATCTCTCTTTTGTTCATCCTTTATTTTGGGTAATTGAAGATTATTTGGGTTATTGTTGGGAGATTGACAACCTCTCAATCAAGCATTCAAGTACTTCTTTTATCTTTGCTTTATTATTGGAATCATTAGTAGGTATAATTCTCTTAATCCCTTTATAATTATTGTTAATTACTTTCATTTATTCATCATGTTTCATATTGTTGGTATGATTGACAACCTTGCTAGCATGATCAACATGATAATGAGTGAGTAGTCTCTTAGCTAGGGTTAATGGGTGATTAGGGGAAACCAACATGGGGAATGATTCATGCTTAAATTAATATACTTTCATGTTTTATTTGCTTGTTTGTTTTGATCTCAACTCATGCACATGTTATATTTGATGAAATGCTAAGCCTATGAATCCTTGCATTTACTATCATCTTCTATCTTTTCAATGAGACTTGTAAGATATAACCCAACTCGAGTCTCATTAGATCATGCATGTTGTTGAGTAGGGAAGATTAAGTCGACTTGTAGGTGTTGTACAATCTAATCGATTCGGCTCCGGGACCCAAACTTTCCTAGGATTGTAAGATATAACCCAACTCAATCCATCACAACAATAATTGCTTGCTTATAATTTGAGAACATGTTTGTATGATCAATTCCCATGATTCCCCTATGATCCCATGACACCCTAATGCTTTTTAATCAATTGTTTACACCCATTTAATTCATCTTGCTTGTTTATTTTCATTGCTATTTTAGTTTAGTGACCTTCTACATCAACCCAATTTGTGACACCCCTTAGACACCACTAGTTGCAATAGAAATCTCATTTCAATACCCGTCCCTTGGGATCCGACCTTTACTTGCCTCTTTACTAATTGTAGAGTTGTTTGTGAAGTTATAAATTGTGTTTTGATTCGATCGTGACCCAATGACCACATCTTTAATTGTGAACACGAAACGGACCGATCAAAAATGGCGCCGTTGCCGGCGACGGTGTTTGTTTGATTTAGATTTCCTTTTTATTGTTATTAGTTGTGTCTTTCTTCGCCTTGGGGAAGTAAAACTCCTCAAGGTTTGTTCTAATTGTTTTCGAGTTGTTTGATATTTTGCATGTCTAGAAGGTTACAAGGTGATTTGTTACCTTTTGACCGTGAAATCGAAAGAACCTTGACGAACAATAAGAGACTTGTTAGGAGGAATTTAAGAGGTATTAGTGAAGTTGTTCAACCCACTAGTGAGTTCATCAACCCTTTCGCAATAGAAGGAGAGGAGAACCCATTACACAATACCCCACAAAATCCACCTACAATGCCTAAATTCTCGTCACACTCCGTACCCACCGAGGAGAATCTACCAAATGGTACTCCTACACCGCAACATCTAACCCGAAATTTTATTGCCAAGTCCGCCTTCATCCAATTAGTTGAGAGGAGCCAATTTGGGGGGATGCCTAGTGAAGACCCTCATTCTCATATGGAAACATTTTGCGACTATTGTGATGCAATCTCTCCAACGGGCGTGACTCAAGACCAAATTAGATGGGTCTTATTTCCTTTTTCTCTAATCGGCACCGCGAAGCAATGGTTGAAGGGCCTTGATAAGGCCACCCTCGGAATAGATTCTTGGAAAAAGTTGGCTCTAGCTTTCTACAAAAAATTCTACCCACCGGAAAAGACTAACATGCTAAGAGCTCAAATCACGGGTTTTAAGCAAAGGGATGAAGAATCTTTGTATGAAGCTTGGGAGCGGTTCAAGGGAATTTGTCGCTCATGTCCTCACCATGGACTTAGCGAATGGTTTTTGGTACAATAATTTTGGAATGGTTTATATGAGGATTCTAGGAACATTCTCAATATGGGATCAAATGGAATGTTCACCGAAGTTGATGACAATCAAACATGGAACAAGATTGAGGAAATGGCGGTCCATAACTCACAATATAGTAGACCTCGCAAGGCTACTAGAGGAGGAAAGCATGAAGTGGACTCCGTTACTCAATTGGGTGCTCAACTTAGTGCTCACATTGACACAATCAACTTGAAGTTTGAACAAGTTATGGCTAGACTTGAAGAAAACTCAAAATCATCAAAGCATCATGTTAATGCCATGACGGCATCCTCATCAATCCCAAGTGGGATATGTGAGAATTGTGGAACTTTGGGACATGACCAAGGTGAATGTAGGGGAACAAATGAACAAGTGAATGCTTTCCAAGCATACAAGAGTGGTACCCCTTATTCCAACTTTTACAATGAAAACACCAAATTCCATCCAAATCTCTCATACAAAAGCCAAAATGTTCAAAACCCTCAAACAACATACACTCCACCACCCATGAGAAACCAAAATCAAAGACCCTTTTACAATCAAAACCAAGGTTACCAAAATCAAAATCCATACAATCACCAAAATGACCAAGGCTTTGATGTCCAAAAAGCGGTCCTCCAAATGCAAAAGAATCAACAAGAATTTTTCACTCAAATGCAAAAAGATAGACAAGCAAAGGA
Organism: Silene latifolia; assembly: GCF_048544455.1. NCBI lineage: Eukaryota > Viridiplantae > Streptophyta > Magnoliopsida > Caryophyllales > Caryophyllaceae > Silene > Silene latifolia. The sequence continues at coordinate 172,478,323 of NC_133538.1, forward strand.
AACCACCATCAACAACATTCTAGCTCACACCAAGATGTTGGAAACACAATTGACTCAACTAGCATCTTCAAGTTCACAAAGACAAAAGGGGCAATTACCACCTCAAAGTAATCCCCCTAGACATGAAACGGTTAGTGACATTCACTTGAGAAGTGGTACAAGGTATGAAGCACCAAGGAAGAAAGTTGAGGATGAAGTTGTGGAAGCTAGTGAAAAGGAAGAAATTGTGCAAAGCTCCAAAGATGGAGAATCATCAAAAGAAGAAAGTTCAAAGAAAAATGAAGACAAGGTCAAGGAGAAGGAGCCCATTGTGATTAGACTTCCTTTTCCAAGTCGTCAAGCCAAGCCCAAATTTGATGATCAACTTGGAAAGTTCATGGAAATTGTGAAGAATTTGGAAGTCTCAATTCCTTTCACGGAATTAATCAATCACGTCTTGGCCTATGCGAAATACATGAAAGATATCCTCACAAAGAAGAAGTCGATCCGGAAGCTTGAGACTATCGCCTTCACTAAGGTGAGTAGTGCAATACTTCAAGGGAGTTCACCTCCAAAGTTAAAGGATCCGGGAAGCTTCTCAATACCGTGTACCATTGGCGACACGACGATCAACAAAACCTTATGTAATCTAGGGGCTAGTGTGAGTGTCATGCCGTACTCGGTGAGTAAAAAGTTGGGGATGGGAGAGCTTAAATGCACCAATATCACACTCCAAATGGCCGATAGATCAACGAAGACACCATTAGGGATATGGGAAGATGTCCCCGTTTAATTGGGAAGTTTTTCATCCCGGTGGACTTTGTCATTGTTGATATGGAGGAAGATTCCAACATTCCAATCATTCTAGGAAGACCTTTCCTACACACCGCGGGTGCGGTGATTGATGTGAAACATGGTGAGCTCACTCTAGAAGTGGGAGATGAAAGCATAACTTTTAATCTTGACAAGACTATGAGAGCTCCTCGTTTGCATGAACCATGTTTCATGATTGATCATTATAGCCGAAAGGATGAAAGGAAGAAATCGGAACTCCAATGGAAGAAGAAAATTGAAGATGCTCCATTCAAAGAGCAAGTGAATTGTGACAAGGAGAGCTTGCAAAGCTCATCAAAATCAATCAAGGAAGGAGAGAATGGCCTCATTGGCCAAGAGAAGAAATTGGGTTCTCCATCAAATCAAGAGATTTTCAATGATCAACTTAATGAAGTTTGTGGTCTTTGGGACAACGAATTTGAAGGGATTTTTAATCCCTACATTGGTAATGCCATCGATCAAGACTGACAACAAGGGCCAAGGTCTATTGAAGACCTCTACCATGATAATGAACAAGCTTTCGATTACTTTTTCAAGGTGTTGAGCAACATCAACAACACCTTGGACATGCCCCCTTGATATCTCATCAAGAATGAGAGTTTGGTGGAGTCCTCCCTAAACCACCACTTGTAAATATTTCTAACTCCCTAACTTACATTTCAATTCTTGTCTTGCATTTTTTGTCATCTTTGGATTTTTATTTACTTTGATCAAGATAATTGTCATGTTTGAGAGAAGTGAGGGAGGGACTAATAATTTCAATTGATGTGTAGTGCTCTAGCTTAGTGTGGGGATGACAATTGCCTAGGCTATCCATGCCTTAGTAGTGCTCCCACAATGAAGAACACAAGATTTGAAGAAGAATAGAAGAATGGTAAGGGAAATGCATTGTGCACGGATGGAACTGAATCCGGGTACAAGGGGTCGAATCCGAACGGATTCCAGAGAATCCGCCCGTCTTTAGTAATCCGAGCGTACTGGGTCGAAGACGCACGACTTTATAAGCTGAGATTTTGGAAGATTTCTGACTGTAAGAGAATCCGGGCATCTTGGAATATAATACGCCCGTATCTGCAAATCCGTCCGTCCTGGACTGAAGACGCCCGTCTTCTCTGCTGAGGAAAACAAGAAAAATTTCCTGGACTGAAATCCGTCCGTCTTCAGGCAAATCCGCCCGTCCCGTATCAAGAAAATCCGAGCGTCTTCTTCTGAATCCGCCCGTCTTTAGGCGAGTTTTGTACAACCCAGAAAGAGCAGAATCCGCACGGATTGCCCCTGCAGTTCGAAAATTTCGGTCTTTATAAAATCCCTCCCACATTCCTTCATTCATTCATTCATTCATTCGTAAACACTACCCACAACATCAAAACCCTCATCCTCTCCATCACAAAAACAAAATCCCTCAACAACATTCACCAAAAACAAATCAAATCATCCTTCTAACAACAAATCAATCACTCCTTCTTCAATAAAAATCAAAACCAAGCACAAAATCTTCAACCTTTGAGTCGATTTTTGAGTTCATAAAGGCAAAGCCTTTCACCTTTAAATCGATTTGGGTATACTACAAATTGAAGATTTTTCATTCTTTTCTTGGTTAGTTCATCAATGGCAAGAACTAAGGGAGCAACAAAGGCACCAAAGGCTAAGGCACTCTCACAAAGGCAAAAGGCTCTTCAAACAAAGAAAGCATTGGCTATGGTGGTAGAAACACCAAACATGGAAGTGCAACAGCAACAACAACCTTCTATGGGAGCAACAATACCTTCTACTCCGGAAATTGATCAACTTTTGCATTATCCGTAGGTAACTTTTATTTCCGAAACCTATAGAAATACCTTTGCCAAGTTTGCTAGGAAGTCATTACAATCCACCAAATTTATATGTGAAGATACCTTAGAAAAATTGGGTGTTCTTGAGCAAACTAGAGCCTTTTTCAAAGCCATGGGGTTGGAGAAATTGTTTGAATCAAAAGAATTGACATACCCCTCCCTTACCTTGGAATTTTTGAGTTCTTTGAAACTCACCAAAGTTGAGAGTAGGGAGAATCTCGAGTTTCGTCTAGCTAATGTTAGTAGACGCATTTCCTTTAAAGAATTGGATGAAATTTTGGGTCTTAGTGATGAACCGCGTTATTTTAAGAATTATGGAACGTATGACCCCGAACCTCTTTGGGAGGCAATTTCCGGGAGGAAATTTGAGGACTTTCATGCGAGTCGTGCTCTTTTGGTCCACCATCCGGGCATAAGAGTATGGCACAAGGTCATGGGAAACACCATAATCGCAAGGAAAGATACCAACCATTTCACCAAACTTGATTTTACCCTCCTTGAATCAGCTTTGAACATTGGAAGAGTGCACACCAAGCCTTACAATTCTTTGAGGCTCTTGGTAGATAGATGGCTCAACATTGATTGTGGGAAGAAGGGCACTACTGTTATTGTCAATGGCGGCCTAGTCACTATCCTAGCTAAGTACTTTGATCCTAACTTCAATAAGGATAACAAGTACAAAGCAAAGGAGGGTGGCCATCTTGTTGGTATGCATACTATGATACACAAGTTCAAGTGGGTTGCCCATAACCCCCTTGACACTAAGTATGGATGGCTCACTAGTGAAGCTAGATCGTTCACCTTGCCTTCAAAGATTTGTCGTCTAAGCGTCCACCGGACCAATTATCTACTTCCCCTTTCTAAAGAGGCCGAGTATATTATCCAACAACAAAAGGGTGATCTTAAAACTCCCTCCTCTTCCATTGTCATACCACCTTACCCCTTTGAGTATCAAGAGTTCAAGCCGGAAGGAGTTGAAGCTAGAAATGATTATTTGACTCTTCTCATGCAAGCAATGCACAAGCAAGCCTTTGAGGACCGGAAAAATGCTTACTTGGCTCAATATCCACACCTCCTACACTTAGCTAGGCAAGGACTACTTGATCCATCATGTCCTTTGCCTAGTTGGGCGGATAGAGAAGTCCTATTTCCGGGTGCATCTAGGGTCGTTTCGGGTGACAATGAGGTTGTTGGTAATGATGAAGAAGTCGATGATAACATTGATGAAGAAGCAAGTGAAGAAGGAGAAAAGGATGGTGAAGATGATGATGAGCGAGATGAGGAAGAAAGTGAAGAAGCAAATAAAGAGGGAAGTGGCAATGTGACCACTTCTAATGAGGAAAGTGATGGTGATAATATGATGGAAGATTAGCAAGCCTTGGAGGCTCCTACCCTCTAATGGTTTGTCTATTTCTCTCTTTGTTTTAATTATAATTTTGATCATTGTTGGAGTAGTCCTAGCACCATAGAGGACTCACACCTCGGTACCATTAAGGTGTTCTCATTTTATTGTTCCCATTTTCAAAATCCAAAATGACAAATTAGTTTCATGCATTTCATAGTGTGTGCATGAACTACACCCATTCTTGGACATTAGCAATAGTGTCTCACTCGGTTTGGGGAAGTTAATGCATACACAACGGGAGGTAATCTAAATTATCCTCTCCGTCATAACAAAAACCATGCATCATGTAGTGTAGCTTAGTGTAGATTGCATTTAATATAGAAATCATGCATCATCTTTGCATAATTTCGATCATTTTGGCCATTGAGGACAATTCCCATATTAGTGTGGGGATGGGAATTCTAACATTTTAACTCTTATTCAAAAATCCAAAAAATTGAAAAATTTCGAAAAACATAAAAATTTGAAAATTGAAAATCCAAAAACATGTTTATTTCCCTTTGTAGTCTTCTGTATATATTGTCTTGTATATATTGTGTTTGTTCTATCCTTGTTCACATTGATTGACTACGCCACATCCGAGACATGAGGATAATGAAGACCGCATGGTATGATCTTTCCAATCTCCTTTTTCCTCTTTATGTTAATGACTATGTGGCTTTATTTTGATTGATGCGGTATAACAATGTGAATTTAGGACTTGCATTTAGTTTATATGTCATATTAGTTGATAGAATCACTTGCATTAGGATGTTTATATTAGTTGCATCATGGCATGTAGTTGCATGTTAGAAATGTTTTGAAAAATGCCTATTTAGGAACTTTGACAAGAGCAACTAAGCTATTACAAATACTTGTTCAACTTAAGACTTTGCCTACTAGAATGGTTGTAAAACACCCTAGATAGTGTCATACTAGTGTCTTTTGACCCATGACCCAAAGCCTAGTCCAGGGTTTGCATGTGAGTCACCTATCCAACCCCGTGATGCGATGTGGACTTGGTTAACTTGTCTAGGTGACCTTGTTTGACCTTGTGGTAAGGCAACCCAAAAATATTTTCTATCAATAAGCTTGAAGTGCTCATTTCAAAGAATTTTGTCATGTGGAAGTAATCTAATGCCAAGGAACCTCAAATGTTATGAATTGTTGAAAGTTGAGAAATTTAAGTTGTTTTGATGGAGGCGTACCACTTCGATGTGCTTTGGTGCGGGATCCATTGAATTGGGCCCCCATACGGTTGTGAATTCGGCCGCCCAGAGACAGAGTGACTATCACCCCGAAAAGCTATTGTCTAGAGGTTAACCGGTTGCCTAATAAGCGATTGGCGAAAGCAAAGGACACTAGCCCGGAAGGGACAAACCCCATCTTAAACTTTTGAAATGTGAAAGTGAAATGAGGACAATTTTGAATACTAGTCATATCCACCCGTTGTGAATAAAGATTTGAGCATTTCATTCCCAAAAAGCCTTTTGTCAAGCCACTTGGTCGAGCTTGGGACGATCCATGACCTTTACTTTTGTAGAGAATTCGAGACTTGTCATGTCATATGCTACTAGCATCATAGGGATCATCATTCCACCACCATCCGATCGCTCTTGACGAAAGCATTTGGAAATTGAGGACGAAAGTAGTCTAGTTTAACACCATTTGGAGGTGATTTAGTGCCATCCTCTTAGCCTTAGTAATTTGTTGAACTAGTATTTGTGAAGGATTACATGCTCTTATATTTGTTCCTCTTTAGTGCCTCCGCCACTTGATGAGGAAGTGGCTATTCCTTTTGTAGATGCATCCATTATGTGATTTTGTGTGCTTAATGTTTGGATGTGTCGCCATTTTGGCAAGACCCACCTTGCCTTGCAAGAAGGCATCCTACCTCATGGTTGTCTTGTTGTGAGTTGAAGGGGCGGAGTGAGACCCGCTAATTGTCTCATATCGGCTATATTATTAGGATAGGTTAGTCTTGGTCCTAGTCTTTGTCACCTCTTTACTCGGGACGAGCAAAGGTTCGGTTTGGGGATATTTGATGTGATCATAATTAGCGCATATTTAGCCCCCGAATTAGCCTTGTTCCCATGCTTTTTAGTGCATATTAGGGTCATTTCTTATCTTTAGTTCTTTGTTTTGCATATTCTTTGAGATTTTGATCCCTTAGTAGGAAAGGAGTAAGAATCTTGCATTTTCATGGCAAAACGAGACTAAATTGATTGAATTCAATGACCAAGCATCAAGGAGAGACAAGATTAGAAGGCCTTTGTACATATTATAGTAGAAGAGCAATGTTGAGAAAGGATCCTTGAGTCCCCAAGGAAATCCCCAAGGAATTTATGAAGAAAAGGGAAGAAAAGAAGAAGATGTCTTCTTTGAGTGACAATCCGTGCGGATTGTCCCCAATCCGGCCGTCCCCCAGCTGCACAATCCGTGCGGCTTTCCTCTAATCCGCTCGGATTCCACCTCCACAATCCGCCCGGATTCCCTCGAATCCGCTCGGACCCCATCGCGAAATCCGCCTTCCCGACCTTATTCCGCCTTGATTCCGGCACGCGTGATTTCCTCTTCTCCAAGTTAAAAAGAAAGAAGCCCTTCCTTCGAAAAATACCGGCTCCTCCTTGCTCAATCTAAAAGTGTAATTACTAGTTTAGCCCTTAGTTAACCCTAATGCATCCTCCCTAATTTCCACTATAAATACCCCATTAGTCTAATTAGAGGAGCATGTTCTTCTTATCAATAATTAGAGTAGTTAATATCAATCAAATCTCTCTTTAGTTTTGTAATCAACAATTAATCAAGTTCTAATACAAGTTTTATTTCCTTAATCTCTCTTTTGTTCATCCTTTATTTTGGGTAATTGAAGATTATTTGGGTTATTGTTGGGAGATTGACAACCTCTCAATCAAGCATTCAAGTACTTCTTTTATCTTTGATTTATTGTTGGAATAATTAGTAGGTATAATTCTCTTAATCCCTTTTTAATTATTGTTAATTACTTTCATTTATTCATCATGTTTCATATTGTTGGTATGATTGAAAACCTTGCTAGCATGATCAACATGATAATGAGTGAGTAGTCTCTTAGCTAGGGTTAATGGGTGATTAGGGGAAACCAACATGGGGAATGATTCATGCTTAAATTAATATGCTTTCATGTTTTATTTGCTTGCTTGTTTTGATCTCAACTCATGCACATGTTATATTTGATGAAATGCTAAGCTTATGAATCCTTGCATTTACTATCATCTTCTATCTTTTCAATGAGACTTGTAAGACATAACCCAACTCGAGTCTCATTAGACCATGCATGTTGTTAAGTAGGGAAGATTAAGTCGACTTGTAGGTGTTGTACAATCTAATCGATTCGGCTCCGGGACCCAAACTTTCCTAGGATTGTAAGATATAACCCAACTCAATCCATCACAACAATAATTGCTTGCTTATAATTTGAGAACATGTTCGTATGATCAATTCTCATGATTCCCCTATGATCCCATGACACCCTAGTGCTTTTTAATCAATTGTTTACACCCCTTTAATTCATCTTGCTTGTTTATTTTCATTGCTATTTTAGATTAGTGACCTTCTACATTAACCCAATTTGTGACACCCCTTAGACACCACTAGTTGCAATAGAAATCTCATTTCAATACCCGTCCCTTGGGATCCGACTTTTACTTGCCTCTTTACTAATTGTAGAGTTGTTTGTGAAGTTATAAATTGTGTTTTGATTCGACCGTGACCCAACGACCACATCTTTAATTGTGAACACGAAACGGACCGATCAAAAATGGCGCCGTTGCCGGCGACGGTGTTTGTTTGATTTAGATTTCCTTTTTATTGTTATTAGTTGTGTCTTTCTTCGCCTTGGGGAAGTAAAACTCCTCAAGGTTTGTTCTAATTGTTTTCGAGTTGTTTGATATTTTGCATGTCTAGAAGGTTACAAGGTGATTTGTTACCTTTTGACCGTGAAATCGAAAGAACCTTGACGAACCTTTCCACTTTCTCCTTATTTGTAACTCGTGGTCCGACTCAAAATGCTAAAATGTATATGACGGGATTTTATTATAAATCGTCATCGGTTATCGGTTATTAAAATATCAACTAGTAACATGACTCAGTCGATATATTAATACATGTCCGACAATGACAATATTGTATAATTAATTAATTCAATATACAATAATTAAATATAACCGTTTATATTTAATTTACGAATTAACCTCTTAATTCTCCTTAGCCCGTATTATTTAATCCGTATTAAATAATTATCTCAACATCGCGCTTGACTAATTATTAGTCAATAACTCCGACTAACTGTTTAGTCAAATTAGGCATCAACATGACTGTATTTTCATACCATCACATCTCTCAAACGTATCCTATAAGTGTGACTTTTAGGGACTAGTTGATCACCGCCATCTGTATGACAATAACGTCAAACTTATCTAGCAAGCCAACCGTTATTGATAAACGTGGACCAACTGATAATAATACAAAAGTATACCCTTTGATCCTTTTAGAGATTTAAATGTTATTGCACTAACTGTAGAGGACACCAGCCTCAACAAGCTCCCACTTGTCCGTACAAGTGTACGTGCAATAACGTTATCCGCACTCACTGGAGGACACCGGCTCCAACAAAATCCCACTTGTCCGTACAAGTGTATGTGCGATAATCGATTCTCATATCCATTTAAAATTTCTCCCACTCAATGTAAAACAATTTGCAGATCCTGATCGGCAAAGGTCGTATTTTACAATCGATCTGTATCAAGAGTGGTTTCCCCGACTAGAGAGTAACTCAACTGATAAAACGAATTCGTATTCGAGCATGGCCATGCATTTCGATTCTGACTCCTCGAGTGGCCCTGAGAAATATCGAGTACCTGATAAAGGCTGAATATTTCCTTTAACTCGACTCCTGCCGATCTAAGCACAGCATGAAATGACCCAGAAAAAAATCTACTTGGCCCCCTGTTACGGATGACCGTGAGATAGAAACCAAAGTCACCCAAAATCTGCCTTAGTCTCAAGAGACAATCGATAATCAAAAGAATCGACTCTTAGGATCACCATGGAGGTCCTATCCACGACCTGGCACCGAATGTTATAAAACATTTAGGACTCCATGTCGATGTCACAATTGTGTCCTACGAGATATCCGTATAACTTGCCTCTGTGATTGGTCAGTCAACCTTTTGACTTATGGCTCATTGAACCCACCATCAACCAACGTCACAAAATAATTGTCAGAGTTATCAGCTCACGTGGGCAATTAAGGACCAAAAAATATAATGTTTTTTCAGTTCACTTTGTGGTGTTCAAAATTGTCGTACAAATCCACATGAAAAACAAAATATATAAATATCAAAACGATGATGTCGTATAGAGTACAAAAGAGAATGAATCTAATCCATAAAAGAGTACTACAACTCAGGAACACGTTTAATTCCCATGGAATTAACATGCCCTTCATGCTTATCTTGTCGTAGTGGTTTAGTGAGAGGATCTGCTATATTATCATCTGTAGCAATTTTTTCTATCACTACCTCCTTTTGCTCCACGTAATCTCGGATTAGATGAGCTTTCCGTTGTACATGTCTAGACTTGTTGCTAGACTTAGGCTCCTTAGCTTGGAAGATGGCACCTCTATTGTCGCAATAGATGGTGATCGGGTCATTCGAACTAGGCACTACTGATAGTCCTTGTAAGAATTGACGCATCCATATCGCTTCCTTTGCGACTTCGACGACGCGGCATAGTACTCGGACTCGATCGTAGAATCTGTTGTAACACTTTGTTTGGAACTCTTCCAGTGACTACGCGCCATTAAGAGTAAAAACGAATCCAGACTGAGATTTCGAGTCATCTCGATCCGTTTGGAAGCTAGCATCTGCGTAACCGGTTGCGCATAGCTTTTGTTCGCCTCCATAAGTCAATGCCCAATCTTTAGTCCTCCGTAGGTACTTAAGAATGTTCTTGACAACCATCCAATGTGATTCACCTGGATCTTTGTTGGAATCGACTTGTCATACTCAATGCATATGCCACGTCCGGACGTGTGCATATCATGGCATACATGATTGATCCTATAGCCGAGGCATAAGGAATCCGTGTCATGCGCTCTTTCTCTTCCGGTGTCTCTGGTGCCTGAGACTTGCTCAAATGCACCCCTGGAGCCATAGGAAGAAACCCCTTTTTGGAGTTAGTCATGCTGAATCTCTCTAGTATCTTGTCTATATAAGACTCCTGACTGAGAGATAACATCTGACGTGATCTATCTCGATAGATACGGATGCCCAAAATTCTTTGTGCCTCACCCAGATCTTTCATCTGGAAATGGTTCTTCAACCATACTTTTACCGAAGTTAAGAGAGGTATGTCATTCCCAATCAGGAGTATGTCATCGACATACAATATTAGGAAGACAATCTTGCTCCCACTCGACTTGATATATAGACATGGTTCCTCAACCGATCGAGTAAATCCATTTTCTTTTATCACTTGGTTGAAACGATGATTCCAACTCCTAGAAGCTTGCTTAAGTCCATAAATGGAACACTTAAGCTTGCACACTTTCTTAGGATGTTCAGGATTGATGAAACCTTCGGGTTGTACCATGTACAACTCTTCCTCCAAATAACCGTTTAAGAAGGCGGTTTTCACATCCATCTGCCAAATTTCATAGTCATGAAAAGCGGCAATCGCTAAGATAATCCGAATGGAACGCAGCATGGCTACGGGTGCAAAAATTTCATCGTAGTGCAAACATGGCACTTGAGTGAAACCTTTAGCAACTAGTCGTGCTTTGTAGATATCTTGTTGACCTTCCACAAAATGCTTTATCTTATAAAGCCATTTGCATTGAAGGGGACGAACCTTAGCAGGTAAATCAACAAGATCCCATACGTTGTTCTCATACATAGAGTCCATCTCGGATTGCATGGCCTCAAGCCATAGCTTTGAGTCGGAACTAGTCATGGCACCTTTATAGGTTGCGGGTTCACTACTCGTTAAGAGTAGAATGTCATCTATGTCATGTTCCTCGACCATTCCAATGTATCTGTCCGGAGGAATAGAGACTCTTCCCGACCTCCTAGGTTCCTCAGGAATATTCACCGCAGCTGGGATTGAAGGAACTGGTTCCTCCAATGGTTGCTCGGTATTTGGTTCTGGAATCTCCGACAGCTCGAAGGTTCTATTACTCTTCGCATTCTCGAGAAATTCCTTCTCTAAGAATGTCGCACTAGCCGCAACAAATACACGTTGTTCGGTTGGCAAATAGAAGTAATGACCAAGTGTACCTTTAGGATAACCTATAAAGTATGTCTTGACCGATCGCGGGCCGAGCTTATCCTCGTGTCTCCACTTGACATAAGCCTCGCAGCCCCAAACCCGTATAAAGGACAAGTTAGGGTCCGTTCCCTTCCATAGTTCATATGTAGTCTTGTTAACAGCTTTAGACGGACTTCGGTTAAGTATTAGAGCAGCTGACAAAAGAGCATAACCCCACAATGAGTCAGGCAACACGGTGTGACTCATCATGGATCGAACCATATTAAGTAGTGTTCGATTTCTCCGTTCGGACACACCATTCAACCGAGGTGTTCCGGTGGAGTTAAGCGTAAGGCAATCCCACAGTCCTTAAGGTGTTGATCAAACTCGTGAGAAAGATACTCGCCACCACGGTCTGATCGTAGTGTTTTAATATTTCTACCCAGTTGGTTCTGTACCCGATTCTGGTATTCTTTGAATTTCTCAAAGGATTCACTTTTGTGCTTCATTAAGTAGACATAGCCATATCTGCTTAAATCGTCCGTGAAAGTGATGAAGTATCTATAGCCTTCTCGTGCGGTGATTGACATAGGTCCACACACATCCGTATGTATGAGTCCTAATAGGTCAGCAGCGCGCATTCCAACACCTTTGAAGGAAATTCGAGTCATCTTACCAATGAGACATGATTCACACGTGCCAAATGATTGAAAATTAAAGGCCAAGATAGCTCCATTCTTTATGAGCTGTTTAACGCGTTTCTCATTAATGTGTCCCATACGGCAGTGCCATAGATACGTTTGGTCTTTGTCACCAACCTTTAACCTTTTATTCATTACGTGCAATATTTCGGTGGTCTGATCTAAAACATAAATTCCGTTCATGGAGACTGCCTTGCCATAAATCATATCGTGTAATGCGAAAATGCAACTATTATTCTCTATTACAAATGAAAAACCAAGTTTGTCAAGTGCAGAAACTGAAATAATGTTTTTGGATAGACTGGGTACATAATAGCAGTTATATAAAAATAACTCAAATCCGCTAGGAAGCGAGATCACATATGTTCCCCTTGAGACGGCAGCCACTCATGCTCCATTCCCAACACGCAGGTCCACCTCACCCTTTACGAGGGGTTCGATGTTTCGGAGCCCCTGCACATGATTACACAGATGAGAACCACAACCAGTATCTAGTACCCAAGTTCCGTAACTTGCGTGGTTAATCTCAATCATATGAATAAAAGTAGAAGAGGAAGAAGACATACCAACAGGTTTAACGCGACCTGCTTTTATGTCCTCATGGTAAACAGGACATGTACGCCTCCAATGCCCGGTCTTGTGGCAATGATGGCATTCCATGTTATCGGTCTTGCTCTTTGTCGTGCCTGATGAGGTGCTCGACTCACCAGGCCCACTCTTACCTAATCCCGACTTCTTAAACTTCGGTTTGCCTACCGCTAGGTCTGCCTGAGTTTTGCCCTTACCCTTGCCCTTGTTTGACACAACGAGAACATCCTGTTTCAAGCTCCCACTAAACTTCATATCCTTCTCGGTCTGTACGAGTAGGGAGTGTAGTTCATGAGGACTTTTCTTCAAATCATTCATATAGTAATTCGCTCTAAAAAGCGCAAAACCATCGTGGAGTGAATGAAGCATGCGGTCAATCACAATGTTCTCGCTGATTTTACAATCAAGCGCCTCCAGTTTCTCGACATTCTCAATCATGTTGAGAATGTGTGGGCTAACCGGTTGGCCCTTCTGGAGTTTTGCATCAAAGAAGCGAGTGGTATGCTCATAGGTCACGATTCTCGGTGCTTTCGAGAATTCCTTAGTGAGCGTGGTGAAAATCTTGTTTGCACCTTGGGCTATGAAGCGTTTCTGCAAATTGGATTCCATTGCAAAAATGAGTACGTTTTTAATCGCACCCGCTTCCATGACGAAATCGTTATACTTGGCGATCTCGTTAGCTCCAGCCGTGGGGCCTGGGTTTGACGGGATGGGCTCTGTCAGATATTTGAGCTTCCCGTCGGCCAGCGACGACAGTATTCCGTAATGCCGCCTCCCGGTCCGCGAAGTTTGATCCATCATTCTTGATCGAGTAGACTGATTCATCTGATTCATGAAGATCCGAAGCCAGGACTCACGGTCCAATGTGGCACTTGGCATTGGGTCGTCAGCACGGCCAGCCATTTTGTTATTAGCAGTTTAAGTGATCGTGATCTACACTGAAAAAGAAAGGAAAAACAAAACGAAATAAGCAACTCATCGAGGTGATTTAAGTCTATTTAAAATTCATTTTAACGTGTAGACTCATTGCACTTGTATAATCGATCTACCTCAAGAATTATACAAATGATCCCAAGACTCAATTTCCGTAAATTGATAAGCCAACTGTTTAGCTAGTTCTATCGTTAGAACTCTTGGTCGATAGATTTCCGTAAATCCTATCTATAGTCCACCATAATCACGGGATCGTTTAGTGACCATAGTGTTGAGATAAAATAGGTCAATCAGTTCCAACTTACCCGACGTAGAAGGGGTCATATTATGCCTACCGACGAAGAAGGGATTCATTGGAGTTTGACCTATAAAGACTATTCTCAATTTTTGGTTATACGAGGAAGATCCCATCAACTTAGTTTTAATTCATTTTAAGTGAACGAAAAACTAGCATTTTGTGAATGAATTAATTTAGGTGATGGCTTATAAAAACGTGTGATATCTGTATATCATAGAAAACTAACGCGTAACCTCTATATGAGTCAGTTGTCATGCAAATATTAGGTGGTTTGGTTTTAGGCGGAAAATGATGCAAACTATCGTTACAATAAAAAAATGTAAAAGAATGCAAAACGTAAATAAAAGTCCTAGTGTGGCCTATCCTAGTAAAAAGAACATAATACAACTTTGGAATCCATCGTTGGACCCGAGAAGCTTGTCTTGATGTTCCATCTTTGTCCATGCAGCGGGAGTGATCATCCGATCTCCATCTTTGGTCTTCTCAAAATTACAATTTAAAAATTACAAAATATAAACCTATTTACATTCTAAATAAAAAAACTGTAATTACAAGGAAAAACCAAAACGGAGATACAAGATCTCAAAATACAACCAAGACCGTGTTCCATCATTACGGTAACAAGTTCTACTAAGGCCACACTAAGTTACAACAGTTTGTAAAATTAAATACGTAATAAAACATTCAAGGCATTAAAAAAAAAACGATAAATAAAAATGCATCAACTAAAACAAAATTTATTCGTGACATAATTCCGTAATTATGTTAAATTTATCCAAACCACCTTTTGACGATTAAAATTATTTGACAAAACCGCTTCTATCAACTTAATTTTAATTCATGATAATCCGTTACTTTAAATTGCTTTAAAATAACTAAATGGTACGTGAGTGAACCGTTTCACTATCAAGCGAGTGTACAAAATCCGTATTATGTACATATAATGGCCAAAAGAAAAATTAAAACATGAAAAAAGATTTTTCAACGCTGCCACAACTCATTTCCTCGATCGAGACACTAAAGTCCTCGATCGAAGAACAAAAAGGCTCGATCGACTGATGCTGCAAGTCGATCGAGAGGTTTGACAAACAGAAAGTGCTCGATCGACTAATCTCGTGGTCGATCGAGGACTTTTATTTGCAATATTGTTCGATCGAAATACGAGGACATCTCGATCGAATGCGTTAGGGTTTAACAAAAAAACAACAAAACCCTCGTGAATTCGATTGAACAAAACAAGACCAATTGCAATTATGATCTAATTCATATACAATTAAATCTACAATTGATAATATTTTAACATATTGCTATAATTATTGTTTAAAATAACAATATGCAAAGAACAAATCGAAAAGCAAAACATATCAACCGTGTATATACATGTCACGGTTTTCAATGCACGAAAAAAAAACAGGAAACAACCGTGATGCTCATTTGGCCGCACGGTTTTCTAGACAAAAATTATCGTTTCAAAAACGTTTTATGAAAATCACAAAGAAAAATTTACGTGGCCTCGCTCTGATACCACTTGTAGGGAAATATCCGTAAAATTCCCTTAAATTTTAGGACTATAACGTATCTTTAACATGTGATTATTGTCATAAAACAAAAATACAAGAGAAAACGATAAGAGAATAGAATCAACCTCGGGTCCTTTGAAATTCGGCCTAAGAACAGAAATCAAAGTAGATTTCCTCCTAATCGTTGCACCCAAGATCGTCTGAGACTATGCCCCTTGTGCTAGAATTGCTCTCTAATTGCCTTGTAATATTGAGAGAGCTTTTGTGAGATTTTTCGATGAGAGATCTAGGATTTCAGAGAAGAGAGCTCCAAAACCCTAATTTTGTGTCAAATGAAATGCATTAGGTCAAAAGGAGAGAGGCTCTCTCCTTTTGTTGCTTCGTCCAAACCGAGATCACAAGAGGGAAGTGGGCTTTCCACTTTCTCCTTATTTGTAACTCGTGGTCCGACTCAAAATGCTAAAATGTATATGACGGGATTTTATTATAAATCATCATCGGTTATCGGTTATTAAAATATCAACTAGTAACATGACTCAGTCGATATATTAATACATGTCCGACAATGACAATATTGTATAATTAATTAATTCAATATACATTAATTAAATATAACCGTTTATATTTAATTTACGAATTAACCGCTTAATTCGCCTTAGCCCGTATTATTTAATCCGTATTAAACAATTATCTCAACATCGCGTTTGACTAATTATTAGTCAATAACTCCGACTAACTGTTTAGTCAAATTAGGCATCAACATGACTGTATTTTCATACCGTCACATCTCTCAAACGTATCCTATAGGTGTGACTTTTAGGGACCAGTTGATCACCGCCATCTGTATGACAATAACGTCAAACTTATCTAGCAAGCCAACCGTTATTGATAAACGTGGACCAATTGATAATAATACAAAAGTATACCCTTTGATCCTTTTAGAGATTTAAATGTTATTGCACTAACTGTAGAGGACACCAGCCCCAACACCTTCTACATCAACCCAATTTGTGACACCCCTTAGACACCACTAGTTGCAATAGAAATCTCATTTCAATACCCGTCCCTTGGGATCCGACCTTTACTTGCCTCTTTACTAATTGTAGAGTTGTTTGTGAAGTTATAAATTGTGTTTTGATTCGACCGTGACCCAACGACCACATCTTTAATTGTGAACACGAAACGGACCGATCACGTATGTTTATATCCACCCCTTTTTCTATGATAGTTTCAAGATGCCGCCCAAGAAGACTGCTTTGTATGCGAGAGCTGAGCTTATGAACATAGATGACATCGTTAAGATGTTGGAGCATCAGGATGCTCTCACTGAGGCTTTAAATACTGTGGGGAAAGATAAGGATAAGGATAAGGAGAAGGAGGTTGATCATTCTAAAATCAGCCTCTATATAGCGAGGTTTAACCCGAAAGAGTATAAGGGAGTTGGGGAGCCTAACCTTCTCGATAGTTGGCTTAGAGAGATGGAGAACATACTAGATTTGGTTCACTGTCCTGATGAGATGAGAGTGGAACAGGCTACGTTCTATCCGAGGGAGGCGGTGCAAGTGGTGGGATACGGTGAAAGTGAGTGCTAAGGAGATTTATACAAACCAAGGTTTACCCGCTATACCTTGGGAGGAGTTTCGTAGGGGCTCGTAAGAAAGGAGTTTGTACTGGGCATGTGAGGAGTAAGTTGAGAGATGAGTTTGTGATTTTAAGATGACCGCCGAGATGTCGTGGCGAGTACTACAGAGCGGTTCAATGATAAGTCTAGGTATCTTTGAGGATATGGGTTTGAGCGAGAGAATTTGGCATTGAGGTTTGAGAGAGGGTTGACCCCTAAGATTATGGATAAGTTACCCGTGGGGATCCTTACGATGTTAAGGAAGCTTTTGAGAGGGTCGGAGAGAGCCGAGAGGTTGGTGGAGATGGCTCAGGAGAGGTTAGGTGGTGAGAAAAGGAAGTCTGAGAGCGAGGGTGGTGGCCAATCTAATCACAAGAAAGGCAACCACACTCGGTCTAAGGGGTTTTCTTAAGGTCGGGGTTCGATCTTTGGGGCTTCCTATGGGCGTGGCCGTGGAAGTGTTAGTGGTAGTTGGGGAGTGACCTGCTATAGCTGTGGTGGTGTAGACCACAAGAGACATGAGTGCACAAGTGCGCCGGGAACTTTCCAGAGACTGCGCAGAGCTATGCAATGCAATAGGCCGGGGCCGGGTCATGGCCAAACCGGGAAGTCGAGTTACAGTGGAGGCAACCGTAACGGCGGTAATTCTTATCAGAAACCACCGACGAACAACAACAACAATCAAGGGTCGGGTGCTAAGCCGACCACATCAGCCAGTACTGTCCAGGGAGGTGGACAGAAGACAAGTGGAAAGTTATTCATGATGGAGAAGAAAGCAGCTGAGGAGGATGCTCACGTTATCACCGGTACTTTTCTTGTTAATGGTATTCATACCTTTGTTTTGTTTGATTCGGGGGCTTCTCAGTCGTTTGTATCTCCGAGTCATATTAAGCGGTTGGGTTTGAGGGTATATGAGTCTGTTAGTGAGCAAGTTTTTATACCTTCGGGTGAGTCTATATCATGTGGGAGGTTGTTTAGAGATGTATCTATGATAGTTGGGCAAGTTGATCTACCTGTAGACTTGCTAGAGTTTCCTTTTGACGGTTTTGAGATGATAGTCGGGATGGATTGGTTAGGAAATTATAAAGCTAAGATAGACTGTCATCAAAAGAAAGTGTCTTTAAGAGGTCCTAAGGGCGTTAGTGTGTCTTATCGTGGGTTTCTAGTCAAACCCAAAGTTAAGTTGATTGCAGCTGTCACCTTGAAGTCTTATCTGAGGAAGGGATGTCCTTTGATCTTGTGCCATGTGAGAGATGGCCGGATAGAGAGTCCGACAGTTGATCAGATACCAGTGGTGGGAGAGTTCGAGGATGTGTTTCCAGAGGAGATTCTGGGGTTGTCGCCGGGAAGAGAGATAGATTTCACAGTAGAGTTGAAACCAGGGACGGGGCCAATCTCTAAGGCACCGTACCGCATGGGTCCTAAGGAGATGGAGGAGCTTAGAAAGCAGTTGGATGATCTGATAGAGAAGGGATACATTAGACCTAGTGTATCGTCGTGGGGAGCACCAGTTCTTTTTGTAAAGAAGAAAGATGGGAGTCTGAGGTTGTGCATAGACTACAGAGAGCTGAACCGAGTGACCGTGAAGAACAAGTATCCTTTGCCAAGGATAGATGACCTATTTGATCAGTTGAGTGGTGCATCGGTCTTTTCTAAGATTTATTTGAGGTCGGGGTACCATCAGGTGAAGATTAGAGAGGTGGACATACCAAAGACAGCTTTTACGTCGAGGTATGGCCATTATGAGTATGTGGTGATGCCGTTTGGGTTGTCTAATGCACCGGCAGTGTTTATGGATTTGATGAATAGAATCTTCAGACAGTTCTTGGACCAGTTTGTAGTGGTATTTATCGATGATATCTTAGTCTACTCTAAGACTAAGGAGGAGCATGAGGAGCATCTGAGGATCATGTTGCAAACTTTGAGGGACCATGAGTTGTATGCTAAGCTATCCAAGTGTGAGTTCTGGTTAGAGAAAGTTGCTTTTCTGGGGCATGTGATCTCTAAAGATGGGGTAGCTGTGGATCCGGCAAAAATAGAAGCAGTGACAAAGTGGGAAGCACCAAAGAATGTTGCTGAGGTTAGGAGTTTCTTGGGTTTAGCTGGATACTACAGACGGTTCGTGAAAGATTTCTCCAAGATAGCTAGACCTATGACAGCGTTGATGAGGAAAGAGAACAAGTTTTGTTGGGATGAGAGTTGTGAGACGGCGTTCCAAACATTAAAGGAGCGTTTGACCACAGCTCCTGTCTTAGCATTGCCTGAAGGGAGCGAGAACTTTGAGGTTTATACAGATGCCTCAAAGAATGGGTTAGGATGTGTGTTGATGCAGAACGGTAAAGTGATTGCATATGCTTCTAGGCAATTGAAGCCTTATGAGGAGAACTACCCTACTCATGATTTGGAGTTGGGTGCGGTGGTGTTTGCTCTCAAGATTTGGAGACATTACCTTTATGGAGCAATCTTTAAGGTATTTTCTGATCACAAGAGTCTCAAGTACATTTTCACTCAAACGGAGTTGAACATGAGACAGAGGAGATGGATGGAGCTGATTGGCAATTATGACATGGAAATCATCTACCATGAAGGGAAAGCCAATGTTGTTGCTGATGCTTTGAGTATGAAGAGTGTACATTCTCTGTGTACAGCTCTATCTTTGATGAGGCTGAGAGATGAGGTAGCGAGGTTTGGGATATATATGATGCAGAAAGGAGACGCCATGGGTGATATGACAGTACATCTTGAGTTTTATGATGACATTCGAGGTAAATAGGCGTTGGATCCTAAGATAGTGGAGTGGAGAGCTGGAGTAGAGAAAGGGACAGTGTCCCGATTTTCTATTCATACAGATGGTAGTTTGAGGTTCGATGGTAGGTGGTGTGTCCCTAATGATGAGGAGTTGAAAAAGACTATCATGACAGAGGCACATTGTACACCATACTCAGTACATCCGGGTGGTGACAAACTGTACAAGGATTTGAAGAAAACGTTTTGGTGGCCTGGGATGAAGAAAGAGACAGCTGAGTTTGTGTCCCGTTGTTTGACATGCTAGAGAGTTAAAGGGGAACAGCGACGACCACAAGGTAAGATTCAGTCTTTAGAGGTACCTGAGTGGAAGTGGGAATCCATTTCCATGGATTTCATTGTGGGTTTGCCAAAGAGTCAACAAGGTAACAATATGATTTGGGTAATAGTGGATCGACTGACCAAATCAGCTCACTTTGTTCCAATGAAAGATACATGGACTAAGGCACAATTGGCTATGGCCTATCGAAAGAACGTGCTTAAGTTACATGGAGTCCCTAAGGACATAGTGTCTGACAGAGATGCGAGGTTTATATCGAGGTTTTGGAAGGAGTTGCAGGAATCGTTGGGAACAACTTTGAAGATGAGTACAACATTTCATCCTGCGACAGACAGACAGACTGAGAGAACAATCAAGACTCTGGAGGATATGTTGCGAGCTTGTGTGATGGACTTTGGTGGTAGCTGGGAACAGAGGTTGGACTTGATAGAATTTTCTTATAATAACAGCTATCACACTAGTATTGGTATGGCACCGTTTGAGGCTTTGTATGGGAGGAGATGTAGGAGTCCAATCTGTTGGGACGATAGCGCTGAGGCAGTGGTTTTAGGACCAGAGATGGTGCATGAGATGGTGGAACATATTAAGATGATCAGGGAACGGATGAGAGCAGCTCAGGATAGGCAAAAGAGTTATGCAGATCTACATCGCCGGGACATAGAGTTTCAAGTTGGGGACAAGGTTCTTTTGAAAGTGTCTCCTATGCGTGGGGTTCTGAGATTTGGGAAGAAAGGCAAGCTAAGTCAGAAGTTTATAGGGCCTTATGAGATCTTAGAGCGAGTTGGGGAAGTTGCATACCGTTTGGCTTTACCAGCTGCATTAGAGAGAGTGCATAATGTGTTTCATGTATCGCAGCTGCGGAAGTATGTGAGTGATCCGTCACATGTGTTAGAGACAGAGAACTTAGAGCTAGATGAGTCCTTATCATATCTTGAGGTGCCTAAGCAGATTCTAGACCGAAAGGTTAGAAAGACTAGGAGTGGTGAGACAGTTCTGCTCAAGATCCTTTGGTCTAACCACGAGACTGAGGAAGCTACATGGGAACCAGAGGAAACTATGAAAGAGCGTTACCCTTTCCTTTTTGATCCGGTATGTATGGTTACGGGGACGTAACCTTGTTTCTTTTAGGGGGGGTAGGAGATGATCGCGAACAGTTTTTAAGAGTTTTATACCCCTTTTGTATGTTGCGTCGGTATGTTTGTCGGGATGAGTTGGGTTAATAACATGTTTTATGTTGAATTTTGTTTTGGTTGATGAGTCGGGAATGTTATGGGAGTACCTTTGTTTAGTAGTGGTTTGAACTTCGGGGACGAAGTTCCTTTTAAGGAGGGAAGACTGTAATACTCCATATTTATAAGTCTTGGGGTACTCTATCGAATAGGCCTTACTCTGTCGAGTAAGGGTAAGTTGCGTTTTAGAAAAGTTTCTGACCTGTTGGGTACTCGATCGAGTAACTAGGGTACTCGAACGAGTAAGGGGGTACTCGATCGAGTACCTCGGGTACTCGATCGAGTGTCCGGTTTTACGGGGAGTTTTCTCGGGTTTTGTTAATTATGCAATTAAGGTATATAAGCTTTGTCGTCATTATTCTAAATCACTTTTGCAAAACCTAAATTACTGTTTAAGAGAGAAAGCAAGCAAGTTCTTCATCCTAATCGCATTATTAGCAATCCTCGGAGTTTGGAAGGTCAGTTCTCGTCGTTGAGGGTAAGATCTATGTACCCTTTTTATTGTCTTTCCTTTGATTTGGTTAAACCCTAATATAGGGATTTGGGGGTTTTTGAGTAGTATGTAATTGGGTAGCATTTATGTGTTGTATGATAGGAGGAGGTTTCATAGAGGAGGCTTTTTGATACAGCAGTAGAGACCGTCTGACAGTGTGCTTTCCAGGTAGGATTTCCTACTCAGTATTAGTCCCATAATGGGATGATT
This sequence comes from Silene latifolia, assembly GCF_048544455.1. Classification (NCBI taxonomy): domain Eukaryota; kingdom Viridiplantae; phylum Streptophyta; class Magnoliopsida; order Caryophyllales; family Caryophyllaceae; genus Silene; species Silene latifolia. The sequence continues at coordinate 172,500,317 of NC_133538.1, forward strand.
GTTGATGTGTTGTGATTGGTTATTTGATATAGTAATTGTATTGTGATTGTGATTGTGATTGTGATCGTTGTCTATGGTTCACGAGGTGTGGCCTCGGCTGAGTGAGGTCACTTGCGGGAGTGGCTTCACGCCCTAGTTTCGCCTTCTGTGGAACCTGCCACAGAAGGGATGTGCACATTAATGGACATGGGTTATCGCTCACTATGTGGAGCGGGGATTTGGTGGGTACGGCTGCGGTCCCCCACTGGCAGGGCTGGTCCAGTGGACAGTCAGTGATTGAGATGATTGGATTTGGCGTGATTGTGTGTGTATGACGGTTAAAAGCTAGGTCATTTTTATCTTATTGTTAATATATATTAAGTTGTGTGATTAGTACTGACCCCGGTGTTGTTTTGTAAACTGCGGTGATCCATTCGGGGATGGTGAGCGGATATTGAGCGGTATGAGATGAGTCTGGGATTGCTGGGATGGCCACGACATGATGATAGGAGTCTTCCGTTGTAGCTTATTAGTTTATTTACATTTCAGCTAGAACAGTTAGTTTGAGAACATGTATTATACTTTTGGTTTGGTTTTGAGAATTATAACTCTTCACTAAGTATTTATATTTAAACGTTGTTTCTTCATTGTTTATTTGATTATCATTGCCTCGGGTAACCGAGATGGTAATGTCTTCATACCTGAGTGGTCCTGGTAAGGCACTTGGAGTATGGGGGTGTTACAGTGTCATGAACACTTCCTCTTCCAGAAACCCGTTCAGGAAGGCGGTTGTGACATCCATTTGCCATATCTCATAATCATGAAATGCAGTATCGCTAACATTATCCGAACAGATCTAAGCATAGCAACTGGTGCAAAAGTTTCATCATAGTGTAAACCATGAACCTGGGTGAAACCTTTTGCCACCAATATAGCTTTATAGACATCTTTATGTCCATCCATGCCGATTTTAATCTTAAATATCCACTTACACTGAAGAGGTCGAACATCTTTAGGTAAGTCAACCAGGTCCCATACCTGATTTTCGTACATGGAATCCATCTCGGATTGCATGGCCTCGAGCCATAGTTTAGAGTCAGAACTAGTAATAGTTGCTTTGTAGGTCTTAGGTTCATCACTTTCCAAAAGTAAAACCTCATAGTCACCATCTTCCTCGATAACACCAAGGTATCTATCAGGCTGGCGACTAACCCTCTCTGACCTCCTAGGTTCAGAAGGAACAATAACTGATTTAGACGTAGAAGGAACATCTTCCTGTACTGTCACATCAGTTTGTGGCTCTTGAACTTCATCAAGTTCAAATTTTCTCCCACTCTGTCTTCTAGAAATGAACTCTTTTTCTAGAAAGGCAGCTTCACGAGCCACAAACACTTTGTTCTCGCTACTATTGTAGAAGTAATATCCACACGTTTCCTTAGGGTAGCCTACAAAAATACATTTTTTAGAACGAGGTGCAAGCTTATCGTCAGACTTGCTCTTGTTATAAGCATCACAACCCCATACTTTCATGTATCGCAAATTCGGGACCTTCCCTTTCTATATCTCATATGGAGTTTTGTCAGTTGCTTTAGTGGGACTTTGATTAAGTGAGCGTATAGCAGATGAAATGGCAAAACTCCAAAATGACTTCGGTAACTCAGTTTGACTCACCATTGATCGGACCATATCTAATAAAGTTCGATTCCTCCTTTCAGCCACACCATTTAATTATGGTGTACCAGGAGGAGTTAACTGGGATACAATACCATAGTCCTTAAGGTGATCTCTAAAGTCATTGCTTAAATTCTCCCCACCACGATCTGATCGTAATATTTTAATCTTCTTATTTAATTGGTTTTCTACTTCATTCTGAAACTCTTTGAACTTATCAAAAACTTCACTTTTATACCTCATTAAGTAGATATACCCATATCTACTCATGTCATCGGTAAAAGTAATGAAATAGTCATAATTACCTCTAGCAGTGACTGTCATTGGACCACATACATCGGTGTGTATTAAACCCAACAGCTCACTAGCTCGAGATCCTTTTCCTAGAAAAGGTGAACGAGTCATCTTGCCAAGAAGACAAGATTCGCATGTACCAAGTGATTCAAAATCAAAAGGTTTAATTATTACCAGTCGACACTAGTCTTTTAATGCGCTTCTCGTTAATGTGTCCTAATCGACAATGCCATAATTAAGATTTATCGGGATCACCTGTTTTGAGTCTTTTATTATCTAAATGATAAACATCATTGCAAGTATCTAGAATATAAATACCATTGATTGAAATAGCTTGGCTATATACAGTCCCATTAAGGGAAAAAGTACAACATTTGTCTTTAATTACAAAAGAAAAATCTTCTGTGTCTAACACAGATACTGATATTATATTTCTCGACAACGTCGGTACAAAATAACAATTATTAAGAAACAACTGCAATCCCGAAGCTAAGTTAAGTACATAAGTTCCTACTGAGACGGTGGCTACTTTAGACCCGTTACCCATTCGGAGATCAACATCACCCTTGTTTAGCTTTCTTATGCTTTTTAGGCCCTGCAAATGATTGCACAAGTGAGAACCATAAATAGTATCTAATACCCAAGTTGTATTTGAAGCATAATTTATGTCTATCATAAAAGATTCGGTTGAGAAATTACATGTTGGCTTCACAATGCCAGCTTTGATATCATCCAAGTATTTCGTGCAATTACGCCACCAATGTCCCTTGTTATTACAGTAATTACAAGTATCTTTAAGAGGATTACCCTTTATAGGTTCAGGCTTGGTAGAGTAATTCGCAATTATTTTACCTTTACCCTCCAACTGTACGGGCTTCTTACCAGAGTTCCTCTTAAACTGCTTCTTCCCCTTCACGTTAATCACAAGTACAACTTTCCTCGTACTCCCACTCAATCCCATATCTTTTTCTTCTTGCACAAGCAAAGAATGAAGTTCATGTAAACTTTTTCTCATGTTCGTCATATTATAGTTAACCTAAATTGGGTAAATCCTTTGACGTGAGAGAGAGAGAGAGAGAGAGAGAGAGAGAGAGTGGAGCACTCGGCCAACCACAAGTTCGTCGGGGATCTTGCATCCCAACCCCTCTAAAGTTTCCACGTACTCAATCATTTTAAGTACGTGAGAACTTACAGGTTGACCATCTTTGAGGTTAGCCTCAAAGAAACGAACTGCAGTGTCATACTAAATTATCCTCGGGGCTTGAGAAAACATAGTAGAAAGCCTCGAGAATACTTCATGTGCATCGCGAAACTTGACACATTGCCTTTGTAAAGCAGGATCCATTGAAAAAATTAACACATTTTTTTTACTGCAGCGGATTCCTTTTGATAATTAGAATAAGCCTCCCTTACATCGGCAGTGGCCCTAGTACTAGGCGAAGGGGAGAGGGATCGACAAGGTAGCATAATTTGCCATCACCTGCGGCAGCTAATCGATGTTTTTCCTCCCAATCTTTAAAATTACAACCGTCGGCTTTTAAAACATATTTTTCCTTAAAAGAACGTAGCCATGAATCTCTAGCTATAGTGACGGTTTCACTAGTAGAAGCCATCGTGATTACTACAAAGGAAATGAAAGGAAAGATGAACATATATTGTCTAAATATTTTAGCTTGTGAAACAAGTTTCCATTTATATAATGATCTCCCACTGAATTATATAAATGATTCCAAGATCCAATTTTATATAAATATGGGCACGGTGGACCGATTCAACCCATATTTATATAAATTTGGTGAGTCAACAATCTTGACTGATTCTACTAATAGAACTCTTGGTTGACGGATTTTCTTAAAATCTATCTTTTAGCCCCAGAAATAAATATAGGCATGGTGGACCGATTCAACCCTTATTTATTCCGTTGAGTCCAACCAATTTTCACGCGTAATAACTTTTATTACCCTACTTACCCAACGTAAAAAGAGTGTACCTCGGTGATCCGAACCTACCTCTAATGAAGAAGGGATTCATAGGAGCTATTATTTGCTAAGGCTAATCTCAATTTTCAAACAAAGGTGAGAGATCTTATCAATTTAATTGTCTATCACTTTTAATTGAACAAAATCGGTGAATGCTAGACAATTAGATCGATAACAACAAAATAAAACATTTAGTGACGATTTGGCATGAATGCATATAAAAATTAAAACAATCAAGTCCTAATATGGCCACCTAGTTAATCTAATTAACTTAAACTATTACACTTCGAAAACCAACTCCTTGGTCCCTTGAGTCTTCATATAATTGGCCTCCTTCTTTAGGATTTCGGAACGCCTTTCCGGAAACACCGTCTTCATGAAAACTCCGTCTTTAGATGCTTCATCTAACTACTAATAATTAAATTACATAACAATTTCCTATTATACAATTTGTAATAAAATTAAAATAAAAACTATTAATTAATTAGAAATTGGGCAATACGAAATCGCAATTAATTACAAAACAAGTCGATATTCCCTTACATTACGGGAAATACCAACTTCTACCTATGGCCATATTAGGAAAAAATTACATAAATAAAATACTAAAAAATTATTCATCCAAATGAATAATAAAAATGCATTATGTAAATATGTCATGCCAAATCGTCTAACTTACCAGCAACGATCATTTGAGCTTGTTTCGACGGAATTCTTACCATTAAAATTCCATAATCAATTCTTAAAAAAATTTTAAGATTCACTAATCATACTAATCTGATATAATATCAAAATAATTATTCTCACTAATTATCTTGAATTTATATGGGACTAAAACTTAAATTATGACAAAAAGACATAATAATTCACAATTATTATGGGAAAATTCCATTTAATTAAAATATTTATGAAAAAATAAATTTTAAGATTTTTTACATTCTGGTCTTTCACCAAAATGATATGCATGTGAAAAATTTTGGTTTTAAAATTTATTTAAAACAATTTCACAATTTTCTCGGTAAAATGACAAATTTTACGATTTAATTCTAAATCAAATCATAAAAATTGAAACGACCTTGAAATAAAATTTTGTACATTTTGGAACAATTTCTAGGAGCTAAAAATTCAAAAATTTCGAGCCCAAAAGTTAAATGATAATTTATTTGCAAAATAACCATTATTTACCAATTTTTATCAAATAAAAATTAATAAACTACCTAATTTAATCACATTAATTTAAAGTTTCTAATTTTCTCATAAATAGAACATGAATGTGGTTATTTTTAAATAAATATGCATAAAATTAACATGCAACATAATTAACTCTTAATTAATTTTAATGCATTTTTAATCAATTTTATGCCAATTTAAGTCATAAAAAGTGAAAAAATATAACAAAAATCAAATTTTCATCTCATATCACTCTATGACAAGATTATTTATATGCAAGACCATATCATGTCATAAAACTAATTTTAACTACATAATATCAAATTTTATTAATTTATCTCATAAATTACTAAAACCGTCTTCATACTACATGCATGTATGTAACAATGCTCTGATACCACTTGTTAGTTATTTAGACTAAATAAGACTATCTTAGTGATAATAAAATTACATACTAATTTTATTATATGGTCTAAATCTACATGCATGCAAAGATATATAACAAAAAAATGGTATAAAACCAACTTAAGGAAAAATTTCCTTACATTGATTAAGGCAAATATGGGCACCACAAAGGTCTCCTACCTTTGTAGTTCTTGAGCTATAAAATGTTAAGGAAGATCCTCCAAGAACAAGTACCCAAAGTTGAGTACTTCCTTTGAGTAGCACCCAAGAATCGACCCAAAAGACTACTAAATTACTAACTAGATAATAGTAGTAGTAACCTTGTATTATGTAAATTTGATGTACTAAATAATATTATTACTTTGATAATATTATTAGTTAATTTATATGTGATTTTATACAAAAACATGAAGAAAATAAGAAGGAAAAATTGGTCCTTTTGTGGTGTGTAGAAACCGGCCAAGAGAAACAACAAAGACCAAATTTTCCTTCAACCTTAGTTATAGTGGAATGGTATGGGTATTTATAGGTAAAAATGGTAGACAAAAAGGAGTGGAAAAATCCACTTAATGGACACTTAATTGGGTCTATTTCGGTTTCGACATTTGTCCCGCAAATGCTTATAGGTCTTTTATTTAATTATCTTACATAATAAAATATTAATTTAATTATTTAACACTTAAATAATACTAATTAACTACCAATGACTACTTAACTATTAAGTAATCATAAGACCATTTTATCAACATACAATGTGTCAATATTATCCCATTTAGCTAATTTTACAACCTCTTGTAAAATTTAAATAGCTAATTAATTCCACCTCAAAACATATACACATATCGTATAAAATTAATTAATTAATTAATTAATTAAAAGTCAAATAATACAAGGAATTAATTATCTCGTATCTCATACAAACAATTAATTCATTCTTTTTGGGCGTCATCCTATAGGTGTGACCTAAAGGGATCGGTGATCACCGTCACACACGACAATATTAATGTCAAACTCTAGTCAGCCAATCATTACCGATTAACGATGACCAGCTGACAAAATAAATAAATAAATCCCTGATATTCCTTTAACGAGATTTAATATGTAAATGCATTTATTGTGGAGGACACTACTCCAACAGATACCGCGCACAGAAATCACTGGTGTTGACGGGTTTCCCAATATCCTGTTGCCTCACAGGACCAGCGCGACAGGTTTGAAAAACTTTGTACCCGTTCTATTATTCCTACTCGTTTATTTGACGCTGTTTCTTTAGATGCATTAGGAATAGGTGTACGTAATTCCGTTATTGATTTGTTGAATGGAACTAGGACTAGTGGCCTGATCACGATGCAAGAATACACATACGCGTCTTTAACTTATGAATTTTTAAGTAGTTATGTGTATGAACAGGAAGATGAGGTTGCGGGTATTGAGGAGGGACGAGTTACGTCCCGTCTTATTAATCGTGACTATACACTGACCTTGACTGAACTTGGCACTCATTCTCGGGGTGGCTAATGCTGGTGATCGATGTGCCCCGAGGGAGGGCCTGCTTGTGCTCCTTTGGAGGGTTGTGTCTACCAGTCATCGTGACCGCCCTAAGGGCAATGATATCGACCACCCTCCCATTCGCTATAGGTTTTGACTAATAGGGATTATGATTTTCGGCCGCAAGGAACCTAACAATTTGACCATACCTGAACAAGAAATGTTGGCTGGGTACCTCAACATTGACTAAAAAGACCCTTTTGTTTTAAATGTGGCTGAATTAGTTGCTGAACATTTTGACACTGTCCCGACCCTGAAATCTATTCATTATGGTGGGGTGAATAGTCACCTCGCCCGTAAGCTTGTACCAGGTTTCCCACCCCCACATTTAGTGGCCATAGACCAAGGTAACCGTAAGAGATTGGAAGATGACCGCTTGCTTAATACTAAATACTTGGTCAACGCTCATTGGCTAGAAATAAAGCCGTCTTTACATTGAAAGGCGGAGGGATTTAGGCTAATCCACTTGCCTTTCTCCAGTCTGCCGCCCCTTACCCCTATGACAAAGTTTGACCCCGCTCTTGACCCTAAGAAACCCAAACCTCCGACTCCATCTTATAAACTATCAGCTGGACAGTTCACTATGGGGTCTTCTGTAGAGGTCGGTCAGCCTTCTGGTTCGGGGAGTATTCCCCCATCTCCTCCACCTCGTCCGACACATATTACAACACCGACACCCTCAACATCTCAGATTAGACCGCGACTTATATTTAATGCTAATTATATTCCTATTCCTCCTTTTGTCCCTCCTCCGGTCATGGACCAGAAGGCACGTGATAAATTGTTTATTGAGATGTGCAGGGACATTAGGCAGTCACGGATCGACCAGTCTCTTTTCGCTTACTACACTTATAATTCAAAGGCAAAGGCGGGCTACATCGCTTCTAATGCGGTGCACCCTTCCTGGTATCGATTCCCGGAGAGCTTCTCGCCTCCTACTAGTGACAGTGACGATTATGGTGTAGCAATTGATGCTCGTAGTAATGATGAGGAGAATAGTGGTAATGAAGACGACGACGAGACGGATGGCACGAATCTGTCTTATACGGATGCTGAGTAGTGGTAGCTGGCCACGCCCTCCCTATGGTTGTTGATGGTTTGGGGAGGCCCTCTTTGTATATAGGTTGTAAGTTCTCTTTTCTCACTCTTTGTTTCATTTGCATTCACTTTGTTCGTCTATCCCTTCCCTATATTTTTCTGCTGCTGTTGATTGTTTGCTGAACACAATGAGGGCATTGTGTGATTTGGTTAGGGGAGGGTATACATATGTCTTTTTTGCATCCATATGAATTTTTCTTGCATTTTCTTGTTCTTTAAAAAAAAATTGAAAAATTGGAAAAATACAAAAATATGTTTGCTTTTAGGTAGTGTTTTAGTCGAGTCAGGAGTGGCTATGTAACAATGATGACACTGCATTTATACTTTTGTTATCTCGCCTAAGCCTTAAACTTGTGACACCTTTATTTTGAGAAAATCATTTGCATAATCTATGAGTTTTTGATAGATTCTATCGAACGAATAGACTTGACCTACTTGTTGGCAAACTACATATACATTCTAAGGTTAGAGCTTATAAACTGGTGACATTCATGACCGGTTTCATTTAGGATGTAAGTAGTACTTCTTACAAAGCATGTAACATTAATTTTCACAAGCATTAAATTTGTCTCTTTTGCCTACATACACTCGGGTTTGTGGTGGTGACATATGTGGGGAGGCGACCCTTCCTTTATGTTTAACCTATTAGCCTCACATTAGCCAAATTTGCCCTTTTGACCCATTTTTTCAACTACATTCCTATATGGCCTACCCATGTCAAGCTAGTCTTGTTGGTAAGTTTGGAAGTCTTGTTGTGGTCAATCTATGAAGAATGATTTTGTGTTGGAAGGAAGGTGAAAAAAAAATTGATGAAGAAAAAAAAGAGGAAAAAAAAAATGAAAACAGTGAAAAAGAAGTGAAAGAAAAAATGAGAATGAAAGAGAAAAAAAAGATGGAAATTTTATTTTACTCCTATAATCATCCTATTCATAATTTGAGGAGTTTTGTTGTGGTTGTGAGCGAGTTTATGCCGCACTTGGCATTATGCTTAATTTTTGATGTTGGATTAGAAGTGGAATGTGTTTACTTTTGGTTGTGTTCGGTGCTAGCTTGGCTTTTACCTCCACATATCCAAATATTTTTGCCCCTTCTTACCCATTTACCTCTCCTCACTTTCATATGTAAGTCCTCAGCATGTGTTATGGACCTTGTTTGGTTGGAGTGTATGTGTACGGTTGCTAGAGATACCTATCATGTTATACTGCATGCATGTTTTTGTAGGTCGTAGTTAGGTGAGTGTCTATATTCTTTCTATCTTACAAAAAAAATTTATACTCACTATGTGCCTTGAATAAGTGATGAGCGACCGTGAGAGTCCGACATTGATGGGTCTTGCAAGGTCGACGGTTCGGTAGTTTTTGGACATTAATTTAACTCGTTTGCATTTTGATTTTTGTGCTCTCTCACTTTGGAGTTAATTCCTTAGCATTGGTGTCCATTGTTTCATTAAATTAGTTTGGGCGAGTCAATTGTGTAGCTAGCTCTGAGTCTCATGCCACTCCGTTTGTCCACTTTCCTATTTCTACTTATTGCTTGCTTGGGGACAAGCAAGGGTTTGGTTTGGGGAGGTTTGATGCGTGCATTTTACATACGATATTTCCCTTCTTTTGGCACGCATTTTCATGGTTTATTACGATCATATCACTATTATTTCCTCCCATTTCTCGCTACTGGGTGAGTTGTGTGACTTGTGCAGGTTTTAGGTCCAAATGTGCGATTATGAGCCAAAACCCATTGATTAAGGTAAGAGATGAGTTCGTGTTCGACCTTGTGTTGAAAGCTGTAGACGGACAACCGGTGAAGAGCTGTTTGGTCGATCGACAGAAAAGGTGTGTCGATCGACAGAGGAAGATGGTCCATCGACATACCTGCCGTGGTCACATGAAGATTTATTTTTGGAGCTATTGATGGCTGTCGATCGACAGGGTCCAAGTATGTCGATCGACAGAGACTTAGATTCGGTCGACAGATGCTTTGTTGGCCGCGTTTAGCTCGTGCTTGGGCTTTTAGTTATTTATTTGTTTTATCTTTTGGGACTTGGAATAAAAACACTAGAAAAACAATTCATTAGGTTATCTTTTATTTCTGCCTTTAACTGCTAAAAACTCAATTACGTAGAACTTTTCTAAAACTTTTGAGATCTAGACTTTGTATGTTCTCTTCGCTATTCTTCCGAATGATTGGTAATTCAATTAATTCTTGTTCTTTCGCTCCTTTTATTTCTTATTGCTCTCTATTTTGGGTTTGTCACCTTTAGTTTTATATTTATTTTCTTTCATCATTTAGTCATCATGAATTCTCTCCTTATTATTATTATCATTGTTGTTATTGTTATTTCCATTATGCGTAGCTAATTTCTCCGCTAGGATTTAGGGGAGCCAATGAATTTATGACGGTTGTTAATTAGGTTTTAGATTGGTCAATTAATTTATGCATTTGTTGTTAATTGTAGCATTAAATCGTGATTAGTCAGTTAATGCGCATGATTGATTAATTGATCCGGTAAACCCCAACCTAAGATCGAGAGCCTGGTGAGGGTTATACCTGCTACAAACATTAGAGTGCCCTAATAAGTTGTGAGGGCCCGTTAGAAGCATTCTAGGGCGATGGGCGATCCAAGAGGACCTTTTCACTACCCCTTTATTTCTCTTCCCTTCACTACTTGTAGTTTAGCAAACAAAATCAAATAACCCCGAAATTGTTACCTAGACAGACTTTAGTTAGCAAGTAGAGCACATTTTAGTCTCCCTGTGGATACGATCCCGACTTCCCTAGCTATATTAGTTAGAGACCAATTGGTTATTTTTGATAGGTTGCGATAGCCGTATCAAATTTTGGCGTCATTGCCGGGGAGACGACGATTTTCTATTTGTTTATTTTAGTTTGTCATTTGTCTCAAGGGACTAAAGTTCCTTGAGATTGTTCTTATTCTTTTCCTTTAGTTTTTGTTTATGCCCAGGTCTCACAGGTCCGAGCTCATTCCATTTGATCCCGAACCGGAAAAGACACTCTGTGCTAGACGAAAATTTTGGAAGGAAATTCGTCAAGCCGAAGACTTGAGTACGCTTAAATCTATTTACGCTGAATTTATCACAGAAACTCAGTCCTTTGAAGAGGATATTTCTACTTCTGCCGTTGCTCAGCTCATGCCTAAATTATCTAGCCATTCTGAGCCCACGCTTGCTTCGATACCTAAGGGTTTCAAACTCCCTACAACTGAAAATGGCACGTTTGATATCCGCCCTTCCTATATTAGTATGGTGGAGCAAAACCAATTCGGAGGTAAGGGAGGTGAAGATCCTGGCAAGCACACGGAAACTTTTACAGATTACTGTTCATCAATCCCTCTCACTGCTGGAGTAACACAAGACCAGGTGAAGGAAACCATGTTTCCTTTTTCTTTGAAAGATTATGCTCGCGAGTGGTATCGCGATTTAGACAAGGAAGCAGCTGGGATAACTGACTGGAATTCTTTAGCACTTGCCTTTTATAAGAGGTACTATCCTCCACAGCGAACAAATGCTCTACGGGGATAGATTACTAGCTTCAAGCAGTCTCCAACTGAAGATTTGAACGAGGCTTGGGTCCGTTTCAAGAGGCTTATTCGTTCTATTCCTCATCACGAATTTCAGCCATGGTTCCTTTGCAACAAATTTTATAATGGGTTGTATGACTATCATAGGGCCATTCTTGATGCTTCTGCGAATGGTAGGTTCCAGAAGAATATTGATGATGATAAGGGATGGAATATTATTGAGGAGATGGCTACCCATACAACAGAGTATGGAAATCCAAGAGGTAGTGTGCGAGGTAGTAGCGGGGATAATAGTGCCGTTGCAGCACAACTGGAAGCGATGAATGCCAGGTTCGACAAACTTGAATCGGGTTAAGCCTCGGGTGGTCATCAAATGGTTAATGTGATGATGCAACAAGAGCCTATTTGTGAAAGATGTGTAATTGAGGGACATTGTGCAGCTGAATGTATGATGGCGTAGGAGCAAGTACTTGCTTTTCGTGACTAGAAGCAAGCTAGTCCGTCCTCAAAATTTTAAAATGAGAGAACTAGGGAGCATCCTAACTTCTCTTGGACAAGAAAAAATGTGTTAAATCATACTCCATCAGCACCGCAACAACATCAGCAAACTTATGTTCTACCGCATCACAAACAACAAGGGTTTCAAAAACCCCCATCATTTCCTCCGCCTTAGCAAAACACTCAAAATCCAAGTGACATGACGGAGTTAAAAGGTATGGTGAAATCTCTTATGATACAACTCCAAAACAGTGATCAAGCTAAGGATGCGTCAATTAAGATGCTAGAGACTCAGATAGCACAATTGGCGTCTAAGCAAGCTACTAGGCAACCGGGTTTGTTGCCATCTCAGCCTGAGCATCCACATGACACGGCTAATGCTATACATCTCCGAAGTGGTCTCACTTATGACGGACCATCTATGCCTAAAGAATGTGACGATTTCATTATTGAAGAAATAGATGTTAATGCTGAAGCGAAATAGGCGACCAAGTGACGGGTGATTCGAGCAAGAATGGTCGATCGACAGACATACCATGTTGATCGACGGGCATCTGTGACGAACCGACAGGATTTGTTCGTAAGTCAACCGACATTGCCGATAAGTCGGTCTCTACTACTGATAAGTCAATTGGGGAAGTCATTAATTCTACTAATACAAATAAAGGGAAGGAGAAAGTTGCTGAGACACAAATATCTGTTAACGTTCCGTTTCCTAACCGACTACGGAATACAAGGATAGAGCAACAGTTCGGTAAGTTCATGGAGGTCGTTAAAAATCTTCAGGTAACTGTTCCATTCACCGAGCTGATCACCTAGGTACCCTCTTACGCTAAGTTTATGAAAGATATTCCAACACGTAATAGAAATTTTAATGAAATGGAGACGATTGCTTTTACTGAGGAGTGTAGTGCACTCCTACAAAACAAATCTCCACCTAAACTGAAAGACCCGTGTAGTTTCTCGATTCCCTGTACCATTGGCACACATGTGATTGATAAGGCTTTATGTGATTTAGGGGCGAGTATCAGTGTCATGCCTTATTCAGATTGCGAGAAACTGAATATGGGTAACCTCAAAGTCACTAGTGTGACTCTTCAAATGGCCGATAGAACAGTAAAGCGACCCCTAGGTGTCTTAGAGGACGTCCCTGTTAATATAGGTAAATTCTTTATACCTGTTGATTTCATTGTGTTAGACATAGATGAGGATACCCAGATTCCTATTATTTTGGGTAGACCGTTTTTACACACTCCAAGGGCTGTCATTGATGTCAGGCACGCACGCTTGACTCTTGATATAGGGGGCGATAAAGTAATCTTTAACTTAGCTACCACACTTGCAAAGCCTATGATAGAGGATACTTGTTATGCTGTCGACATAGTTACTGAGTTTATATTTGATTATTGGACGGGATCCCTGATTAGGGACCCGTTATAGGCTTTGATTGTTCTTGATGATTACGCAGAGGACGTACAGGTTGATTATGTGACAATGAATGCAGCACTAAAAGGTCGGGAGTTCACTATTGAGAAAGGTGAGACGGTAAATGCAATCATGGAAACCTCTTTTGCTGCTGTGGTAAAGAAACCTGAGCTTAAACCTCTCCCTTCCCATCTTAAATATGTGTTTCTAGATGAATTAGAGCAGTACCTTGTCATTGTTAGTGCTAAACTTGATGATAACCAACTTTCTGCTTTATTGGTTGTTCTTAAAAAGAATAGGAAAGCCTTGGGTTACAGTTTGGATGACCTTAAGGGCATCAGTCCTAACATTTGTATGCACAAAATTGAGTTAGAGGAAGACCATAAGCCTTGCAAACAAGGTCAGCGTAAGTTGAACCCGAAGATGCAGGATGTTGTTATGGCGGAATTAATGAAGTTACTTGATGCATGTATCATTTATACTGTTTGCGACTCCAAATGGGTAAGTCCGGTTCAGGTAGTCCCGAAGAAAGGAGGGACTAAAGTGGTGAAAAATGATAAAAATGAATTGATACCGACTAGAGTTGTAACAGGTTGGCGCATGTGCATTTATTATAGACAGTTAAGTGCTGCCACAAAAAAAGATCAATTCCCCATTCCTTTCATTGATCAGATGTTAGAAAGATTGGTCTCACATAATTTTTTCTGTTATTTAGATGGATATTCAGGTTTCTTTCAGATCCCAATCCATCCTGATGACCAACATAAGACTACTTTTACTTGCCTGCATGGTGTTTTTGCTTATCGCAGAATGTCGTTTGGATTATGTAATGCCCTAGCTACCTTTCAAAGGTGCATGATGGGGATATTTTCAGAATATATAGAGTCAATCATGGAGGTATTTATGGACAATTTCAGCGTCTATGGCAGTGATTTTGATAATTGTCTAACTAACCTTGAGAAAGTCTTGCAGCAATGTGTTGAGATTAATTTGGTTTTGAACTGGGAGAAGTGCCATTTTATGGTCAATGAGGAAGTTGTCCTTGGGCACTTAGTATCTGTTAAGGGCATCCAGGTCGATAAGGCAAAGGTGCAAGTGGTAGAGCAATTGCCTCCTCCCGCGAACGTTAAGGGAGTTAGGAGCTTCCTTGGTCATGCTGGCTTTTATCGCCGATTTATCAAGGATTTTTTCAAGATTGCTAAACCACTTACACAACCGTTACTTAAAGATGCCCCATTTTATTTTACTGATGAATGTCTTTCTGCTTTTAACAGGTTGAAGCAGGCTTTTATTACCACACCGATTATTCAGGCTCCGAATTGGGAGCTACCATTCGAGATAATGTGCGATGCTAGCGATTGTGCAGTTGGCCCGGTGCTGGGTCAAAGAAAAGACAAAGCTTTGAGTGCAATATACTATGCGAGCTGAACTCTGGATGAGACTCAGGTGAAGTATGCCACTACTGAAAAGGAGATGCTAGCTCTAGTTTATGCACTGGAAATGTTTAGGTCTTATCTACTCGTGACCAAGGTGATTGTTTTTACAGATCATACAGCTCTGAAGCAGCTTCTTGTCAAGAAGGACGCGAAGCCCCGATTATTGAGATGGATACTCCTAATTCAGGAGTTTGATCTAGAGATTTGAGACAAGAAAGGCTCTAAAAATGTTGTTGCTGATCATTTGTCTAGATTACAGCTGCAAGATGAGGGGGATATTCTCCCTATTGATGACTCATTCCCAGATGATGCTTTAATGACCATTGTAACTGCTGAGAACCCTTGGTATGCTGACTATGCCAATTATATTTTTGGCAGTTTACTTCCACTAGATCTATCTTATCAGTAGAGGAAGCGATTTATTCACGATGTGAAGTAGTACTTATGGGACGATCCTTATTTGTTTAAGGAGTGCGCTGACGGTCTTTATAGATGGTGCATACCGCAGTGGGAGACCAAAGCTATCCTGGAAGCTTGCCATTCTTCATCCTATGGCGGTCACCACGGTCCATCCAGGACCGTGGCTAAGGTACTCCAGTTAGGTTTTTATTGGCCAATTTATGTTTAAAGATGCTAAACTTTTTGTTTCAGCTTGCGATGCGTGTCAGGGAACGAGAAATTTATCTAGGAGGTATGATATGCCTCAAGTTGGCATATTGAAGGTTGAGATTTTCGATGTTTGGGCATTGATTATTAAGGCCCATTCCCGTCTAGCAAAGGTAACAGGTACATTCTGGTCGCTGTAGACTACGTGTCCAAGTGGGTAGAGGCCGTTGCTTAGGTCCATTGTGATGCAAAAACTATCATCCAACTTTTCAAGAAGGTAATCTTCCCTCGCTTTGGTGTCCCTCAGGTTGTCATCAGTGACAGAGGTATGCATTTCCAAGAAAAACAACTTTCTGCTCTTTTGTCTAAGTATGGTGTATCACACCGTCGAGGTTTGGGGTATCACCCTCAGACTAGTGGCCAGGTAGAGTTTTCCAATCGGGAACTAAAAGAGATATTAGCAAAAGTTGTGTCTAAATCACGAAAAGATTGAAGTCTTAAATTGGATGACAATTTATGGGCTTATAGAACTGCTTTAAAGACACCGATTGGCGCTTTGCCATATAGGTTAGTCTACGGTAAGTCTTGTCATTTGCATGTAGAGTTAGAGCATAAAGCTTGGTGGGCAATTCGTGAGCTAAATTTTGATAATAAATTGTGTGGTGAGAAACGTTTATTGCAGCTAGATGAGCTTGAGGAATTTAGGCTGAATGCATATGATAGTGCCAGAATTTACAAAGAAAAGACAAAAAGATGGCACGACAAGAGGATCATACCGCGTGACTTCAAAGTTGGGGAGAAAGTGTTGCTGTTTAATTCCCGACTATGCCTTTTGCCTGGTAAGCTCAAGTCCAGGTGGTCTGGCCCCTATACGGTAATATCTGTTTCGAAGTTTGGGTCAGTTGAGCTAGTGAACTCCATGGGGGAAAAATTTAAGGTAAATGGTCATCTAGTAAAGCATTATTATGGTGACGGACTTGAATCAATCCAATTCCAATTCAATTGCAAATTTCGAATTAGGGTTAGGGTTTTAACATAATTGGCGATTTCATCTGAATTTCGTTTCACAAAGCATCGACTACAGGGATTCGAGTTTGTAATTTACTTGTTGGTGATGGACAGCCGAGGGAAAAGGCGAAAAGTGAGTACCAAAAGCAGTCGCGGTGGTCAGGCCGCGCGTGACGGCGGCACTGCAGGGGTTCGTGGTGCTTGAGCGGCTGCCACCTCAGGTCGTTGCGGTCACACAGCTGTCACAGGGAGCAATGGTGAAGGTACGGGTCAACAAAGTAATGATAGCAGCGGTAATGGTAATGTGGAGTAGTCAGGTACAGTGATGATACCATGCGCAGAAATCAATGCTGTTGACGGGTTTCCCAATATCCTGTTTGCCTCACAGGACCAGCGCGACAGGTTTGAAAAACTTTGTACCCGTTCTATTATTCCTACTCGTTTCTTTGACGCTGTTTCATTAGACGCATTAGGAATAAGTGTATGAACAGGGAGATACGCTATTTCGTTAGACGCACTAATGGTCTGATCACGATGCTAGAATACACATACGCGTCTTTTACTTATGAATTTTTCAGTAGTTATGTGTATGAACAGGAAGATGAGGATGCGGGTATTAAGGAGGGATGAGTTTCATTTCGTCTTCTTAATCGTGACTCTACACTGACCTTGACTGAACTTGGCACTCATCTCGGGCTGGCTAATGATGGTGATCGATATTCCCCGAGGGAGGGCCTGCTTGTGCTCCATTGGTGGGCTATGTCTACCAGTCGTTGTGACCACCCTAACGGCAATGATATCGACCACCCTCCCATTCGCTATTGGTTTCGACTAATAGGGATTACGAATTTCGGCCGTAAGGAACCCAACAATTTGACCATACCTGAACAAGAAATGTTGGCTGGGTACCTCAACATTGACTATAAAGACACTTTTGTTTTAAATGTGGCTGAATTAGTTTCTAAACATTTTGACATTGTCCCGACCCTGAAATCTATTCTTTGTGGTGGGGTGAATATTCACCTCGCCCGTAAGCTTGTACCAGGTTTCCTGCCCCTACATTTAGTGGCCATAGGCCACGGTAACCCTAAGAGATTGGAAGCTGACCGCTTGCTTAATACCAAATACATGATCAACGCCCATTGGCTAGAAATAAAACCGTCTTTAGAGTGGAAGGCGGAGGGATTTGGGCTGATCCACTTGCCTTTCTCCAGTCTGCCGCCCCTTACCCCTATGACGAAGTTTGACCCCGCTCTTGACCATAAGAAACCCAAACCTCTGACTTCATCTTATAAACTGTCAGCTGGACAGTTTACTACCGGGTCTTCTGTGGAGGTCGGTCAGTCTTCTGGTTCGGGGAGTATTCCCCCATCTCCTGCACCTCGTCCGACACAGACTACAACATCGACACCCTCTACATCTCAGATTAGACTGTGACTTATTTACCCTGCTAATTATATTCCTATTCCTTCTTTTGTGCCTCCTCCGGTCATGGACCATAAGGCACATGATAAACTGTTTATTGAGATGTGCAGGGACATTAAGCAGTCATGGATCGACCAGTCTCTTTTCGCTTACTACACTTATAATTCAAAGGCAAAGGCGGGCTACATCGCTTCTAATGCGGTGCACCCTTTCTGGTATCGATTCCCGGAGAGCTTCTCGCCTCCTACTAGTGACAGTGATGATGATGGTCACTACTACAGATACAGGCTATAACAACGGGTAAAAACCGTTGTAAAAACAAAAAGCGGTCGTTGTTAAAGCGGTCGTTGTAAAAGGTATTTACAACGGTTAGGTTATTTACTTAAACCGTTGTCGAAAGTATTCACCACGGTTAAAAGCCGTTATTGTTGCGTGTAAGCCGTTGTGGAAAGTGTTTCAAAAACTTGGTGGGAATAATATAACAACGGTTGTCATATGTATAACCGTTGTTGTAACTTTCCCTCCAAAATTGTGAAGACTTTTAACAACGGGTATATGATACATACCCGTTGTTGAAATTTTTAGTAACAACGGTTCCTAGTTTAAAACCCGTTATTGTAACTTTCCCTCCAAAATTGTGAAGACTTTTAACAACGGTTCGTCGTTTAAAACCTGTTGTTGAATATTATCCGCGGTATTTGTGAAAGGTATTCACAACGGGTTTTTTAGTAACCGTTGTTAAAGGTCTTCACAACGGTTTTTTTTAGTAACCGTTTTTATTACGAACTCCTAATGTTTTTAAAAATTAAATTTGTTTCATGTCATTCAAAAACCTGTATATATCAGCAGCACCATATACCAGTACCATCATAAATCACAGTTGGGTTCATCAGAACTCAATAGATTCAATTCAACCACAACAGCAGCATCATATATATATATATATATATATAGACTTAGGATCCGGTGAGAACGAACACTCGGTGAGAACGGTGAGAACGGCCATAATCATAAGAAAATAATCAATCACGGGACTTTATTAAAACAAAAAAGCAAGCATCTCCAGTAACTCGTTATTCCCATATTTCCATTTCACACATCATGACCACTTAGTCTACCTTCGTCACCGGCAACCACCAAATCATGTCGGCAGCACCCACTATTACCTTCACGATGCCAGCGAGGAGCCGACCACCATCGTCACACGCCTAATCACCATCAGTCGTCTCCGCACCCAGTCTTCCAACTTCTCTCTCCCCAACAATTGTCGTCGCCACTCCAACGGTGACCACCAGCAACGGCGGCAAAACACCATCCTTTGGGATCGTTCTAGCGTCGCTCAACGGTGGATACGTTCCTCATTGGACATTGATGTTTCCGATATGAGCACTACACGAAATTAGTGTATCTGAGCTCTGTATTGATGTATCCCAAATTAATTTTTATGTATCTAGTAATTACTTTTGTGTATCTATGTTAGATACATTAAAACAATTGTTAGATACATTAAAAATTAGTGTAGATGCATCAAAATTACTCCATTGAGACCGACGCACCAAAGCAACAGGTTCGATGCACAATTGTTGCTGCATTTTCCCGACGTCAACCTGCAAACAAACACACAGACACACATGCCACATAACCTCCTCCAATAATCTCTAAAAATCTACTAACCTTCAAACATTCACTGTTGGATCGATTAAAATTGAGAAAGAATTTTAATTGAATAACAGCATAGTTAGACTCGTCGGAATATTTCGAATGGGTAACTCGTAAAGTGTATTTATTGCCGGAAACACGCCAGTATTAACGGCAGTGCGGTGCTGTGGTGCGTTCGGAGGAGCGTCGATGAGGTAGATAGGTTAGAAAGTTAACATGCTCAGATTCAGGTTATCGGCGCCGGCGTTAACGTGGTCGTGGGAGGCTGCGCGTCAGATGGCCGATGAACGGATTTGATTAAAATGGATGAGGGTGTTAGTTTGATGGAGCAGCAGCAAAAGTTATAAAATGATGAAGGTGAGTGAGAGAAAAAGGTATGGCTAGGGGTTTGTTTTGTAGTGTTACACGTGAATTGTTAAGTAAGTTTTTATGGTTAGTTCGTTCTCACCGTTCTCACCGAGTGATCGTTCTCACCGGATCTCACCTCTCTCTCCCTCTCTCTCTCTCTCTCTCTATATATATATATATATATATATATATATATATATATATATATATATATATATATATATATATATATATATATATATATATATATATATATATATACTTACAAGGAGTTAAATTTACATGAACTAATCATTCCCTAACTTCAACAAAAAATTTACTAATAAGCTGATCTAAACTCTGAGTATCATGCATTTCTATTTTCTAAGACGTATTTGCCCAACATGTCCCTTACCTCGTCTATATCTACACTTGAGTACTGCTTAATCTCTTGTGACGGGTTGATTACATACTGCGGAAAAAACAAAGACAAGACATTATTGTAACAACATCAAATACTGCATAGCAACATCATGGTATAGCAGCAAGCAAGATAACATCAGCTCTAATTAAAAAAAAAGTAATAAACACATTTTTAAATTACTAACCTTTTCTGGAATAAGGATATATCTTCGCCTAATAATCTCCAACATGAACCGACAAACGTAGTATCCACATTGTATGCTATCCGACTGGCGAGGGGCCTATTATTACATAAAAACAAACAGACGAGAGAAGGCTCACATCAGAATCTTGAACTTTAGGTATTGTATTAGTATTAAACACAGATTTTTGCACTTAATGTATTGTATTTGAGCACGTACCCCTGTTATCGTAATAAAATCAGGGCCATCATCAGAATCTTTCGTGGGTTGATCCTGATCGTTAGCTCTTCTCTTCTCAAAGGCCCTTTTTTTTAAAAAATAAAAGGAGGTAGAAACTCATTTTTTTAGGGGCAAAAATGAGCTTTTTGCTATAAATAAAAATTGAAACTTAATGTTATTATAAATAAATCAATATTATAAACTTACTTATTAATCAAGCGCTTAAAAGTCTCGCTTGGTTGGTTATGTAAAGAGTCCAACCAAAAAACTTTCTTCTTTGTCGGCATGATGGCTGCTAGCACCCAATGAGTCCTACATAAAGAGACATCATCATTATTAACAAGTACATATATTAGTTATGAAAATGCAATTGTAGGGGGAAACGTAATATTAATTTGTTTATTACCCTTTTTCATTATAAGGGGCAAAAATCAGCTTCTTGGTTGTCGCCAATTGCTGAGCAATATAATCTACCCGATCTTCGAACGAGAATTCCAGAATAAATAAAGATAAAACATAGGGGCACAAGAATCCGTATTGATCAGATGGAATCTTCTTCTCGGGGATCACTCTCAATTTCAATATCCTACATTATTACGGTATTAATTCCGGTATTTAAAATACTATCTAGTTGTCAGAATATTAGAATATGAAATTATTAATTAAGAAACTTACTTCATCCAATTAAATAGGTGTTGGACATCAATCTGGTCTAGGCCAGCCCAAATGGCTAGCATATCCCATGATATAAGTGCTTCGCGCTCAACCCCTAGAATATCCTCCTCGAGCGGAATAACTATCAATTGCTCGGTGGCTATGCGATGGTTAGCCTCCTCATGCAGTTTCCTCATCGTCACCGTTCTTACTTTTTGCATGTAATCCTTCCCAGAATATTGTGAGTCGTTTAAACTCCTAACTTCTTTCAGGTCGGGGAAATAATGATTCTTTGATTTTGTGCTACTACCACCAGCCTACACATGTAGATAATTAAAATAATAAAAAATCCAAAGGTAACATATCCTAGTTGGAGTAATAAAAATAAAAGCGTACTTAACTAAATACCTCATCAACTGCTCTTTCAATGATGAGGTAGTAGTAGCAGTATGACTTGGGGACTTAGGCTTATCAGTCTTTTTTGTCCCCTACACAAAATTACCATGCATGCTTTTTAGAAATACAGACAAAATATAAGGGAGCGAGGTTTTTAAAAACATGGAGAAGTTAATTAAATACCTCATCAAGTTGTTGTCTGGACGAGGTAGTTGGCATGTCCGGGGACTTAGGCTTATCCGCCTTAGCCGGCTTTTCTGTTCCCTACACATACAAAAATTTTCCATGCTTTTTAGAAATACAGAAACAAAAAAAATTAAAGGGAGGTTTTCATAAAAATGGAGAAGTTAATTAAATACCTCATCAAGTCCCCGGACATTAGGCTTATCCGCCAAAGCCGGCTTTTTTGTTCCCTACAAAAAAAAATAACATATATATTTAACATATAAAAACATTCAACAATTAAAAATGTAACATATATATAAAGGTATTTCTTCTAACCCTAATCGCTTTGGTTCTTTGAGGCGGAGACGACCGAGCCAAGTAGATGTGAGTTTCAGGCCATTGGATGAAACTCCCAACCGCATCTCCCAGAATGGTAATGTCGTCACGAACTGGGACAAGCAGTTGAAAGTTTTCATGGCCTGGAAAGACCGTAGTTATCTCTACTTTTCTATGATTCGGCAAAAGTTTTTCGCCATGAACTACTACGATTTCATTTTGCTGATTTGGTGTGCATTTCTACGAGACCCCGGCCAACACGCACATATGGATTTTCGAATTTAGGGTCAGCAAGAATAACTGGCCTCTTGTTTACGGCCTGAAGAATATACACATACATTATTATATCCCAAAATTTAATAGAATTCATATAAATTTAACTGATTAAACACTTCATGCATACCTTACTGAAAACAGGGAACTGTCTTGAAGGGGATGTATGCTGTTTTCCATCAGCCGTCTTCTCAAGTTGCATCTCCTTTTCAGACCCATTATTTACCTAATAAAATTAACCAATGGAACGATGTCAGAAGTTATAGCATTAGAGCTTGCAGGGAACACACCCCCTGATCTTACCCAAAAAAAAAAGAAAAGAAAAATAAGGAAGTATTAGGTACCTGATCGGCTTTAGTTGTTACAACTTCAGAAACATTAGGTACCTGATCTTTCTGAATCTCGTTGACCGATACTTCTCATGTATTGCCAAGGTAGTAGCGGCCTCTTGACCAATCTGTTGTACCTTATTACCCCCTTTGTAAATGACATCCTCCATCATCTTCACTTCTTCTTCGGAAAGCTTGCCTCCAACATTCGACTTTAGTAGTACGGATGCCATTAACTGAAGCTGCGTGCCAAGAATGTAATGTTTCAGCAATTTTTATCCCAACAATAACATGTGAATTGAACTTAAATGAAAATAATAGAATAAATGGTACCATGTCAGCCTTCTCAGACATAGTTTTCCTTTTCTTCTTTATCGGGGCAGTTGTCCCATAATATTTCGTTACTCCAACCTGTAACGGGACGCCCCTCACACGACCTGGATGTTCGGGTCGGCCGATCGCTCTAGCAAGAACGTCATTACGACCACTGGGCGTGAATTTCCCTTCTTCTACCTCTTTCAATACGTTGTCCTATAATATATTAAATAAACTTTAAATTATATTTGTGACTAAAATAATAAAGTTAGTAATGAACTCGTCTTAATAAAATAATGCTTACTATGCTGGCCAACACTTCCTCATCATATTTGTCACGCGACGACCAGGATCCTTTTGGCGTGTGCCCTTCTTTATAAGTTACATGCCGATCCAAGTTGGTCACTCCCTTTGCCACTTACACATTAACATGGTAACATTTATACATGTAAATGTGTATCAATGCAAGTCCAAGTGTGATTAAAAAAATAAAGTCTCACAGGCCGGGGAATAATGCATGCTACTTACGAGGTTCTCTTCTATCTTTCTGTAACCGCCTCGAGAACCATACCATTTCCCCTTCTTGCATGAAATGTTAGAACGATTTCTTCTGCTAAAGGCCTTCAAATAATTATATAAAAGCGCAAGTAGATGAGATAATAAAAAGATTATATAAAGGACTCATTAATTAAAAAAATGATAGGTAAATCGTTAAAAGGCGAGGATATTTAACCCGAAACTTCTCGAGTTCTCATCTCTTTGAAAAGATCCCATTGTTCCTGACTGATGGTGGGACACTTGTTTGCCGGTGGGCTCTTACGCATCTCCCCCGTTGCCTTGTCCACATACAACCAATCCCTAGCAACGTCACACCTCCACTGCCTGTGGACATCCGCTGCCTTATGCATTAAATACTTATCATGGCTTTCATCGGGTATAATAAAGGCTTACTTTACACGAGCCAAGTATAACTCTGCCAATTTTGGGTTCAAAGTTCTAACATCATCTAAATGGATAGGCACAAAATGTCTTGTGCAACATCCAATCCAACTGGATAAAAAACCCGCATTTGGACCAGTAGGGAAACCCTTCGAGCTCCATGTTATTTCCATCGGTTATTTAGCGGCTATAGCTGCAAGGGCTTTCGGGCACTTCGTAGCACCCCTCTCACCAGGCTTATTATCCCCAGGCTTATTATTCTTTTGACTTCTTTTCCGTTTTTCATCCATGATAATCCTAAAACCCAAATATGAATGATAAAGGAAATGAACAACTTAACAACGTACATGCAGAGTATTATATAAAACCCTAAACCCTAATAGGAATGAAAATTTAAAACAACAGATTGAGCTTCTAAAATCCTAAACCCTAATAAGAGGAGTGAAGTAGATGATGCGGGATGATAAAGATAACAAAGAAGACGAAAAACAAACAGATGCATGAAAAAGAAAAAAAGATGATCGTCTTAAAACCCTAATGACGAAACACAAAACTAAAGTGAACATACCTGATGATGATGATGATAAAGAGAACGAGCAGGATGATAAGGGAAGGCAACAGAATATGGGCGTCGGAAACTAGGCGACGGCCGACGACGAGAATGTAGAAAGCGAGGAAGAGAGAAGAATAAACTCAGGATACCAACGGTTGAACTGGTGTTGTGTGTGTTTGTGTATGGTATGCTGTATGTGTTTGTAAATTAGTTTTTTATTAAGACAAACTATTGACAACGGGTTCTCAAAGCAAAACCGTTGTTCTCAAAGCAAAACCGTTGTTATTGCAGAATTAATGATGTTGTTTTACGACCGTCTGTCCTTGCAAAGCAACTCACCATGGAATTGAAGTCACGGTTTTTATCTATAAAGGATGATGGCAAACGGAGAGTTGGAGGATCGATGAGATTTCTGATGGAGTGATGATGAAGATGATGATTGCGATTTAGGGTTCTATTTTTGGGGGTTTCCTGGGTTTGTTGTCTTAACTCAATCATATTTTGTTGATTTTCCCCCTGGTTTTTGATTCTCCTTATTGGGCTCGGTTTTGGGTTGGGTCGGTGTGGGAGGATAGTGGCATGTCTTGTATGTGGGTTTCAACTTTTTGATTGCACATTTTGATGTAAATGGTTACATTTGCTTTATTAATATACTTACATTTTACCGAAAAAAAAACCGTTGTTATATGTTAATAACAACGGGTCAATAAAAGTCAACCGTTGTCAATACTTTATTACAACGGTTAAAATATACCCGTTGTAATATATTTTCACCAAATTTGCGCCAAAATGAAATATGTCAAAAAAATCAATGACAACGGGTAGGGGTACTACAACCGTTGTTGATAGTTTTAACAACGGGTAGTGTAACTATAACCGTTGTTGAAAGTATTAACAACGGGTAATTTAAATATAACCGTTGTTATTGTTGAACCTTTTTTTTTTTTAAAATTATCAGTAATTCCATTACAGTCAAACTGTAACAATACATACTTTTATGTGTTAAAGCACCATATCTTTGCAACATTATTCAAAGAATTTCAACACTAGCATCCATATCTAATAATAAGATCAAGAAAATAAGACAACACCAGCATGCATGCATACTGCATATCTAAGCTACAAGATTTACCATGCCATGCAAATTTGGGAATTTTTATTTAACAATGACCATTATTGATTTACCAATAAATTAAACCATCAAATTATTGGTCTGAAAATGACTCAAAATGTTGGTCGTCCATATCACTGTGTCCTGATGAACTATCTCAGGATCGGGGACGTTTCTTGGATGTCATAGTTTCTTCGTTAACCCAAATACCTTCACCATGGTCATCACGCATATAGATGCTTTCAGTGTCCTCATGATCAGTGTCAACATCGTCGAAATAAGATACAGTGGTAGAGTGATCCATTCCCTAAAAAACGACATCCTGATCATCATCACCATTATCGGATGGACTACTCCTTCTACTCCTTATAGACAGTACAACAGATCACTTCTTATCCATATGATTGGTGACATAGAACACTTGTTTAGCTTGGGATGCCATTATGAAAGGATCATCCTTATTATTGCCAACCATACCCAGATTGACCAACGTAAATCCCATCTTATCCTTTCGGACACAATGGATGTTGTTATCAACCCAGTTACATTGAAACAAAGGCATTGTGAAATCAATGTAATCTAGTACCAAAATTTCTTGAATAACACCATAATAAAGGCATTTTCCCCAAATAGGCTTTTTATCTTTTGAAGTAGCAAAGTGCATTGCCTCAAATTAAGAACTCACACCACTATTTTGCATTGTGCTCAACTCATCTTGCTCGCGGGTGTAAAAAGTATATCCATTAATGGCAAAACTGTTGTAAAAGGTGACCCTGGCATTTGGACCTAAACCAAGACGTAGTAACCTAGGAGAGATGTCATCACCAGTTTGATCCGTACACTCTAAGACAATATTCCTAAACCACTCTGCAAACGTCTTCGTATGCTCGTTCGCAATCCACTTCTCAGTCTTGTTTGGCTGATCGTATTTGAGCTCATCTTTGTGTTGTTGAATATAAGGTTGCACCTCATCTTCATTGTTTAGCATATACGTGTGTGCTAAATGCAACATTTCACGTGTCACAATTTTTTCAACCCGGCCCCTAATACCTTTTCTGGTCATCCAGTCACTACGACGATTCTTAGGAACGCCAATCAACTCCTCAGGGGAGAGATGAGCGTAACAATATGAAAGAGCTTCGTCTAAAATAGCGCGTTCGGCAATACAACCTTCCGGGCGATACCGATTAGATGTATAGTCCTTGTAGACTTTCATCAATCTTTTGAAAGGATACTGGTATCTCAAGTACACGGGCCCAAGGTACCAAATCTCCCTAACCAAGTGAATGGTCAGATGAATCATGATAGTGAAGAAAGAGGGTGTAAAATACATTTCCAACTGACAAAGATAGGTTACAACGAGGTCCTGCAATGAATCCGCGTCATCGGGATCGATGACTTTCTCGCATATGGACTGGAAGAAGAGACATAATCTAGTTATAGCATATCTTACTTTTTCAGGTAAAATGGAACGAATAGCCACAGGTAGTAATAGTGGCATCAAAGTGTGACAATCATGTGACTTTAACCCGGTGAGTTTTAGGTCTTGCATCGACACTAGGCTTTTGATGTTCGGCGAATAACCATGTGGCACTTTAATTCCATTCAAGCATGCACAAAACTCTTTTTTCTCATTCTGTGAAAGGGTATAAGCTGCTGGCGGTAAAAATGTACGATTACCTCTCTTCTGTGGTGCCAACTCTAGCCTAATACCCATCATTTTCATATCTTCCCTAGCTGCAGCGTTATCCTTTGTTTTACCAGGAACATTCAGAAGGGTATTGATAATATTATCACAGACTTTTTTCTCAATGTGCATGAAATCGAGGCAATGCCTGACCTCCAGGTCCGGCCAATATGGAAGTTTATCAAAAAATATGGATCTTTTCTTATACCCACGAGTAGACAATTTAGAGCCGCTCTTCTTCCCATAATCTATCTCAATATGCTTTACTTTCTGATAAACTTCATGCCCACTCAAAATTCTAGGAGGTTGACGAAGTTCTTGTCTTCCATTGAATGCTTTCTGCATCTTGCGATAACAATGGTCATGATACAAGATCTTTCCCATATACACATACTTACGAGAAGACTTCAAGTATTCAGACTCGATATCCTCCCCACACAATGGACAAGCCTCTTTCCCATGAACTGTGTGCCCAGAAAGGTCGCTATAAGCCGGATAGTCAGTTATTGTACACAATAACATCGCTCTCAAATTGAAAGTTTTGTTCTTATATGCATCAAATACTTCTATCCCACTATCCCACAACAATCGCAAATCATCTAGAAGAGGTTCCAAATATACATCTATATCATTTCCAGGTTGTTTAGGGCCGGAAATTAACAACGACAACATCAAATACTTTCTTTTCATGCACACATATGGAGGTAAGTTATAAATAGCCAACACTACTGGTCAAGTACTATGTTGGCTACTCATGTTTCCGTGTGGGTTCATTCCATCAGTGGACAGCGCTAGACGTAAGTTTCTAGGTTCATTACCGAACTCGAGATACTTAGCGTCGAACGATTTCCATTGCATACCATCTGCCGGGTGTCTTAGCTTTCCATCATTTATTCTTCCTGTTTCATGCCAAGTTAACATTTTTGAATCATCGGGATTCGCATAAATCCTTATAACTCTTGGTATCAATGGAAAATACCACAACACCTTAGCCGGGATCCCTTCCTTATCCTTATAACGCCACTCCAAACATTTAGGGCAATTGGTTAAGTTTTGATATAATTTCCGATACAATATGCAATCATTTGGACATGCATGTATTTTCTCATATTTCATACCCACTCCTCTTATTAGTTTTTTCGCCTCATATGTCTTAACAGGTAGAACATTACCATCAGGAATCAACTCCTTTATCAAGGCTAAAAAACTAGTGAAACACGTGTCACTCACCCCATTTGCCCCCTTGATATTATACAACTTCACCACAGCCGACATTTTTGTGAACTTACAACCAGGATACAGAGGTGCTTCAGACTCACACAACTTCTCATACATGTTGTTAAGGTCATCCAAATTACTAGTGTCATCACCAACATCTTCAAAAGCAATCGACTCATCATCATTCTCTTCATTATCTATAGACCCAACATTCAACTTCTGAACTTCCAACTCTTCCAACTCAAAAAACTCGGCAAACTCAGGATCATTAGTTAGCCTTTCGTGTACCTCAACATCATCTTCTTCAGAGTTATTCTCTTCCTCTAATGATTCCCCATGAAAAATCCAACGTGTATAGGATCGACTAAATCTCCACTTTTCTAGGTGTATTTTAACGTCCGGAAAAGCCATATAGCTAATATTACCACATCTTTCACAATGACATGCAATACTAGAAGAACCTTTCAAATTGTTCGAAACGAATTCATAAAATTCAGCTAAACCATCCTTGTAGGTGCGGTCACTCATATTTGCATCAATCATCCAAGTTCGAGTCATTATTCTACATTCATAATAATAGGAACCTAATTCAGAAAATATAATAATAAGCAAACAAATAAACGAAATTCTGGAAAGCAATTAAGCTAAATTATCAACAAATTAGATAATAACCCAAAAAATCCTATATCTATAAGCGTTTCTAAGAAACATATATATACCTGATTGATAAACACGATGAGGGAGAGAAGACGGTGACAACAATGACGAAGATGAAGACAGAGAGACGATCAGGGAGGAATGGAGGATGATATAGTAGCAGTATTAGCTTGTGTTTGTGTTTTGTAGCGTATAGCAGAATAAAGCAATCTGTTGTTTTTAAGATTTTCATAACATTAATAACAACAGTTATTGAGTATACAACCGTTGTTAAAAAGTATTAACAACGGGTTCTAAACAAACCGTTGTAATTACTTTTCACTAATTTTGCGCCAAATTGTTAACAACGGTTAAAATTTAACCGCTGTTATTAGTTTTTATATTAACAACGGTTTTGAAAGTATGACCCATTGTTAAAAACAATAACAACGGTTAACAACACAAAACCGTTGTAATTAAGTTTGGTAAAATTCACGCCATCCATTCTACAACGTCTTTTGATGATTTTTGTGAATAAGCGTTGTTAAAGGGCCGTTTTAGTTGCCTGTATTTTTAGTAGTGGTGTAGCAAGTGATGCTCGTAGTAATGATGAGGAGAATAATGGCAATGAAGACGTCGACGAGACGCATGGCACGGATCCGTCTTATACGGGTGCTGAGTAGTGGCAGCTGGCCACGCCCTCCCCATGGTTGTTGCTGGTTTGGGGAGGTCCTCTTTGTATATAGGTTGTAAGTTCTCTTTTCTAACTCTTTGTTTCATTTGAATTCACTTTGTTCGTATATCCCTTCCCTATATTTTTCTGCTGCTACTGATTGTTTGCTTAACACAATGAGGGCATTGTGTGATTTGGTTTGGGGAGGGTATATATATGTCTGCTTTGCATCCATATGCATTTTTCTTGCATTTTCTTGTTCTTTAAAAAAAAAATTGAAAAATTGGAAAAATACAAAAATATGTTTGCTTTTAGGTAGTGTTTTAGTCGAGTTAGGAGTGGCTATGTAACAATGATGACACTGCATTTATACTTTTGTTATCTCGCCTAAGCCTTGAACTTGTGACACCTTTATTTTGAGAAAATCATTTGTATAATCTACGAGTTTTTGATAGATTCTACCGAACGAATAGACTTGACCTACTTGTTGGCAAACTACATATACATTCTAAGGTTAGAGCTTATAAACTGGTGACATTCATGACCGGTTTCATTTAGGATGTGAGTAGTAATCCTTACAAAGCATGTAACATTATTTTGCACAAGTATGAAATTTGTCTCTTTTGCCTACATACACTCGGGTTTGTGGTGGTGACACATGTGGAGAGGCGATCTGTAACACCCCCTCATACCAAGGTGCCTTACCAGGACCACCCTACCATGAAAGTGTGTTACCATCTCGGTTGCCTGAGGTTAGTACATATCAAAAGCGTCTGAACTGAGCACAATTATTAAAGTACTGCAAGATATAAAGTTTATAACATCTCAAATCCAAATACTGATTTAACAAAAATACAACTCCAATGTCTGATAATAAAAGAAATCAGCTAAGACTCAGACGGTGATGCTATGACTGGTGATGACAATACTCCCATGACTGTCCCCAAGCTCACACTAGCAATACCTTTCAAGCCTGCTCACCATCCCCGAATGGATCACCGCAGATTCCACAAACAACAACGGGGTCAGTATTACTCAAACATTATAAAACAGACCAACAAGTAATCAACTGATCATCTTCCAATTCCAATCTCTATTATCACATCAGAATCGACTATACACCAAAGTGTGTAGCCCTCCCAGATTACCCATCGCAACAGTAATCCTCGCCGCGATGGTGACCGCAGCCGATCCCACCTAGTCCAGCTCCTCAATGAGCGAAAACAATCCCTGTCCCTTAATGTGCACATCCCCTCCCGTGGCGGGTTCCACGGAGGGCGAACTAGGGTGTGAAGCCACTCCCGCAAGTGACTCCACCACAATCACAATCACACGACATCACAACCGTCTCAATACCCTCACACCAACATCGTCACAACAATCTCCATACTCCGATGATCAACTGATAACAATAATCACAACAAGAATGTCTTACAAAGAGCAGTAAACTGAGTAGGGAAACCTTACCTTAGCAATCAACAGTAGCACGCAACACGGACAATCAGAAAGGCTCCTCTACGAAGTCTTCTCCTACACAATAATCATATAACACAATTACACAATGCACAATCCCCCATATTCCCAACTCCATATAGATATACAGTAACCCCAAAGAATACAAATAACACAAAGATAGAACTTACCAACAGTAGAATGAGGGATTATACGCAAGAACTCCGACGATTACACACACAACAATGCTATGGAATTATTAGGAAGTGCTTAGGGAGATATTAGGGTGATCGTAGAAATGATGAAGTTTGAAAATGCTCTTTTAGAAACTGACGCGGGATATAAAATACCCTAAACATTCCCTAATCAAACCGTCGAAATAATACTTCGCCAGTCCGGATACTCGGTCGAGTAAGTGTATACTCGGCCGAGTATCCTCTACTCGGTCGAGTATCCACTATACTCGGCCGAGTATTCCTCGGCAGAACCGAAACAATATATACCAACAATACTACTCAACCGAGTAGGCTCTACTCGGTCGAGTAGTCACTTTAAGAAAATCCGTAGTATTACAGTCTTCCCCCCTTAAAAAGAACTTCGTCCCGAAGTTCACACCCCATTCTAAACCAGGCACAACACAACGCAACAAGACTATACTAACCACATATATCAACACCAAAGAACTACACAAGTCACCATAAAAATTCACTAACCCGACTCAAAACAAAACAGCAAAACAAGACAAAACACAACCGCGACCATCTCCTACCCCCTAAAAGACAACGGTTACGTCCCCGTAACCAAACATACCGATAAAAAGGTTAGGAAAACGTTCTCGCATAGCTTCCTCGGGTTCCCATGTGGCTTCCTCCACATTATGATTAGACCAAAGAACCTTGAGTAAGACCGTCTCACCATTCCGTGTCTTACGAACCTTGCGATCAAGAATCTCCTTAGGAATCTCGACGTAGGACAAGGATTCATCAAGCTCGATGTTCTCTATCTCAAGGATATGCGATGGATCGCTCACATACTTCCGAAGTTGAGATACATGAAAAACATTGTGTACCCTATCCAAAGCTGGTGGTAACGCTAACCTGTAAGCTACCTCGCCAACACGATCTAAAATCTCATAAGGGCCTATAAACTTTTGGCTTAGCTTACCCTTTTTCCCAAATCTCATAACACCTCGCATAGGTGACACTTTCAAAAGGACCTTGTCACCTACCGCAAACTCAATGTCCCTGCGGTGTAAGTCGGCATAGCTCTTCTGACGATCTTGAGCTGCTCTCATCTTTTTCCGAATTAACTGGACTTGCTCAACCATATCTTGTACCAGCTGTGGCCCAAAATCCACTGTCTCAGAACTATCATCCCAACAAATTGGACTTCGGCATTTCCGGCCATACAAAGCTTCAAAAGGTGCCATCCCGATGCTTGTATGATAACTGTTATTGTATGAAAACTCGATCAGATCAAGCCTATCTTCCCAATCGCCCCAAACTCCATAACACATGCCCTCAACATGTCCTCTAAGGTCTTGATGGTCCGTTCGTCGACCATCGGTTGCGGATGAAAGGTCGTACTCATCTTCAAAGTAGTACCCATCAACTCTTGCAGTTCTTGCCAAAACTTGGATATGAACCTCGCATCACGATCAGAAAAGATATCTTTTGGTATACCATGTAACCGAACCACATGCCTCCTGTAACCCAATGCTAGCTGCATCTTAGACCAAGTATCTTTCATGGGAACGAAATTGGCTGACTTGGTTAACCGATCAACAATAACCCAAATCATGTTGTTACCCTGCTGTGACCTAGGCAACCCCACAATGAAGTCCATAGAGATCGACTCCCACTTCCACTCAGGTACTTCCAAAGACTGTATCTTACCTTGTGGTCTCCTTTGCTCACCCTTGACCCTTTGACAAGTCAAACATCTGGCCACAAACTCAGCTACATCTCTCTTCATGTTTGGCCACCAGAAGGTCTTCTTAAGATCCTTGTAAAGCTTATTACCACCCGGGTGAACTGAATAAGGAGTACAATGAGCCTCCGTCAAGATCACTCTCCGCAACTCTGCATCCTCAGGAACATACCATCTCCCATCAAAACGAACACTCCCATCTGTATGGATAGAAAACCTGGAAACCGTTCCACTCTCTACCCTTGACTTCCACTCCTGAATCTTAGGATCAAGCTCTTGCTTAGTCTTGATGTTCTCATACAACTCTGGCTCGATCGTCAAGTCCCCGATGGTATCCCCCTCTCGAATCATAAAGATCCCCAACCTAGATATCTCATCCCTCAGCTTTAGCAAGGACATGGCGGTACATAGTGAATGAAGACTCTTCCTACTCAAAGCATCTGCAACAACGTTAGCCTTACCCTCGTGATAGATGATCTCCATATCGTAATCCCCGATCAGCTCCATCCACCGTCTCTGTCGCATGTTAAGCTCTTTCTGGTTGTAGATATACTTTAGACTCTTATGATCAGAGAACACCTTAAAAGTTGCTCCATAAAGGTAGTGCCTCCAAATCTTAAGAGCGAATACAACTGCACCCAGCTCCAGATCATGAGTAGGGTAGTTCTCCTCATATTGCTTCAGCTGCCTCGAAGCATAAGCTATGACTTTCCCTTCCTGCATCAAAACACAACCAAGACCGTTCTTTGAAGCATTGGTATATACCTCAAAGTTCTCACAACCCTCTGGCAAGGCTAGGATAGGAGCTGCGGTCAAGCGTTCCTTTAAGGTCTGAAACGCCGTCTCACAACTCTCATCCCAAACAAACCTGACTTCTTTCCTCATCAAAGATGTCATAGGCCGCGCTATGGTAGAGAAATCTTTCACAAATCTCCTGTAGTAGCCGGCAAGGCCTAAGAAACTCCGAATCTCAGCAACATTCTTCGGCGATTCCCACTTGGTTACGGCCTCAATCTTACTAGGATCCACAGATACTCCCTTCTTAGATATCACATGGCCTAGGAAAGCCACTTCTTCTAACCAGAACTCGCACTTAGATAGCTTGGCATAAAGCTGATTTTCTCTCAAGGTCTGCAAGACTACCCTCAAGTGCTCCTCATGCTCTTCCTTAATCTTAGAATAGACTAAGATATCGTCGATGAAAACAACCACAAACCTATCCAAGAACGGTGTAAAGATCCGGTTCATCAAATCCATGAAAGCTGCTGGTGCATTGGTCAACCCAAACGGCATCACTATATACTCGTAGTGACCATATCGAGACCGGAACGCTGTCTTAGGAATATCCTCATCTGCTATCCTTAACTGGTGATAACCCGACCTCAGATCAATCTTGGAGATCACCCCTGCTCCACTTAGCTGATCAAACAAGTCATCAATCCTAGGCAACGGATACTTGTTCTTCACTGTAACACGATTGAGCTCTCTATAATCAATGCACAGTCTCATACTCCCATCTTTCTTCTTGACAAAAAGAACTGGAGCTCCCCACGGTGACACACTAGGCCTGATTTAACCCTTGCCTAGCAACTCATGTATCTGCCTTTTCAACTCTGCCAACTCTTTAGATGCCATACGGTAAGGTGCTTTAGATATAGGACCCGTTCCCGGCTTAAGCTCCACGCTGAAATCAATATCCCTCTTGGGAGGCAAACTCGGTATTTCCTCAGGAAAAACATCTTCGAACTCTCTCACCACCGATATCTCAGAAGCTGTCGGTGACTCTACTCGGTGGTCTCTCCCATGACAGAGAATTAAAGGACACTTCTGTGGGAAATAATCGGTATACTTCCCTTTAACATGAAGGATTATAACGATATAATAAAGATGATCTATGGTCATAAAATAAAATACATAAGCATAAGTAAAAAGATTTAGAATTAACCTCGGGTCCTTGCAAAATTGGCCTAAGAACAATATCAAAATTGATATTCGCCTATTAGTTGCACCCAAGACGATCTAAGATATACCCTTTGATTATGCTAGAAATCAATCTAAAATTTTCTGTAAAATTTTATTGTCTTTGTGTTTTTGTGAAGAGAAAGAGGAGGCTAGGTCAGAAAAAGAATTAGGTTAGAAATAATTCTCCACCTTTCTTTTTATATAGACCGAAATCCGAAATCAATTAGGAAAAGGGAAACCTCCCTAATTTCGGCCAACTGAACCGAAAATAAGGAGTATTTTTTAGTGAGGATCGAACACATGACCTCTTGGCTTGTGTACCCTCACTATTACCACTATGACACATTCAACTTGTTGATATTAAATACAACTGATTATATTTAACTACGAATTAACAAATTAATTCGTCCAAACTAACCTTATATATATTTAATTAAATATAACTTATTATATTTAATTTACGAATTGACAGTTAATTAGTCTCAACTTAATATTATTTAATTTTCATTAAATAATTATCTCATCAACACATTGACTAACTTTTTAGTCATTTTGGGCATCAATGTAATTATATTTCTATAACCACATTTCTCAAATACGTCCTATAGGTGTGACCTTTAGGGACCAGTTGATCACCGCCATCTGTATGATAATAACGTCAAACTTTCTAGCAAGCTAACCGTTATTAGGTAAACGTTAATCAACTGATTAAATATACGAAGTATACCCTTGTGAACCTGTAAGAGATTTACAAATGTTATCACGCTAATTTGTGGAGGACACCAGCTTCAACAAACTCCCACTTGTCCTCACAAGTGTATGTGCGATAACCGATTCTCATATCCTTTAAAATTTCTCCCACTCAATGTAAAACAATTTGCAAATCCGAATTCACAAAGGTCGTATTTTACAAGCGATCAGTATGAAGAGTGGTTTTCCCGACTAGAGAGTAACTTAACTGATAAACGAATCATTCGAGCATGGCCATGCATTTCAGTTACAACTCCTCGAGTGGCCCTGAGAAATAACTATACCTGATAAGGGATGGATATTTTCCTCAACTCAAATCTTGCAGATGTAAGCACAGTATGAAATGACCCAGAAAAAATCTACTTAGCCCCACTTACGGTAGACCGTGAGAAAGAAACCAAAGTCACTCAAAGACTGCCTTAATCTCAAGAGACAGTTGATAGTCAAAAGAATCGACTCTAGGTACACAATAGATGTCCTATCCACGACTTGGCACCGAATGTTATAAAACATTTAGGACTCCATTACGTTGTCACAAATAAAAATTGTCCTACGAGGTATCGTCATAATCTCGTATCTGTGATCGATTAGTCAACCGTTTAACTTATGGCTCGTTGAACCAACCATCAATCGATCGCACAATATAATAGCCGAGTTATCACTCACATTGGCGATTACGGACAAAAACAAATATAATGTAATTCATTTCACTTTGTGGCGTTCCATGTTGTCGATAATCCACATGAAAAACAAAATATTATATATATAAAACGATGAAGTTATAAATAATATATGAAAAAGATAATGTATCAAATCCATAATCAAGTACTACAACTTAGGAACATGTTTAATTCCCATGGAGTTAACATGCCCTACATGCTTATCATAATTCAACGGTTTGGTGAGAGGATCTGCGATGTTATCATCCGTCGCAATCTTGTCAATCACTATCTCTTCTTGCTCCACGTAATCAAGGATCAGGTGAGCCTTCCGTAGTACATGTCTAGATTTGTTGCTAGACTTTGGCTCCTTAGCCTGGAAGATGGCACCTCTATTGTCACAATAGATGGTGATCGGGTCATTTGAACTAGGAACTACCGAAAGCCCTTGTAAGAATTGACGCATCCATATCGCTTCCTTTGCTTTGCCTCCGGCGGCATAGTACTCGGATTCAGTAGTAGAATCTACTACAACACTCTGTTTGGAACTCTTCCAGCTGACCGCAGCACCATTAAGAGTAAAGACGAACCCAGACTGAGATTTTGAATCGTCTCGATCCGTTTGGAAGCTAACATCTGCGTAACCGGTTGCCCATAGCTTAGTATCACCTCCATAAGTCAATACCCAATCCTTAGTCCTCCGTAGGTACTTGAGGATATTTTTGACTGCTATCCAGTGTGTTTCACCTGGAGTCTTTTGGTACCGACTCGTCATACTCAATGCATATGCCACGTCTGGACGTGTGCATATCATGGCATACATGATCGATCCTATTGCAGAAGCATAAGGAACACGACTCATGCGCTCAATGCCTTCAGGCGTCGTGGGTGACTGAGACTTGCTCAACTGCATCCCAGTCGTCATAGAAAGGTTCCCCTTCTTGGAGTTGGTCATGCTGAACCTCTCAAGAACCTTATCTAGATATGACTCCTGACTAAGTGATAACGTCCGTCGTGATCTATCTAGGTAGATACGGATTCCCAAAATACGCTGTGCCTCACCCAGATATTTCATCTGGAAATGGTTCTTCAACCATTCTTTAACCGAAGAAAGGAGAGGAATGTTATTCCCAATCAAGAGTATGTCATCGACATACAATATCAAGAATATAATCTTGCTCCCACTCGACTTGATATATAAGCATGGTTCTTCGACCGATCGAGTGAAACCATACTCTTTTATCACTTGGTCGAAACGATGATTCCAACTCCGAGAAGCTTGCTTAAGTCCATAAATGGAACGCTTAAGCTTGCATACTTTCTTAGGATGTTTAGGATCTATGAAACCTTCGGGTTGCACCATGTACAACTCTTCCTCCAAATAATCGTGTAAGAAGGCGGTTTTCACATCCATTTGCCAAATCTCATAATCATGAAATGTGGTAATCGCTAAGATTATCCGAATGGAACGTAGTATGACTACAGGTGCAAAAATCTCATCATAATGCAATCCTTGCACTTGAGTGAAACCTTTTGCCACAAGTCGTGCTTTATAGATATCTGGTTGCGCGTCTACAGAATGCTTTATTTTGTAAAACCATTTGCACTGTAGAGGTTTTACCTTATTAGGTAAATCAACTAGATCCCATATGTTATTCTCATACATAGAGTCCATCTCGGATTGCATGGCTTCAAGCCATAGCTTTGAGTCGGAACAGGCCATAACACCTTTATAGGTTGCGGGTTCATTACTTTCTAGAAGTAAAACGTCATTCTCCTCGACCATACCAATGTATCTGTCCGGGGGATGAGAGTCTCTACCCGACCTCCTAGGTTCCTCAGGAATATCAACCGTATCATCAGTTGGAGGTACAACTTCCTCCATCTGTTCCTCGGTTATTGGTTCTGGAATCTCCGACAGCTCGAAGGTTCTATTACTCGACTTGTTCTCGAGAAATTCTTTCTCTAAGAACGTCGCACTAGCCGCAACAAAAACTCGATGTTCGGTTGGCGAATAGAAGTAATGAACAAATGTTCCTTTTGGATAACCTATAAAGTATGTCTTGACCGATCGCGGGCCGAGCTTATCCTCGTGTCTCCACTTGACATAAGCCTCGCAGCCCCAAACCCGAATAAAGGACAAGTTAGGTACTGTTCCCTTCCACATTTCATATGGAGTCTTGTCGACAGCTTTAGACGGACTTCGGTTAAGTATAAGAGCAAATGACAAAAGAGCATAACCCCATAATGAATCCAAAGACTCTTGTGTGACTCATCATGGATCGAACCATATCAAGTAAGGTTCGATTTCTCCGTTCGGACACACCATTTAATTGAGGTGTTCCAGGTGGAGTTAATCGTAGAGCGATTCCACAGTCTTTAGGTGTTGATCAAACTCATTTGAAAGATATTCGCCACCCGATCTGAACGGAGTGCTTTAATCTTTCTACCCGATTGGTTCTGTACCCTATTCCGTATTCCTTGAATTTCTCAAAAGACTCACTTTTATGCTTCATTAAGTAGACATATCCGTATCTACTCAACTCGTCCGTGAAAGTGATAAAATATCTATAGCCATCTCTAGCGGTAATTGACATAGGTCCACATACGTCCGTATGTATGAGTCCTAATAGGTCACTAGCGCGCATTCCAACACCTTTGAAGGAAATTCGAGTCATCTTGCCAATGAGACATGATTCACACGTGCCATATGCAGAAAATCCGAATGAGGGAATAGTCCCATTATCGACGAGTTTCTTTACGCGTTTCTCATTTATGTGTCCCATTCGACAATGCCATAGATAGGTTTGATCTTTGTCACCAATCTTTAATTTCTTATTATTCATGTGTAATACTTCCATGGTTTGATCTAAGATATAAATTCCATTCATGGAAACTGCTTTGCCATAAATCATTTCATTAAAAGAGAAAATACAACTATTATCCTTTATTGAAAATGTAAAACCGTCTTTAGCAAGTACGGAAACAGAAATAATGTTCTTAGATAAACTGGGTACATAGTAACAGTTATTTAATGATAACTCAAAACCACTAGGGAGTTGGATTACATATGTTCCCTTCGAGGCAAAGACAACTACTCGTGCTCTATTCCCGACTCGCAGGTCCACATCACCTTTTTCGAGAGGTATGATGTTCTTTAGGCCCTGCAAATGATTACACAGATGAGAACCACAACAAGTATCTAGTACCCAAGTTCTGAAACTTGCATGGTTAATCTCAATCATATGAATATAAGATGACATACCAACGGGAGCGACACGGCTGCTTTGATGTCCTCACGGTAGACGGGACAGTTCCTCCTCCAATGTCCGGTCTTGTGACAATGGTGGCACTCTATGTCACCGCCCTTGCTCTTTGTCTTGCCCCGTGAGCCACTAGTCTCACCAGGCGCACTCTTACCGTTTCCTGGCTTTTTAAACTTTGGCTTACCTACAACTAGGTCGCCATGAGCCTTGCCCTTACCTTTACTCTTGTTGTGAATCGTGAGAACATCCTGCTTCATGCTCCCACTCAATTTCATATCCTTCTCGGTCTGTACGAGAAGGGAGTGTAGCTCATGAGGACTCTTTTTCAAGTCATTCATGTAGTAGTTCACCCTGAAAAGGGCAAAACCATCGTGAAGAGAATGAAGCATTCGGTCAATGACAATGCTCTCACTGATTCTACAATTCAGTGACTCCAGTTTCTCGACATTCTCAATCATGTGAAGAATGTGTGGGCTAACCGGTTGGCCCTTCTGGGGTTTCGCATCAAAGAAGCGACAGGTATGCTCATATGTGATGATTCTCGGTGCTTTTGAGAACTCATTAGTGAGCGTGGTGAAAATCTTGTTTGCACCTTGGGCAATGAAGCGTCTCTGCAAATTGGTTTCCATTGCAAAGATGAGTACGTTCTTTATCGCACCCGCTTCCATAACGAAATCACTATAAGCGAGTGACTCGTTGACTCCTGCATTTGGGCACAGGTTGACCGGTATTGGCTCGATTAAATACCCGAGCTTACCGTCGCCAGATGGCATTCCGTAGTCCGCCTCCCGATCCATAAAATTGGACCCATCATTCTTGATCGAGTGGACTGATTCATTTGGTCCATGAACATTTTAAGCCAGGACGAACGATCTAGTGTGGCACTAGGCATTGGGATTGCGTTATTTCCGACCATTTGTTGTAACGATATTATTGATAATAAGCGTGTTCTACTCTGCGAAAGAAGAATAAAATAATAAGCATGCATCGTTTTTATTTTAAGTCTAATGAACTAATGTCATAACGCGAAGACTCAAAAACATTTATACAATTGACCTCCCTCAAGAATTATATAAATGACCCCAAGACTCAATTCTCTGTAAATTGATAAGCTAACCTGTTAGCTAATTCTACCGTTAGAATTCTTGGTCGATAAATTTCTGTAAATACTATCTTTAGTCCATCATAATCACGAGAAACTCTTCGGACTACAATGTTGAGGTAAACTAAGTCAACACAACTACTTACCCAACGTAGAAGGGGTCATATTAGGCCTACCGACGAAGAAGGGATTCATAGATGTTTGCCCTTATAAAGACTAATCTCAATTTCCGTTTTAGAGGAAGATCCCATCAACTTTTTAATTCATTTTAAGTGAACTATAATCTAGCATGCGAGAATGATTTAAACTAAGGTGATGGCTTAAAGACTGTGATATCTGCATGTCCATGAAAACTAACATACAACCTATATGACTCAATTTTCATGCATTTTAGTAGTAGGTGGTTTGGTTTTAGGCGGAATATGATGCAATTACTAGCATGTGAATGAAAAGCAATAAAAAGAAAAACGTAAAAAAACAGTAAAAGTCCTAGTGTGGCCTATCCTATCAAAATGAACAATAAATACAAGTTTGGAATCCATCCTTGGACCCGAGAAGCTTGTCTTGATGTTCCATCTTGATCCATGTAGCAGGAGTGAGCTTGAATCTTCATCTTTAGTCTTCTTTGAAATTACAATAATTAAAATTACATAATTGACCTATTTATTACATTCTAATTTCAAAACCCAAAACTAAAATAAAGGAGATTCGAGATCTCATAATTACATAAAAATTATGTTTCCCTCATTACGAAAACATAATTGACTAAGGCCACACTAAGTATTACAAATTACAACCGATTGCAAAATTAAATACGTAAATAAAATTCATTCATTCGATTCATTCAACATAATTAAAAGCATCAACTAAAAATAAATTAAACATACATAATACAATAAATAAATTATGTTGATTAATTTATCCAAACCACTTATTTAAATTAAATTAAGTGACAATTCCGCAATTTAATCACATTAATTTCATACTTAATCCATATTATACTTGTAATATGAATTCTATCCGTCAAAAATTTTAAACTGCTTTAAAATAACTCGGTATCATTAAGTTGTGAACCGATTCACAATAACTAATTGGCCAAAATAAAGAAAAATAAAATCCAATTCTCTAAATTTTACTCGGCCAAAAAAAAACGAAAAGCCCTTTTTTTTTTATTTGACACGGCTGAAAAAAAACAAAAAAAAAACAACTCCTTCCCTATTCTAATTAGGTAAATAGGAAAAACAAGGGAAAAAAAAAACTTTCCAAAAAAGAATTTTCTCTATTTTTCGGCAAAAGGCAAAAAAAAAAACTTTCCTAATGTTATTTTTTCTTTTTCACGGTTTACCATAAATAAAATTAACAATTTTTTTTTTTTTCGTAAACCCTAAAAAAAACAGCCTATTTTTTTTCTTTTCTTTTGCGGCAATTATGCCCTAAAACAAGATTTGATGATCAATTGTTTACCTTTGCTATTAAAACATGATTAGCATATGAAATAATAAACATGATTAATTTATATGCCAAAAACTATATAGCAAAAACAATCTTTTAATCATAAACATGACGATTCCATTTGATTTTAACTTAATCTGCATTAAATCAAAAACTACCAATTCTTCATATGATAATTTTAACTGATTATAAACTATAATATGAAAAATAGAATGGAAAAACTATCATCAAACGAAAAAAAAGCAACCAAAACGTCATAAAAAGTTTCGATCCAAAAAAATCGAAACCCTAATTTTTCTTCTCGAAAATCTTATCGTTTACATACAAATTTTATGAAAATCATCAAAATTAAAATCGTAGCCTTAGGCTCTGATACCACTTGTGGGAAATAATCGGTATACTTCCCTTTAACATGAAGGATTATAACGATATAATAAAGATGATCTATGGTCATAAAATAAAATACATAAGCATAAGTAAAAAGATTTAGAATTAACCTCGGGTCCTTGCAAAATTGGCCTAAGAACAATATCAAAATTGATATTCGCCTATTAGTTGCACCCAAGACGATCTAAGATATACTCTTTGATTATGCTAGAAATCAATCTAAAATTTTCTGTAAAATTTTATTGTCTTTGTGTTTTTGTGAAGAGAAAGAGGACGCTAGGTCAGAAAAAGAATTAGGTTAGAAATAATTCTCCACCTTTCTTTTTATATAGACCGAAATCCGAAATCAATTAGGAAAAGGGAAACCTCCCTAATTTCGGCCAACTGAACCGAAAATAAGGAGTATTTTTTTCCTTATTTTGGTCTTTCCAAAAATATATAAAGTGTGTTAAATTGTCATCTAGTAAGGATCGAACCCATGACCTCTTGGCTTTTGTACCCTCACTATTACCACTATGACACATTCAACTTGTTGATATTAAATACAACTGATTATATTTAACTTTGAATTAACAGATTGATTCGTCCCAACTAACCTTATATATATTTAATTAAATATAACTTATTATATTTAATTTACGAATTGACAGTTAATTCGTCTCAACTTAATATTATTTAATTTTCATTAAATAATTATCTCATCAACACATTGACTAACTTTTTAGTCATTTTGGGCATCAATGTAATTATATTTCTATAACCACATTTCTCAAATACGTCCTATAGGTGTGACCTTTAGGGACCAGTTGATCACCGCCATCTGTATGATAATAACGTCAAACTTTCTAGCAAGCCAACCGTTATTAGGTAAACGTTAATCAACTGATTAAATATACGAAGTATACCCTTGTGAACCTGTAAGAGATTTACAAATGTTATCACACTAATTTGTGGAGGACACCAACTCCAACAACTTCTTCCTCAAACATGACTTTAAAGTCGTCACAGCTATGAACCTACACTTAGGCTTTACCACAAACCCTCTATATGACACCCTAACACCCTTGGGACCCTTTAAGGACACTCTCTTTTGCCGACAATCTATCCTGGCATCATACCTACCCAGCCAATCCATCCCGACAATCACCTTGAACCCATCCATAAGAAACTCTAACAGGTCTACTGGTAAATCTACCCCTCCAACTACCATGGATACCCCCTTATACAGCTTGAGACACGACACAGACTCCCCTGAAGGTATGAATACATCATCTTTTACAACCTCAAATTTCCCCAAATCCATAGACACAACATGACTCTTAGACACAAAAGAATGTGTAGCCCCGGAATCAAACAAAACAAAGGACGGTACATTATGAACAAGAAAGGTACCGGTAACTACATGAGCATCATCTTGTGCTTCCTGCTTATCCATCATGAAAAGCTTTCCACTGTTTTTCTGTGCTCCACCCTGAACTGAAGCGTTGGAGGCACTTGGCTTGGCTGCCGAATCCGAGTGGTCTTTGTTGTTACGCGCGATAAGATCCACCACCACCGCGGTTGTAACCGCCATGGTTGCCTCCGTCCACCTCTG
This sequence comes from Silene latifolia, assembly GCF_048544455.1. Lineage (NCBI taxonomy): Eukaryota > Viridiplantae > Streptophyta > Magnoliopsida > Caryophyllales > Caryophyllaceae > Silene > Silene latifolia. The sequence continues at coordinate 172,545,042 of NC_133538.1, forward strand.
TTGCCCCATGAACCTCCCGGTCGGTTACTAGCAAAACTCTGAGTCGGCCCCTGAGAAAAATTCCCTGACCGAGCTCCTAAACCAGTGCCGGGCTTGTAGCTCGTGCATTCCCGTCTTTTGTGGCCTATCCCACCACAGTTAAAGCATGTAAGGTTAGAGTTGTCACTCACACTCCGACCTCCATTCTTTCCCCAGCCACGAGATCCTCCCGAAAAACCAGCTCCCCCAGAAAAAGCCTTAGCATGGCTGAAGTTCCCTTTCTTGTTGGTCGACTGACTGTTGTTCCCACCATCAGCCTTCCACTTTTCAAAAGAAGATCCTCTCATCGATCTCTCTTGAGAGATCTACCATTCTCTCAGCTTGACCCGCTCTCAGGTATACTTCCTTGAGGTCAGTAGCAACCCCAGCTGGAATACGACTCACGATCTTAGCAGATAAAACCCTCTCAAAACGGAGAGCCAAACCTCTCTGTCCTAGCTGCATGTCCTCAACATAACGAGATAGCTCCAAGAACCGATGATAGTAGTTAGTGACCGTCATCTCCTCAGTCATGGTGAAGGAATCAAAGTCGGATCTCATCTTGTGTCGGATATGCTCCGGCACAAACTGCTCTCTCATAGCACTTTTCAACCCAGACCACGGAATATCTCCTTCCGCCTGGTAAAAAGCTCTAGCATCTTCCTTGACGTTTTGCCACCAAACTGCAACTTCACCTCTCAGGTAGTATACTACCTGCTCAACGATCATGTCTTCGGGACACTTAACCATTTCCATGAGATCTGCAATCTCACGGTGCCACTTTTCGAGTAGCTTTGGTTCACCTACCCCATCATATGTGGGAGGGTTGAAGCGAGCAATGATGATGCTGAGCTGAGTAGCATCCATCGACTTCTCGTTCCCCTTTCCCACATTCTTGAGAGCTTCAAGGAGAGCCTCTTGTTTCTCAATCATGCGAGCAACCTCATCAAGAGTCATCTCAGAAGCTTGGATCTGCGCGGGAGTTCTTTTGGGCGGCATTTTGAGCTGGTAAGAAACAAGGAAACGTAAGCACAAAAGCCTATGGCTCAAAACGTAACAACCTTCCGCCAAAGGAACACTCGGCCGAGTATACTATCATACTCGGTCGAGTAAATACTACTCGGTCGAGTATCCCCCCAGATACTCGGTCGAGTATCGACTCCAGAAGTAAACGTCAAAAATCCAGAAACAACACTCGGTCGAGTAAAACAACACTTGGCCGAGTAGACACTACTCGGCCGAGTATACTTATTTACTCGGTCGAGTTGTCACATACAGTAGCGATTGCTACTTACAATCAAACAACACTCGGTCGAGTGCTTGGTTACTCGGCCGAGTACCCCATACTCGGTCGAGTACCTGCCCTGCTCGGCCGAGTCTCACTATAGACGGGTATACAGTATAAGGTTTTCTATCATGCTCACTATTCCCGCAGCAAGCACATCGTATCAAGAACTTTAATGCCACGTTATAATCATACAACATACAGTTCATGCATATGCTAAATCCAACATGACAAACATTCATAAACCCGTCACATCCACCATTTCTCCCATCACCACACTTACAAATTTCAACTATTACCAACATGCATCTTCACATACATGTACATACAAAACCTAACTCTCATCACACTTCCCCATGTTACCGGTTCGAGTTAGTGAGGGCCAATTTGCGACTCCGGGACGTCTCCCGAGTCTTTGCGGTAGCTCCAAACAACTCTCCCCGGGTTCATTTTATTTAGACTCCCTAGGTTCATTAAATTCATTTTTTTAGTTACCGGAATCTTCGGCTCGGATACCACTTTGTAACACCCCCTCATACCAAGGTGCCTTACCAGGACCACCCTACCATGAAAGTGTGTTACCATCTCGGTTGCCCGAGGTTAGCACATATCAAAAGCGTCTGAACTGAGCACATTTATTAAAGTACTGCAAGATATAAAGTTTACAACATCTCAAATCCAAATACTGATTTAACCAAAATACAACTCCAATGTCTGACAATAAAAGAAATCAGCTAAGACTCAGACGGCGATGCTATGACTGGTGATGACAATACTCCCATGACTGTCCCCAAGCTCACACTAGCAATACATGTCAAGCCTGCTCACCATCCCCGAATGGATCACCGCAGATTCCACAAACAACAACGGGGTCAGTATTACTCAAACATTATAAAACAGACCAACAAGTAATCAACTGATCATCTTCCAATTCCAATCTCTATTATCACATTGTAACCGACTACACACCAAAGTGTGTAGCCCTGCCAGATTACCCATCGTAATAGGTAATCCTCGCCGCCAGTGGGCGACCGCAGCCGATCCTACCTAGTCCAGCTCCTCAATGAGCGACAACAATCCATGTCCCTTAATGTGCACATCCCCTCCCGTGGCGGGTTCCACGGAGGGCGAACTAGGGTGTGAAGCCACTCCCGCAAGTGACTCCACCACAATCACAATCACACGACATCACAGCCGTCTCAATACCCTCACACCAACATCGTCACAATAATCTCCATACTCCGATGATCAACTGATAACAATAATCACAACAAGCATGTCTTACAAAGAGCAGTAAACTGAGCAGGGAAACCCTACCTTAGCAATCAACAGTAGCACGCAACACGGACAATCAGAAAGGCTCCTCTACGAAGTCTTCTCCTATAAAATAATCATATAACACAATTACACAATGCATAATCCCCCATATTCCCAACTCCATATAGATATACAGTAACCCCAAAGAATACAAATAACATAAAGATAGAACTTACCAACAGTAGAATGAAGGATTATACGCAAGAACTCCGACGATTACACACACAACAATGCTATGGAATGATTAGGAAGTGCTTAGGGAGATATTAGGGTGATCGTAGAAATGATGAAGTTTGAAAATGCTCTTTTAGAAACGACGCGGATATAAAATACCTAAACATTCCCTAATCAAACCGTCGAATTAATACTTCGCCAGACCGGATACTCGGTCGAGTAAGTGTATACTCGGCCGAGTATCCTCTACTCGGTCGAGTATCCACTATACTCGGCCGAGTATTCCTCGGCAGAACCGAAACAATCTATACCAACAACACTACTTGGCCGAGTAGGCTCTACTCGGTCGAGTAGTCACTTTAAGAAAATCCGTAGTATTACACGATCCTTCCTTTATATTTAACCTATTAGCCTCACATTAGCCAAATTTGTCCTTTTGACCCATTTTTTCAACTACATTTCTATATGGCCTACCTATATCAAGCTAGTCTTGTTGGTAAGTTTGGAAGTCCCGTTGTGGTCAATCTATGAAGAATGTTTTTGTGTTGGTAGGAAGGTGAAAAAAAAATTGATGAAAAAAAAAATTAAAAAAATGAAAATAGTGAAAAAGTAGTGAAAGAAAAAATGAGAATGAAAGAGAAAAAAAAGGAGATGGAAATTTTATTTTACTCCTATGTTCATCCTATTTATAATTTGAGGAGTTTTGTTGTGGTTGTGAGCGAGTTTATGCCGCACTTGGCATTATGCTTAATTTTTGATGTTGGATTAGAAGTGGAATGTGTTTATTTTTGGTTGTGTTCGGTGCTAGCTTGGCTTTTACCTCCACATATCCAAATATTTTTGCCCCTTCTTACCCATTTACCTCTCCTCACTTTCATATGTAAGTCCTCAGCATGTGTTATGGACCTTGTTTGGTTGGAGTGTATGTGTACGGTAGCTAGAGATACCTATCATGTTATACTGCATGCATGTTTTTGTAGGTCGTAGTTAGGTGAGTGTCTATATTCTTTCTATCTTACAAAAAAAATTATATTCACTATATGCCTTGAATAAGTGATGAGCGACCGTGAGAGTCCGACATTGATGCGTCTTGCAAGGTCGACGGTTCGGTAGTTTTTGGTCATTAATTTAACTCGTTTGCATTTTGGTTTTTGTGTTCTCTCGCTTTGGAGTTAATTCCATACCATTGGTGTCCATTGTTGCATTAAATTGGTTTGGGCGAGTCAATTGCGTAGCAAGCTCTGAGTCTCATGCCACTCCGTTTGTCCTCTTTCCTATTTCTACTTATTGCTTGCTTGGGGACAAGCAAGGGTTTGGTTTGGGGGGTTTGATGCGTGCATTTTACATACGATATTTCCCTTCTTTTGGCAAGCATTTTCATGGTGTTTTACGACCATATCAGTATTATTTCCTCCCATTTCTCGCTACTGGGTGAGTTGTGTGACTTGTGCAGGTTTTAGGTCCGAATGTGCGATTATGAGCCAAAACCCATTAATTAAGGAAGGAGATGAGTCCGTGTTCGACCTTGTGTTGAAAGCTGTAGACGGACAAACGGTGAAGAGCTGTTTGGTCGATCGATAGAAAAGGTGTGTCGATCGACAGAGGAAGATGTTCCATCGACATACCTGCCGTCGTCACAGGAAGATTTATTTTTGGAGCTATTGGTGGCTGTCGATCGACAGGGTCCAAGTGTGTCGATCGACAGAGACTTAGTGTCGACCGACAGATGCTTCGTTGGCCGCGTTTAGCTCGTGCTTGGGCTTTTAGTTATTTATTTATTTTATCTTTTGGGACTTGGTATAAAAACACTAGAGAAACAATTCATTAGGTTATATTTTATTTCTGCCTTTAACTGCTAAAAATTCAATTACGTAGAACTTTTCTACAACTTTTGAGATATAGACTTTGTATTCTCTCTTCGCTATTCTTCCGAATTATTGGTAATTCAATCAATTCTTGTTCTTTCGTTCCTTTTATTTATTATTGCTTTTTCTCTATTTTAGGTTTGTCATCTTGTGGACAACGGCCCACCTGCGTATGCCCAGCCGATCTGTGGACAATGGTAGCGGTCTTTTGAAAGCCACAATCGGCGGCGTAAAAATGCTTTCGACTGGATCGCTCTAGATCGGTCTGTTTTGTCACGGCAAGGGTCTTGAAACGATTAGAGATGTTCGGAGTCGCCACCAAGCATTTGTGGGATGCTTGGAACCCATTCGAATCCACTTTATACCTCGGTCAAACGAAGCACAAAGCAGTGTTTGACATAGGTACTAAAGATAAGGTGTAGATACCCGTATCCGTCGATATTGGAATTTATAGAGAACCCGACAAACACCCGATGATGATAGGACACATGTATTTATTAGTTGTCATTGTCATTATTTGGGTTCGTTTTACGATGTAGAATGAGCGTTCTCGACGAAGTATTTTATTAATTTAAATGATATTTAAATTAAATATTTTTTTAAAAAAAGTGAATTCATTTTATTGTTTTAATTTGAATTTATTTTCTTAAATTTATTTTATTGAAAATAAAATATATTTTTGATTTGAAAAATCATTTATTTTAGTGTGTTATTTGATTTGAAAAATCGATTTCGAAAGTTGAAAACTCGTTTTAATCACACGATTTGTGAGCTCGGTTTATGCTTGATTTGGGCTCGATTTTCGACGCACTTTCGACCCAACTTCCTCTCCCATAACCCGCGTTCGATTCTTAGCCAAAGCCTACCCCAAACCCTTTGTTTAACCCACCCAAATCTCGTTCCAAACATCCCCCCAACACAGCCCAATTCCTTCCTTTACCCGTGTTTGTATAGCCCATCGAAAGCCCTTCTAAACCGACTCAAACTTGGTCCAAACCCGCAACCCATCACCACCAACCCGTGCTCCACATTACCCACAACAACCCAGCACCTAGACCACCTCGAAACACTTCCACAAGTCCATCCAAAACAGGCCCCAAAACGAAACAGCCCACGACCCCCCTGTTTTCGTACAGCTCAAACCCGAGTCCAAAACCTGCTCCAAACACCACTTAAACCCGTGCCCATTAACCCTAATCCATACCCTAGTATCCTAACCATATTACCCTAGCTTAACCACCAAGAAAAACCCCTCCAAAACCCTACACGAGCTCACAAAAGCTGCTGGACAGCAGCAGCGAAACAGGCAGCCCAACTGCTTGTTGCTCTCTTTTACCCTAATTTAACTCCCTATAAATACCTCCTCTCCACCATACATTCATTCCTCTAAATTCTCCATACATACTACCGTCACTTATAAGCTTTAAACTCCAGAAACAAACCCTAATTGCCTCTCAAAAACCCTCGACAAAATCGACATACAAAACTGAGAATCAGTTTGTGTGTCCTCTTTAGAACCCTTCGTTCAACCCTCAAACCTCCATCAAAATTTGAGTTTCTTGTTCCTAATTAACCACACAACACCATCTACATCTTAGACAAAGATTCACGAGCCAAATTGCCCTTGAGAGTACACGAATCCCCTCGAAAAACAGAGTGACATACACTCTGTTTTCGCGGCTTTTCCTGTCTGTCCAGTTCTGTTTGTGCTCATTTTTCGTGCCCAATTATTCAAAACGATAAGGGATTGTTTTAAGATCTTTGTTCTCCTCTCCTTCTAGTTTTCAAAACATCTTTTAAATCTAATTTTCATCGTGAAACGAGTGAGAAATTGCAGTTTGAAAGTTGCTGTCCAGATTTGCAAAAAAACGTGTTATTGCTTTGTTCCTTCGTCGACGACGGCCTCTCGAGATAAAATCTACGATCGATTACGACCCAAGACGGTGTCAACGATACATGTAGGTTGAGGGTGAATCAAATCCTCCTCTTCTCCCTTTTATTTCGTTCTTTTTATGTTTGTTTTTTATTGTTTCGTTTTACATTGTTTATCGTTTTTTTTATCGTTTGATATCGTTAACTATGAAACTAGTTTAGTCCGAGTATGAGTTAAAGTACCACCATGAACACCCGCGTTTACATGAGATGGGAAAGAAATCCGCCACATCGGTCGGTCGTGTCCCCCGTCTCATTTACATATCCTCGTGTTCAAGGTAGGGCATTAATAAAACGAATTCTAACTTCGTTCCTCGTTTTTGACCCCTCGTTTGTTTCGGCCAATTCGACCTACCCTAGGACCCTTCGCATGTTAGTTCGACCTCTGATTGTTAACATATGACTCATTTAGACGACATTAGATCAATTTAATAACCTAATTAGACATGTTAGGTGGCTTCGACACAAGCATTAAAATCGGTTAACAATTCTCTAATCTAATTGAATGCATCTCTCTTTTCACCCGATTTCTCGCTAGTATAAGAGTGCGTGATTAGCACCTTCTTATTAGCACTCGACGAGTTAATTTAATTAGCTAACTTGACCTAATTAGACCCTTTAGGCCGTGTAGAGCAGTCGGTTTTAGGCGAAGCTTTCTGACCTCTTTTATCATCGTTTTCTAATGTACATCCCGCATCGCTTTGCAAATCTATCTAACCTAATGAATCTAACCTAAGGATTAGGGTAGGCTAGGATATGTAGGTCATGTTTGGCCGTGTTTTTTTAGTCCTTTTCTCGCTCTTTCTTATCTTTATCTCGTCATTTCGTATCTTGTAATTATTTTTGTTTACCGAGTCGTGTTTTGTAATTTGTTTGTAATTAGTTTTCCGTCATCGAGTCAAATGATTTCTAAAAAACCTTAGTCTTGTTTGGTTAGATGGTTGTGCTCCAATTCATGTAAGAGCGTAGTAAATCGCATGTTGTTTAAAGCGACATGGCCCGATTTATGCTAATGCATGCTTTGGTGTGTGGCCCTATGTCTAATTCGATAAGATTAAGTGAAAGCACGCATTACGGGGAATGACCTAAGGCCGTGAGGCATGTAAGCCGTGGGCCACCCCCTTGTGCACGTTTTCCTAGGCCGAATTGGCCGTGTAGTGTGTCGTGTATGGTTTTGTGTATAGCGTTGTATTTTAGATCGAGTTGTATCTTTAGTTTCTTGTTGTGTCGTCATGAAATGCCTGGGTTGTAATAGGATAGATCCCAACGGCTCCCCCATTCCCCTTGAGCCTTGTTTGTTTCGTTTTATGTGTTGTTAGATCAATCAACCCACATGCTAAATTACAACTTTGACAAAGTTAGTTTAGTTGCATCTAAAACGACATAGAAATTGCTGTCACATGTTAGGGTTTTAAAAAGATGTTTGCATATCATATATCGCAGTAGCTACGACCTTGTTTGAAATCCGATACTTGACTTAGTAGAGGCCGTTATCGACGGGCGGGGTTAGGTGTCCTTATGGGCTTCCTAACACGTACCCTCACCCCTTACTCAAGATCTATGGTTTGTGGATCCGTCTAAATACCATTGGATTACGAGTGTCATTCAAATCGAGTGATATAGGGTACAAGTCTTTATCTTTAATCACTCGTAGTCGATTGGCTTTATGCTTTTCGATGAAATGTGTAAAGTTGACTTGAACGGTTCCAAGTTCCCATAAAACTTGGTGGCGACTCTAATTTGTCTTAATTCGATTCGAAAGAACCTCGAGTCGATTATGCCTAGTGTGGATCCCGCGGACGCTGTTCCCGAGGGCCTTGTCCACAGTTTAGCGACTCCGCTAGGGAAAAGAGGAATAGTTACACTTTGTTTCTAGGGTCTTTTCCTCCGAGGTGAAACTTGAAAAGAAAGTATTGGAAAGTAAAACATTACTCGTAGTGCTACGATTCATGCATAAACCCTTAAGGATTTTCCCGGGCCGTCCCAGCGCTTCTTTGTGACGCGTGGGGGGCGACGTCCCACTATGCCAGGAACTTGCACATTGCTTGCTTCCGCTCCACCTCGTCGTGGTTCTTGATGGTGGGGATGCTCTTCTAGATACTCTACCTAAAGGCCCTTGCTCTATAAGACCCAAAAAGGATGGAGGGCATAGACCTTCTTGTAGAAGACTTGTCGAGACTTAGAAATGTCTAGGAACATACATCCTTATAACATGAGAATGACAATGTGCGAAATGAATTTCCCGAGTCTTTTCAAATTTTCCGTATCGATTTCAAAACCGAACTTTTGAACAGCTTACTTTCAAAATAGCATGGTTTTAAAAACGCGGAATGCTGCCAAAGTAGGACTAGATTTTTCGGCCCAAAATGAGCTTTTATAGCTGGCATGCTGTCCATTTTAAATCTCATTTTCAAATTGATTTTTTTCGTTTTTTTCAAATTCAATCCAAAATGTTTCTCGAACCTTAACCAAGCATGAAATGCGTCGAGTCGTGTCCGGGTCCTGGCCGTGTTTGGCTAGGCGCGTTTCGTTCTAAGTATCTAGAACACGACCCTGTTGGGTCACCCAAGCTCACCTCTTGGGATTCGAGTCATGTTCGTCGACCAATTGGTCTAGGATAGTCCACAGAAACGTCCAAGCTAGGCCATTTAGGGTGTTGCACTTAAACCTATGGGCTATGTTAGTCCAATCACGGGTTTAGTCACACCGAGTCCAGTTTAGAATCAAGCTATGACAACCTGAGTCATGTCGTCTTGTCGAGTCTAAAATGAATCGAGGTCTAAATCCAACCGTGAGTCGAACCTTTTGGTTAGTCGGTCATAAGTCGAGTCTTAGTTTGAGTCAAGTTGGTGTCGTGTCCTTAAGTGTGCAGGGGCTCTTACATTTGAATATTGACTCGGTTCGGGGTTTTCTTGTAGAAAGGCCGCCAAAAACCCGACTTCAAGCAATGGAAGATGCTGTTAACAAACTCACTGAGGCCGTGAACCTCATGATGACCAGAATGGATGCAATCGAATCTAAGTTGGGTGAAGATTCCTCTTCATCTACCCCACCTCTAACTGATCTGGAGAAACGGTTCAAATTCATTGAAGACCGTCTGAAGCTCTCCCAGGGGAAGAACATCCACTACGAAAATGCTAGGGCCTATGCCCCAGTTCAGGATAAGTTACCCACAAACATGGTACTCACTGATATCCCAAAGTTTAAGGGCACAGAAGATCCAGTCCACCATGTTAAGGCCTATAAGGGGTACTTAGCACTGAAGGGAGTACCTGCTGACATGCTCTCTGAAATTTTCGCCCAATCTCTGGATGAACACCCGAAGGCGTGGTTCTACAATATGGACCTAAAGAACTTCCCTACTTTCGAAGATATTACGGTGGAGTTCTGCAAGCACTATGCTGATAATGTCGAGATTCAAACCAACATAAGAACATTGGAGGTGATGACACAGAAAGACAAAGAAGGCTTTACTGAATTCCTTGCAAGATGGCGCGCTGAAAGCGTGAAATTAGCCAAGAAGCCTGACGAAGTTGAAATGGTAGATAAGTTCGTAAAGAATCTAGAACTATTTACCACAATGCTCTGAAATACCAGAATTTTGGCTCTTTCAAAGAATTGATAAGAATCGGGATAAAGGTAGAAGATGATGTTATAAGGGCAGAGGCTGAAAAGCCGAAAGGGTACCAAGGGGCCTCATCGTCTAAGACAAAAGCCCCAGCAACGACCCATATTGATGAAGCCATCAATCTCTTAGAAGGGCAATCGAAGAAGTCACAGCGCCAAGCTCCGAGGGCATTCACCGATATCGGATGCACTTATACATACGCTCTCCAAAGGCTCATAGCCCAAGGAAAGCTGAAGCCTATTGGTCCAACTCCGGACCCTCCCGCTGATCGACAAGGTAAATGGTACAAACCAAATGCCTACTGTGCTTTCCATCAAGGGAAGGGACACGATACTGAAAAGTGCTTTAGACTGAAGCACGAAATCCAAGACATGATTGAGAATGGAACACTCCCGATCCCAACTGTTAAACCCAATAACATCACCAATCCATTTGGCGATCACGCCAACTTTGTTTCTGTCGAAGACAATGTCGATTATTCCCATCTTATCCGCCCATGTCACTTGAAAAGGGTGTTTATCGGGAAAGTATTTGTGGATTGCTTTGCATTCTTGCCAAACCCGAAGAATGAAATTCAAGTTGGGAGTCTTGCTCTAGAATGTACTCCTCTCGTTAACGAAGTTAATAAAAGACAATTCGATTCACCAACCTTCATCACTGGCGTAGATCCTCAGAGGACTACCTCGGGATGGAGGCAGACCATAAAAGGGATCAAGGACAAGAGCTGAACATCTAAGTTGACAACTGAACAACGGAAAGCTCAAAACTAGATTTGAAAATTATGAGTCGGATCTGTTTTCTTATCTTAGTCGAGTCGAGTCTAGGACTTTCTTTTCTTGAAGTTGAGTCGTTTGTTCCGCGATGACCTAGGGTGTGTCCTAGGAATCGTTCTTTCGAGTCTGTTAAGCTTTTGCCATTCTAATAAAAGGTTGCAGTTTCGTTTCCCGATATGTCTTGTTTTCAATCCTCAATCATTCCGGAAACATGATAAAATGCACAACACACTCAAAGGCATCCCTGGGGTAGAAATATGTCCTGTTTCAAAATGTAAGGTACACTAGGATCCCGTGTTTAATTCCTTTACCTATTCCATGTCTGGCGGTAGAAAACCTCCATCAGAACCAGTGCTTATGACAAGCTTTTAGATGATTCTATGACGAACCTGGACTAGCTCCTTGTTTCCCCTATCGATGATGGAAGGCAAGCCTTTTGCCCAAAAAAATCATCCCATCTCGAAGAGAGAAGATATCAACCCGTTCTAACAAGGAATTGTTAGTTCTTACCCAAATTAGTTGGCGAAGCCCAGTTTTCAAGGTGTATCCATTTGTGACTAGGAGAATGAGTAGAAGACGTTTTTTTCAAAAAGAATGAAAAAATGAAAAAAAAAAATGAAAAATGAAAAAAGATGAAAGAAAAAGAAAAAAGATGTTGAAGTCATTGCAGAACGCTTTTGGTTGAATGTCGAAGTTATGGAAGCCAGAAGTCAAGTCAAGCACCCATAGTTGAAGTTCAATGGGCGAAGCCCAAAAGCTTAAGTAGTAACCTCTTTACCCTCTAAGTCCTTCCCCGAGACGATTCAAAGGGATAGTCGGGAATTTTGAGAATTATTCCGCTTGTGTTGTTACACCCAGCCTTTAGGGTCCAGACATGGAAATTTGAACCCACATCATTTTTCAACCCATTTGCACTCGTGGTTCATCAAACCCGAGACACCCATTCCAACCACATCAGCAGCCATAGCCCTTGGCCTTAGCACCACAAAACAAACCTTCAGAATGATGGTTAACCATTCAAACTTGTTTTTACCAAGCTCCACATCTCAAAGAACCAAGGCCTTTTGTACCAACCCTAGACACAGGATTTAACGGTGCCTTACAGGCTAGAATGGGATACGACATGATACCTTAGGTGAAACCTTCGAGTGTGTACACACAATTAAAATGCCAAGTTTATGGACCTTGATCGAACTACGTCGGATTTGCTTTCGCTCCACGCGAATACGTAGGCAGTCCTTCTGAACAAGGGATTCAATCCACTCATCAACCAAGTTGTCATCTTGTCGGTTTCTTACGGGTCTTAACCAAGTACAAATGAAGCCACCTTTGTTTGAGTCGGTCTTAGCACTCGATGTAGGCTAGGATGAGGATATAGGTTCGGATGAATAGTATCGAGTCTCAGAATGAGCTTTATCTAATGGTTTAGGGCAAAATCTTTGAGTCACATAGATGTGGGTTTGTATGGGGAACAGAAAATATGAAAAACCCGCTGAAAAGAAAGAAGGCGTGGAAGAAAAAATAGTAAAAGCCCGCTGAAAAGAAAGAAGGCGGTGGCAAGAAATGATGAAACTCGCTGAAAAGAAAGGAGGCGAGGAGAAGTGTGACAGAATGTTCCCAACAAAAGTCATGTGTGATGTCCAACTGTTCTCATAAAATCAGTGTGTGTTTAGTGTCTGGGCGAAGCCAACGTTGTTGCTCCATGAGTTTAATCCACCTTGTCAATGCCAAGTGATCTTGATTCCCATGTGCCCTCGGGAGCACGCCCATGTCATTCGATATATCCGTCCCAAGTCTGATGACCTTATGATTCCTATTTGCCATCTTTTGGCGTCAGAATGGCCAATTTACCTTTCTATCCCCAGCAAGTCAATAATTGAATTAAAACCCGTGCACACTTAGGGTTTTATTTTCTTTTTTTGTTTTACGGTAGCGGGCTACGCCCACGTTGTTTACGGGTCATATGGAGTGTCTGAGTCGTATTTCATGCTCACCCATCAAGGTTCGATTTCAAAAAATTTCAAAATTTCAAAATTCCAAATACTTTTTGCGAATTATGGATAGATGATCCAAGTAGTGGAATCTTTTCGGGGTTTCAAAATTTCAAATTCAATCTTTGAAGGGTCGATGGCCCAACATAGCAAGTGATGTCAAATTTAAACTTCGGGTCGATGGCCCAATTATTCAAAATTTTCAAATTCAATTTTCGGGTCGATGACCCAACCTTTCAAATGATCCAATTTCAAGATTGATGATCCAAATGTGCTTAAGTGATGATTATTGCTCGTACATTTTCTATGTTTCAAATATAGCAGGATATGCTTCAACTGGGGGCTCTAAAGTCTTCGACTTTAAAGCCATCACAAACTGGGGGCTCTGAAGCCGTTGGCTTCAAAGACCATTATCAAGATGTAAAGGATGACATCCACCAAGAATTCAATTCAATACAAGAGTATGAAATGGAAGAATTCCGTAGCTGAAAGCAAATGATGAAAGCGGCGGCAACCTCCTTGGAAAGTCCCGTCCCATTCGGACAAGCGCCAATGAATGATAAATTTTGGGCAAATGTCGGCAGATGATGAATTTTGGACATACGCCAAAGATGATAAACTTTGGGCATGTGTCGGCGATTCTAACTACGACGCGGTTTGATTCCGTCGAAACGGATACGTAGGCGCCCGAGGATAAGGCTCAACCCACCATTTATGCAATTTATGGGTCGATGACCAACGATGATAATTCGACGCAATGAAGCAAGAGTTAATCCCGACGAAGTTTCGGTATGATCTCTTCTTATAGTGGCGAGCTTACATACGCAAGTCTAATGGACTATAAACGACCCTTGAGAATCCTCAGGTCGAGAGGGACCTGGGGTATACTTTGACTTTCGCCTTGTCCAAGCCTCAGTCAAAGTGGGGGCTCTGTAGATACCCGTATCCGTCGATATTGGAATTTATAGAAAACCCGACAAACACCCGATGATGATAGGACACATGTATTTATTAGTTGTCATTGTCATTATTTGGGTTCGTTTTACGATGTAGAATGAGCGTTCTCGACGAAGTATTTTATTAATTTAAATGATATTTAAATTAAATGTTTTTTTAAAAAAAGTGAATTCATTTTATTGTTTTAATTTGAATTTATTTTCTTAAGTTTATTTTATTGAAAATAAAATATATTTTTGATTTGAAAAATCATTTATTTTAGTGTGTTATTTGATTTGAAAAATCGATTTCGAAAGTTGAAAACTCGTTTTAATCACACGATTTGTGAGCTCGGTTTATGCTTGATTTGGGCTCGATTTTCGACGCACTTTCGACCCAACTTCCTCTCCCATAAACCGCGTTCGATTATTAGCCAAAGCCTACCCCAAACCCTTTGTTTAACCCACCCAAATCTCGTTCCAAACATCCCCCCAACACAGCCCAATTCCTTCCTTTACCCGTGTTTGTATAGCCCATCGAAAGCCCTTCTAAACCGACTCAAACTTGGTCCAAACCCGCAACCCATCACCACCAACCCGTGCTCCACATTACCCACAACAACCCAGCACCTAGACCACCTCTAAACACTTCCACAAGTCCATCCAAAACAGGCCCCAAAACGAAACAGCCCACGACCCCCCTGTTTTCGTACAGCTCAAACCCGAGTCCAAAACCTGCTCCAAACACCACTTAAACCCGTGCCCATTAACCCTAATCCATACCCTAGTATCCTACCCATATTACCCTAGCTTAACCACCAAGAAACACTCCTCCAAAACCCTACACGAGCTCACGAAAGCTGCTGGACAGCAGCAGCGAAACAGGCAGCCCAACTGCTTGTTGCTCTCTTTTACCCTACTTTAACTCCCTATAAATACCTCCTCTCCACCATAAATTCATTCCTCTAAGTTCTCCATACATACTACCGTCACTCACAAGCTTTAAACTCCAGAAACAAACCCTAATTGCCTCTCAAAAACCCTCGACAAAACCGACATACAAAACTGAGAATCAGTTTGTGTGTCCTCTTTAGAACCCTTCGTTCAACCCTCAAACCTCCATCAAAGTTCGAGTTTCTTGTTCCTAATTAACCACACAACATCCATATACATCTTAGACAAAGATTCACGAGCCAAATTGCCCTTGAGAGTACACGAATCCCCTCGAAAAACAGAGTGACATACACTCTGTTTTCGCGGCTTTTCCTGTCTGTCCAGTTCTGTTTGTGCTCATTTTTTGTGCCCAATAATTCAAAACGATAAGGGATTGTTTTAAGATCTTTGTTCTCCTCTCTTTCTAGTTTTCAAAAACATCTTTTAAATCTAATTTTCACCGTGAAACGAGTGAGAAATTGCAGTTTGAAAGTTGCTGTCCAGATTTGCAAAAAAACGTGTTATTGCTTTGTTCCTTCGTCGACGACGGCCTCTCGAGATAAAATCTACGATCGATTACGATCCAAGACGGTGTCAACGATACATGTAGGTTGAGGGTGCATCAAATCCTCCTCTTCTCCCTTTTATTTCGTTCTTTTTATGTTTGTTTTTTATTGTTTCGTTTTACATTATTTATCGTTTCGTTTATCGTTTGATATCGTTAACTATGAAACTACCTTAATCCGAGTATGAGTTAAAGTACCACCATGAACACCCGCGTTGACTTGAGATGGGAAAGAAATCTGCCACATCGGTCGGTCGTATCCCCCGTCTCATTTACATATCCTCATGTTCAAGGTAGGGCATTAATAAAACGAATTCTAACCTCGTTCCTCGTTTTTTACCCCTCGTTTGTTTCGGCCAATTCGACCTACCCTAGGACCCTTCGCATGTTAGTTCAACCTCTGATTGTTAACATATGACTCATTTAGACGACATTAGATCAATTTAATAACCTAATTAGACAAGTTAGGTGGCTTCGACACAAGCATTAAAATCAGTTAACAATTCTCTAATCTAATTGAATGCATCTCTCTTTTCACCCGATTTCTCGCTAGTATAGGAGTGCGTGATTAGCACCTTCTTGTTAACACTCGACGAGTTAATTTAATTAGCGAACTTGACCTAATTAGACCCTTTAGGCCATGTAGAGCACTCGGTTTTAGGCGAAGCTTTCTGACCTCTTTGATCATCGTTTTCTAATGTACATCCCGCATCGCTTTGCAAATCTATCTAACCTAAGAATTAGGGTAGGCTAGGATATGTAGGTCGTTTTTGGTCGTGTTTTTGTAGTCCTTTTCTCGCTCTTTCTTATCTTTATCTCGTCATTTCGTATCTTGTAATTATTTTTGTTTACCGAGTCGTGTTTTGTAATTTGTTTGTAATTAGTTTTCCGTCATCGAGTCAAATGATTTCTAAAAAACCTTAGTCTTGTTTGGTTAGATGGTTGTGCTCCAATTCATGTAAGAGCGTAGTAAATCGCATGTTGTTTAAAGCGACATGGCCCGATTTATGCTAATGCATGCTTTGGTGTGTGGCCCTATGTCTAATTCGATAAGATTAAGTGAAAGCACGCATTACGGGGAATGACCTAAGGCCGTGAGGCATGTAAGCCGTGGGCCACCCCCCTTGTGCACGTTTTCCTAGGCCGAATTGGCCGTGTAGTGTGTCGTGTATGGTTTTGTGTATAGCGTTGTATTTTAGATGGAGTTGTATCTTTAATTTCTTGTTGTGTCGGCATGAAATGCCTGGGTTGTAATAGGATAGATCCCAACGGCTCCCCCATTCCCCTTAAGCCTTGTTTGTTTCGTTTTATGTGTTGTTAGATCAATCAACCCACATGCTAAATTACAACTTTGACAAAGTTAGTTTAGTTGCATCTAAAACGACATAGAAATTGCTGTCACATGTTAGGGTTTTAAAACGATGTTTGCATATCATATATCGCAATAGCTACGATCTTGTTTGAAATCCGATACTTGACTTAGTAGAGGCCGTTATCGACGGGCGGGGTTAGGTGTCCTTATGGGCTTCCTAACACGTACCCTCACCCCTTACTCAAGATCTATGGTTTGTGGATCCGTCTAAATACCATTGGATTACGAGAGTCATTCAAATCGAGTGATATAGGGTACAAGTCTTTATCTTTAATCACTCGTAGTCGATTGGCTTTATGCTTTTCGATGAAAGGTGTAAAGTTGACTTGAACGGTTCCAAGTTCCCATAAAACTTGGTGGCGACTCTAATTTGTCTTAATTCGATTCGAAAGAACCTCGAGTCGATTATGCCTAGTGTGGATCCCGCGGACGCAGTTCCCGAGGGCCTTGTCCACATAAGGAATCGTCCCTCTTTAGCATCCTATCTCTAGGATGACTTTCGTACGCCCTGGATAATGTCATCCACTATCCAAAGTTTCTGAGTAAGAGGTGAAGGTACATATTAGGAAGCCCTTTAATCAGACACCAATCCCGCCCATGAGCGCCTCTTTGATCGATCTTGGTTGGTTGAATGCAAAAGTTGATAAAACGGTTTAAATGCATGAATGCACATCCAATAATTTAAACCTAACATATGAGAGCTTTCTAAGTCGGTTGATTTAATCCAAGTATCAAGTATAAGATGTCGAGTTGGATTTATGATTGATTTGCATGCAAGACGGAAATTAAACATCCATTTACCGTATTAGGTTTATTGCGCATAACGTGATCCATTTGTCTTAGTAAGGCGTTTTGCAAATACGATTTTTGAATGAGCAAATTAGTCATCTGATCCGTCCTATATCCGGGTTGGCCTGAGTCGGGATTGTCCTAGACTAATGCTGGAAGAGGACAGACCCTGCATCAGGCAACCACATGAGGCGCGAGCCTGTTGGCGGTGTAAGGGGGTCTCCCCTGGTTTTGAAAATAGAAAAGAAATGGCCTGTTTAGGCGCGGGTCAGTCAACGGTTTAAGACGCATTCTGACCATTTGAAAAACGTTTATGAAACGTGTTGAAAAGTGGGTTTTTGAACACGTTTTGGTTTGAAAGGGTCGTCTAGACCGTATTTGTGTTGATTTGAAGAACGGGACTTGAATAATCATCATTATTTTGATGATATTCAATGTCGGGTTCAACTTGACAAGCTTGACATGAATAGTTTTGAAAATTATTATGAACTAATTGTTTTAAGTTCATTTGAATACAATTAGTCAATACTCATCATCGTACTCGGGTTAAAATCCGACATGGTATGTAGAATTAAGGATGACTTTGTGTTGGTGACTAATACATTTATTTTTAAAATGTAAATAAATTATGAAAGGCTTTAAAATATCTCCCAAAATGTAAAGAAATGAAATAAAAGGCTTTAAAATACCTTTTAAATGTAATTAATCAAATTTTATCACTGAAACACGGATTAAACCGTCATGGTATTAGGAACCAAGGGTGAAAAATGTTTTATGGTTGAAAACTTGTAAAAATAAATAAAAGGGTTTGAAAATATTTGAAATGGTAAAAACCGATTACAAATATGAAAATAGATTAAAGAGGAAAGACGAGAACAAACACGGTTGAGTCTGACCTGGACACCCCATTGAGGCGCGAGTCTCTGTGCATAACAAGGGGCTTCTGTCTCAGGCCAAAATTGAGTTTTGGCTCGTCTACCCTTTGTTTTGGATCCTGTTATGCATGATTTAGCATGTTATGGTCATGAAACAAGTAAAGACATGATAAAAGAAGGATTTTTACACCCTCATACTTACATGCTTGGTTATGGCGAGAAACAAACGTAAGTATAACAACTCGTTTGGTCGGAAAAGACTCGGTTTAAAACCGTTTTAGTAAGTAAAAAGAGTGTTTTGTTAGATTAGTGATGGTGTAGTGGTCGAAGTGGTCGGTCAAGTGATTTAATGCACGATGACGGTACCAAACAATGTGTAAGGCTTGTATTTATGATCGGTAGGTCGTAAATACGCGTCGGATTGTGAATTAGGAAGTCGAGTCTAGAATTTTAAGGGAGAAAGAAGGGGTGGACACTCGCGTAAGTTCTCAAATGGGGGCATTTGAGGGGTATTTATAGGAAAATGAGTGGTTGTGTGAGTTTTGAGCGACGTGGCCACCTGGGCAGCTCAAAGAGGCGCGAGCCACGTCGAGGGTCTTCGAGTTGTCCTGTCACTTTCACACAAATGCAATCATGATTTGTTCTATCCTAGGATTTGTAGTCACATGTTTGGTACTTGACCGTTCATGAATCCGGGAAATCTTAGTATATAAGGTTTTGAATGGTTTGTTTTTTGTGTTTGACTCGGTTTGACTCGTTGTTGGAGTCGGGATTTGATATTTGAGTCGGTTTTTGGTCTGGTGTCGGTTTTGACTGAACTTAGTGTCATTGAGACCCCGTCGTCGTGCATTAAACACCTCCAGGTACTTTTGAAAAGTTTTGAAATGTTTTATTTTCGAAATCGTTTTTAAGTTTTCCGACGTAAAGTCGTACACGAACTGTCGATCAAACGCCGCGATTCCAAAGCATGTTATAGTCCGATAATCATCGGGTGTTTGTTGGAGTCTCAGCAGATACTGGGTATTTACAGAGCCCCCACTTTGACTGAGGCTTGGATAGGGCAAAAGTCAAAGTAGAGCCCCCAGGTCAATCGAAGATTACAACCTGGAGACCCAAGCGACGTCAAGGTGGCTCGAAAGGATTCGGGCCAAGGACCTGTCGTCGGGAAGGGAGACGCCAAGGCAACTCGAGGGTATGAGCCAAGGACCTGTCGTTGGGAATAGTTTAGAGTGTGTCGACTATCCGTGCGGGTCGTTTAAAGTCCGTTAGACTACGTACAAAGGCTCGCCAGCCATAAGAAGGAGTCGCACCTGAGGCATCTTCGGATATGTCCTCGCACGTTTGCGGACAAAGGCTCGCCAGCTGTGGTGCGTACATGAGGAGGACTCGTCAGCCGCGATGTGTAGTCAGGCTCGCTAGCCATGGGGCGTATATGAGGAGGGCTCGCCATCCACGATGCGTAGTAAGGCTCGCCAGCCATGGGGCGTATATGAGGAGGGCTCGGCAGCCGCGATGCATAGTAAGTCTCGCCAGCCATGGGGGCATATATGAGGAGGGCTCGCCAACCGCGATGCGTAGTAAGGCTCGCCAGCCATGGGGCGTATATGAGGAGGGCTCGCCAGCCGCGATTCGTAGTAAGGCTCGCCAGCCATGGGGCATATATGAGGAGGGTTCGCCAGCCGCGATGCGTAGTAAGGCTTCCCAGCCATGAGGCTTATATGAGGAGGGCTCGCCAGCCGCGATGCGTAGTAAGGCTCGCCAGCCATGGGGCGTATATGAGGAGGGCTCGCCAACCGCGATGCGTAGTAAGGCTCGTCAGCTATGCGGCGTATATGAGGAGGACTCGCCAACCGCGATGCGTAGTAAAGATCACCAGCCATGGGGCGTATATGTGGAGGGCTCTCCAGCCGCGATGCGTAGTAAGGCTCGCCAGCCATGGGGCGGTCGGTTAATTGACTGTGAGAATAGCCGCTTCGGATGGGCTTGTTTTGAAAGTAGCGGACTCATGATGCCGCCGTGCAAATAGTGAATTTGAATTTTCACTACTGTTGTTTTTGAAATAAGGGGGTTCCGCGAGGGAGCCCCCTGTTGACATTTGAAGGAATAGCGAATTTTGAATCTTCACTACCCATTTTTTGAACTTGAAGTGGCGGTTTTAATCGCCGTTTGTCCGAATTTTGAAGGAAATAGCGAATTTTAGATTTTCACTATTACGTTTGGAGGACGGTTTATGTTGCCGCCGTTGACATGTGAAGAAAATAGTGAATTTTGAATCTTCACTATTGTTTTTGAAGTGACGGTTTATGTTGCCGCCGTTGACATGTGTGGTGAAAATAGTGAAATTTGAATTTCCACTATTATTTTGAAAATGACGGTTGTAATTGCCGTCGTTTGAAATTTGAAGAAATAGTGAATTTGAATTTTCACTATTATTTTTTGAAAATTGACGGTTTTAATTGCCGTCGTTTAAAATAGCGAATTTGAAATTTTCACTATCATTTTGAAAATTGACGGTTTTAATTGCCGTCGTTGAAATTTGAAGAAATAGTGAATTTGAATTTTTACTATTCGCTTTTGTATTTGAAAAATGCCGGTTTTAATCGTCGTTTGCTCGAAATTTGTGGAAATAGCGAATTTGAATTTTCACTATTCGCTTTTGTATTTGAAAAATGGCGGTTTTAATCGCCGTTTGTTTGGAATTTTGAAGGGAAAATAGTGAATTTGATTTCACTATTTGTTTTTGTATTTGAAAAATAACGGTCCTTAATGTCGTCATTGAAAATTTGAAGTTTGTTATGGGAAATTAGGCCAAAGCCCAAAATTTCGCTAAAAGAGTAGGGAGCACCCCATTGAGGCGCGAGCAACTTGACGAGGTAAGGGAGCTTCCCTATTTTTCTGTAAAAGACGCGAGAATGGTTGGCATACCATTCTCACTTCGTCTTCAACCTTTCGACAAAACAAACTAAAAACCGCCATTGTTGGTCTCTAGCTTGCTTCCATTCGTGCCATTATCAACAATGTCATCTCAAGGTATGTATTTCCTCTTGAATCCATTTTGAATTTGTTGGTCTTTTTAATAAATTGAATTAGGGCGAAATGTTTACCCTTGAAAATCGATTTGGGCATTTTTGATTGAGCCCATTTTGAGTGAAATTGATAATTGCATTAGGTTAGAAACCTGTTTAGGAGTATAGGGGTGCCTTTAGTTTGCATTTTGGTCCCCATTCCCGCTCCCTATGCTCGAAAAACGTGAGTGAGGTGGAGAAACCGTCTCTTCTCACAATGCCAAGTTTATTTGCTTGGGTAATGGGTCCCACTAGGTTGCATTGTAGTGCCAGTTACTGCTTCGACTGGACAGGCACATCTCCTACCGTGCTCACGAGGGCTTGGTGAGTCGTGTTACCTGATTGAATTTTCGTCATTTTTGAAGTATCAGACCTGAATAGGGGTTCTGACGTTGTTTATTTTTGATTTCAGGAGATCGGCACGATGAGGACTTTCTCGGGCTTCATTACCTGTCTGCGCCTTTACGACGTTCTCTGAGCCGGGATGAGGGCGTTGATAAAGAGGTCGGCTTTTCGGTCGTTGGTGGCCGCTTGGGGGGATATTCACAAGTCTTCGATTAGGTCGAACCTGTGTCTGATCCGTGCCATGTTGGATCGGTACTGGGATACGACGTCGTCGTTTCACATGGAGTTTGGGGAGGTCATCATGACCTTGGAGGACTTCGCCATGATATCCGGCCTCTCTTGCGGCGAGACGGCTGTTGAGTTTACAGAGACACCAGAGAGGGTGTCTTCTCCTATAGTTACTCGTCTGATCAGTACTGTTTTGCTCGAGCCTTCTGACGTTACTCCGTACCTGATCGCGAGTTCGTATGTGAGAGACCACTTCAGAGGGAGAGTGGCGGGCGCTGCTTCGGCGCCGTTGGCGAGTCCGGAGGCTGAGACTAGAGCTGACGCGCAGGAGGCGCGGTTGTGGTTGTGGTACTTCTTGGGTGCCACGTACTTTGGTGATAAGGGTAAGCGCTTGTCGACCAAGGTACTTCCTCTCCTTGCTGACCTTGACACTTAGGGTCAGTTTGACAGGGTTACGCCGGCTTTGGCGAGCTTTACCCGGTACATGCACGCGGCGGTGCATCCGGAGGCAGTGGGGGAGGGTAGTGCCCCTGCTTTGGTTAGTCCCGGCCTCATCCTGAAGGTACGAGCGTTTTTTTTTTGTAGTTTTGATTTTGATTTTGATTATGGCAATTTTTGAGAGATTGGCTGATTCGTGTTTGCTGTGTTTGATTACAGGCTTGATTGTATGCTTAATTCGTCCCTCTGCGTCCGGGGACTACAGGCGGTGTCCCTTTGATCTACCCTGATGTGAGGGGTTGGACGGTGGCTTGGAAGAAGTCGACTAAGTCGACTTACGAGGACTGCAGACGTCGTGTGAACGCCCTTCGAGTTGCTGACGTAAGTTGTTGTTCCTTACTCTTTTTTTATAGAAATAGATAGAGATAGGATTACTAGGTAGCTTAGGAAGCCCCCAGTCGATTGAGTAGCTTTGCCTTGAATGCAGTTCGTCGGGTGGCCTTGGGAGCACTACACGGAGGTGTCGGCCGCTGTCAGGGAGCGTCTGCGACCTCGCAGCTCCCAACGCTTGTACTTGGAGACGGCGATCCAGCCGGTTTGGTACTTGGGCGAGCGTTTAGCCCGTAAATGCCTTAATGAGATCTTCGTGGTACGGGTCGACCCGCCTGGGGTGTTGTTCCAGGAGTCGACCCCCGACGAGGTTGAGGAGCACCTTCACGGTCAGGGTGGTGAGGAGCTGTTGCTACGAGAGGTTGACTACGACACCTTCCCGTTGTCGAGGCTTGCCTGGTACCCGATCGAGGTATGTTTTCCTATGTTCTTTTGTTTTCATTGTCCCTTTTGATCAGAAGGTTTGTTAGTTTTGATACGGATCCAAAATGTAGGGAGTCGACAGGCTGATGAGGACTCATCTCCCAGTTTTCCCGGCAGAGACCACCTTTCAGGGGCCGTGTGGCATGGAGCTACTGCTGCGCTTACCAGAGCCTGCGGTTGCTGAGGTGACCAACGTTGGCATAGAGTGGAGATTGGTCGTTCTGAGGGTGAGTTATCGATCTGAACATTTTCCTCATTTATATTTTGCCTTGCATTGTATCTAAGGACCTTTTTGCCTGTAGGTGACGACCATTAGTCATCAGGCTCTGCGGCAGATGGCTAACCGCTGGAGGGCGCTTGCTGGTAACCTGGCTGCGAGGGAGGCTCGGCTTTCTCAGGTACTTTTTGTGTGTTTTTTTGTGTATTTTGTGTTGTATATCACCTTTTCTTAGATCCTGACGATCTGTATTGTGTTTTGTAGGGTACTGCGGATCCGGCGGAGCTTGCTCGGGTCCGTGCTCAGTTGGATACAGCCAGGTCGACAATTGAGGCCCAGGGGTTGGGGATCACCCGTCGAGACCAGGAGTTGAGGCGTTGTGAGGACGAGCTACGGAGCCGAGATGCGGAGATTGCCTCTCTCAAGGCTCAGTTGGCTGCAGCGGAAGAGATTCATGTCGAGATGGAGCGCGAGACGCTGGAGAGTTCTCCGGAGAGGGAGTCTGAGCAGGTGGTAGTATCTGCCTTGGCTGCGACTCCTCGTGAGACCGGGGCTGGTTCGACGGTAGCCGCTGAGTAGTTGTAGTAGTTTGTCCGTGTGTTGGACTCTTGTTTGTACATATTTACATTTTGCGTGAGGCGGTTTGTATATATGTGTTTTTGGATTGTGGTTTATTTTGTGATTTTTTGGCTTTTTGTGTTGTGTTTCAGAGGAGCGCTATCGGCTTTCAAGTCTCCTTTTGCTTTGCACCAGTTCCTGCATCGTTAGTGTAGAGAAACAGGCAACGGGTAGAACGTATGCATAAAAGTAAACACGTAAAAGCATTTGATTCAAAACAAAATTTAACCAAGATGACTTGAAGTTAAATTTGAAATGATATTTTTGAAAATTCCGCGACAAGTCGTCACGTTTGGACTTCTTAAAAGGAATTGAATT
The DNA here is from genome assembly GCF_048544455.1 of Silene latifolia. NCBI lineage: Eukaryota > Viridiplantae > Streptophyta > Magnoliopsida > Caryophyllales > Caryophyllaceae > Silene > Silene latifolia. Next base: position 172,569,536 of record NC_133538.1, read on the forward strand.
GAAAATTGAGCAATTAACTCGTGTCTTGAATTAAATTGCGTCGGAATTATTGAAATTGATTTGTGACTCGAAAAATTCAAACTCAAACCGTCAGGGATGAATTTTTAGAAAACATTTTTACGAGTGTATTTGATTTGATTTTTGTGAGATCATGACTCGAATTTGCGAGTGCTTGAAATTTTGAGGAAAACTGACGTCGTGTTATCAATTTTCGATTTTTATTTTTGCTGTAAAACTGCGAAAAAGCGAAAAATTTCGGAATTTTGGCTGACATGGAAACGACCCGTCGCGGATCGGGGCGACTAGCCCTTCCCCCTTTTAAAAAAGAAAGAAAAATCCTTATGTTTAAAGTTGTGTCATGGAAACCGTGTCGGATTTCGTGAAACGCGAAAACAAGGAAATGTGAGTATGAGGAAACACAAAATGTCCTGGACCGTCCCGAAGAGGCGCGAGCAATCTGGCAGGAGGTTTGAGGTGTCAGGAGAAAACTGTTGGAAATCTATATCTCATTATTTAACATATTCTTATATGTTTCAAATTTATTTAGTCATAAAATAAATTGCAAATCTTATGCATGCAAACTAAAAGAGATAAGTGAAGAAATCATTTTCTCACCATATGAAATTCGGTCAAATGGGCACCAACAAGATCTCCTTCTTGTTAGTTCTTGAGTTTTCCAATATTGGATGAACATACATGACCTCAAAATAGAAGCCCTCCAATTAGTAGCACCCAAGACTATCCCTTAAACCCACAAACTAATATATACTAGATATTTATATTGTGGTTTACCTTAAAATTGAATACTAATACTCATATATTGTTGGGGCTGGTGTCCTCTACAGTTAGTGCAAGGACTTATAAATCTCTAAAAGGATCAAAGGGTATACTTTTGTATTAATATCAGTTGGTCCACGTTTATCAATAACGGTTGGCTTGCTAGATAAGTTTGACGTTATTGTCATACAGATGGCGGTGATCAACTGGTCCCTAAAAGTCACACCTATAGGATACGTTTGAGAGATGTGACGGTATGAAAATACAGTCATGTTGATGCCCAATATGACTAACCAGTTAGTCGGAGTTATTGACTAGTAATTAGTCAAACACGATGTTGAGATAATTATTTAATAAGGATTAAATAATAATGGCTAAGACGAATTAAGCAGTTAATTCGTAAATTGAATATAAACGAATTATATTTAATTAATGTATATTGAGTTAATTATACAATATTGTCTTTGTCGGACAAGTATTAATATATCGACTGAGTCATGTTACTAGTTGATATTTTAATAACCGATAACCGATGACGATTTATAATAAAACCGCGTCATATACGTTTTAGCAATTCAAGTCGGATCACGAGTTTAATAAGGAGGAAGTGGAAAGCCCACTCCCTCCCTAATCATACCCACGGACCGAGCAAGGGGGAACAAAATGAGAGCTCCTCTCATTTTTGACCTAGACAATTCATTTTGCACAAAAACTAGGGTTTTGGAAAAATTTCCTCTGAAACCTAGATCTCACATCTAGCAAAACTCAATATAATTCTCTCAATATTGCAAGGCAATTAGAGAATACATTTCTAGCACAAGGGCATAGTCTCAGACGGTCTTGGGTGTATCGATTAGGAGGAAATCTACTTTGATTTTTGTTCTTAGGCCGCATCTCAAAGGACCCGAGGTTATTTCTTATGCTTTATCGTTTCTTTGTTGTTTTTTGTTTATGACAATAAATTGCATATTAAATTTACGTTATAGTCCTATAATTTAAGGGTTTTATACGGATATTACCCCACAAGTGGTATCAGAGCGAGGCCACCTAAATTTTTCTATGTGATTTTCATCAAACGAATTTGAATCGATAATTTTGTTTGCATAAAATTTCGTGCGGCACAAATTTTTTTTTGGTCTCGGCATTTTTTTTTTGAAAACCGTGCGGCCATTGTTCTTCCTCAGCCTGTTTTCTGTTTTTTTTGCCTAGAATTGTGTGCCACACAATTCATGCTGGATCAGACGATCTTTTGTTTTGTTTTGTTTTCGATTTGTTCTTTGCATATTGCTCTTGTAATCGATATTCATTACAATATGTTAAGATCCTGTCAATTGTAATTTTGTTTTAATCCGGATTATGTTCAAATTGCAATTGGGTTTTAACAAATCGATCTTGTTTTTGTTTGTTGAGGCTCTCGTTTTTGTACCGCTGGAATTTTTTTTTTTTTGCCTTTTGAGCTCTCGGCAATCAGCTTCAAAAAAAAAAAAAAAAAAAATTGGGTACTGTTCACGGTCAGACGTGAAGAAAAAAAAAAAATTGAGTTTTTTTTTTGGCCTTAACATGTGCATAATATGGATCTTATGCATTCGCTTGAGAGTGAAACGGTTCACTCACGTACCATTTAGTTATTTTAAAGCAATTTAAAGTAACGGATTGTAATGAATTAAAATTAAGTTGATTAAAGCGGTTTTGTCACATAATTTTAATTGTCTTTGGTGGTTTGGATAAATTTAACATAATTACGGAATTATGTCACGAATAAATTTTATTTTAGTTGATGCATTTTATTTATCGTTATTTTGAATGTTTTGAATGCTTACATTACGTATTTATTTAATTTTACAAACGGTTGTAACTTAGTGTGGCCTTAGTAGAACGTGTTACCGTAATGATGGAACACGGTCTTGGTTGTATTTTGAGATCTCGCATCTCCATTTTGATTTTTCCCTTGTAATTACAGTTTTATTTAGAATGTAAATAGGTTTATTTTTGTAAATTTTAATTGTAATTCTGAGAAGACCAAAGATGGAGATCGGATGCTCACTCCCGCTGCATGGACAAAGATGGAACATCAAGACAAGCTTCTCGGGTCCAACGGTGGATTCCAAAGTTGTATTATGTTCTTTTTACTAGGATAGGCCACACTAGGAATTTTTACTTACGTTTTGCATTCTTTTATTTATTTTATCGTAACGATAGATTGCATCATATTCTGCCTAAAAACCAAACCACCTAATAATTGCATGAAAACTGACTCATATAGAGGTCCGCGTTAGTTTTCTTTGATATACAGATATCACACGTTTTAATTAAGGCATCACCTAAGTCAATTCATTCACGCAATGCTAGTTTTTCGTTCACTTAAAATGAATTTAAACTAAGTTGATGGGATCTTCCTCGTATAAACAAAAATTGAGAACAGTCTTTATAGGTCGAACTCCAATGAATCCCTTCTTCGTCGGTAGGCATAATATGACCCCTTCTACGTCGGGTAAGTTGGAACTGATTGACTTATTTTATCTCAACACTATGGTCACTCGTACGATCCTATGACTATGGTGGACTATAGATAGGATTCACGGAAATCTATCAACCAAGAGTTCTTACGGAAGAACTAGCTAAACAGTTGGCTTATCAATTTACGGAAATTGAGTCTTGAGATCACTTGTATTATTCTTGAGGGAGATCAATTATGCAAGTGCAATGAGTCTACACGATTAAAATGAATTTTTAATAGACTTAAATCACCTCGATGAGTTGCTTATTTCGTTTTGTTTTTCCTTTCTTTTTCAGTGTAGATCACGATCACTTAAACTGCTAATAACAAAATGGCTAGCCGTGCTGACGACCCAATGCCAAGTGCCACATTGGACCGTGAGTCCTGGCTTCGGATCTTCATGAATCGGATGAATCGATCAACTCGACAAGAATGATGGATCAAACTTCGCGGACCGGGAGGCGGCATTACGGAATGCTTTGCCGCACTGACGGAAGCTCAAATTTCTCACAGAGCCCATCCCGTCAAACCCAGGTCCCACGGCTGGAGCTAACGAGATCGCCAAGTATAACGATTTCGTCATGGAAGCGGGTGCGATTAAAAACGTACTCATTTTTGCAATGGAATCCAATTTGCAGAAACGCTTCATAGCCCAAGGTGCAAACAAGATTTTCACCACGCTCACCAAGGAATTCTCGAAAGCACCGAGAATCGTGACCTATGAGCATACCACTCGCTTCTTTGATGCGAGACTCCAGAAGGGCCAACCGGTTAGCCCACACATTCTCAGCATGATTGAGAATGTCGAGAGACTGGAGACGCTTGATTGTAAAATCAGCGAGAACATCAGCTGTCGGAGGTTCCAGAACCAAATACCGAGCAACCATTGGAGGAACCAATTCCTTCAATCCCGGCTGCGGTGAATATTCCTGAGGAACCTAGGAGGTCGGGAAGAGTCTCTATTCCTCCGGACAGATACATTGGTATGGTCGAGGAACATGACATAGATGACGTTCTACTCTTAACGAGTAGTGAACCCGCAACCTATAAAGGTGCCATGACTAGTTCTGACTCAAAGTTATGGCTTGAGGCCATGCAATCCGAGATGGACTCTATGTATGAGAACAACGTATGGGATCTTGTTGACTTACCTGCTAAGGTTCATCCCCTTCAATGCAAATGGCTTTACAAGATAAAGCATTCCGTGGAAGGTCAACAAGATATCTATAAAGTACGACTAGTTGCTAAAGGTTTCACCCAAGTGCCAGGTTTGCACTACGATGAAATTTTCGCACCCGTAGTAATGCTGCGTTCCATTCGGATTATCTTAGCGATTGCCGCTTTTCATGACTATGAAATTTGGCAGATGGATGTGAAAACCGCCTTCTTAAACGGTTATTTTGAGGAAGAGTTGTACATGGTACAACCCGAACGTTTCATCGATCCTGAACATCCTAAGAAAGTGTGCAAGTTTAAGCGTTCCATTTATGGACTTAAGCAAGCTTCTAGGAGTTGGAATCATCGTTTCGACCAAGTGATAAAAGAAAATGGATTTACTCGATCGGTCGAGGAACCATGTCTATATATCAAGTCGAGTGGGAGCAAGATTGTCTTCCTAATATTGTATGTCGATGACATACTCCTGATTGGGAATGACATACCTCTCTTAACTTCGGTAAAAGTATGGTTGAAGAACCATTTCCAGATGAAAGATCTGGGTGAGGCACAAAGAATTTTGGGCATCCGTATCTATCGAGATAGATCACGTCGGATGTTATCTCTCGGTCGAGAGTCTTACATAGACAAGATCCTAGAGAGATTCAGCATGACTAACTCCAAAAAGGGGTTTCTTCCTATGGCTCCAGGGGTGCATTTGAGCAAGTCTCAGGCACCAGAGACACCGAAAGAGAAAGAGCGCATGACACGGATTCCTTATGCCTCGGCTATAGGATCAATCATGTATGCCATGATATGCACACGTCCGGACGTGGCATATGCATTGAGTATGACAAGTCGATTCCAACAAAGCATCCGGTGAATCACATTGGATGGTCATCAAGAACATTCTTAAGTACCTATGGAGGACTAAAGATTGGGCATTGACTTATGGAGGCAAACAAAAGCTATGCGCAACCTAAGCTGTGAGATGCTAGCTTCCAAACGGATCGAGATGACTCAAAATCTCGGTCCTGGATTCGTTTTTACTCTTAATGGCGCTGCATCACTGGAAGAGTTCCAAACAAAGTGTTACAAAGAGATTCTACGACGAGTCCGAGTACTATGCCGCGTCTGAAGCTGCAAAGGAAGCGATATGGATGCGTCAATTCTTACAAGGACTATCTGTAGTGCCTAGTTCGAATGACCCGATCACCATCTATTGCGACAATAGAGGTGCCATCTTCCAAGCTAAGGAGCCAAAGTCTAGCAACAAGTCTAGACATGTACAACGGAAAGCTCATCTAATCCGAGATTACGTGGAGCAAAAGGAAGTAGTGATAGAAAAGATTGCTACAGATGATAACATAGCAGATCCTCTCACTAAACCATTACGACAAGATAAGCATGAAGGGCATGTTAATTCCATGGGAATTAAACGTGTTCCTAAGTTGTAGTACTCTTTTATGGATTAGATTTATTCTCTTATGTACTCTATACGACATCATCGTTTTGATATTTATATATTTTGTTTTTCATGTGGTTTTGTACGACAATTTTGAACACCACAAAGTGAACTGAACAAACATTATATTTTTGGTCCTTAATTGCCCACGTGAGCTAATAACTCAAGGTAATTATTTTGTGACGTTGGTTGATGGTGAGTTCAACGAGCCATAAGTCAAAAGGTTGACTGACCAATCACAGAGGCGATTTATACGGATATCTCGTAGGACACAATTGTGACATCGACATGGAGTCCTAAATGTTTTATAACATTCGGTGCCCGGTCGTGGATAGGACCTCCATGGTGATCCTAAGAGTCGATTCTTTTGACTATCGACTGTCTCTTGAGACTAAGGCAGATTTTGGTTGACTTTGGTTTCTTTCTCACGGCCATCCGTAACAGGGGGCCAAGTAGATTTTTTCTGGGTCATTTCATGCTGTGCTTAGATGGGAAGGAGTCGAGTTGAAGGAAATATTCAGCCTTTATCAGGTACTCGATATTTCTCAGGGCCACTCAAGAGTCAGAATCGAAATGCATGGCCATGCTCGAATACGAATTCGTTTTATCAGTTGAGTTACTCTCTAGTCGGGGAAACCACTCTTGATACAGATCGATTGTAAAATACGACCTTTGCGGATCCGGATCTGCAAATTGTTTTACATTGAGTGGGGGAAATTTTAAATGAATATGAGAATCGGTTATCGCACATACACTTGTACGGACAAGTGGGAGTTTGTTGGAGCTTGTGTCCTCCAGTGAGTGCGGATAACGTCATTGCACGTACACTTGTACGGACAAGTGGGAGCTTGTTGGGGCTGGTGTCCTCTACAGTTAGTGCAAGGACTTATAAATCTCTAAAAGGATCAAAGAGTATAATTTTGTATTAATATCAGTTGGTCCACGTTTATCAATAACGGTTGGCTTGCTGGATAAGTTTGACGTTATTGTCATACAGATGGCGGTGATCAACTGGTCCCTAAAAGTCACACCTATAGGATACGTTTGAGAGATGTGACGGTATGAAAATACAGTCATGTTGATGCCCAATATGACTAACCAGTTAGTCGGAGTTATTGACTAGTAATTAGTCAAACACGATGTTGAGATAATTATTTAATAAGGATTAAATAATAATGGCTAAGACGAATTAAGCAGTTAATTCGTAAATTGAATATAAACGAATTATATTTAATTAATGTATATTGAGTTAATTATACAATATTGTCTTTGTCGGACAAGTATTAATATATCGACTGAGTCATGTTACTAGTTGATATTTTAATAACCGATAACCGATGACGATTTATAATAAAACCGCGTCATATACGTTTTAGCAATTCAAGTCGGATCACGAGTTTAATAAGGAGGAAGTGGAAAGCCCACTCCCTCCCTAATCAAACCCACGGACCGAGCAAGGGGGAACAAAATGAGAGCTCCTCTCATTTTTGACCTAGACAATTCATTTTGCACAAAAACTAGAGTTTTGGAAAAATTTCCTCTGAAACCTAGATCTCACATCTAGCAAAACTCACAATAATTCTCTCAATATTGCAAGGCAATTAGATAATACATTTCTAGCACAAGGGCATAGTCTCAGACGGTCTTGGGTGTATCGATTAGGAGGAAATCTACTTTGATTTCTGTTCTTAGGCCGCATCTCAAAGGACCCGAGGTTATTTCTTATGCTTTATCGTTTCTTTGTTGTTTTTCGTTTATGACAATAAATTGCATATTAAATTTACGTTATAGTCCTATAATTTAAGGGTTTTATATGGATATTACCCCACATATATTACATTAATAATTTTAGTAATCTTTTGAACAAATTTGAATCAAAAACCTCATCTTTTTGATGAAGATTAAAGAGAGAGAAGAGAGGAAAAAATACATGAACGTTTGCATGTGTTATATGAATGAATGATGAGAAAAAATAAGAGAATAAAATTCTCTATATTTGGGGTGAAAAACCGGTGGTAGTGGCTTTGGGTAGTCAAATTAATCTTCCCAATTTGCTTTTGTTCTTCACAAGAAAAGCTAGCTAGTAGTAGGTGTCATCATGATATCTATTTTATTATTTAAATAACAAAAACCATCAAAACCCACTTACTACATATAAAACCGGTTTTCCATGTAATATGGAGTCCATTTTATTTTTGTCAATTGTACAAGTGTATGTCATGTGACATGTGACATGTCTTATGTCATGTTTTAATTTAAAATGCATATTTAACAAATTAAATATCATTTATAAATTAAATAAATCATATTTAACAAATTGACTAGTAATATAATATTACTTTCTCATAAAATGGTCATTTAATTACTAGTTAGTATAATTCACAATATCTTGTAATTATAACTAACTTATCATTCTCTTCTCGTGTGTTTCGCAAACACCGATTAATTTTAGTAATATAACTTCTTAAATTACTAAATAAAATCTCATTTAATCACATTATAATAAGATGTCATTTTCTCTCTTATGATAATTTGTTCAATTTTAAGGAATTAATTAATCTGTATCGGTATACAATTAATTAACCTTTTCAATTAAGGGAATCGTCCTTTAGGTGTGACCTCAAGGGATCAACTGGTCACCACCGTCGCATGACAGTAATGTCAAACTCTAGCCAGCCAATCATTACCGATATGTGTGGACCAGTTGACTATATATATAATGTATCATCTCTTCCGTATTCTTTTAATGAGATCTAAAAATGATATTTAAATCATGTGATCGCACTGTTGTTGAGGACACATTTCCCAACAAAAACACAACTTGAAAGTGACAATTCAAAGTGAGAATCCTGGGAAGAGGTCTAAAGAGGCGCGAGCTACTGGGCGATAGAAGCCAGCTCTCTCTTATTTCTGAAAAACGCGCTGATAGTTTTGTATAAATAGTGATGTTTGTGCTTCATTGTTTCATCACCCGAAACACAAAAACATCTCTAAAAAACCTCTTCTTCTTCTTCCACAAAAATATTTCATGGATGCCTTTGAGGATGCGTTGCGACAATGGTGCCGGGATTTGTCACCTCCTGAAAAGTATCAACTCATTTGCATGGGAGTTGGTCAATTGTTGGTGCTCCGTCAAGTCAAGGTACAATCCTCATTTCTCGAAGCATGTTCTCTGTTTTGAGATTCGAAACACCATGTTTTCGTTTTCCCGAAAGGTGAAATTTGTCCACTTGCCGAAGAGGTTGGAGCCATTGGTGGGTGGTCGGGTTACGTTCCGGTGCTTCCTCCAACTCGGTTATGCTACAAGGAGAAATTCCGTTCAATGTTGGGCTTGTCGACAAATCAACTCAACTTTCTTCTTGCTCCACATGGTGTGGATATGTTGGCTCTTATCAACATCTTTTCAAACCGATTAGATGCCAATGTTTCGGAGGTGGCTAGGAGAAGGGATCTTGCCTTTTGCGTTGTCCATGTGTACCTCTTTGTTGATGCTTTGAAGAGGGAGGGGCCAAAACGCTACGGTAGCATGACCCTTGTACATGTGGTTGAGCAAATGGAGCATGGTAGAGATCCGTCATGGTTGGTACTTAGCGAGATCATCCAAGCCTTGGACTCTCCAAGGATCCTCCAAGTGTGACTATTGGAGAGGCTAAGGTATGTAGAGCCTCCGGTTGATTCTTCTTCTTATTCCTTCCGTCACCTTACCATGAGGAAGAAATTGTACTCGGATAGCTTTGCTTCCACCGAGGCTTATTGGGCCGCGATATTGTTGGAGGAGGGCGGTCCTCACATCCGTTGGGGGGTGCCATGGTGGCACTTGAGGTTCTTCATGGGATTGCCCGCTGCGGGTGCTAGTCTTCATTCTTTGATGGTGGTAGGTTTGAAGGTTGCTTCCTTCATCTATCCCGAAAGGCTCATGAGGCAAATGGGGCGTCAACAAAACGTGCCCGCTCAAGATAACCTTGTCCAAGAGAATGTTTTCCGGAATTCTGAGCTTGTGGAGGTCTTGGAAAGATGGTGGGCCACTCGGTCGCTTTGGGAGGTACCAAACCCCGTTGCCACGACATGGATGACTCCCGATTATGTCAAGCGGTCAAGAGCTCCGTCCTTGGAAGAGAGGCCCAAATTCCGTAAGGACGAGGTTGTCGACTTGAAGTATCGAGAGGTTGGCAAGGCCAACCGTGCCTTCTTTGAGAATTATGTTGATGGAGTTAGCCCGGATGTGATGAGACCACCAAAGAGGAGAAGCTCGGGTCCCAAAAATGTAGTGGGCCGTGCATGGGCTCTTTTCGGGCCGAACATAGGGTCTTGTACTAGACCGGAGGCCGTTGCCGTTGTAGATCCGTTGAGGATCCGTTCCGAAGAGGGGGCTCAAGCTAGGCGGGCCAACAAGAAGAACAAGGGGAAAATGTATCCCGTGGGAAAAGGCAAGGGTAGAATGGAAGAGTGAAGACCTCCATTACCCACTTTATTATTATGTTGTATTTGTGTTGTGAGTTTTTATTATGTTGTACTAGCTATGTTTTGTGTGTTTTGTGCTTGTTTTATTATGTGAGGTGTTTTAGTTGACACCTTAGCTTTGACAAGTTGTAGACTCGTCGAGCTTTATTTGTTGTTGAAATTGTAATTCCTCCCATTATTAATTAAATAAGAGGGTTGCTCGTGTCGGAATTGTGAACGCTTGTTTCTTTCATGCATTTTGTAAAGGCAATTCGATTTGAATCATCCTAAACATTTGCACTTGGGAAAGTGGGATTTTTGTGGGAAGGGAGAAAGGCTTATTTTTGTATTTTTGTGGGAAAGGGGAATGTTTTTCCCTTTCTTTTTTTGATGGGGATGTTTTTTTATTATGGGTTCTTTTTATTATGGGGATGGTTGTCTCCTTCTTGTGTAAGAAAGGACTGCCTATGTATCCACCTGAAGAGTTAAAATCAAACCATGATCGTAGTTCAAAATGTTTTATAAATTTGATTGGGTTTTGTGGTTGTATCCCTCATGTGTAAGAGGGACTGCCTACGTATCCACCTGAAGAGGTGAAATCAAACCATGCTCGTAGTTTAGGGGTTTTTGTGAATTTGTTTTAGTACAAATGGATGTTGCCTTTGACAGATCAAAGGACATTCGAAATGGGCAAAGTGCCGCAACTTAGACTCGATAAAACATGCAATTTCAAATCAGAATGCGTTGAGAAACTTGACTTGAAAAGGGTTAAGGTGGCCGCTAGTTGTAAAACTAGGGTTAGGTCGTTGTTTGCTATGGTTCAAGGGTAGTATTTCTTGAGTTGGTCTAGGTTGGTCGGGTTTTTAAAATCCTCCCCATCTAGATCACTCAGTCTCACTGCACCCCCCGAAAGTATTTTCTTGACCAGGTATGGCCCGGCCCAGTTGGGTTTGAACTTTCCCCTCGGATCGACGGGTAATGGTGCTCGAACCGACTTGAGGACTAAGTCGCCTTCTTTGATGTTCCTGGGTCTAACCTTCTTGTTTAATGCCCGTTGTATACAACGTTGGTATAGCTGGACGTTGTGCAAGGCGTTGAGCCGCCGCTCGTCTAGAAGAGTGAGTTGTTTGTACCTTCGACGCGTCCATTCCGCTTCAGGGACTTGACTTTCCAGTAGGATGCGTAGAGAAGGGACCTCTAACTCTACCGGATGAACCGCCTCCATACCGTATGCTAGGTAGAAGGGTGTGGCGCCTGTCGGTGTTCGAATGGAGGTTCGGTATCCCCATAGTGCGAATGGGAGTTTGCTCGACCAATCGCGGTAGTTGCCTTGCATTTTCTTGATAATAGTGACAAGAGTTTTGTTCCGTTGGTTTGGGGACGGTAAGGGGATGATCGATGTCGTTTGATCTTGTATTTGTCCAGCAAGGCCTGAGTTTCCGCCCGGAAGTGAGAGCCTTGATCGCTGATGATTTCATGGGGTACCCCATATCGGCAGATGATGTTGTTTTGGATGAACTTGGCCACTTTTTTTGGCGGTCAAGATGGCATATGACTGCGCTTCCACCCATTTGGTGAAGTGGTCGATGGCGACGAGAACGAAGCAATGCCCCTTGGTGCCTACTGGGTTGACTTTCCCGATGATGTCGATGCCCCAGGTGGAGAAAGGCTAGGGTGATGTCATGGTGTATAAAAGGAATGGTGGTATGTGTTGTATGTTGGCGAAGATTTGGCAATTGTGGCAATGTTTGACTTAGTTACGGCAATCGGCTTCCATGGTGGTCCAGTAGTAACCTAGCCACGTGATCTTCCGAGTAAGCATAATTGCGCTCATGTGAGGGCCACATTCTCCGTCGTGGACCTCTCTTATGACTTTTTTGGCTTTATACTGGTCAATGCAAAGGAGGAGAATTCCTTGGGGTGTTCTTTTGTATAGTTGATCTTGGTTCATTACGAATTGTGACGCAAGTAAACGGATGGCTCTTTGTCCTCTTTGATTAGAGTTAGGAGGGAATTCGTTTTTTGTTTTGTAGTTGAGGATGGCTTGGTACCAGGGTTCATCATGGCTTTCCTCGTCGTTACTGATGCCATAAATGTCGGCTGGCTCGCTCCTTCTCTCGACACATAGGGGCATCGATGTCATGTCGTCAGGTATATTGACTAGCGTGACAAGTTTTTCCAGGGCATCAACAAATTGATTTTCCTCTCGCGGCAAGTGGAAGTAGTCGACTTGGTCAAAGAACTCGGCTTCTTGATTGATCTTCGCTCAGTAGGGAGCTAAGCTGTCACTTCAGATTTTCCATGATCTGGACACCTGATTGATGATGAGCGAGGAATCGCCGTGGACCCTCAGTCTCTTGACGTCAAGTGTGATGGCTGCTTGTAGGCCGATGAGGCATGCTTCATATTCAGCGGCATTGTTGGTGACAGCGAAGTATAGCTTGACCGAGATCGGAACATGTTCTCCCTTTGGTGATATTAGAAGGATTCCTACCCCAAAGCCACTTATATTAGACGCACCATCGAAGTATAGGTCCCATGCGTCGGAGTCGGCACAAAGGTTGTCTTCGTCAGGAGGTGACCATGTGTCGGTCGTTGGATCCTCGTTGACGGGTTCTCGGCTAGGAAATCGACGACTGCTCTTCCCTTGATAACCTTGAGGGGTACAAACTTGAGATCAAACTCGGACAACATGAGTGTCCACCTAGGCAGCCTTCCGTTTAGTACGGGTTTTTCGAAGATGTATTTGACTGGGTCCATCTTGGAGTAGATGTGGACCGTGTAGCTGAGCATGTAATGTCGCAGCTTCTTTGTTGACCATACTAGGGCAAGGCATGTCTTCTCTAGTTGGGTGTACTTTGTCTTGTACATAATGAACTTTTTGCTGATGTAGTAGATGGCTCGTTCTTCACCGTCGACTGTTTGTGCTAGCATTGCTCCCATGGTTGTGTCGGTAACAGTCAGGTGTAGGGATAGAGGGATCCCCGGTTGAGGTGGCATGAGGACAGGAGGTTTGGATAGGATTTCCTTTATCCTGTTGAAGGCTTTTTGACAATCGTCGTCCCAATTGGTGTGATCGGAGGCGCGAAGCTTCTTGAAGATTGGTTCACAAATCATGGTGAGCTCGGCAATGAAGCGGCTGATGTATTAAACCTGACCGAGAAATCCCCGAATCGCCTTCTCGTTCTTAGGTCGAGGCATTTGTTGATGGGCTTTGATTTTGGTTGGATCAATCTCAATGCCTCTTTTGCTGACGACATGTCCCAAGAGTTTTCCGGAGGTGACCCCGAATGCACACTTTTGAGGATTTAGTCTCATGTTATATTTCCGCAGACGAGCGAAGAATTTTCGAAGGGCGCTGATGTGGCCCTCCCGTTCTTTTGATTTGACAATCATATCATCGACATATACCTCTACCTCCTTGTGCATCATATCATGTATTAGAGTGGTAGCGGTTCTTTGATAGGTAGCTCTGGCATTGATGAGACCGAAAGGCATGACCGTGTAGCAATATGTACCCCACTGTGTAGTGAATGCAGTGTTGTGCATGTCTTTCTCAGCCATTTGAATCTGGTTTTACCCAACATACCCGTTGTGGACATGGGCCCACCTGCAAGTCCGGTTCGATCTGCGGACATGCTGCGGTCTTTTGAAAGCCACGCTCGACGGCGTAAAAATGCTTTCGACCGAATCGTTTTAGATCGGTCGATTTCGTCTCGGTAAGGGTCTCGAAACGATTAGAGATGTTCGGAGTCGCCACCAAGCATTTGTGGGATGCTTGGAACCCGTTTGAAATCCACTTTATACCTCGGTCAAATCGAAGCACAAAGCAGCGTTTCACATTTATACTAAAGATAAGGAAATCGTCCCTCTTTAGCATCCTATCTCTAGAATGACTCTCGTATGCCCTGGATAAGGTCGTCCACTATCCAAAGTTTCTGAGTAAGAGGTGAAGGTACGTATTGCGAAGCCCATTAATCAGACACCCAATCCCGCCCGCGGTAGCGGCCTCTACTGATCGATCTTGGTTGGTTGAATGCAAAAGTTGATAAAACGGTTTAAATGCATGAATGTGCATCCAATAGTTTAAACCTAACATGTGAGAGCTTTCTAAGTTGGTTGATTTAATCCAAATATCAATTATAAGATGTCGAGTTGGATTAATGGTTGATTTGCATGCAAGACGGAAGTTAAACATCCATTTACCGTATTAGGTTTATGGTGCATAACGTGATCCATTTGTCTTAGTAAAGCATTTTGCAAATATGATTTTTGAATGAGTAAATAGTCATCTGATCCGTCCTATATCTGGGTTAACTGGAGTCGGGATCGTCCTAGACTAATGCTGGAAAGGGAACATACCCTACACCAGGCAGCCACATGAGGCGCGAGCCTGTTGGCAGTGCAAGGGGGTCTCCCCTGGTTTTGGAAATAAGAAAGAAGAGGCCTGTTTAGGCGCGGATCAACCAATGGTTGTATGCCGTGTTCTGGCCTTTTGGAAAACGTTTATAAAACGTATTGAAAAATGGGTATTTGACCCGATTTGGTTTGAAAGGGTCGTTTAGACCGCATTTGTTGATTTGAGGAACGAGACTCGAATAATCATCATTATTTTGATGATATTCGGTGTCGGGTTTGACTTGGCAAGCTTGACATGAATAGTTTTGAAAATAATTATGAACTAATTATTTTAAGTTCATTTGAATACAACTAGTCAATACTCATATTCGTACCCGGGTTAAAATCCGGCATGGTATGTAGAACCAAGGATGACTTTGTGTTGGTGACTAATATGCTTGTTTTGAAAATGTAAAGAAATGATGAAAGGTTTAAAATACCTCCCAAAATGAAATAAATGGCTTTAAAATACCTTTTAAATGTTATTAACCAAATATTATCACCGAAACACGGATTTAACCGTCATGGTATGAGGAACTAAGGGTGAAAAATATTTTATGGTTAAAACAAATGAAATAAAATAAAAAACGTTTGAAAATATTCGAAATGGTAAAAACCGATTACAAATATGAAAATGAATTAAAGGGCAAAGACGAGAACAAGCACGGTTGAGTTCTGACCTGGGCTCCCCATTTATGCGCGAGCCTTTGTGCACAATAAGGGGCTTCTGCCTCAGGCCAAAACTCAGTTTTGGCTTGTTTATCCCATGTTTTGGATCATGTTATGCATCTTTTAGCATGTTATAGTCATAAAACAAATGAAGACATGATAAAAGAAGGATTTTTACACCCTCATACTTACATGTTTGGTTATGGCGAGAAACCGACGTAAGTGTAACAACTCGTTTGGTCGGAAAAGACTCGGTTTAAAACCGTTTTGGTAAGTAAAAAGAGTGTTTTATTAAGATTAGTGATGGTGTACTGGTCGAAGTGGTCGGTCAAGTGATTTAATGCACGATGACGGTACCAAACAATGTGTAAGGCTTCTATGTACGATCGGTAGGTCGTAAATATGCGTCGGATTGTGACTTAAGAAGTTGAGTCGAGAATTTTAAGTTAGAAAAGAGGGGGCGGACACTCGCGTAGGTTCTCAAATGGGTGCATTTGAGGGGTATTTATAGGAAAATGAGTGATTGTGTGAGTTTTGAGCGACGTGGCCACCTAGGCTGCTCAAAGAGGCGCGAGCCACGTCGTGGGTCTTCGAGTTGTCCTGTCACTTTCACACAAGTGCAATCATGATTTTTTCTATCCTAGGATTTGTAGTCACATGTTTGGTACTTGACCATTCATGAATCCGGGAAATCTTAGTATAGAAGGCTTTGAATGTTTTGTTTTTGGTGGTTGAGTCGGTTTAACTCTTTGTTGGAGTCGGTTATGACTCTAGTTAGTGTCATTGCGACCCCATCATCGTGCATTAAACACTCCAAGTACTTTTGAAAAGTTTTGAAATGTTTTATTTTCGAAATAGTTTTAAGATTTCCGACGTAAAGTTGTACACAAACTGTCGATCAAATGCCGCGATTCCAAAGCACGTTATAGTCCGATAATCATCGGGTGTTTGATGGAGTCTCAGCAGATACTGGGTATCTACAGAGCCCTCACTTTGACTGAGGCTTGGACAGGGCAAAAGTCAAAGTAGAGCCCCCAGGTCAATCGAAGATTACAACCCGGAGACCCTAGCCACGTCGAGGCGGCTCGAAAGGATTCGGGCCAAGGACTTGCCGTCGGGAAGGCCGACACCAAGGCGACTCGAGGATACGAGCCAAGGAACTGTCGTTGGGAACAGTTTAGAGTCTGTTGACTGTCCGTGCGGGTCGTTTAAAGTCCGTTAGACTACGTACAAAGGCTCGCCAGCCATAAGAAGGAGTCATACCTGAGGCATCTTCGGATACGCCCTTGCGTGTTTGCGGACAAAGGCTCGCCAGCTGTGGTGCGTACATGAGGAGGGCTCGCCAGCCCCGATGCGTAGTAAGGCTCGCCAGCCATGGTGCGTATATGAGGAGGGCTCGCCAGCCGCGATGCGTTGTAAGGCTCGCCAGCCATGGTGCGTATATGAGGAGGGCTGGCCAACCGCGATGTGTTGGAAGGCTTGCCAACCATGGGGCATATGTGAGGAGGGCTCGCCAACCGCGATGCTTTGTAAGGCTCGCCAGCCATGGTGCGTACCTGAGGAGGGCTTGCCAGCCGCGATGCGTTGTAAGGCTCGCCAGCCATGGTGCGTATATGAGGAGGGCTCGCCAGCCGCGATGCGTTGTAAGGCTCGCCAGCCGTGGTGCGTATGTGAGGAGGGCTCGCCAGCCGCGATGCGTTGTAAGGCTCGCCAGCCATGGGGGGTATGTGTGGAGGGCTCGCCAACCGCGATGCGTTGTAAGGCTCGCCAGTCATGGAGAAGGGTCGGTTAATCGACCGTGAGAATAGCCGCGTTGAATGGGCTTGTTTTGAAAGTAGCAAACTCATGATGCCGCCGTGAAAATAGTGAATTTCGAATTTCCACTATCACTGTTTTTTAAATAAGCGGGTTCTACGAGGAAGCCCCTTGTTGACATTTGAAGGAATAGCGAATTTTGAAATTCCACTACTCGTTTGTTTGAGTTTTTTGAAGGAAATAGCAAATTTTAAATTTTGCTATTACGACTGAGGTGACGATTTATGTGCCGCCGTTGACATGTGATAAAAATAGTGAATTTGGAATCTTCATTATTATTTTTGAAGTGACGGTTTATGTGCTGCCGTTGACATGTGAAGGAAATAGTGAATTGGGAATCTTCACTATTACGTTTGAAGTGACGGTTTATGTGCCGTCGTTGACATATGTGGTGAAAATAGTGAAATTTGAATTTCCACTATTATTTTTAAAATGACGGTTTTAATTGTCGTCGTTGAAATTTGAAGAAATAGTGAATTTTTGAATTTTTCACTATTATTCTTGAAATTGAAAATAGAAGAAATAGTGAATTTTGAATTTTCCACTATTATTTTGTTTTTGAAATTAACGGTTTTAATTGCCGTAGTGGTAATTTGAAGGAAAATAGTGAATTTTGAATTTTTCACTATTATTGAAGGGAAAATGGCGGTTTTGATCGCCGTTTGTTTGAAATTTGAAGAAATAGTGAATTTTGATTTCACTATTATTTTTGAAATGACGGTTTTAATTGCCGTCATTGAATTTTGAAGAATTTGCGCAGGAAAATTGGCCAAAACCCAAACTTCGCTGAATAAAGCAAAGGGAAGCCTCATTGAGGCGCGAGCCCTTTGGCGATAGAAGGGGGCTCCCCTATTTCGTAGAAAAGACGCGAGACCAGGCTGCTCGTCATTCATCCCTTCGTCTTCTCTAAATTTCGACAAAACAAACTACAATCGCCATTGTTGGGTCTTCTAGCCTGCTTGAATTCGTGCTATCATCAACAATGTCATCTCAAGGTATGTATTTCCTCTTGAATCCATTTGAATTTGTTGGTCTTTTAGCTAAACTGAATTAGGGCGAAAGTTTTACCCTAGAAAATCGATTTGGGCATTTTTGATTGAGGCTATTTCGAGTGAAATTGATGATTGCATTAGGTTTGAAACCCGTTTAGGAGTATAGGGGGCTTTTAATTTGTATTTTGTTCCTCGTTCCCGCTCCTTATGTTCGAAAAACGTGAGTGAGGTGGAGAAACCGTCTCATCTCACATTACCAAGTTTATTTGCTTGGGTAGTGGGTCCCACTAAGTTGTATTGTAGTCGGGAAAGATCGTATTTGCCATTGTGGACCTTTGTTGTGTATTGTGGGCAAAATTGGAATTTTGGCCTTTTGTGACGGTCTTATGTCTGACAAAATAAGCGCCTGTTTGTGCTTGAATTGAGTCAGTTTGCCTCGAAATGGACCTTATTGGTAGTTTAGGTCGCCTTGAGGTGTGATAAAATCACGTTTACCTCTTTGCGGTCGTTTTTGAATTTTTGACCGGTTTGCGCACAAATTGGCGTAGACATTGCCTTTTTGAGCCGTAGAAAAATTCCTCATTGCATTGGGAATGTACTTTGGTTTATTGGCGGACCTTGTGTGGGTCTTGGGGCGCCGTTTTTTGTTGTGGTTGTTTCGACTTGTCTTTTGCTTGAAAAAAAGGGCGAGTCGTTGTTTTTTTTTTGTGCGTTTTTGTGAATTGTTTTTTTTTTTTGTCTGGTTGGATTTGGGCGGGGTTGCCCTTTCTTTGCTTTGCAGGTTGTTTGTTTGTTTTGGGTTTGTCCAACTTACGCCGTCATAATGCCGAAATTTCGGCTGACGTTTTTTGTTTGTCATTGATTGCAGGGTACCATTTGGGACCTATGGGGTCCGTCGTGAAGGCTTTGGAAGAGGAGGATGATCCAGGAGGGAGGAGAGGCGACTGTTTTTTGTTACAGGCTTGGTTGTGTTTCTTCCTGGCAGCCTTTGCCCGGCCAATGATCTGGTATCGATCGTTGGTCGTTGTCTGCAGAGGTTCGGATGTCCGATGAGTGGGGTTCAATACGGGCGTGTTATCCCATGTTGCCACTTTTGATCGTTGTCGAGTTCTGGGGATTGGAGGTCAACATCGGGGTAATCTCCGTTGTCATGGTCCTCTTTCACTCTTGAATTTTGCTGATTGGAGGTCAATGTCGGGGCAACGTGCTGAGTTAGGATCCTCGGTTGTCGTGTCGCCCAAAGTCTGCTAGGCATCATTTTTCTTTTTTGTTGTCGAGCCGGAACGAGGTGTTACCGTCATGGTAACCACCTCTGCTTCCGTTGTTTCTCCTCTGTTTCCTGTTTTGCTCCCTTTCTTTTCTGTTTGAGAGGATAGAGAGTGCTTAGTTCGGTAGGTGGCGGATAGCCCCCAGTTCGTTGTCTTAGGCCAGTGTCTGTATGATAGATGTCTGTACTGGATCCTGTTTGTACGGTCAGTTGTCCGTATCAAACGTGTGTAGATGTATTTTGCATGAGGCGGTTTGTATATATGTGTTTTTGGATTGTAGCTCATTTTGTGATTTTTGGCTTTTTTGTGTTGTGTTTCGGAGGAGCGCTGTCGGCTGTCAATTCTCCTTTTTGCATCGCACTAGTTCCTGCATCGTTAGTGTAGAAAATAGGCAACAGGTAGCACATATGCATAAACGTAAACACGTAAGAGCATATAAAATTAACCAAGATGACTTGAAGTTAAAATTGAATTTTGAAAACTGAAATGAATTTCGAAAAATTCCGTGATAAGTCATCATGTTTGGATTTCAAAAGCAATTAATTTGAAAACTGAGCAATTAACTCGTGTCGTGAATTAAATTGCATTGAAATTGTTGAAATTGATTTGTGACTCGAAAAATTTCAAACTCAATCCGTCAGGGAAGAATTGTAGAAAAGATTTTTTTTTTTGGTGAAATGTGAGAAATATTATAAATCATAAAAAGAATTTACAAGATAAACCAAGTGTTCCAACTATGCATACAACTCTATCTCAACTGCTAATTTCCATCCTTCATTCTATTACTAGACATACAGAACTACAAAACTATTGCAACACCCCATTTTTGCAGCCATGTATTATCTACCCTTGTGTACTTTTTTTCCCTATTTCTCCTTAGCTTCCTTCTGACATCCTCCTTGATCATTTCAGCAGCAGCACCAGGTTTCAGAAGTTGAAAATTAATCCTTGCATTATTCCTTTGATTCCAAACATAGTAACAGTAAGCAGTCCAAATGAGGTTATGCACAATCTGCTTAAGACCTGCCCCTGCACTCCTACCTGTCCTTGGATGAGAGAAGCTGACAAGTATCCTGAAGCCACACCATTGCTCAATTAGTATTAAAATCTGTTTACTGTAATGACATTCAGCAAACAAGCGAGCCTGACTTTCAGTGTCACTGTCACATATGCAGCATCTGTCATCAGTGCAAGAGTTGTACTGATATAGTCTCTCTTTAATCATTAGGCCATTATTCATTACCATCCAGCTGATCAGAGCATGCTTGGGATAATTCCATTTGCTCCAAACAACCTTGTGCCATTCCTGTATAGCTTGTTTAGGCCTGAGCCACTCATAACCATTCCTAATACAGTAACCCCTAGGATCAACAGTCCACTGGTTACCATCATAAGCTGATTTCATGATTTCTTTTACTCTGCAGACACATTTCCACGCCCAGGAAGCATATTGAGGAGGAGTATAGTGGTGCCAGTCCTTATTCTTGATGTAGATTTGGTTAATCCAACGAAACCATAACCTATCAGCTTTGCCATAAATCCAATCCACCAGTTTTGCAACAGAGGCAGTATTCCATATCTCAGCTTTTTTAATCCCCAAGCCACCCTCTTCTTCTGGGAGAGTCACTTTATCCCAAGCAATCAGGGGAGTTCTGTGGTAGTCAGCACTGCTACCCCATAAGTAATTTCTGCATATGGCTTCCACTTTCCTTATCACACCCTTCGGGATTAAGAAAATGCTTGCCCAATAAGAATATAAAGTATTCAACACTGAATTGATGAGCACAAGTCTACCAGCATATGAGAGTTTCTTTGCACCAAGACTTCTAATTCTATTGACCATTTTTCAGCCAAAATATTGCATTCCTTCTTGGTAAGTCTTTCTGATTGTATAGGTACCCTTAGATATCTGAATGGCATAGAACCCTCCACAAAACCATTAGCCTGCTGGATATCTAGCTTCAATTCAGGTGACACCCCATTATAGTAAACCTCTGATTTGGTGGTATTCATTGTGAGACCAGTAGCTTTGGAAAATGAGGAAAAAGCCCTAATCAAGAGCATTATAGAGCTAGCATTCCCTTTACAAAACATCAGTAGGTCATCTGCAAACATAAGATGGTTTAGCTTAGGGTCTTTTCATAGGGGATGGTATTGGAAAAGGCCATCTTTCAGTAGCATAGTTTATCATTCTTGTGAGGTAGTGTATACACAGAGTGAAAATGAGAGGAGAGATAGGATCTCCCTGTCTTAAACCTCTCTGTCATTTGAAGTATCCAAAGCTGCTCCCATTCAAGCATAAGGAAAAAGAAGTACTCTTAACACAAATCATCACTTTCTGAGTGAAGCTATCAGGGAATCCCAGAGCCATGAGCATCTGTTCCACAAAAGCCCAATCCATAGTGTCATAGGCCTTTTGCAGATCAATCTTGAATAGGCATCTAGGGGAGGCAGCTTTTCTATTATACAACTTCACAATATCCTGACAAATGAGCGCATTTTCAATGATAGATCTTCCTTTTATGAATGCTCCTTGATTCTCACCCACAATATCTGGCAGTACCAAAGCAAGTCTGTTGCAAAGTAGTTTAGAGATAACTTTGTAAAGCATGTTACAGCAGGCAATGGGTCTAAAATGTTTTACTGAAGTGGGTCTATCACATTTAGGGATCAGAGTGATATTAGTAGCATTCAACTAGTTGAGAAGCTGACCCAGTTGTAAAAAATTCAGTTATTGTAGCACAAATATCTTCTCCCACCACATCCCAGCTCTCTTTAAAGAAACCACTTGTGTAACCGTCTGGACCAGAAGATTTATCCATAGGGGTGGCAAAAAATATTTTCTTGATCTCTGCATAAGTGACTGGAGTATTCAGTAAAGAGAGATGCTCCTGACTGCAACATTTCCCTATATTAATGACATCTTGTCTAACTGCTTCCGTAGGCTTACTACTCCCCAACAAATGCTGGTAATAATCCAAGAAGGCCCCTTGAATACTCTGACTATCTTTACACAAAATTCCATTCTGATCTTCAATTTGAGTAACTTTATTAATTGAGCATCTCTTTTTGATAGCGCCATGAAAATAGGCAGTGTTACTATCTCCATGCTCCAACCACTGAGCTTTAGCCTTCTGCTTTAGGAAACTCTCTCTTGCCAAATTTAAATCCCTCACTTCAGCTGCCAATTTAATTTCCTCCCTAATAAAGCTCTCATTTTGAGGACCTGTCTCAATCTGTAATTGAATAGCATTCAACTTCTTCTCAGGAATGTAGGCATTATTCTCAATGTCAGAATAACACTCCTTATTGAGCTCTTTTAATTTAGACTTCAGATGCTTCAATTTTTCAACCACAATGAACATTTTTTACCATAAAAAGCTTCTTGCCACCCCTCCTGAACTATTTTAAGAAAAGATGGAGCCTGAGCCCACATATTGAAATATTTGAAGCTCGCTCTTCTGGTGGCTTGCAGCATCCTATTATGCACCACACATGGACTGTGATCAAATAGTCCAGCAGGGTAAAAATGAGCTACCATATTAGGGAATTGGTTTAGCCATTCCTGGTTAGCCATGAATCTGTCAATTCTGCTGTAAATCCTAGTCAGAGGTTCCTGTTTATTGTTCCAGGTGTAGTAAGCACCAGTGGTAGGGATATCAATCATGCCACAATTATCAATGCACTCAATAAACTCATCCATATCAGACTGTTTAGTATTGCCACCCAATCTCTCTGTAGGATTAATTACAGTATTAAAATCACCTGCCAGTGCCCAAGGTCCTATGCACTGAGTCCCAATCAACTCAAGTTTCTTCCATAAGTCCCTTCTGTCAGCTCCCTCATTAAAAGCATATATCACAGTTAGGAAAAATTGATGTTGAGTCACTCTGGATGTTACCCTAGTGTGAATGAATTGAGCATCATATTGTAGAACCAAGATATCAAACTGACTAGGTTTCCAAAGAACCCACACCCTACCTCCTCTATGAGCCTGAGAATTAGATGTAACACTCCAGCCATCAAGCATAGTGGAAGAAATAGTACTCACATTTGCACCATTAACTTTTGTTTCAACAAGGCCAAATAAACCAATATCTTTATTGTGTAAAAACCATTTGACGTTATTCTGTTTATTTACACTATTCAGACCTCTAACATTCCAGAATCCAATGTTATTCATTTAAACCAGGGGAATGAGGGTGACTATTTGAAACAATACCAGCATTAGGAGACAAAGGACTTGCAGTGTTTACAGTGGCATCCTTGAATGACCTTTCAGGAGTTACACAGGCACTACTGATAGACTTCACAGGAGTACTATTAGTGTTCTGCAAAATATATGTCCTAGGGGTTTGAGTTACCAGTATGGGGTCCACTGGTGCCTTCACAACAGGCTTCCAAACCTTCTGACAATTTTTATCTTACTAGTGTGTTGTGTCCCTGTTCTATAAGTGGCTTGCTCATGTCCAATACCCTTGCATTTGGAACAAATAGTAGGTTTCCATTCAAATTCAACATCCAGTGAAACTATATGTCTATGTTCATCTAAAAATTTAACTTTCCTAGGAAATTGTTGTCCCACAGTGACCTCAATCATGACTCAGGCAAATCCCAGTCATGTCTTATCTATTGTGGCTTGGTCAGCACGTTGGAACTTTCCCACCAGACCAGCAATAGCAGGAAGGCATCTACCCCAGTATTTTAGAGGCAGAGCATGAATTCATATCTAGGTAGGAACATTCTTAACATCTGCTTTTGTAAGCTCCACATTTGCATCCCAAGGACGAACAATAAGAGGTTTATTATCGAACATAAAATGTCCTCCTTGTAGCACTGCCTCTCTATCCTTAATGTCCTTGAATCTTACTAGGAAAAATCCATTTGGCATGAAAGATATTTTTTCCACATTATATTTATTCCAAATACGGTTTATGAAGCCATTCAAGACTTCCCATGGAGGGTTAGCTCCCAATACAAAACAATATACTGCGTTATTCCAATAATCTACCTCCTCCTTTATGTTATCATCTGTGAACTGAATCAGATTTTCTGTAATTTTATCATCTGCATCAGTAACTTTCGTTTTCTTCCCTCTTTTGGTAATCCAAGCAGAGTTACCCTCAGCAGGTTCATCCTCAATATCATCAAAAGCCAATCCAGGAACACCTGTGACTTCCTGCATGGCCTTTGTTTTCATTACGTCCTCCTCTGAAGGTCCCTTCTTAGACTGTTCCTTTCTCTTCTCAGCACTCTTTTTGTACTCTTTGCCATGGTAACTCTACTATATCTCTTATTCTTTGTCTTGCTTGATGAATTTCTAGCCATGGTAAAGGATCAAACGAAGGAAAAAATGGTGTTCTAGAGTCGCCTAACTAGGGTTTTCTCTAGGGCACATTTTCACTATTGCCAATTTTCTACCCCTATTTTTAGAAAAGATTTTTACGAGTGTATTTGATTTGATTTTTTGAGGTCAAGACTCGAATTTGTGAGCGCTTGAATTTTTGAGGAAAACTGATGTCGTGTTATAAATTTTCGATTTTTATTTTGATGGAAAATTGCGAAAAAGCGAAAAATTTTCGGAACTTCGACTGACATGGAAACGATCCGTCGTGGATCAGGGCGACTAGCCCTTCCCCCCTTAAAAAAAAGAAAGAAAAATCCGTATGTTTAAAGCTGCATCATGGAAATCGTGTCGGATTTCGTAAAACACGAAAACAAGGAAATGTGAGTGTGAGGAAACACAAAATGTCCTGGATCATCCTGAAGAGGTGCGAGCGTTCTTGCGGGAGGTTTGAGGTGTCAGGAGAAAACATAAGTTGAAAGAGACAAGTCAAAGCGGGAATCCTGGGGGAGGGCCTAAAGAGGCGCGAGCAGCCTGACGATGGGAGCCAGCTCTCCCCTTTTTATGAAAAACGCGCTGATTGTTTTTGTATAAATAGTGATATTTGCGCTTCATTTTTTCATCATCCGAAACACAAAAACATCTCTATAAAACCTCTTCTTCTTCTTCCACAAAAATATTTCATGGATGCCTTTGAGAATGCGTTGCGACAATGGTGCCGAGATTTGTCACCTCCCGAAAAGTATCAACTCATTTGCATGGGAGTTGGTCAATTGTTGGTGCTCCGTCAAGTCAAGGTGCAATCCTCATTTCTCGAAGCATGTTCTTGGTTTTGGGATTCGAAGCAGCATGTTTTCGTTTTCCCAAAAAGTGAAATTTGTCCACTAGCCGAAGAAGTTGGAGCCATTGGTGGGTGGCCGGGTTGTGTTCCGGTGCTTCCTCCGACTCGGTTGTGCTACAAGGAGAAATTCCGTTCCATGTTGGGTTTGTCGACAAGTCAAGTCAACTTCCTTCTTGCTCCACATGGTGTGGATATGTTGGCTCTCATCAACATCTTTTCCAACCGATTAGATGCCAATGTCCGGAGGTGGGTAGGAGAAGGACTCTTGTCTTTTGCCTTGTCCATGTATACCTCTTTGTTGATGCTTTGAAGAACGAGGGGCCGAAATGCTATGGTAGCATGACCCTTGTACACGTGGTTGAGCAAATGGAGCATGGTAGAGATCCATCATGGTTAGTACTTGGAGAGATCATCCAAGCTTTGGTCAAGGAAGGTTCTTTCGGAGAAGCTCCTTCATTTGGGTCCCTAAGGATCCTCCAAGTGTGGCTATTGGAGAGGCTAAGGTATGTATAGCCTCCGGTTGATTCTTCTTCTTATTCCTTCCGTCACCTTGACATGAGGAAGAAATTGTACTCGGATAGTTTTGCTTCTACCGAGGCTTATTGGGCCGCAAGATTGTCGGAGGAGGGTGGTCCTCACATCCGTTGGGTGGTGCCATGGTGGCACTTGAGGTCCTTCACGGGGTTTCCCGTTTCGGGTGCTAGTCCTCGTTCTTTGATGGTGGTGAGTTTGAAGGTTGCTTCCTTCATTTATCCCGAAAGGCTCATGAGGCACATGGGGTGTCAACAAAAGGTGCCCGCTCAAGATACCCTTGTCCAAGAGAATGTTTTCCGGAACTCCGAGCTTGTGGAGGTCTTCGAAAGATGGTGGGCCACTCGGCCGCTTTGGGAGGTACCGGACCCCGTTGCCACGACATGGGTGACTCCCGCTTATGTCAAGTGGTCACGTGCTCTGTCCTTGGAAGAGAGGTCCAAATTTCGTAAGGACGAGGTTGTCGATTTAAAGTATCGAGAGGTTGGCAAGGCCAACCATGCCTTCTTTGAGGATTATGTTGAGGAGCTAGTCCCGATGTGATGAGACCACCAAAGAGGAGAAGCTCGGGTCCCAAGAACATGGTGGGTCGTGCATAGGCTCGTTTTGGGCCGAACATGGGGTCTTGCACTAGACCGCAGGCCGTTGCCGTTGTAGATCCCTTGAGGATCCGTTCTGAAGAGGAAATTTATGCTAGGCGGGCCAACAAGAAGAACAAGGGGAAGATGCACCCCGAGGGAAAAGGCAAGGGTAGAATGGAAGAGTGAAGACCTCCATTACCCATTTTATTATTATGTTGTATTATTGTTGTGAGTTTTTATTATGTTGTACTAGCTGGTTATTGTGTGTTTTGTGCTAGTTTTATTATGTGAGGTATTTTAGTCGACACCTTAGCTTTGACAAGTTGCAGACTGTCGAGCTTTGTTTGTTGTTGAAATTGTAATCCCTCCCATTATTAATTAAATAAGAGGATTGCTTGTGTCAAAAATTGCGAACGCTCATTTCTTCCATCCATTTTGTAAATGTAATTCGATTTGAATCATCCTAAACGTTTGCACTTGGGAAAGTGGGATCTTTGTGGGAAGGGAGAAAGGCTCATTTTTGGTACTTTTGCGGGGAAAAGGGAATGTTGTTCCCTTTTCTCTCTTTTTTTGAAAGTTGATGTGGGTGATGTTTTTTTTATTATGGGGGTGATGTTTTTTTGATTATGGGGATGGTTGTATCCTTCTTGTGTAAGAAAGGACTGCCTGCGTATCCACCTAAAAAGGTGAAATCAAACCATGATCGTAGTTGGAAATGTTTTGTAAATTTTGATTGGGTTTTGTGGTTGTATCCCTCATGTATAAGAGGGACTGCCTACGTATCTACCTGAAGAGGTGAAATCAAACCATGCTCGTAGTTCTGGGGTTTTTGTTTGTTTTAGTTCAAATGGACGTTGCCTTTGACAGATCAAAGGACATTCGCAACGGGCAAGGTGCCGCAACTTAGACTCGATAAAACATGCAATTTTAAATCAGAACGCGTTTGAGGAACTTGACTTGAAAAGGGTTAAGGTGGACGCTAGTTGTGAAACTAGGCTTGGATCGTTGGTTGCTACGGTTCAAGGGTAGTATTTCTTGAGTTGGTCTAGGTTAGTTGGGTTTGTAAAATCCTCCCCATCTAGGTCACTCAGTCTCACTGCGCCCCCCGAAAGTATTTTCTTGACCAGGTATGGCCCGGCCCAGTTGGGTTTGAATTTTGCCCTCGGATCGACGGGTAGCGGTGATCGGACTGACTTGAGGACCAAGTAGCCCTCCTTAATGTTCCTGGTTTTGACCCTCTTGTTGAATGCCCGTTGTATACGTCGTTGGTATAGCTGGACGTTGTGCAAGGCATTGAGCCGCCGTTCGTCTAGAAGAGTGAGTTGTTCTTTCCTTCGGCGGGTCCATTCTGCCTCAGGGACTTGACGCTCCAGTAGGATGCGTAGAGAAGGGACCTTTAACTCTACTGGTTGAACCGTCTCCATACTGCATGCTAGGTAGAAGGGTGTGGTGCCTGTCGGTGTTCGAATCGAGGTTCGGTATCCCCAGAGTGCGAATGGGATTTTGCTCGGCCAATCGTGGTAGCCGTCTTGCATTTTCTTGATAATGGAGACAAGAGTTTTGTTAGCTGCCTCCACCGCTCCGTTGGTTTGGGGACGGTAGGGGGATGATCGATGTTGTTTGATCTTGTATTTGTCCAGAAAGGCCTGAGCTTCAGCTCGGAAGTAAGAGCCTTGATCAATGATGATTTCATGGGGTACCCCATACCGGCAGATGATGTTGTTTTGGATGAATTTGGCCACTTATTTGGCGATCAAGACTGCATATGACTGCGCTTCCACCCATTTGGTGAAGTAGTCGATGGCGACGAGGACGAGACAATGTCCCTTGGTGCCCACCGGGTGGACTTTCTCGATGATGTCGATGCCCCAGGTTGAGAAAGGCCAGGGTGACGTCATGGTGAATAAAAGGGATGATGGTATATGTTGTATGTTGGTGAAGATTTGGCAATTGTGGCAATGTATGACGTAGTTACGACAATCGGCTTCTATGGTGGTCCAGTAGTAACCTAACCGCATGATTTTATGGGTAAGCATCATTGCGCTCACGTGAGGACCACATTCTCCGTCGTGAACCTCTCTCATGACTTTTTTGGCTTTGTGATGGTCAATGCAAAGGAGGAGGTTCCCTTGCGGTGTTCTTTTGTATAATTGATTTTGGTTCATCACGAATTGTGATGCAAGTAAATGGATGGCTCTTTGTCCTCTTTGGATAGAGTAAGGAGGGAATCAGTTTTTGGTTTTGTAGTTGAGGATGGTTTGGTAACAGGGCTCATCATGGCTTTCCTCGTCGTTGTTGATGGCAGAAATGTGAGCTGGCTCGCTCCTTCTCTCGACACATAGGGGCATCGAGGTTATGTCGTCAGGTATGTTGACGAGCGCGACAAGTTTTGCCAGGACATCAGCAAATTGATTTTCCTCTCGAGGCAAGTGGAAGTAGTCGACTTGGTCTAAGAACTCGACCTCTTGATTGATTCTCGCTTGGTAGGGAGCTAAACTGTCACTTCGGATTTTCCATGATCCGGACACCTGATTGATGATGAGCGAGGAATCACCATGGACCCTCAGTCTTTTGATGCCAAGTGTGATGGCTGCTTGCAGGCCGATGAGACATGCCTCATATTCAGCGGCATTGTTGGTGACGGCGAAGTCTAGTTTGACCAAGATCGTAACATGTTCTCCCTCCGGCGATATTAGAAGGATTCCTACCCCAAAGCCTCTCAGATTAGATGCAGCATCGAATTATAGGTCCCATGCGTCGGAGTCAGAACAAAGGATGTCTTCGTCAGGAAGTAACCATGTGTCGGTCGTTGGATCCTCGTTGACGGGATTTTCTGCCAGAAAATCGACGACTGCTCTTCCCTTAATAACTTTGAGGGTTACAAACTTGAGATCGAACTCGGACAGCATGAGTATCCACCTAGACAGCCTTCCGTTTAGTACGGGTTTTTCGAAGATATATTTGACCGGGTCCATCTTGGAGTAGATGTGGACCGTGTAGCTGAGCATATAATGCCGCAGCTTCTTTGTTGACCATACTAGGGCAAGGCATGTCTATCCAGTTGGGTGTACCTTGTCTCGTACTCAATGAAATTTTTGCTGATGTAGTAGATGGCTCGTTCTTCGCCGTCCACTGTTTGTGCTAGCATTGCTCCCTTGGCTGTGTTTGTAACAGTCAGGTATAAGGATAAAGGAATCCCTGGTTGAGGTGGCATGAGGACAGGAGGTTTGCATAGGATTTCCTTTATCCTGTCGAAGGCCTTTTGACAGTCGTCGTCCCAATCGGTGTGATGGGAGGCGCGAAGTTTCTTGAATATTGGTTCACAAATCATGGTGAGCTTGGCAATGAACCGGCTGATGTATTGGACCTGACCGAGAAATCCCCGAATCTCCTTCTCGTACTTAGGTCGAGGCATTTTATGAAGGGCTTTGATTTTGGTTGGATCAATCTCAATGCCTCTTTTGCTGATGACATGTCCCAAGAGTTTTTCGGAGGTGACCCCGAATGCACACTTCTGAGGATTTAGTCTCATGTTATATTTCCGCAGACGAGCGAAGAATTTTCGAAGGGCGTTGATGTGGCCATCCCGTTCTCTCGATTTGACGATCATGTCATCGACATACACCTCCTCCTCCTTGTGCATCATATCATGTAGGAGAGTGGTAGCGGTTCTTTGATAGGTAGCCCCGGCGTTGATGAGACCGAAAGGTATGATTGTGTAGCAATATGTATCCCACTGTGTAGTGAATGCAGTCTTGTGCATGTTTTTCTCAGCCATTTTAATCTGGTTGTACCCGGCATACCCATCCATGAGTGATAGGAGAGCATGTTTGGCAGTGTTGTCTACTAGAATGTCAACATGTGGCAAAGGGAAGTCGTCCTTTGGACTCGCCCTGTTCAGATCCCTGAAGTCGACGCAAACCCGAATTCTTCCATCTTTCTTCGGTACAGGAACAATGTTGGCCACCCAGTCAGAGTATTCAGACAGTGTGATGAAACCAGCCTTGAATTGTTTATCCACTTCTTCCTTGATTTTTAGGGCCCATTCAGGACGCATCCGGCGCAGCTTCTGCTTCACGGGTTTAGCTCCGGGCTTAATGGGTATCCGGTGCTCTGCAATTTCCCTGTCAATCCCAGGTATGTCTCTGTAAGACCAGGTGAATACATCCTTGTATTCGTGGAGGAGGTCAATGAACTGTTGTCTTTCCGAGGGGTCCAGGGTTTTCCCTATCCTAAGTTCTTGAGGTGTGTTGTCGGTCCCTACGTTAATAGTTTTGGTCTCCTCAATGATAGGGGTTCTAGTTTCCCGTTTTTCAAGTTCTTTGGCTAGGTGAGGTTGGTAGTCACTCAAGTCAAATTCCTCATAGTCATTCAGAATTGCATTGTTGTTAAATTGAGACGAGTCATAAGAAAACTTAGTGTTCATTAAGTTGACACGAGCGAAAAGCTCGGAGAGGACATACATCTCATGGTCAGTCAGAGGCGACATAGTAGAGGAGGTGGCCCCTAGAACAGGCTCCAGGTTGTCACCTTTCATGGGAGTGGGGGTGACCCTAGTAGACTCAGCCTCTGAATCAGCCACGACCTTGTGATAAAATAGTGGGAAGGGGACCTTGACTGAGACATCGGGAGTGTTAAAAGCTATGATAGACTCTGACTCAGACTTAGACTCAGATTCAGATTCTTCTCCATTTCCCTCTTTGAACATAGGTCCTTCTCCAGTTGTGATCTTGAGAATGCGGCCTCGGCGATCGATCCACTTGATGGTTTTCCTCCAGTCTCGCGTAGCTTTCTCCGGGTCAGTGTCGGAGATCATGGCAGTTGGGTCAAACTAATTGTGCTTCAGGGCAATGTTGATAATGTCCTCATAGTCGAGGTGCTTAATGTTATCCTCTCCAAAGAGGGGGTTATATCTTGTCCATCGAGGCATGACGACGGCTTAGACTCAGTTGAGGCAGCTTCGGTGTTGTCGGGGATGAAGTAGCAGTCCTTGAAGACTTCCACACCCGGGTATCTGCCTTGGCCACAGAGTCATAGATCGGCTCCGGAAAGCCATGGTAGAGCTCTTATTCTCCCTCGGGAACAAAGTATCCATTGAGGGTCAGATGATAGGGACGGAGGATAACTCCGTGCCTCTTGCGTTTTTGAACTAGGAGGTTCATCTCCTGGATATCTTCATCGGTAGGTTCGTATCCCAGTCCAAAGGTAATGTTGGGGACCTTAGCCTATTTCAAGGGAGGTAAGGTTCTCTTCAGTGGATTTGGGGGCAAGCCCGGGAAGTAGCCCTGGCGCATCATGATGCGGTTGACTGTGAGGTTGGCAAACGGGTCACAATCAAAGGGTGTTGATTCATCAGTTATGGCATTCACAGCTTGGAACCCCCACATTTTATTATCATCTTCCTCAATGGTCTGGGAGGCTATTCCCTTTCTCATGACAACTTTGATCGGGGAAGCAGGAATTGTGATCGTTTTCCTATCGAAGGGGACCCTAATCTTCTGGTGGAGAGTTGAGGTAACTGCCTTAACGGCGTGAATCCAGGGACGTCCCAGGAGCATATGGAAGGAGGCGTCGATGTCGACCACCTGAAAACTGGTTTGCCTTTCCAGTGGTCCGGCTGCGACAGTCAAAGTGATGAGCCCCGCTACCTTGCGACGAGTGTCGTCGTAGGCGCGTACTCCTTAATTTGTAGGGACCAAATCATCTTCTTTAATACCCAGCTTGTGAGCAGTCTTGAGGGGAATAACATTTTCCGCGTTTCCATCATCTACAAGGACCATGGGTACATTCTTCTTGAGACATTGTACGGTAATGTACAGGGCAAGGTTATGATTGGCTCCGAAGGGAGGGATATCTTTGTCAGAGAAGACGACTGGGTTGTTCAAGTCAGGGGCGTCCCTCGTCATATGTGCCACTATTTCTTCAGGGGAAGAGGTGGTGGGCACAGTCAATTTTCCCAAGGCCTATAGCAAAGCCTGTCGATGCTCAAATGATGTCGCGATCAGTTGCCAGATCAAGATCTCGGCTTTTGCCTTCTGAAGCTGCTTGAGGATCTAATTCTCAGGAGCT
This sequence comes from Silene latifolia, assembly GCF_048544455.1. Taxonomy (NCBI): domain Eukaryota; kingdom Viridiplantae; phylum Streptophyta; class Magnoliopsida; order Caryophyllales; family Caryophyllaceae; genus Silene; species Silene latifolia. Next base: position 172,602,378 of record NC_133538.1, read on the forward strand.
CTTGGTTGAGTGTCAAGTTCCTGGACGACTTGGTCGTTTGTTGTCGGAGCGATCGTTGAACTGTTCGGGTTCTGATAGGGGCGTCCGGACCGGGTAAGGTGACCGATCTCTTTCGCCCTTTTCTCTTTCCATGGGACGATATAGACATCTTTAACATCGTCTCTCCAGATGCCATTGATTTCGGGATCTCGAAGGCGCTTGGAGGGGTATTCTCTGGTAGGCAATTTTTGTGAGGGATATTTCTGTGATGGTTGTTTTTGTGGGGTTTATTATTGTGAGGGTGATTATTTCGAGGATGATTATTGTGAGGATAATTATCGTGAGGTGCATGCCAGAATGGTCACGGGAGCAATCCGTCCTGGTGAGGGTAGTTTTGGGCGCTCGGGGGACTCTCCCTCGGGCGTGGTGGTGGAGGATTGAAGATAAGCTAGCAGTAGGCATCGTCAAGTCGGGTAATCCTCTCGGAGAGGCTGGCTATGGCTTCCTCAACCTGTTGGAACATGGTTAGCATAGTTACGGCACTAAACACAAATACCCCATCCGAGGGATCTTTCTCCAAGGTGTTCACCTCGTCATCAATTGGCAGGATGAGGTGTGAGCAGTCCAAAGTTGGCTCATCGTTGGAGATAGCGCGGATTTCGAGAGTATTTGTTTTGTTGTTTGGCTTAGTCGGTGGGGGTAAAGGCAAATCCCCTTTTTCAATCATGTCTTGGATGATGTGCTTGAGTTTGAAGCAGGTTTCCGTATTATGCCCTTTCCCTTGATGGTACTGACAGTAGGCATTGGGATTCCAGAAGCGGGATTTCTTAGCACCGGTCGGATCCGGGGTGGGTCTGATTGGTTGTAACTTTCCCTGGTCCATGAGCCTCTTCAGGGCACTTGCATAAGTTGACCCTATATTAGTGAACACTCTCTGGGGGCGCTCAGCTCTCTTGGCAGATGGTTCAGCGAGGTTGACCTCATCGATCTTGTTCGTTTGACCATAAGGGCAAGATCCGGTTGAGGTGGATCCCTGGTAGCCTCTGCCAGTGGTCTTAGCTAGGACACCCTTTCAGAGGTCATCTTCAATGCGTGTCCCCGGAATTTGCAGATCCTGGAAGGTCTTGATATTTTGATACCTTAGTAAGTTGGCATACACTGGGCGGAGATTGTTGACGAACTTTTCCACCAAAGTTGATTCACTCGGCTTGCTGAGCAGCTGAGTAATTACCCTCCTCCAACGAGTTAAGAACTCGGTGAATCCCTCCTTGTCGTTCTGGGTTAGGACCTCAAGGGTACGGGTATTGGCTTGGATTTCAACATTCTCAGCGTATTGCTTAGCAAATTCAACCGCAACCTCATCCCAGGTAGTAAGGTTCTTCGGGTCAAGGGAATAGTACCATTGGCGAGGGATCGGTTCCAAGGATGATGGGAAGATCCGGGTGAAGAGCTCCTGTTTGACCCCTTTTATTGCCATGTAGTCTTTGAAGGCACGTATATGATTGAGCGGGTCCTCCACTCCTTTGAACTTAGGTACATCAGTCAGGGTAAAGTTGTCAGGTAGTTGATCCCCAACAGGTTCAAACCTTCGATTGTTCTCAAGATGGACATTGTCACCTCGGGCTAGGAGCTGTTCTTCCAAGATTTTGAGCCTTTTCTCAGTTTCAGTCAAAGATGGAGTATTATGTTCTCCAGCTTCTTTGTTTTCTAGGGTGTCGATACGGGTCTCGACTCGATCCAGGGTTACCTTAAGAGCGGTGAGCAGGCTGGCTAGCTGAGTAGTCGTGACATCTCTGTTGTTATCATTGTTGTTGTTGTTGACAGACGAACTTGAAGACGGGGCCATGGCTGAGGCAGAAAAATGGCTCACATTACAACTCAATCCGACACGGTTCGAAGACTGAACGCAGACAACACAAAGGATAAGACAAATATCAGACTCAACAAGACGAGGATGACTGTGCGTGGTACCTTGCTGCTGACTCAATTTATGACCTGACGGTGTGGACCAAACCTTTGACACGTGTCCAACGTAGCGGCGTGACGCCATTGGACAAGTTTCGTGGTGAGACGACTCATAAGTAAAGACCCATAACTACGTTTGCTTCGACTCGATAGACACGAGACGGAATTGGAATGGTGGATTGAAGTTTTCGAAAATAGAAATTTTCAAAAAGATTTATTTGTCGCCTTGTAGACGGCTTCCGAAGATAGAGATTTCCGCAAGTCGGTCAGTTGAAAGGGGTTGTCTTAAGTTTATTTCCAAAAGACGGTTTGAGTTTGAAACGGCTCGGAAAACAAGGTATTGCCTCCCAAGACGGTTTTTGAAATTCAAAATTGTATGTTTTGAAAATCGAGTTTGAAATGTTTGAAGAGGTCTCGGGGACGGTGCATGGTCCTCGGGATCTCGAAAGTGTCTCGAGAATAGGGTGTGTGCTTTTCTCGGGTTTTGAAAGAGCCATTGTCGGCGCGAAACGGGTTAAAATCCGTGTCTAGACGCGGCGATTATAACGGCGTAAAAAGGTGATTTGAAATGGTTTTAGAAAACCGGGTTTGAAAATCATCATTACGACGGCCTAGAAAGGCGTGTTGAAATGGTTATAAAAACCGAGTTTGAAAATCGTCATTACGACGGCCTAGAAAGGCGTGTTGAAATGGTTATAAAAACCGAGTTTGAAAATCGTCATTACTACGGCCTAGAAAGGCGTGTTGAAATGGTTATAAAAACCGGGTTTGAAAATCGTCATTACGACGGCCTAGAAAGGCGTGTTGAAATGGTTATAAAAACAGGGTTTAATAATCGTCATTACGACGGCCTAGAAAGGCGTGGCACGGTCGGCAAAAGACTGAGGTTTGAAATGGCCATTATAACGGCGCAAAAAGATGATTTTGGAAGTTTGAAAATGACACGGAAGGACTTATGATCAAGTAGCACATAAGCACTCACAGTTTCATTATTTTATGCACTATGCTGACACGAGTTTTGGCTTAGAAGGGTGGGTTACACACCAAGCAATCAAACCCCGATTTGCGAAAGGGATACCAATCCAAGGAAAACGTGTAAGGAAGGTGCCTTAGCCTCGTGCTCGTAAGTGATGAAAGATCTTTGACGAAACAGAAATGTGTGACGTCAACGGTATGCATGACACAATCGGGATTCGAAACGCGGGGATGAGAAAACTCACATCGACGAGCCGATTGGCCGATGAAGGTTAGGTTATGGGCCCGGACAAGGAACCCGACCGTGACCGTAATATCAATTAATGCATTCCAACCGAGACCTCGTTCGTGTCTCACCATCTAGGGATCACAAAGATGTAAGTGTCCTAGTTTTTCCCCAGCAGAGTCGCCAATCTGTCGACATGGGCCCAACTGCAAGTCCGGTTCAATCTGCGGACATCCAGCGGTCTTTTGAAAGCCACGCTCGGCGGCGTAAAAATGCTTTCGCCCGGATCATTTTAGATCGGTCGGTTTCGTCTCGGTAAGGGTCTCGAAACGATTAGAGATGTTCGGAGTCACCACCAAGCATTTGTGGGATGCTTGGAACCCGTTCGAAATCCATTTTATACCTCGGTTAAATCGAAGCACAAAGCAACGTTTGACATAGGTACTAAAGATAAGGTCGTCCACTATCCAAAGTTTCTGAGTAACAGGTGAAGGTACGTAATGGGAAGCCCTTTAATTAGACACCTAAACCCGCCCGCGGTAGCGGCCTCTACTGATCGATCTTATTTGGTTGAATGCAAAAGTTGATAAAACGGTTTAAATGCATGAATATGCATCTAATAATTTAAATATAACATGTGAGAGCTTTCTAAGTTGGTTGATTTAATCCAAATATCAAGTATAAGATGTCGAGTTGGATTAATGGTTGATTTGCATGCAAGACGGAAGTTAAACATCCATTTACCTTATTAGGTTTATGGTGCATAACGTGATCCATTTGTCTTAGTAAAGCATTTTGCAAATATGATTTTTGAATGAGTAAATAGTCATCTGATCCGTCCTACATTCGGGTTAACCGTAGTCGGGATCGTCCTAGACTAATGCTGGAAAGGGAACTTACCCTGCACCAGGCAGCCACATGAGGCGCGAGCCTGTTGGCAGTGCAAGGAGGTCTCCCCTGGTTTTGGAAATAAGAAAGAAGAGGCCTGTTTAGGCGCGGATCAACCAACGGTTGTATGCCGTGTTCTGACCATTTCAAAAATGTTTATAAAACGTATTGAAAAATGGGTATTTGACCCGATTTGGTTTGAAAGGGTCGTTTAGACCGCATTTGTTGATTTGAGGAACGAGACTCGAATAATCATCATTATTTTGATGATATTCGGTGTCGGGTTCGACTTGGCAAGCTTTACATGAATAGTTTTGAAAATAATTATGAACTAATTGTTTTAAGTTCATTTGAATATAATTAGTCGATACTCATCATCGTACCCGGGTTAAAATCCGGCATGGTATGTAGAACCAAGGATGACTTTGTGTTGGTGACTAATATGCTTGTTTTGAAAATGTAAAGAAATGATGAAAGGCTTTAAAATACCTCCCAAAATAAAATAAAAGGCTTTAAAATACCTTTTAAATGTTATTAACCAAATATTATCACCGAAACACGGATTTAACCATCATGGTATGAGGAACCAAGGGTGAAAAATGTTTTATGGTTAAAACAAATGAAATAAAATAAATAAGGTTTGAAAATATTCGAAATGGTAAAAACCGATTACAAATATGAAAATGAATTAAAGGAGAAAGCCGAGAACAAACACGGTTGAGTTTTGACCTGGGCACCCCATTGAGGCGCGAGCCTTTGTACACAATAAGAGGCTTCTGCCTCAGGCCAAAACTCAGTTTTGGCTCGTTTATCCCATGTTTTGGATCATGTTATGCATGATTTAGCATGTTATAGTCATAAAACAAATGAATACATGATAAAAGAAGGATTTTTATACCCTCATACTTACATGTTTGGTTATGGCGAGAAACCGACGTAAGTGTAACAACTCGTTTGGTCGGAAAAGACTCGGTTTAAAACCGTTTTGGTAAGTAAAAAGAGTGTTTTATTAAGATTAGTGACGATATAGTGGTCGAAGTGGTCGGTCAAGTGATTTAATGCACGATGACGGTACCAAACAATGTGTAAGCCTTGTATTTACGATGGGTAGGTTGTAAATACGCGTCGGATTGTGACTTAAGAAGTCGAGTCGAGAATTTTAAGGGAGAAAAGAGGAGGCAGACACTCGCATAAGTTCTCAAATAGGGGCATTTAAGGGGTATTTATAGGAAAATGAGTGGTTGTGTGAGTTTTGAGCGACGTGCCTACCTGGGCTGCTCAAAGAGGCGCGAGCCACGTCGCGGGTCTTCGAGTTGTCTTGTCACTTTCACACAAATGCAATCATGATTTGTTCTATCCTAGGATTTGTAGTCACATGTTTGGTACTTGACCATTCATGAATCCTGGAAATCTTAGTATAGAAAGCTTTGAATGTTTTGTTTTTGGTGGCTGACTCGGTTTGACTCGTTGTTGGAGTCGGTATTTGAATTTTTGAGTCGGTTTTTGGTCCGGTGTCGGTTTTGACTCTAGTTAGTGTCATTGCGACCCCGTTGTCGTGCATTAAACACTCCAGGTAATTTTGAAAAGTTTTGAAATGTTTTATTTTCGAAATCGATTTAAGTTTTCCGACGTAAAGTTGTACACAAACTGTCGATCAAACGCCGCGATTCCAAAGCACGTTATAGTCCGATAATCATCGGGTGTTTGTTGGAGTCTCAACAGATACTGGGTATCTACACCCGTCCATGAATGATAGGAGGGTGTGCTCGGCGGTATTGTCCTCCAAAATGTCAACATGTGGCAAAGGGAAGTCCTCCTTTGGACTCGCCTTGTTCAGATCCCTGAAGTAGACGCAGACCCGAATTCTCCCATCTTTCTTCGGTACAGGAACAATGTTGGCCACCCAGTCAGAGTATTCAGACACTTTGATGAAACCGGCCTTGAACTGTTTGTCTACTTCTTCCTTGATTTTCAAGGCCCATTCAGGACGCATCCGGCGTAGCTTCTACTTCACGGGTTTAACTCCGGGCTTAATGGGTATCCGGTGATCCGCAATTTCTCTGTCAATCCCAGGCATATCTCTGTAGGACCAGGCAAACACGTCTTTGTATTCGTGGAGGAGGTCAATGAACTGTTGTCTTTCCGAGGGGTCAAGGGTTGTCCCTATCCTAAGTTCTTGAGGTGTGTTGTCGGTTCCTACGTTAACAGGCTCGGTCTCCTCAATGATGGGGTTTCTGGTTTCCTGCTTGTCAATTTCTTTGGCTAGGTGAGGTGGGTAGTCACTCAAGTCAAATTCCTCATAGTCATTCAGAATCGCATTGCAGTTAAATTGAGACGAGTCATAAGCAAACTTAGCGTTCATTAAATTGACAAGAGCGAAAATCTCGGAGAGGACAGACATCTCAAGGTCAGTCAAAGGTGACACAGAAGAGGAGGTGGCCCCTGGAAAAGGCTCCAGGTTGTCACCTTTTATGGGAGTGGGGGTGACCCTAGTAGAGTCAGCCTCTGAATCAGCCACGAGTTTATGATAAAACAGCGGGAAGGGGACCTTGACTGGGACGTCAGGAGTTTTAGGAGCTATGACAGACTCTGACTCCGACTCAGACTCAGATTCTTCTTCACTCCCCTCTTTGAACATTGGACCTTCTCCAGTTGTGATCTTAATAATGCGGCCTTGGCGATCGGTCCACTTGACGGTCTTCCTCCAGCCCTGTGTAGCTTTCTCCGGGTCGGTATCGGAGATCAAGGTGGTCGGGTCAAATTGATTGTCCTTCAGGGCGATGTTGATGATGTCTTCATAGTCGAGGTGCTTGATGTTATCCTCTCCAAAGAGGAGAGTGACAGCTTGTCCATCGAGGTATGAGGACGGCTTAGACTCAATTGATGCGGCTTCAGTGTTGTGGGGGATGAAGTAGCAGTCCTGGAAGACTTCCACACCCGGGTACTTGGCCTTGGCCACAGAGTCGTAAATCGGCTCCGGAAAGCCATGGTAGAGCTCGGACTCTCCCTCGGGGACAAAGTATCCATTAAGGGTCTGATGATAAGGACGGAGAATAACTCTGTGCTTCTTGCGCTTCTGAACTAGGAGGTTCATCTCCTGGATATCTTCATCGGTAGGTTCATAGCCCAGTCCGAAGGGAATATTGGGGACCTTAGCCTGTTTCAAGGGAGGTAAGGTGCTCTTCAGTGGATTGAGGGGTAGACCCGGGAAGTAACCCTGGCGCATCAGAATGCGGTTGATTGTGAAGTTGGCAAACGGGTCACAATCAAAGGGTGTTGATTCTTCAGTTATGGCATTTACAACTTGGAATCACCACATTTTATTATCATCTTCCTCAATGGCTTGGGAGGCTATTCCCTTTCTCATGACGGCTTTGATCGGGGAAGTAGGAATTGTGATCGTTTACCCGTTGAAGGGGACCCTGATTATCTGGTGGAGAGTTGAGGTAACTGCCTTGACGGCGTGAATCCAGGGACGTCCCAGGATCAAATTGAAGGAGGCGTCGATGTCGACCACCTGAAAACTGGTTTGCCTTTCCAGTGGTCCGGTTGCGACAGCTAGAGTGATAAGCCCTGCGACCTTGCGACAAGTGTCGTCGTAGGCGCGTACTCTTTGATTTGTTGGGACCAAATCAGCTTCCTTGATACCCAGTTTGTGAGTCGTCTTGGAGTAGGAGCTCTAGGTTCGAATCCCACCCAGACACAGTCCTAAACAACCAGTCTCTTACACCTATACAAGAGGAATGGGTGCAATTCCTTGGTCAAGGTCTAAAGCCATGGGGCCTGACCATGGTCCAACTAACCTAAGGGAGGTGTCCTCTATAACCTTGCCTAGGAACCTTCCTGCTGCTGACGTCCACTTCAACACAAATATCACCCAACAGGAGAACATGAGGAGGAGTACTATTTGTAGCTGTTATTTTGTCCATTGCAAGAGTCATTGCATTCCTAGCTGTACTGTCTTAATTTCGTTTGTTCTTTTCTGTTTTAAAACCCTACAAACACTTGTCATTTGAGGGCTATAAATTCTGTAACCATCCCTGGAATGAGAGTAGCTTTTGACAAAAGAAGAACCTAAATTTCTGCAGTTTATTTTCCTGTGTGGAGTATAGGGACCAGTCACCAGTGTGGGACTGAATCCTTAAGCTGACCTGTGTTGGCAGCAAATTACCTTAGTCTTTTTTTATTTTAACCTTGTGTATGTCACTGTCATTTCTTGTTTTCATTGTGGTCTTGTTACTGCAGCATCTTTCATTGATCTTTGTTCAAACTTTCACCAAAAAAGGAACCTGCTTTAATCTGGTTCCCATAAAGCTTATTGTTCATTTACTGCAAATAATTTTCTGAGCTTAAACAATTTATTATATGCTCCAAATTGGTTATCATAGCCAAGGCTAAAATTCCCTATAAATACCCCCACCTTTTATTCAACCCCACAAAAGCTTTGTCTACTCAAAAATCAAATAAAAAAGATCACAAATGGATAATGAGAGATTAAACCTCCTAGAGGACACTGTCAGGAGATTAGCTGGTAGTATGGAAACCATATCAACTGCTGTCAACAGGCTAGTTCAGGATCGAGCCACAGAAGAAAACTCTGATTCTGATGAAGCAATACCAGTGAGACCTAGATCATGTAAACATGACAACTCCATTAAAATAGATTTTCCTGAGTTTAATGGTAGTCTGAACCCAGATGACTTCCTAGAATGGCTTAGGTCAATAGAAAGAATCTTTGAGTTCAAAGGATACAATGATTCAAAAAAGTTTAAGGTAGCTATCCTAAAACTAAAGGGCTATGATTCACTCTGGTATGAAGGCATGAAAAACCAAAGATTAAAGGGGGGGGGGGAGAACCTATCAAATCCTGGGATAAACTCAAAAACAAAATGAAAACTAAGTTTATTACGACTGACTACACCCAAGACTTGTTTCTGAAACTTACTCACCTAAACAAGGGGATGATTCTGTAGAAGCCTATCTCAGGGAATTTGAAAACTTAACCCTATAGTGTGAGTTACAAGAGAAATCAGAACAGAAAATGGCTAGGTTCATAGAAGAGTTAGACCCAAAAATTGCTACCAAGGTTAAACTACAACCCCTATGGTCCTTTGATGAAGTGGTCAGGGTGTCCCAAAAATTGGAAAAACAAGGAAAAGACAAGGCCACTGCACCAAAAACGCAATACAAACCCCAAAGTTCCAAACTTTACACTCCTGTCAAGTTTAATATGCCTACTAAAGAAAAAAAAGGGAAAGCCAGCATCAGTAGATCCCCTCCTGGTGACCTGAAAAGAAGGTGTTACCAATGTCAGGGTTATGGCCAGTTCAGCAGAGAGTGTCCAACCAAAAGAACCCTCACTGGAATGGAAATCCAATTTATGGAGGAGGATGGGTATATTGAAGTGGAAGGCCCCTTTGAGGAGTCCACAGAAGAAGAAGTCAGGGGACAATCTAATAGAGAGCTGCTACTGGCCCCTGATGAAGGACCAGCACTAGTGCTTAGAAGGGTTATGCACACTCAAAGCTTAAAAGAGGGCAAGAGGCAATAAATCTTCCAGTCCAGATGCACTATACAAAGTAGGGTTTGTCACCTAATCATAGATGGAGGCAGTTGTGCTAATGTAGCCTCCACTACATTGGTGGAGAAACTCAAGCTTCCAATAAGGGAACATCAACACCCTTATAAGATCAGGTGGCTTAGTCAAGGTTCTGAGATTGCTGTGAACAAGCAGGCTCTCATCTCTTTCTCTATTGGACAAGCCTATACAAATGAGGTTATGTGTGACATCATTCCCATGGATGCCTGCCACATCCTACTAGGGAGGCCTTGGGAATTTGATAGGAGCATCGTCCACCATGGGAGGAACAATACCTACTCCTTCACCAAAGATGGAAAAAGGATCACCCTCACACCTTTAACCCTGGCTGCACCCCCCAAATCTATTGAGAAAGCTCCCACAAACTAGATCAGTGGAACCTTACTGCTCAGGGAGTATGAGGTACTACAAGAACTAAACCAGGGAACCCTCATTTTTGATGTCATTCCTAAATAAATCAAAGTGCATTCTTGTGTCCCACAACCTGAACCTCTCAAAAAGATTTTGGAAGAGTTCAAAGATGTCTTCCCCACTGAACTCCCTCCTGGACTACCCCCTCTGAGAGGAATTGAACACCAAATTGACCTCCTCCTAGGAGAAATCTTGCCAAACAAACCTGCTTATAGGTGTGACCCTGGTACTGCTAAGGAACTGCAAGAGCAGATATCTGACCTTATGAGTAAGGGTTATGTCAGGGAGTCCCTAAGCCCATGTGCAGTACCAGCTTTGTTGGTCCCAAAAAAAGATGGCACTTGGAGGATGTGTGTAGATAGCAGAGCACTAAACAACATCACCATCAAGTACAGGTTCCCAATTCCCAGACTTGATGACCTCCTGAATGAACTAAGTGGAGCAAAGACCTTCTCCAAAATTGATCTAAGACAGGGATACCATCAGATCAGAATTAAGGAAGGTGATGAGTGGAAAACAGCCTTTAAAACCAAACTAGGACTATATGAGTGGCTTGTCATGCCATTTGGTTTGTCCAACGCGCCTAGCACCTTCATGAGGCTCATGACTGAGGTGTTGAGACCTTTTATTGGAATATCTAAAGTTGTATATTTTGATGATATACTAGTGTACAGTTCCAGCACTACTGAACACTTGAAGCACCTGAGGGAGGTATTTTTAACTCTCGGGAAACACAAGCTATTTGGGAAGCTAGAAAAATGATCATTTATGGTTCCTAAAGTGTCATTCTTTGGATATATTGTCTCTGGTCAGGGTATCTCAGTGGACCAAGAGAAGGTGGAAGCCATCAGATCCTGGCCTGTCCCAACCAATATTACTGAGGCCAGGGGTTTTCATGGGTTGGCTTCCTTCTATAGGAGGTTCATCAAAAATTTCAGCACTCTGGCTGCTCCTCTTATTGAGTGCCTCAAGAAAGGAGATTTTAAATGGACCCCCACAGCACAGGCTGCCTTTGAAGCCATCAAGAAGAGGATTTGTTCAGCACCCATCCTAGCACTACCTGATTTTAAGAAACTGTTTGAGGTTGAGTATGATGCAAGTGGGGTTGGCATAGGAGCAGTACTGACCCAGGAGAAGAAACCCGTGGCATTCTTCAGTGAGAAACTCAATAGGGCCAAATTGAACTACTCAACTTATGACAAAGAGTTATATGCCATGGTTAGGGCCCTAACTCACTGGGGACATTACCTGAAACCCAAACCCTTTGTCCTACACTCTGACCATGAAGCCCTCAAGTTCATCAATGGCCAACATAAGCTAAATCATAGACATGTCAAATGGGTGGAGTTTCTACAGGCTTTCTCTTTCACCAGCAGCTACAAGGAGGGCAAACATAACATTGTAGTAGATGCCCTCTCTAGAAGAAACCATGTGTTGGCCCTGCTGGAAGGGAGGATCCTTGGCTTTGAAATGATCAAAGAACAGTATGCTGGACCCTGATTTCTCAGTAGACTACCACAACTGCAAGGAAGGCAAACCCAGCAAACTAATACTGCAACAAGCTTTCTTGTTCAAGGGAAATAGGTTGTGCATTCCAGGGAACTTAACAACGGATCTCCTCATTAGAGAGGTCCATTGTTGACTCTTGATCTTCTTCTACCTTTGATATGTTGCAACATGAAGGAAGAAAATAATTACTTTATTTTCTAGAAATTATGACCATGAAAGATTATCGCGAGCTATCAAATTGTTGTTCTTTTCGCATTTTAAATTTTGTTGAAGCGGTTTTTTTTGGGAAATTATCGCCATGGATGAGAGGAAGCAATTTGATGTTTTTTTGTATTTTAATTTATGTTGTGGTTGTGTAAGATTGTGTTGAGGAAGTTTTATGGGAAGTACATGCATGTTGACATGTAAAATGTGGGTAATAGCTTTGTCCCCTAACACATCTCTCTCTCTCTCATGCTCAACCTATTTTCCTTTTTTTTTCCCACACCTAATAAGCATATATTTCTCCCTTCATCCAGACGGTCCATTTAGAAGATCCCATGGCTCTAGTAAGGACTTAGGGACTCAAATAATATGAGGGACTTATAAGAACTTGACTCTCTCTCTCTCTCTCTCTCTCTCTATATATATATATATATATATATATATATATATATATATATATATATATATATATATATATATATATATATATATATGCAAGTTCAAATGAGTCCACCTAAAATGCTGAGTCCACTAAGTCCTAATTCTAGCCATTGATCTTCTAAGATTGATGGTTGAGATTTTAAAATTTTAAGATGAAAACGTTTTATAAATAAAACTTTAATTTATGAGTGCAACTTTTTTTTTTTTGGTGAAATGTGAATTAACATTAATAATCATAGTCAATTACATCACCATACATGACCCTCAAGTCATCAACACTACTAGCCTAGCAAACCTAGTTGGTCTAACCAACTTTGACACTTGACCTTACTAAGCTCTAACTTTTGTACCCGCACCCTCATTACAAACTTTAGATCTTTTATCATTATACAAGGATGAGGCACATACATTTCCACTCTACACTTATTCCTGCTATCCCATATCCTGTAAATCAGTCCACTTATAGCCGCCATTACTACCTGCTTTTTCAGCAGAGAATTGCACCTTCATTTAAGGACCCATTGTACCACATTACCCTGCCATTGAATCTTCAGCCAAGACTGTAAGAGCTTCATACAAATCAGACTATAGGAACACTCAAAGAAAAGATGAGAGTGCGTCTCATCCTGCAACCCACACAGGAAACACATTCCAATAGAAGAAATCCCAAACCTTTGTAAACGATCTTGAGTAAGAAATCTTTGATGAACAAAAATCCAGGAGCTGAAATTAAACTTTGGTAGACTAACTCTATTCCAGACAAAAGGAAGCCACTCCTTCTTCTGGTGAACACCTAGCAGCCAGTGATAGACATGATGAACAGAATAGTTACCTTGCCAAGCACCAGTCAGAAAACCAGCTTTCAACTTCTCCTTAACTTTGCATATTTGCCTCCAGGTCCCACTAGCATTACTTGAAGGACTATACTGCCACCAATCACTCTTCTTTATGTAGATATTGTGTACCCATTTTACCCATAAGATGTCCTTCTTCTAAGAAATCCACCAAGAATATTTCCCCAGCACAACAATATTCCTTACATGGCAGTTGATGATGCCCAATCCACCCTTGTCACAGGGCAAACAACAATGCTCCCATGCTATAGGTGGTGCATGCTTGAACTCATCAGTTCCTGCCCATAAGTAGTTCCTGCATATAGCTTCCACCTTCTGAATCACACCCTTAGGCAGTAAGAAAATTCGTGCCCAGTAGCTGTGCATTTGTGTCAAAACTGTTTTTACTAGAACAAGCCTACCAGCATAACTAAGATGCTTGGTACCCCATCCTCTAATTTTTTCCACAATTTTATCCACCAGCTTACTGCATTCAACCACAGTCAAACGTTTGTGAGAGATAGTGATGCCTAAATATCTGAAAGGTAGTGTCCCTCCCTGAAAATCAGACAACCTACGAATCTGAGCAGCAACCCCAGGTACTACACCATTCATATAGAGGTCAGACTTGTTCTGGTTAACCTTCAAACCAGAAGCCTCAGAAAAAGTTAAGAAAGCCCTCATCATTATAGTAACAGAACAAACATCCCCTTTGCAGAACAGAAGCAAGTCATCAGCAAAGGCAAGATGACTAAGCTTAAGAGCCCTGCACAATGGATGAAACCTGAATTCATGCTTGGCAGTCACCACATCAAGAATCCTAGTCAAATATTCCAGGCAAATGGTAAAAAGCAGGGGTAACATAGGATCCCCTTGCCTAAGTCCCCTCTTCCCTTTAAAGTACCCAAAATTGGACCCATTCAAAGAGAGAGTAAAGGAGGTAGTGGTAACAGATTGAAGAATACACCTCACCATTTGGTTGGGAAACTTAAGAACCACCAACATGTCCTCCACAAACTTCCACTCAATTGTATCATAAGCCTTCCTCATATCCACTTTCATCATCACTCTAGGTGAACAACTTTTCCTACTATAGAGCCTCACCAGATTTTCGCAGATGAGAATATTATCAACAATCTCCCTATCTTTTATGAACGCACTCTGATTAATGCTAATAATCTCAGCAAGCACCCCAGCCAGCCTATTACAAATGACTTTGGAGATGCATTTGTAGACCACGTTACAGCAAGCTATGGGTCTTAAGTCATGAACAGTGCTAGGTTCATCTTTTTTAGGAATAAGAGTAAGGTTAGTTGCATTGATCTGCTGCAGAATTTTTCCACTGGTGAAGAACTCTTTTACAGCAAGAATAATGTCTTCCCCTACAATCTTGTCAGCATCATGAAAGAACCCAGCTCAGTAACCATCAGGCCCAGGAGCTTTCTCCACAGGAATAGAGAAGAGAGCCTCCCTGACCTCCTCTGAGGTCACCTCTTTAACAAGTTGTAGGGCCTGCACCTCATTCACAGTCCTTCCTCTCCTCACCACTTCAGGACACACAGGAGTTACAGGAGTGGAACTCCCTAACAAGTCCTGATAATAAGAAATAAAAGCTTGCTCAATAGTGGTATTGTCAGTGCATAACATACCAATGTTGTCCTTGATACTCAACACTTTGTTCTAAGCTCTCCTAGCCTTGATAGAACAATGAAAGAATCTGGTATTATCATCAGCATGAGTCACCCATTTGATCTTAGCCTTCTGTGCTAGGAATGCAATTTTAGCATCATCCAGCTCTTTGAAAGATTGAGCAGCAGCTCTTTCCTCAATTTGAATCTCTAGATTAGTGGGATAATCATGTAAGGACCTCTGAACACTTTCTAACAACATCTTAGCAACCAGGGCTGAATTCTCAATGTCTCCATACCCTTCACTGTTCAACTTCTTCAGAGGACTCTTCAACCTCTTTAATTTCTTAACCACTTGAAACATTAAACACCCATACACAGGAACATTCCATTCATTAGAGACAATTTCAAGAAAGTTGTCACTCTTACCCCACATGTTGTAGTACTTAAAACTCCCCCTTCTCTTATCAATATCCTACCCAAGTTCCATTAAGCAATATCTATGATCATAAAGCCCCTCAGGCATAAAATTAACCACCCCAGGAGGACCATTTAATATCCATTCATCATTAGCCATGACCCTGTCTATTCTACTGAAAACTCTAGCATTTCCCTCTTGCTTGTTGTTCCAAGTGAAGTAAGCACCCTTGGTGACAAGGTCATAAAGCCCACACCTATCAATACAGTTCTGAAACTTATTAACTTCATTATCAGAAACTGAAGACCCAATTCTCTCATTTGCAAAAAGTACATTGTTAAAATCCCCCATAATCAGCCATGGCCCACTAATTGTACCTTTCAGAGTGATAAGAGAATCCCAGAGAGGCCCCCTATCCACTTCCTTATTACACCCATACACAAGAGAACAGGTCCATTCATATCCATTAGCCAAGTATTTAACCAGAACATGAATAACCTGAACCTCTTTATGAATGCAGGTCACCCTGAACACATTAGGATCCCAAATAACCCAAATGCGCCTTCTATCAGTTACATCTCCATTATCCAAAAATTTCCACTGAGATCCCAAGTTATTTTGAACTCTACCTTTATTCTTATTCTTTACTCTAGTTTCAACCAAACCATAAAACCCTACTTTATTCATATGTAAGAATCTTTTAATATCACCTTGCTTAGTTATTTTATTAAGTCCCCGAACATTCCAAAATCCTATGCTAACCATGTTCACTAATATGTGGTGATTTCCCCTTCCCAATGCTATTTAGCACATACTTTTTGAGTGAGAATTGAAGAGCTTCCATAAAAGAAGGACCTCCATGCAATATGTCAGCACCCAACCTAGATAGTCTGTGGATGAGCCTAGTAGGTGCCTTAGCACTCAGAGAAGCACCTTGAAAAGGCATAGGAGTAACAATGACATTAGGAGCAATCAGGGAAGGCTCCTCTTGCATTGACACATCCTTGATCACTGGACTCCTGTGCCCTTGCTGAGGTACTTTAGTCTGCTGAATTTTGGGTCTCCAAGCTTTCACAGTAACTTTCTTCTTCTCCACCTTCCTCTTTTTGCACATCTCATCATCATGTCCAATCCCCTTACACAAGCTACAAACCAATGGCTTCCATTCATAATACACCTCCTGTTTATGGACCTGATCTTTCTCATCAATAAACTCCACAACAGAAGGTAGAAGGTCTCCAACTTTGACATCAACCATAAACCTAGCATATTCCAGGAATTCCCTATTATCTGTAGCTTTGTCACACCTTACAGCTTTCCCAACCAGCCCAGCAATCTTAGGTAACGCTTTCCCCCAAAATTTGAGTTCCAGATTATAGAACCTCACCCAAACATTCACCAGGTCTGGTTTAATTCTTTACAATTATAACTTTAATATTAAAGGTTATTTTATAAATAAAAATTTAAATTTATGTTATAAAATTTTATTTTAAATATATAAAATTGATTTTTGAGTGTAACTTTAGCGTTTTATAAGTGAAATTTTAATGCTAAAAATTAAAATTTTAATTTTTTAGACAATTTTTAATATAAAAATTTGAATTTATTTAATTTTACTGAGTTATAAATTGAACTTTAATGTTTTACGAGTGAAACTTTAATGCTAAAAATTAAAACTTTATTTTTTTTAGCCAATTTCTTATATTAAAATTTGAATTTATTTAATTTTAAAGATTTATAAATAAAACTTTAATGTTTTACGAGTGAAACTTTAATGCTAAAAATTAACACTTTAATTTTTAAAAAAAATTCCTAATATTTAAACAATTTTTAATATAAAAATTTGAATTTATTTAACTTTACTGATTTATAAATTCGATGCAAATATTGTAATTTTATGAATGTAACTTTAATGATTTACGATTGTAACTTTAGTCATTATTTCTGAAACTTTATTTTTTTTAGGATTATAACTTTTTACTAATTCGAATTTATGTAATTTAAGTCCTTGACAAGTATAATTAGTCCATATCAGAGCGTAACTTTAGTCCATATAAGCGTAACTTTAGTCCATATGCGTTGTAACTTTAACCCATGCCGCTGAAACTTTATATTAATAACCACCCACAACCACCACTACCTTCACCAACCACCATGACGTCCCGCTACAACCGCCGCCACCACGTACCACCAATCTGGAAAAAAAAAATCCATCAGAAAAAAAAAACAAAAAAATAGAAGCAACGACATCATCACCACCATTATCCCCACAAAAGATCCGCCACCACCAACAATAACCACCATAGATCTGAAAAAGAAAAGAAAAAAAAAGACAGAGAAAGTAGAGAGGCGGCAGCCACAAACGCCACCAACACCCCCACATAACCCACCAGAGCCCCACAAAAACCACCAACCGTAGATCTGAAAAAGAAAAAAAAAAGGAGAACAGAGAAGGGAGAGGTGCGGCAGCCACAACCGCCACCAACACTCCCACATTACCCACGACAACCACCAATCAAACCTGAAAAAAAAAAGAAAGGGGAGGGAGAGAGGCGGCGTTGCAGGCAGCGAGAACACCATTATCCACCGCATCTCCAACCATCAACAACAACTTTTTCAGATATAAAAAACAAAAACAAAAAAAAACAGAAAAAAAAAGTATAGAGGCGGCGTGGCAGCGGCGGGTGGTGCCGAGGGAGGCACAAGAGGAGAGGTGGAAGGCGGCCTCGGGTGATGGCCGAGGGAGGCATAAGACAGGCGGGAGAAGAGAAAAGGTGGTGGCGGCGTCAGGAGGAGGGGCGGTGGTGGCGGCGTCGGGAGGATAGGCGGTGGCGACGGGGTGGGAGGAGAAAGAAGAGGGAAGAGGGATTTTTTAGAGATTTAGTGAGAGAAGTGGGAGGGAGGGAGAAGTTAGTGAATGAATGAAATTAGGGTTTGTTGGGGTTTTATATGGGGTTTTAGTTTCAGAATTAATATTAGCCATTGATTTTGTTATAATCTAATGACTAAGATTAGGACTCATTGACTCACTTAAGGAAGGTGGACTCATTTGATCTTAATTCTCTCTCTCTCTCTCTCTCTCTCCCTACCTCCCTCTCTCTCTCTCTCTCTCTCTCTCTCTCTATATATATATATATATATATATATATATATATATATATATATTTATATATATATATATATATGATCCGGTGAGAACGAACACTCAGTGAGAACGACCTTTATATTAAAACTCACGCGCGTCCTTAGTTTCTCACAGCCAAACTTATCTATCATCCTCTCCCAATCACATATTTCCTCAAATCCAAATCCCCCAATCACCACCTACCATCCTGTCGTCGTCTCCGGCGACGATTGCAACAACTCCGGCGACGATCGCAATAACTCCGGCGATGAATCAACTTCTCTAAGCCTTCTCCTGACACTCGATACTACAAACCTCGACGCTGCAATCACCAGGCACGTGTACCTGACAGTTGCCGGCATTAACCACCATCGTGCATCTCCAAAATCTCAAATCTTCGTCACGAACTTCCCTGATGTCGGCTCAACTGCTTGGAATCCATTCAACATTTAGAACCGTCAATTTTCGAGCTCTGGATCTCAATTTTCTGGCGTAATCTCTGGCGTAGGAGAGGTCAACCAGATCTCGATTAAATGGAATTGCTTTTTGAGTATGTCTGTTTATTATGGCCTCCATTTCAATAGGTGGTTTAAAATTCTCCAAGTATCATCACATACTTTAAAAATGTAAACAACTTATTAAAATGGAGGTGTCTTAAAGAAATTGATCGTTCATAAATGCAGTTATGTCAATACTTACCAGGGCTTCAAGTGAGTGTTTTTTCGAACTAATTGAATGGAATAACTACTTTGTGATTCTATTCTGTGTCATTAGTCACTACTTCTGGCTTTGTTAAGTCTAATAAACATTAATTTGATGGATTGTGGTGATTAGACTTTTAAATACTTTTAAATTTCATGCATGGATTAGTACCGTGGAACTAAATGTAGTTTAGAGCTTCGTAATTTAATCTGTTTCCAGTTATGTCTATTCACAAATTATTGAACTTTGTTTTTCAAGTGTAAGATTAATGACTCAGTTTGAAACTCGTTGATATTAAACTCAGACCGGTGTCTATACTGCTGTACTTTGTTGAATTAAGAATGTTTTCTGGCCGGAGTTACACCGTCATCTGGCCGGATAGCCAGTTATGCGCCGGCGACGTCTGGCATAAGTAGTTGTTGGGTCCGTTCGATTCCTAATGGCAGCGGTAAGTGGTGGTTTACGGTGTTGGGGGTTGTTAATAATGGTGGTTGCTTGATGGGTAATGTGGCTGTGTTGGTCGTGTTTCGAAGACGACCTTCAAGGGAGATAAACAAGTGCGGGTCAGAGAGCAGAAATGGAGCGTCGATGGTGCTCCAATGGAGGAAAAATTTTCGTGCCTACCAATACGTTTTTTGTGGTGGTGGTGTTAGCCGCCGGCATCAGTGGTGGCCACTACCACCATTATAGTATACGATCTCATTTAGCTCTATTCTGGTGGTCGTAGGTGTGTTCCTAGTGATGTGTTGATAAATTTTGTTTACCTATTAATAAATTTTGGGTATAATTATAATATCTGATATGTGAGTAAGAGTGGGAAAAAATGCATCTACATCAGTATAAAACGTATCTAGAATTTATGAGAAAAGTGTAACTAGTATGGAAAAAAATTGTATCTACATTGTCATAAAATGTATCTAGAATTTATGTAAATAGCGTACCTATAATAGTGTAAAGTGTGTCTCGATTTACGGAAAAAAAAAGCATATCCGACATGTATTTTAATGTATCTAGTAGCTGGAAAAAAATTGGAAAAAATGTATCTCGATTGTTATAAAGTGTATCTAGAATTCATGAAAAAAAGTGTATCTACGAGTGTCTAAAGTGTATCTGAGATTTGGTAAAAAAAAAAAAAGAGCGTATCTGACATGTATTTAATGTATCTAGTAGCTGTAAAAAAAATTGGAAAAAAATGTATCTAGATTGTTATAAAGTGTATCTAGAATTCATGAAAAAAGTGTATCTACGAGTGTCTAAAGCGTATCTAAGAATTGGTAAAAAAAAAAACAAAAAAAATAGTGTAACATATATTTTCTAATGTATCTAGTTCGTTCTCACCGTTCTTACCGAGTGTTCGTTCTCACCGGATCTTGACTCTCTCTCTCTCTCTCTCTCTCTCTCTCTATATATATATATATATATATATATATATATATATATATATATATATATATATATATATATATATATATATATATATATATAGAGCCGTAATCTCATGAGTTTGGTTCTTACGGTGAGTTGTGGGTTTGTGTGTTCACAAATCTCAGCCGTTGCATAAAGGAAAATCAACGGCTAAGATGACTCTCAAAATAAAAATAAGAATATGGTCCTTTCAGGACACTCTCGCTGTATCAACAACCTATCACATCCTATTCAAATTTCTCTCTCCTCTTTTATGATTCACTTTCAATATAGAGAAAATGTAGTCTACTTCACATCGTTCGTTGCCTTCGTCGATCTTTTCTCTGCCGTTTTTTCTGGTATTTTTCGATTTAATACATCAATCAATTGAACTAATTATTTTTTTTTTGCAATCAATTGAACTAATTAAATTGAAGTTGAATTTCTAGTTGCAATTTTTTCGCTTTGAATCAGCCATGGCCTTGCGGAGTTAATGTGAAATTAGTAGAGAAAATGGAGTAATAAAATGAGTAGCAGGATAAAAGAAAGTGATATAGAACAAAAAAACGAGCAATAGAGTGAGTGTTTCACTAAGAATGGACCACTACATTTCCCACAAAGTGCTATATAGTACAGTATTTCAATTAACCGTCTTGATCAAGATGATTTTTATGAAGGCATCGAAGGGTGGAAAAAATTGGAGGTAGGATTGATGATGATGAAGTTTGGGTGAGTGATGAGGAAGAATGAAACAAGCTAACTCAGACAATTTGTTTGAGACAATTTTTTTAAGGATAATAATTTCGTTGCAAATGCAATCAATAACAAACAAATGAATCTAGTTGTTGCACATTTAAACAATTTTAACTATTGCTGCACCATTTAAAGCTGCACATTGAATCATTTAACTAGAATAATGTGATCTAAACGAGCTATTCCGTAAGTTATTTGGATCACGACTAGGTATAATTAGAATAACATATGAGTAATACGGAACATAAATTTTCATTTAAGACGGATGTTATTCGTCTTAAGTTTATGACGGTCAAATAACTATTACTTTTATAGATAATACAAAAATAAAATGCCAACTTATTAGCAAAAAGACTCCTCTTATGCAAGTGGTGTGTATTTGACCCCTTTTAACACCTTAAAACGGGTCTATAAGGTAACATTAGAATATGAGTAACACGGAATAACAATAGGAGCTTTTTATACAATAACACCAGAATAACACGGAGTAACAACACAATAACACCGGAGTAACACCACAATAACACTAGAATAACACAGGAGTAACAATGCAATAACACTGATGTAAAAAAAAGTAACACCACAATAATACTACAATAACAGCACAATAACACAGGGAAAAAAAGTAAAGAAAATCAAAGTAGTAAAAAAATCAAAGTGACACCGGAATAACATCACAATAACACCAGAATAACAGCACAATAACACGTGGTAAAAAAATCAAAAGTAGTAAAAAAAATCAAAGTGACACCGGAATAACATCACAATAACACCAGAATAACAGCACAATAACAGTGGTAGGAAAAAGTAAAAAAATCAAAAGTAGTAAAAAAAATCAAAGTGACACCTGAATAACATCATAATAACACCAGAATAACAATAATAGCAGAATAACAGCACAATAGTCAATAACACGTGGGAAAAAAAAAGAAAAAAAAAATCAAAGTCGTAAAAAAAATCAAAGCAAAAAAAAAGCACAATAACAGCATAATAACACGAGGTAAAAAAACAAGAAAAAAAATTAAAGTAAAAAAAAGTGAAAAAAAAAATCAAAGTCGTAAAAAAAAGCACAATAACAGCATAATAACATGAAGTAAAAAAAAAGATAAAAAAATTAAAGTAAAAAGAAAAAAGAGAAAATAAGTAAATGACAGTGGTTTTATATGACAAGTAAGATTAGATCTTGACCATTCATCTCTAATATAATCTAGTGGCTGAGATTTCAAAGCACAAACTCACGACTCACCATAAGAAACAAAACTCACAAGAACCTAACTCTCTCTCTCTCTCTCTCTCTCTCTCTCTCTCTCTATATATATATATATATATATATATATATATATATATATATATATATATATATATATATATATATATATATATATATATAGAATTAGGATCACATGAGTCCACCCTATCTTTTTGAGTCCGTGAGTCCATGATACAATATCACACGTTATACTACACAATATCACACTTACGATTTCACATTATACTAAACAATATCACAATCGAAAAAAAAGTTTTTGAAAAAAAAATTAAAAAAAATTCGTGATAGTGTTTTGTAATACAATATCACACGTTATACTAAACAATATCACAGCATACATTAAATTTTTTTTTTTTAAAAAAAAAAAAAAACTTTTTCGAAAAAAAAAATTTGAAAAAAAAATCGTAATATTATTTTGTAATACAATATCACACGTTATACTAAACAATATCACAGCTTAAAAAAAAAAAAAAGAAAAAAAAAAACTTTTTCGGAAAAAAAAATTGAAAAAAAAAATATTCGAAAGAAAAAATTTGAAAAAAATAAAATTCGTGATATTGTTTTGTATAGTGCGTGATATTGTTTTATGGACTCATGGACTCAAATATATAGGTGGACTCACTGGATCTTGCCTATATATATATATATATATATATATATATATATATATATATATATATATATATATATATATATATATATATATATATATAATAAGAGAGATAAAACCTCCCTTTTCTTTTTGAATGCTTGAACCTTCTACTGGTCTCCCGTCGGAGACCACAACACCCAACACCGTCATCATTCCAAACCCTCCCGTCCACCATCCCATTATCCCTGAGATTATTACTCCATCAAGCCCTCCAACTCACAAAAACGCTAAAAGGAAAACCATGCATATTGACTCTTTCAATGCCCTGAACTCAAACAGTCACAATCACACTGAAACTTCCCAACCAAAGTTCACCCATGTCAACGGAGCAAATACAGGTCATCAGTCGTACAAATCGATGGTGCAGGGCTTTAATGATGCTTCGGATTCAATGAATGATTTGTCTCTTGACAAGATAGATCTTGAATCTGACTCTGATATCGATGATGGGGATCAGGAAGAGGACGAGTTATGCCCTAAGATATGTGTCACTAAAATGGAAAAAGCTATCATTCGAAAACCATGGCGACATGCCATCATCATCAAAATGTTTGATAAAAAAATCGGCTATCTCTCGTTAATGCGGAAACTTCAAGCGAAATGGTCGATTAAAGGAAACTCACCCTAACTGATCTCACAGGGTCATATTATGTGGCCAGGTTCTCGTCTAAACAGGATTATGATTTTGTTATAACGCAAGGGCCTTAGATGATCGACGATCACTACCTTACCATTCGGAAATGGGTACCAAATTTCGTCCCATCGGAGGATACTATCACTAAGTTAACCGCGTGGGTGAGAATTCCTAATCTACCAGTAGAATATTTTAATGCAAAATTCCTGAAGAAGATAGGGTCTAAGATTGGAGATGTTATTCGTATTGATAATAATACAGCAACCGCGCAAAGAGGGCAATTCACTAGGCTGATTATCGAGGTTGACATTTCAAAGCCTCTACTCTCTAAGTTCCGTCTTTATGGTAAAGTATATGGTATCCAATATGAAGGTTTGCGGATGATCCGTTTCAAATGCGATAAACTAGGGCACACAATGGACGATTGTGGGAAAGAAAAGGGAAATCAATCCACCATGGAAGTTAATGAGCAAGAAGGGCAGCGAGAAGTCAATCCTACACATCGACATAAAAATTCTCTAGAAGCAGGATTACGTCCAGAAGAGAAAGACAATTTCGGAGATTGGATGGTTGTCAAGAAACCACCAAGACGAAAACCCCCTATTAGCTCGGGGAAGCAACCACCAGTTCAGGGTAAGGAAAATCTTAATTCCGGCAAACCGTCTAACTCCTCTGGGTCAAGATTTGGAGTTCTAGAGAATAATCAAGAGGATACGAATTTGGTACAAAATCCACTCACAGTCTCGAACAATCCCGTGTTTCAGGCTAGCGCAATCCCCCGAAATATGGAAAAAAATCCCATTATTAGGCAAAGAATCAATACTTTGAATAAGCAAACCAATAGACTTCTTTCTAGCCATAATTTATATAAATCTACTCAACAATTTATCAAAAAAAATCCAAAAGATCAATCCAGCAATATTGCCCCAAATAAAAATATCATATCTAATATTCCTATTCTATCTTCTAATTCTCCTACCCAAAATACAATTCTAAGAGATATTACAAATATTTCCACTCCCTCAAAATCTAATAACAA
The DNA here is from genome assembly GCF_048544455.1 of Silene latifolia. Classification (NCBI taxonomy): domain Eukaryota; kingdom Viridiplantae; phylum Streptophyta; class Magnoliopsida; order Caryophyllales; family Caryophyllaceae; genus Silene; species Silene latifolia. The sequence goes on from NC_133538.1 coordinate 172,627,032, forward strand.
TAACGTATCTCCTAATTCCCTTTACGATCAATCAATTATTCCAAACCAACCCCAGTCAAACAACGAATTGAGTATCAGAGATGAACCCGCACCCATACTTCTCATACCTAGATCGACCACTTCCACAACCACGATGCCTCCCACAAAACCCCCAGATAGAAGTCATTCCCCCCACACAGAAGGTGAAGATTTCGACATGGCCGGAGATGGCGGCACCGTACTTGGGAATAATGGTGGCAGAATGCCCATTGATGGATGTCAGAATCGAACAAGTGAAGGACAGTCCTTCGAGTCTAACAATGGAATTATCGATACCATGGAGTGTTGATAATTTACTCAAACTCGTAAGTAGAGCTTATCTATCATCTTTACCTTATTTACCGGATTTTATGAATACAAGAATACCAAATTTGTGTCCCAACCTTCCCCATATCACTTTTATGGTATGGAATGTACAAGGACCAGGAAATAATCGCAAGATCAGTGCAATTAAGGAAGTAGTTCGAACCTATAAACCGACGGTGCTAGCTCTCGTCGAAACTCACATGGGGGACGATCATGCTACTAAACTAGAAGATATTTTGGTTTACAAAGGACAGTCGAGAGTGAGTGCGATAGGTTTTAGTGGAGGAATGTGGGTCTATTGGAATTTGGAGGTCGTGTATGTCACTCCGGTTACTCACCACCAACAGTACATCACCCTCGAAGTTGCAAGACAGGGGGAGCTCCCTTGGTTCTTCTCTGCTGTGTACGCTAGCCCAGACCCAACAAATAGGCGCGTCTTATGGTCAGAATTAGAAGAATTTGCCAGGGCGAATAATAGACCTTGGTTATTAACAAGAGATTTTAACGAGACAAGATCTTTAAGTGAACGACACGGTGGAGATTACAACATGGCAAGACGATGTGCCATTTTTATCAATTGGATAGAAAACTGTGAGCTTATCAAACTAGCTTTCTTGGGCTCAGCTCATACTTGGGCAAGGGGAAATTCGGTTGAAATAAGGCAAAGCGCAAGATTAGACAGGGCTCTCTGTAATGGTGACTGGGGTTCCTTATTCGAGGATGCAATGGTTCGGCACTTACCGGCGTTCTAATCTGATCAGTGCCCTATCTTAATATCCCCAAACGACTTTGCTCCAATTAAAGCAGTAGATAGACCATTTCGCTTTCAAGCATGCTGGTTGACACATGAAAAATTCAAGGAATTTGTCGATCAAAATTGGCCATCAAGCGGTGAATTCCCGGTCAGATTAGACGGATTATCAGAGAAATTACAAAGCTGGAATTCTGAAATTTTCGGGAACATATACAAACGCAAAAAATCACTTATAGCTCGAATAGGAGGGTACCAAAAAGAGCTCTCAATAGCAAGAAGAACAAATTACATTAAGTTAGAGGCTAAACTAAGAAAAGAATTGGATGAAGTTCTAGCACAAGAAGAGATCCTTTGGTACCAAAAATCAAGGCTCAAATTTATTAAAGATGGCGATCGTAATACTTCATATTTCCATGTCACTACCTTGGTTCGGAGATGGAGAAATAAAATTTCAACGCTAAAGGATGATTCAGAGCAATGTCAAGATGATCCAAGCAGAGTTAAACAAATCGTTGTTGAGTATTACAAAACTCTCTATACTGACGAGCATAATTCCGGGTTCAATAATGCTATTCCTTGGGACATCTTCCAAGATTTTAATAATGAAGATTGGGAATGGCTTACTAGACCTTATAGTATAACTGAAATTGAAAGGGTAATTAGCAACATGGGCTCCTTTAAGGCTCCAGGACCAGATGGGTTTCAAGATTTATTCTACCAAAAACATTGGCCCTTGATTGAGCAATCGCTTAGCGAGATGGTCTTGAAAGCGCTGGAAGGTAAGGGCATGCCGGCTGGCCTAAACGACACTTATCCCGTTTTAATACCTAAGGTTGACGCTCCTGAATACATTACACAATTTCGCCCCATAAGTCTGTGCAATGTAGCCTATAAAATCATAAGGAAGGCGCTTGCTAATCGCATAAAAAAAGTCCTACCTTGACTCATATCCGAAACCCAGAGCGGTTTTGTGCCTGGTAGACAAATAACTGACAACATAGTGGTTTTTCAAGAAGTCATTCATTCTATGAGAAAGAAGAAAGGGTCGAAGGGTATAATGGCAATCAAAATTGATCTCGAGAAAGCATACGATCAACTTAGATGGAGCTTCATCTACGACACATTGAGTGAGATGGGTTTTCCTAGGTTAATTATTGACGTAGTGATGGAATGTGTAACCTCGGCAAGGATGCAAATTTTATAGAACGGGGAGCCAACAGAACAATTCACACCAACTAGGGGAGTGCGTCAAGGGGATCTGTTATCTTCATATTTGTTTGTCATGTGTTTGGAAAAGTTGCAGCAGGCCATTGATCAGGAGGTCCGAAACAACAACTGAAAGCCCATCATTATTTGTAGAAATGGTCCTCAAATTACTAATCTTTTCTTTGCAGACGATATGGTCTTATTTGGCGAGGCTACAGAAGAACAGGCTGCGGTCATGAAACATGTACTCGATAATTTCTGTATGGCCTCAGGAGAGAAGATTAGTAATGCCAAATCCCGAGTTTTCTTTTCTAACAACACGGAGCAAACAAGCATAGAGGAGGTGTGTGCAGCCCTTGGGTTTGAAGAAACGGATGATTTAGGAACCTACCTAGGTATGCCGACAATCAACGGACGGGTTACCCGTCAAACTTTCAGCCATCTTGAGGAGAAAATTAATAGAAGGCTAGCAGGGTGGTCCACCAAAATATTTTCGCGTGCGGGAAGAACTACTCTCGTTCAATCAACTCTCACGACTATTGCAAATTATAGTATGCAAACGGCAAAAATTCGCAGGACTGTTTGTGACTCGATAGACAGGAAAGCAAGAAGATTTCTTTGGGGAGTTGATGAATTAAAGAAATTAATACATTTAATCTCATGGGAAAACTTACAAAAGCCTAAGTCACTCGGGGGACTCGGCCTACCATCAGCTAGGCAATCAAACGCCGCCTTTCTAACTAAGCTAGGATGGAGAGTGTTAGTGGAACCGACTAGCCTTTGGTCAAGAGTTTTACGAGCCAAGTATTGTAATAATAGATGCGACATTGACATTTTCCAGGCTAAGAGGAGCATGTCTAATGTATGGGCTGGAATTTCGTCACCAGCAAGAAATATAGTAAGGGGAACGACAACGGTTGTGGGAAACGGGAGAAGGACCCTATTCTGGGACCATGCTTGGGTCGACGGAATTTGCCCGAGTGATCATGCCTTAGCTCGAATTCCGGAAGCAATCCTTGGAAATACAGTGAGTGAAATGTGGAGCGAAAGTTCGGGTTGGAATTGGGATTGCTTCGCTAATTTCTTACCACAAGAAATTCTTCAAAAAATTGCTTCAATTTCGCTAACAGAGGACCCTGAAATGGAAGATTCGCTATACTGGAATGGAACGTCTTCGGGAAAATTTTCTCTAAAGTCCGCGTTGGTATTTCTTCGAGGACATGATACTTCCAGCGAGCCTGAGTCCATCATGTGGAGGACGATTTGGCGTATACCAGTTCAGCAAAGAGTACGTATGTTTATCTGGTTGGCGGCCCATGGTAGGGTTATGGTGAATGTTAACAGGGTAATTAGGAATATGGGGGATGACCCCCGCTGTCCACGTTGTGAAGGAGACGAAGAAACAACGGAGCACCTTCTTCGCTCCTGTCCCGTTTCAAAACAAATTTGGAATCTCATAGGTATTGATTCCTCCAATATATACTTTTTTAACTCCCCCTTTAGCGAATGGTTAACAAGATGTGCGAGTAATGACGTCTCTACTAATGAAGCGAATTGGCCTATGATGTTTGCGATTACTTGTTGGTGGATTTGGAGATGGCGCAATAATGTGGTCTTTGGTCGCGAGAATAAGAACCCAACTGAGCCTCGACAATTCCTTACCCACCAATTTGAAATGAGTAAAAAAGCCTTTGATCGGTATGATTTATTCATTCCTCAACCAAGACCAGCCAACATTGAAGTTTTTATTCGCTGGGTGCCACCGCCTCATACTTGGGTCATGCTTAATACGGATGGAGCTTCGATGGGAAATACGGGTCCAGCTGGAGGAGGTGGAATATTCAGAGATGAGACGGGTAATTTTCTACATGCTAACTACTTCTCTTGTGGGTCATGCTCATAAATGAAGGCCGAGCTCTTAGAACTTCAAACCGGTCTAAAATGGGCGAAAGATATGGGGTTAAGAAGACTTCTCGTACACATGGACAATTCTCCGTGTGTCGACATCGTCAAAGGGAATCAGTTGCTGAGCAATAATTTGAAATTCATAGTCCAAAAGTGTCAATAAATGATTCGGGATAGCTCATGGATGGTCAAAGTGGAGCATACGTATCGAGAGGCAAATCGAGCTGCCGATTTGTTAGCAAATAAGGGTGTGAATGCTAGTAACACGCCTATCTATTTAGATGATCCTCTAGTTGAGCTTCGTCCTATCCTACGGGAGGACATATTTGGGGTGGCTATCCTCCGTGTAATAGCGAATAATTAGTTAAAGGGGTTTATCCCCTCATTAGCACCAATATATATATATATATATATATATATATATATATATACGTATACAACTTTATAATAATGTTACTATCAATTGAAGCCAGGTAATAACACTCAAACATGCTCAAGCCATCTATAACACATCAATTCATCTATTCTCCATATTCATCCATTTCACATAACCATCCATTCCATTCAACACTATTATAAAAACATGCACAAAACATACAACGGCTCCCCTTGACACCCCGTAGTGACCGGCTCAAAGTTGTAAGGGCCAAATTGCGGCCTTAGGACGTCTCCCAAGCCTTTGCGGTAGTTCTAAAAAACTCCTACCCGGGGTCATTTTAGTTAGACACCCTATGTTTATTTTGTTCATTGGTTTAGGTTCCAAAACCGTCGCTCTGATACCACTTTGTAACACCCTTATACACCAAGGTGCCTTACCAAGACCACCCTAGCATATCAAGGTGCAACCATCTCGGTTGCCCGAGATAAAGTATATCAAATAGACCATCCAATAACGTTTATGAAAAGATAACAACTGCTTATCAAAATACAACTGAAAGTTTACCAAAACTGTTTACAGCAAAACAACCAAAAGACTAAAGTATAAACTGTCAGTGGAAGCTAGATAAACGATCGGTGATGACTCGACCCCCATTCAACCGGCAAGCTATCCACAACTATACCTGTTCAATCAACTGTTCATAATCCCCGAATGCATCACCACAGTTTTGAAAAAAACAATGGGGTCAATCAATTTTTTTTTCAAGATAAGAATTCAAAACACAAACAGTACAACCAATCTAATTGCAATATCATTCTCCAAACTCCATTACTAATCAACAACCGACTACACACTTAAATGTGTAGTCCTACCAGATTACCCATCGCAATAAGTAACCCTCACCGCTAGTGGGGGACCGCAATCGTTCCCACCTAATCCCCGCTCATTGCAACGAGCGCACCCAGATCATTAATTTGCACATCTCCCTTGAGACGGGAGCCACAAGAGGCGAACATGGGGTTGGAACAATCTCCCGAACATGGTCCCATCACAACAATACCAATCACAATATTACTCAACCAGTATCAATCCAACCCAGCATATTAATCAATCAATCAATCACAACATTCTCAAATTAATTACACAATCAACTAAGTAGGAAAACCCTACCTTATTCGCAAATCTGAATCAACAACAAAGGATGCTAGAATTGTTCATCTATGAACTCGTCACCTAGCAAGAATCACAACAATACAATATCAAAACTACACTAATCAACCTCTACCCCATCCTAATCAATTAGGGCAAACCCTAAAAGACAACTATAAACTGATTAACAAAGCACTAGAGATTTACCAACGAAACCGGGACAAAAAGACGGAAGTGTAGACTCACGAGAAGATCAATTAGCCTTGGGAGTGATTAGGGTGATTAGAGGTGTGATGAACGTAGTTAAGGTTTTATACAATGAATTTGTAACTATTAATACGAAATATATATATATATATATATATATATATATATATATATATATATATATATATATATATATATATATATATATATATATATATATATATATATATATATATATATATATATATATATATATATATATATATATATAGGGTTAGGATCCGGTGAGAACCACTAACATAATGAGAACCATGAGAACCCTTACTAAATCATCATCAAATCTTGTTCCGAAAGTTTTGATGGATCATTGACCCTTAGTCTAGTTTATTCAAACACATTTTTAGCATAGCTAAACAAAATTTTTTGATTTTATTAACAAAATATAAACTTAATGTAGAAAAATACAATTACGTATACTAAAATGACTATAGATGCACGAAAACGAATATTAGGTGCGTGGAAATTGTTACATGCATGAAAATGATTACTAGGTACATGAAAATATCTGGCTCTAGGTTCACGAAAATGAGTTCAAGGTGCATAAAAATTGTTAGATACATGAAAATAAGTAGTAGGTGCATGAGAATTAATAAAATATTTCTCGTCTCGATTTCCGTCAATAATTTATACTTTATGGACGAAGAAATATCTACCTAGCCATAACATTATATGCCGAATCTAAATATGTCGTTATTTTTTAGAAAAAAAATTTGTAAGGTGGTGTTTTCACGGTTTTCACTATGCGAGTGGTTCTCACAAGATCCCAAATATATATATATATATATATATATATATATATATATATATATATATATATATATATATATATATATATATATATATATATATATATATATATATATATATATAATCTCTAATCACCTTAATGAAACCGCGGAAATTAATCCCGTCAGACCGAGTACTCGATCGAGTACCTGGGGTACTAGGCCGACTACGACCTACTCGGCCGAGTATCTCGCAACTCGACCGGGTGTTCCTTAACTAGTAGCCTGTTCAAAAACACTCGACAGCCTACTTGACCGAGTATGGGATACTCGACCGAGTAAGCTAAGACCAGAAAACCGTAGTATTACAGTTTCCCTGGTAAGACCGCGGAAAACCTCCTCCTCGTCCTCCAGCACTCTTATACTCAAACCGTTTGTTGCCTACCCCGGCACAGTTGAAACATTGCAAGGTAGAGTTTTCGATCGTACTCCGACCACCTCATCCTTACACACGAGATCCCCCACTAAAGCTAGATCCTCCAAAATAAGCTCTAGCCTGGTTTTGCTTACCACGCTTATAGCTCGATTGATTTCCATCCTCACTTTCAGCTCTCCGCTTCTAACTTCCCTTTTCTTTAGCCTCCCTGGCCATGTCAACCAATCGCTCTGCATGTCCCACTCTCTCATAAACTTCCTTTAGATCCGAAATCACCCCAGCCGGTAGCTTCTCCATGATATTCAGTGATAGTCCTCTCTCAAAATGGAGAGCCAGACTCAGTTGGATCAACTGCATGTCCTCCGCATATCGCGACAGTTCATTGAACTTGTGATAGTATTCAGCCACGGTCATGCTTTCCATTACAACGAAAACGCGGGAAACTGATGGAAAATTCCGTCGGTAATGCCCTTTTTCCGTTAGTAATTGGCATTCCTGATGGAAAATCCGTCAGTACCGCGCGTCGCTAGGTTTGGTAACTAAAAATTCATCAGTACTTCACTTTACTGACGGCCAACTGACGGATTATCCATCATATACTTAGAAGAAGCTTCTGACGAATAATCTTTCAGTAATGACACATACTGACGGAAAAACCGTCACATAAGTCACCTATGGTAGGCCAAAAAAAATTTGAAATTTGCTGTGTCTGACGGAAAAATCGTCAGTATTGGCACATTCCTGACGGAAAATCCGTCAGTATGGACCTAAATACTGAGGAAATTTCCGTCAGACCTTCTCTGTTCCCAGACCTAACTGACGGATAATCCGTCAGTATAGACCACAATACTGATGGAATTTCCGTCAGGAGTGCTTTTTGCTGCTGGTGAAAACAGCAGCTTCTGGCCAGCCACGATGCTAATTTTTTCATCGTTTCAAATCTGCGTATACAAGCCATCTGCAGAACACAACATATAATCCTTCATCGACCGCCAAGCGGGAATCCATTTTCATGTCGACCACAAGTGTGGGAATCAAGAGTAGCCAACTAAAAAAAGAGAGAAAATGGAACGCGATAGGAAAAACAAAATTATTTACATAGAAAGTTTCTCAAATTCTTACAATGTCTGACTAGTTTATTTCAACTTAGCAAAGTCGGAGTTTTATACAAACTAAGGCAACCTAAATTAGCTAAAGGCTTAACGGACCACTACCTACAAACTAAGGCAAGCTCAATGACCTAAAGGCTGAACGGTACTACCTCCAAACCCATGCATCTCAGCCCAAGCCTTTCGCATGGCTACCACCTCTCCCCGAGTTTGGCGAACTTGCTCTTTTAAAGCTAGTCGAGCGGATCGCTCAGTGTTCAATTAGGTGGCAATTTCAGTAACCATGGTAGGGGCGTAAGAGGTAGATCGTCTAGCAGCTATTTTGTTATTAGGAGGTTCATACCACACATCGGCCCCCTTCTCTATGGTCCCAAATAGCCTCGATTTCATGTCGAAGCTCTTGATAGCGTTGAAATACGACCGATACTCATTTGGAGCATATCCATCTCGCTCTGGTTGACTCATGTCCTCGTTGTAAGCAGCCTGAAAAGCACAACAAAACCGTTGTAAATTATATATAGAATGAAATTAAATAAAATTAATATTATCGTTCTTTCTAGAAAAATAAACATTAAATTGATTACAAAAACTTACATCCGTCTCAGTAGCTCGAGGATTAACAAACTCGCCTTTCTTTTTTTTCTTTGTCTTCAGAAACAACTTGTACGGAGTGACCTCTTCACCCTGAAAGAAGCATGAAAACAAGTAAAATCAAATATATTCGCCAATCATTTATATTAACCAATTTGTTAAAGCAATAAATACAGTACTTACCAATTCCCTAAAAGCATCGGAACAACTCTTCGACCAAGAGTGTGGGTGCCCAATGCTTTCCCATCTTTACTACTCGGCCTTCTATTTGTCTGATTTATTTTCGAATGTTTGGCAAAGTAGGGATTTTCTATTTCCCTAATCTTAAGGTTCTCCCACCAAGTATCAGGCCCCCATTCTGGCTTTTTCTTGTTATACTTGAGTCCATTAAGAATAGAGGTAATCCGTCTCGTTACCCTCGTCTGCCACTCGGGAATTGGGTCATAGGTAGGATCGATGGAGTTTACATGCGTCTATTTCAGAAACGAATTTTTAGTAATAGAAAAGTTGATCCATCATTTAACTACAACAATAAATTATTATTGAAGAAAATAATAGGGGACTTTCAAAATATGCTAAAGTAATGCCACATCTTCAAACGCTGTGCATGGCTCGCTTCACCCCATCTTGTGAAAAACTCATCTCCAAGGCTACGGGTAAACGACCAAGTAACGTATTGCCTAATAACCTTGTCATCCCACCTGAAAAACACATAAATATTAGAAATTCAAATATAAGTATTTAAATCATATATCTTTTATGAAAATAATAAAAAAATATGATTTTAAAAAAAAAACTTACCAAAAATGATCCGGTTGAGCACGGCGCGATAAGAGAGTCACCTGCCCACCCTCCTGTGCCAATGTCGGAGTAGTAACTGGTTCGTTATCCTGAGTCTCCGTGTTATCGTCCTTACGAGGAGATCCACCACTACTACTACCCCCTACTAGACGTCGAATAAACCTGGACATTAACGCTATTTAAAAAACAAACCAAATAGTTAGTCCAAAGAGATATCGTTAGTGCAAACATTGCTTATTTGAACAAAATAACTAAGTAAATATAAATTAAACTATATAACTCTTATAAGAAAACAAATAAAGTCAAGTACTAACACCTCAAAAAAGGTTAAACATTCTTTCTTTTATTTTTGATGTTTTCATAATTTTATCAATGGTGATAATAGTTTCAAGTGGCAAATTTGAAAGATTAGATCAGAACTCGATTGTATATTATATCTAGGCTACTTGATTCGAGAAAACCTTTATGAAGGAGATAAATTCAATTATCTAAGCTATATAAAACAATGAAATCAAACAAATTTTTTAAAAGTGGTTCAAATTTTATAGAATGTTTAGAGTTCTGTAATACTACGTATTTATGAGTCTCTGGGTACTCTATCCAGTAGGTCTTACTCTGTCGAGTAAGGGCGAGTTGCAGATTAAAATAGTTTCTGACCTGTTGGGTACTCGATCAAGTAACGTGGATACTCGATCGAGTTAGGGGGCACTCGATCGAGTACCTTAGCTACTCGATCGAGTAGCCGGTTTACGGGGGATGATTTCTTGGGTTTTGTTAATAATGCGATTAGAGTATATAATACTTCCGTCATTGTTCTTAAAACACTTTTTAAAACCTAATCACTGTGAGAAGAGAAATCAAACTACGTCATTCGCTTTAATCGCATTGTTGGCAAATCCCGGAGCTTGGAAGGTCGGATTTCACCTTTCTTTATACCGTTGTGATCCTTGCGTTGAGGGTAAGACCTATATACCATTTTTATGATGTTTCTTTAAAGTTGGTTAAACCCTAATTTGGGGATTTGGGGGTTTTGTTGTTTGTATGATTGGCAGTGATTATGTGTTTGTATATTAGGAGGAGGATTCGTAGAGGAAGCGTTTTGATATCACCGTGAGATCGTCGATTGTTGTGCTTTCCAGGTAGGGTTTCCCTACTCAGTATTAATTACATAATGTGTGGTGATTGTGCTGTAGTTAGTGATTGTTGATTGATTCAGACGGTTGTTGAAGTTGTATTGTGATTGCTGATTGTTTGTCTATGGTTCTCGAGATGCGTTCTCGGCTGAGTGGAGTCACTTGCGGGAGTGGCTTCACGCCCTAGTTTCGCCCTTCGTGGAACCCGCCATGAAAGGGGAGTTCACATTAACAGGACAGGGTTATCGCTCGGTATGATGAGCGGGGATTTGGTGGGTACGGCTGCGGTCCCCCACTGGCAGGGTTGGTCCAGTGGACAGTCAGTGACGGAGATTGATTGGAGTGGGTGATTGTGTGTGACTGCTTGAGCTCTCTTGATTACTGTATTGTTGGTTATATTAATTGTGTGAATAGTACTGACCCCGGTTTATTGTTTTAAAACCTGCGGTGATCAATTCGGGGATGGTGAGCAGATATTGAGCAGGTATGAGTTGAGTACTGGGATAGCTGGGATGTACCACCGTCTGATGATAGAAGTCTTCCGCTCTAGCTAAGTAGTTTTCATAAAAATTTCAATTAGATCAGTAGACAGTTGGTTTGAGAACATGTATACGTATTTTGGTTTGGTTTTTGGATTGTAACCTTTCACTAAAGTATTTCTATTTAAACGTTGTTTCATTATTGTTTATTTGATTATCATTGCCTCGGGTAACCGAGATGGTAACATCCTTATACCTGGGTGGTCCTGGTAAGGTACTTGGAGTATGGGGGTGTTACAAAATGGTATCAGAGCGACGATCCTGAAACCTGTAACCAATGAACCTAATGAATATAGGGAGTCAATTAAAATGAACCCGGGGTAAAGGTTGTAGGAGCTAATGCAAAGGCTTGGGAGACGTCCTAAAGTCGCGAACTCGCCCTACAATTTTGAACCGGTCATATGAGGGGTGTATGTCAAGTCGTATGAGTTGTTTGTTCGCTTGTGTGTGGATGTGATGAAGTATGTTGTAATTGTTGGATGTTTGGAGTAGAAGGTTGAGAATATGAATGAAAGATTGATGAGACATATAGAATTGTGTTGGAATAAGAAGCATGTTGGATGTTTACTATGTGGCTTTTGATAACATGATATATTTATTTCGTTAATCATATGAAGAGTTGAGTTGCATAGTATGCTTAACTATGATATAATGTTGTGTTTATAAAGTTGTTTTATATGTTGGGATATGATATAGCATGCGGGTAGCATATTCGAGTTAGCATGACTCGATCGAGTGGGTCTGACTCTATCGAGTGGGTATTTGACGATTTTGTAACCAGAATCGTGTTTTTGGGTACTCGATCGAGTACCTCGGGCACTCGATCGAGTAGGGGGTCACTCAATCGAGTAGCCTGGCTACTCGGTCGAGTATGTTAGAGATCAGAAGGTCTGTTTGGGGTCTGATGTCGAGGCACTCGATCGAGTATGGGGGCACTCGATCGAGTAGCCTCTTACTCGATCTAGTAGGTTTAGGCACTCGATCGAGTGTGTTTTGGGCAGTCCGCTTTCGTGTTTTGAGGTTTCAGTGCGTATGTTTATGTCTACCCTTTCTTATATAGTTTTAAGATGCCGCCCAAGAGAAACGCGTATTATGCGAGAGCTGAGACCATGAATATGGATGATATCGTTAAGATGTTGGAGCACCAAGATGCTCTTACTGAGGCCTTAAAGAAAGTGAATAAGGATAAGGAGGTTGATCACTCTAAGATCAGTCTCTATATAGCGAGGTTTAACCCAAAAGAGTACACGGGAACCGGGGAACCAAATGTAACACCCCCAAATCCAGAGGAGCCTTAATTAGGCCTTCCTTAGCATATAAGGGCATTACCATCTCGGTTGCCCGAGGATAGTAATAATCAAATGTCGATAAAAGAACTATTATGTTATATTATAAGTGATTTAAAACCAACTGATGAAATAAACGATACAACCCAAAAACTACTCGCTATAACTATCAAATCTCGTGAAGACTCATCCCTGCCCGGACTCCAGCTATCAACGATATCAACACCTGCTAAGACAGACGGCTCACCATAAGGGATCACGGCAGACACATAAAACAACAAGACAACCACATAAGGTCAGTACTGAGATAAGATACAACAATGCCAACAACACCTAACAATACAACACAACACAATCAGTCACACACAAGCACACCCACACCGATCAATCTCCGTCACTGACTGTCCACTGGACCAGCCCTGCCAGTGGGGGACCGCAGCCGTACCCACCAAATCCCCGCTCATCATACCGAGCGATAACCCTGTCCCATTAATGTGCACATCCCCTCCCGTGGCGGGTTCCCCGGAGGGCGAACTAGGGCGTGAAGCCACTCCCGCAAGTGACTCCACTCAGCCGAGAATGTATCTCGAGAACCAGAGAACAAACAATCAGCAATCACAATACAACATCAACAACCGTCTGAACCAATCAACAACGACACAACAATCGACACACACTAGACTATCTACAGAAACTGAGTAGGCGAACCTACCTTTAAGCAACTGCAACCAATCCATGCCAACATATGACATATCCAGCAATCAAGCAAAGCCTATAACCACAACACAACCATCTATTACTATCAAGCAAACCCTAACTGCAAAGACAAGGATATGGATGATGATGACGACATACCTATGAGGAGAAACCCGGCAAAAGACCGTTACCCGACTCAAGCTATGCTCTCCTAAGGCACAAGGACCTTCAAAAGGCTTCCATGGAGGTTCTATGGTGAAGGGAAGGGAAAGGGGCGACTAGAGGATAGAAGGAATGAGGCGGAAATGATTTGCGGGTTTAACAAAACGCGATTAAAAACCCTCGCTGAAAACCCGATACTCGATCGAGTACCACACATACTCGATCGAGTGACCCCCTACTCGATCGAGTAACCACGCTACTCGATCGAGTAGCCTCTACTCTATCGAGTACCACCCATAACTCGTAACCCAAGATGGCTTTGGCACGCACTTCTAAGAACTATTCCCGCTCCCAAGGTCAGTCAATGCTGGTCAAAGGGTCCCTTAAAGGGCGGGTATTATAGTCTTCCCCCCTTAAAAAGAACTTCATCCCCGAAGTTCAACTCACCTACCTCAACACACAAGACACGGGAACAACGATCTCACCACTCTTTTGACACAAGTCACCTACTCTCTTGAAACGCCATCCCCCATGTCATCATCATCATTATCTAACGTACTAAGTATATGTACATGTATATGTATATGTATATCGGCTCTTACAAACCATCGTTTAAAACACCGACTTTGCAATGCAAACCAACACCAACAACGATCGCCCGTCATATTACGGGACTACTCCATTCACTAGTAACAACTATCAATACGAAACATATCTCATATCAACTTCATGCCGCACGACTATACCACTATGTTACTCAACAACGCAATTCTACTACGACACATTGCACCACAACTATTTCTTTACGACCAACTTTTAAACATGCTATCAATTTTCACTTCAACGTATGAATTACTCGACGAACAAAAGTAACCAATTTTCACTTCATACAATCATAGTAACCACGGTAAAAGAAAACTTTGCAAATAATCAACAAGACATTATAAACGAACAACAACATAGTCTCAAAATCAGCCTTTTTATTTTGCGACATTACTCTTCCCCTCTAAAAAGGAACTTCGTCCCCGAAGTTCACCACCAAATTACCACACATATTACCTATTACTTGTATCATGTGATAAATTAAAACCATATTATTTATTACGGACATTACTCACTAATTATATTCTCATTAAATTAGAAAAACATATACAACTCATCCGAAGAACTAGCCGTCGTCGAGAAAGCATGTTAAGTGTATCATTCGAATTTGTATATATATATATATTGAATTTGGTGAAATATAACTTGCAGACTAAACGGATGTACAATGAATGCAATTAGAATAATTACAACTCCACTATTCGAAGCAAATACGCCTTTAAAACTAAGCACGACTTCCAACATATGAATTGAACGGTCCGAACATGTTACTACTCACTAATAACAACGTTAGACACCAAACTTGCAATTATATAACAATTAAACAATTTTAATTTACGAAAAGTTCTTGTAACAGTGCTACTCGATCGAGTAAGTAGTGGTACTCGATCGAGTGTCGTGCTACTCGATCGAGTGTCTTGGCTACTCGATCGAGTAGCCCTGAGATCAGAATGTCTCTTCTCTGCCACACCTATCGCTACTCGATCGAGTACAGCGTACTCTGTCGAGTACTTATAGGTCGAAATTTTTGGGAAAACTGCCATAACCACACATATATATATATATATATATATATATATATATATACAAAATCGTCACATAACTTGAGTCGGAATGACATCCCGACTCACAAAATCCTGCAACAAAGTCAAGTAGTAAATCCGGCCTTATGGCCAAGCATACAAATCCGAAAATAAAAGGTTCTAACAACCAACAACTACCAACATCCAAGACCAACAATCATAACAAAGATAAAGAAATAGAAGTATCACTCCTGCTGCTGCTGCTGCTCCTCCTCCATCACCTCATCACCACCACCATCACCTCCCGAGGTGCCCGCTCCCGATGACCCGATCCCTGAATCAACTCCCGCTCCATCTCCCGGACCTACGTGCCATGGGGTCAAACCACCATAGGGAAAGGACTGAGGCGTCCCCCAAGCTGACTGATCCACTCCGTAAGAGTGGAAAACCCAACTGTAGTCCCCGACTCCACTCCACCAAACCGGATGCGGTCCCTCGGTCCCAATTCCCTGAGAGTACGCCATCTCATGCATGTTCCGGAGTGTCAAGGTAGATGACACTCTCTCTGCTAAGTAGCTCGATCGCGTCTCCGGGGTGTCGTGGTAAGGGTAGCACGGGAAAGGGTGCTGCTGTGGTAGTGCTACCGGCCGTGGTCTAGTCTTAGCGATCCTTTCTCTCACTCTACGGGGTCCTCTCCCCAACATGGCCATCTCCTCCCTGACCGCCGCGTTCTCTCCCTTCTTCGGCTCGGGCATCACCTGGAGAATCACGTCATCGATGAGATAGGTCTGCAACTGGCAGGGCACATCATCCTCCTCCTCCTCGTCGGAGTCAACAGCTGTCACCACCGGCTCTAACGGCTCGGTCGGTGGAAGGTGCTCAGGAGCCGGGATCCCCATCCAACTCATCCCCCACACTCTCCAGGCTAGGCTACCATCGGCCAAAGTTCTCAACCATTTCAGGTCGAGGTAGTAGTCACGGTCCATCGTAGGCACCGGTGTATCCAGAGGCACATACTCCGCAGAAGCCTCAAAGGAGGTTAGCTTTTCAGCTAATCGAGTGGCGATAGCGCCACAACTCAGGTACCGGGAAGAGGCAATAGCCATCAAAGCAAGGCTAGCGCAGACGATGGCAGGAGCATTGAAGACCACCTTCCTGGCCTGCTCCGGGTTCAAGTACGACATCAAAAGCAACACCTCATGGTTATTCAGCTTACTGATATACGGTCTATCATAAAGGAGGTTCGAAAGAGAACGAAGAAAGATCCTCAATGTAACATGCTGAACGTCATTAATCAGCATGTTGCTTGAGGTGGGAGCCGGCTTTCCGGTCAGACAAGGCATTAGGCGGCAGACACCGCACTCAGCAGGAATATCAGTGATAGAATCCTTGGGAGGCTTGGCCAACCCAAGGTGAGAAGCAAAAAGGTCCATAGTAAGCAAGAAACTGGTATTCATCAACCGAAACTCAACGGTCTGGGCAGCTGGGTCATAGCTAAAGGAGCTCAGAAACTCCAAGGTAAGAAAAGTGTAGGAGTGTTTCCTCAGCCAATACAAACCCGTAAAGCCCAAGGTCTCAAATATGTGACGGACATCCGTCTCTATTCCCAACTCAGTCAGAAGTGTGGTATCCACACACCTCGTTGGTCTCATTTTGCGTTTTTGCAAAGCTACAAAACGCTCTCTTTGTTTGAAATCTACAAACACTACTGAAGGGTATTCCAGTATCGCGGGTACCACAGGTCCACTGCCTTCCCCAATCTCAGGCTGTGTCACCCTTCCCCGTTTACTCTGACGGGTCCCTACGTTCGGTCTCGGCATCTGTTTCAGCATATAACTTAAACAAATTTGTATAGGCATGTGAAGCACATAATTCATACATTTGAACTTTGAATGCGAAGCTAAGTACACACGTCACCAACGAATTCGCAATTTGATATGCAAACTCAGTTTATAGCCACTCATGTTCAATAGTTGTGAAAAGTTTATCATGGCGAACACATATACCCAACCAATTCTAACATCCTAGCATGATTCAATGTTACTCCATACACACTTTTAATAACATGTGAGGTACTTGTACATGCTCATAGAAAAGTAATTTAGAACATACCATCATCAACTTTCATTATTAGACACAAAACAATTCAATTAGGCTTGTCAGGCGGTCTCTACAGCTGTAACAATTTTGACATATTCCCCATCAATTAACATTACCACTATCATATTGAAGTTTATCCCTTACCTAAACATTCATATTCATCACCAAATTTCAAATATAGAAGACGAATTTCAATTTGGGGCACTTTTATGACGGAGTTTTAAGGCAACTTTTAAGGTGAAAATCATCAAAACTCATCCTTCAACATGATATATATAATGTATAGCACTCAATTCCATCATCTAATTAATGTAAAACAGCCAAAATAAATTTTTGATTTCGTAACCCTAGAAATTTCGGCCCCCAAATTTCGTGATTTCTAATCTATTTTACAGCAATTAATCACCAACAATCAAGAAAAGAAGGTATGTGAATCATATTACAATAATTAAAAGCAATAATTTATCCACATGAATCGAAAATTTCAGATTACACCTTCATTCCAACAAATTTAAAGCAATAAAAGCATGTAAATAGAGGAAAGATCATACCTTGATTAAATAGGCAAGTAAAAGAACAAAACTAACAAGTAATTAACCCAAACTAGTCACCACAACCACAAGAGATGAGGAAGCTTTTGAGAGGAATATAGGATTAGGGTTCTAAATAAGAAGGAGAAATGAGAGGAATAAGGAAGAATAGGGGTTTTAAGAAACCCGTAAGTGGCTCTGTACTGTAGCCTACTCGATCGAGTGTCTATGGTACTCGATCGAGTACCACCCTACTCGATCGAGTATGAGATATTTCGTCGAGTATCTGCAGAAATTTTTCCACATCCCGACGTCATAGCTTCTTAACTAGATCGAGTGAGGTCTACTCGGTCTAGTACGCACTCGCACTCGGTCAAGTATAGTTAAGTACTCGGTCAGAAATACGAGATAAATCAAAGATTCCTGCAAAAACAATACCGCATGTCAATTCCAAACTGAGTTCGGAATTCGCCACTAGTCATCACACTTACTCACGCATTACCATTATTACTCAAGCTTACCATATCGTCTCAACAATTAAGGCTTATGCCATACTATGCTACAACAAATTACTCAACTCGGTTTACCTGCTACCGAGTCATTCATAAGCATAATCACGTTATCATACCTTACTTAAACTTATCTTACCGCATTACTACCAACTCGTGTTCACATCAATATGAAACTTATAATTAACATTAATTCGTTCTTTCACATGTCATAAAATATAATGTATACTCTACATAACAAATTAATCTATCATATTCCAAATCCAATCATAAGCAAATCATCTTACATAAATCGTTTGTCACGCAGCGAAAAAATTTCAACCAATAAACAAGGCATATATGCATTACTATATGCTATGTTTCATATTATAACTCAACAATTCTATAACTATACCGTTATTAACAATCCTGAAGCAAATACCAACACGATTACTATTCATACCATAGTATACACTTCCACATTTTTACCACTCGATCATCTATACCCTTGCCACGTTTCTCATAATCATCGTATAAGCCCACTAATCATGCCAATACTTCACTAAGCACCCTCCAAATGCAACTAACCCATCTCTACGTTAGCAAAGACTCAACCTCAAATAATTCCGTCATAACTAACATATACATCACATATATACACACGGACTCCACATTCCCATACCTTGTGACTAGCTTAAGTACTATGGGGCCAAGATTTTGAAATGAGGACGCCTACTCACCCAAAATCTAGCATCAGCTGGGGCTCCCATTATACATACACCAGGTTCATTTTATTAGACTCGTTAAGTTCATTAAGTTCATTTATTACAGGTTCCAAAATCGTCGCTCTGATACCACTTTGTAACACCCCCATATCCAGAGGAGCCTTAACTAGGCCTTCCTTAGCATATAAGCGCATTACCATCTCGGTTGCCCGAGGACAGTAATAATTAAATATCGATAAAAGAACTATTATGTTATATTACAAGTGATTTAAAACCAACTGATGAAATAAACGATACAACCCAAAAACTACTCGCTATAACTATCAAATCTCGTGAAGACTCATCCCTGCCCAGACTCCAGCTATCAACGATATCAACACCTGCTAAGACGGACTGCTCACTATAAGGGATCACGGCAGACACATAAAACAACAAGACAACCACACAAGGTCAGTACTGAGATAAGATACAACAATGCCAACAACACCTAAGAATACAACACAACACAATCAGTCACACACAAGCACACCCACACCGATGAATCTCCGTTACCGACTGTCCACTGGACCAGCCCTGCTATTTTGGGACCGCAGCCGTACCCACCAAATCCCCGCTCATCATACCGAGCGATAACCCTGTCCCATTAATGTGCACATCCCCTCCCATGGCGGGTTCCACGGAGGGCGAAACTAGGGCGTGAAGCCACTCCCACAAGTGACTCCACTCAGTCGAGAACGTATCTCGAGAACCAGAGACAAACAATCAGCAATCACAATACAACATCAACAACCATCTGAACCAATCAACAACGACGCAACAATCGACACACAATAGACTATCTACAGAAACTGAGTAGGCGAACCTACCTTTAAGCAAATACAACCAATCCATGCCAACATATGACATATCCAGCAATCAAGCAAAGCCTATAACCACAACACAACCATCTATTACTATCAAGCAAACTCTAACTGCAAAGGCAAGGATATGGATGATGATGACGACATACCTATGAGGAGAAACCCGGCAAAAGACCACTACCCGACTCAAGCTATGCTCTCCTAAGGCACAAGGACCTTCAAAAGGCTTCCATGGAGGTTTTATGGTGAAGGGAAGGGAAAGGGGTGACTAGAGGATAGAAGGAATGAGGCGGAAATGATTTGAGGATTTAACAAAACGCGATTAAAAACCCTCGCTGAAAACCCGATACTCGATCGAGTACCACACATACTCGATCGAGTGACCCCCTACTCGATCGAGTAACCACGCTACTCGATCGAGTAGCCTCTACTCTATCGAGTACCACCCATAACTCGTAACCCAAGATGGCTTTGGCACGCACTTCTAAGAACTATTCCCGCTCCCAAGGTCAGTCAATGCTGGTCAAAGGGTCCCTAAAAGGGCGGGTATTACACCAAACCTTCTTGACAACTGGCATCGTGAGATGGAGAACATATTAGACCTGGTTCACTGTCCTAATGAGATGAGAGTAGAACAAGCTGCGTTCTACCTGAGGGAAGCAGCTGGCAAGTGGTGGGATACTGTGAAAGTGAGTGCTAGGGAGATGTATGCAAACCAGGGCTTACCTGCTATACCGTGGGAAGGGTTTCGGAGGGCTCTGAGGAAAGAGTTTGTACCAGAGCATGTGAGGAGTAAGCTGAGGGAAAAGTTTGATGGGTTTAAGATGACATCTGATATGTCAGTTGCTGAGTACTACAAGTAGTTTAATGAGAAGTCTAGGTATGCTGAGGATATGGGTTTGAGTGAGGAGAACTCCAGCGCCGAGGTTTGAGAGAGGGTTGACACCCAATATTATGGATAAGTTACCCGTGGGAGTCCTTACCGATGTTAAGGAAGCTTATGAGAGGGCTGGGAGAGCTGAGAGGTTGGTGGAGATGGCTCAGGAGAGAGTGAGTGAGAAAAGAAAGGCTGAGAGTGAGGGTGGTGGCCAATCTAGTCATAAGAAAGGCAACCACATCCAAGCTAGAGAGTTTTCTTCTAGGTCAGGATTCAGTGTTGGGGCTTCCTTTGGGCGTGGCCGTGTGAGTGGTAGTGGTAGTTGGGGGATTACCTGCTATGGTTGTGGTGGTGTAGGCCACAAGAGACATGAGTGCACGAGTGCACCGGGAGCTTTTCAGGGATCGGCTCGGGGGAGCTATTCTCAGGGACCTGCACAGAGTTATGCGAGTAATAGACTGTCTGGGTCATGTTCTAACCGCGGAAGTCAGAGCTATCAGGGTGGAGGTAACCGCAATGGCAGTAATTCTTATCAGAAACCAGCTACGAACAACAACAACAATCAGGGGTCGGGTGCTAAGCCGACCACATCACCAAGATCTTGTCCAGGAGGTGGACAGAAGACCAGTGGAAAGCTGTTCATAATGGACAAGAAAGCAGCTGAGGAGGATGCACATGTTATCACTGGTACTTTTATTATTAACGGTATTCATACCTTTGTTTTGTTTGATTCGGGGGCGTCTTAGTCGTTTGTATCTTCGAGTCATGTTAAACGATTGGGTTTGAGGGTATATGAGTCTGTAAGTGAGAAAGTTTTTATAACTTCGGGTGGGTCTGTATCATGTGGGAGGTTGTTTAGAGATGTATCTATGATAGTTGGGCAAGTGGATCTACCTGTGGACTTGGTAGAGTTTCCTTTTGACGATTTTGAGATGATGGTTGGGATGGATTGGTTGGGAAAGTATAAAGCTAAGATAGACTGTCATCAAAGGAAATTTTCTTTGAGAGGGCCTAAGGGTGTTAGTGTGTCTTATCGTGGGTTTCTAGTCAAACCCAAAGTTAAGTTGATTGCAGCTGTCACCTTGAAGACTTATCTGAGGAAGGGGTGCCCTTTGATCTTGTGCCATGTGAGAGATGACCGGATAGAGAGTCCGACAGTTGATCAGATACCAGTGGTGGGAGAGTTTGCAGATGTTTTTCCAGAGGAGATTCCGGGGTTGCCACCGAAGAGGGAGATAGATTTCACCGTTGAGTTGAAACCGGGTGTAATACCCTGTATTTAAGACGGTAGAATTATATTAAAATAAGTTTTAAATGATATTTGATAATTAAATTAATTGGATAATTAATTTGTAAGACGGAAATAAAATAATTAAATAATATTTAGATGGAAATTGAAGGAGCCGTGTATGGCACGTGTGTGAGGCGTGTGGTGTAATGTTAATGACGGAATTATAATCGTATGTTACTAATACTAATAATAATAATAATAATAATAATAATAATAATAATAATAATAATAATAATAATAATAATAATAATAATAATAATAATAATAATAATAATAATAATAATAATAATAATAATAAGAAGAAGAAGAAGAAGAAGAAGAAGAATAGTAGTAGTAGTAGTAATAGTAATAGCATATAATATAATATAGTAATTTTCCTAATATCGCTCTATAAGACCTAACTTATCACTATAAATAGATGGCGTGACCTCATAAGAAACCTTATTTTTTTCACAAAAAGACATAATATTCACATAAAAGAAAAGAGGAGGAAGAACTATCTAGAAGATCGTCACAAGGTGACGGAATTGTTGGGAAGCTTTAATTGGATTTCTACTCATTGGATTGCGGTATACGGAGTATTTGCTTGCCAGGTAGGATAACGATTCTACTAGACCTATTAATTGTGTATCATCTTATTTAATTGGATGTTGTGTTAATTGAATTGAACTGTTTGGATAATTGGATTATACATATCTTGTATATGGTGATTGGAAGGAGTTGTATTGGATATTCTCGAGACGGTGTGGTAGGTAGTCGTTATTGTTGCTACAGTTGGTTTGATAATGAGTTGGATATCAGGTTTAGCCTGGCCGAGGTAGACATCATGGTAAGAGCCTTCGGGTGATGTTATATAAACTTACTGGCTGAGGTAGACATCATGGTAAGAGCCTTCGGGTGATGTATTATAAACTTACTGGCAGACACCGTTTAATGCCTTTGTGGTGGTGTATTGGGAGAAAAGTTGATTTGGCGTTGGTGTTCGAATCTTTGTACTATTTATATTATCTGGCTGGAGATTGTTATCCTACTCAACCTCGTGGTTGACAGTGTATTCGTGAACACCTGTGATGAACCATAATGGGGAGCAGATTTGACAGGTACTAAAGATTAGCTGACTTGGGAGCATTGGGACGTGAGCTCGACTTGGACCATAGTTGCTGTCTAGATCACTTAGTTGACTTATACAACTTTATTTATGTAATTTCCGCTGCGTAGTAAATTGTAATGTTAAGGTTTAAATTTAATCGGTTGGCAATGTAATAAGATCGTTACTTCAGTTAAAGTTATTAAAGTACTTTGGTTTGTTTTAATTTGTATCATTTACCTCGGGCAACCGAGATGGTAACAGTCCTATTTATTGGGAATGTCTTGCTAAAGGCTCCTAAATAAATGGGGGTGTTACAAAGTGGTATCACTCAGATTTGAAAAGGGGTTAACAACTACTATTAAGAAGAGACTTGCAGCTGGTCAGCCAAGTACCATGGATGATGTTTATCAGCGAGCTGGGCACGCGGAGAGGATTGCAGATATGTTAAAGGAAGAGAAGAGGGAGAAGGAGGAAAAGAAGGGGAAGGGCGAGAAGAGGAAGGTAGAAATTACAACTGAGAGTGCAGGAGGTAGTAAGAAGCAGAGTGTGGGTCAAACTCAATCATATTTTTCGAGTGGAGGGTTGTCTAGTGGAGCTGGTAATGTGAATTGTTTCAGGTGTGGGAAGCCGGGACATAGGAGGTTTGAGTATAGAGTAAATTTGGAGAGGCAAGGGAGTGGTGTTGGAAATGGGAATCAGAATGGGGGTTACTATACTCCTATGTCAGGATATGGGAGCAATCAAGACCGGGGCCGGAGCAATCAGG
This sequence comes from Silene latifolia, assembly GCF_048544455.1. Classification (NCBI taxonomy): domain Eukaryota; kingdom Viridiplantae; phylum Streptophyta; class Magnoliopsida; order Caryophyllales; family Caryophyllaceae; genus Silene; species Silene latifolia. Next base: position 172,650,867 of record NC_133538.1, read on the forward strand.
TGAATTTTAATAATAGCTACAATTAGAGCTACAATAATAGGCAAGCCAAAGGAGTTGATCAGAGTAATGGTGGAAAGACATTTGGAACAGCTAGCACCGTACAAGGGAGTGGGAAGAAGAGTAACTAGGGTTTATTAGGAGGAATGAAGTCTTATCATTTAAAATTATTTAAGTTGTTAGTGGTTAATAAGGTAGTAGTAGTTCCGAAACTTCGGGACGAAGTTTATTTTTAGGAGGGTAGAATGTGACACCTCATGTTTTAAGTTTATTTTGTGGTACATTTTCGCATTTTTAGTTAATTTGGTCATACATTTTGATAAGAATGATATAGTTTGATAATGATTAAGAAAGTTAATTATGTTGCAATGATAATGAGTTGAAATGGTATTTAGATGTGTTGATGGTTTCATAAGGCTTTTGTAGCATTTTTAGGTGAACTTCGGACGAAGTTCATTTTAAGGGGGAAGACTAACAATACCCTGTATTTAAGACGGTAGAATTATATTAAAATAAGTTTTAAATGATATTTGATAATTAAATTAATTGGATAATTAATTTGTAAGACGGAAATAAAATAATTAAATAATATTTAGACGGAAATTGAAGGAGCCGTGTATGGCACGTGTGTGAGGCGTGTGGTGTAATGTTAATGACGGAATTATAATCGTATGTTACTAATACTAATAATAATAATAATAATAATAATAATAATAATAATAATAATAATAATAATAATAATAATAATAATAATAATAATAATAATAATAATAATAATAATAATAATAATAATAATAATAATAATAATAATAATAATAATAATAATAATAATAATAATAATAATAATAAGAAGAATAGTAGTAGTAGTAATAGTAATAGCATATAATATAATATAGTAATTTTCCTAATATCGCTCTATAAGACCTAACTTATCACTATAAATAGATGGCGTGACCTCATAAGAAACCTTATTTTTTTCACAAAAAGACATAATATTCACATAAAAGAAAAGAGGAGGAAGAACTATCTAGAAGATCGTCACAAGGTGACGGAATTGTTGGGAAGCTTTAATTGGATTTCTACTCATTGGATTGCGGTATACGGAGTATTTGCTTGCTGGGGATAACGATTCTACTAGACCTATTAATTGTGTATCATCTTATTTAATTGGATGTTGTGTTAATTGAATTGAACTGTTTGGATAATTGGATTATACATATCTTGTATATGGTGATTGGAAGGAGTTGTATTAGATATTCTCGAGACGGTGTGGTAGGTAGTCGTTATTGTTGCTACAGTTGGTTTGATAATGAGTTGGATATCAGGTTTAGCCTGGCTGAGGTAGACATCATGGTAAGAGCCTTCGGGTGATGTTATATAAACTTACTGGCTGAGGTAGACATCATGGTAAGAGTCTTCGGGTGATGTATTATAAACTTACTGGCAGACACCGTTTAATGCCTTTGTGGTGGTGTATTGGGAGAAAAGTTGATTTGGCGTTGGTGTTCGAATCTTTGTACTATTTATATTATCCGGTGGAGATTGTTATCCTACTCAACCTCGTGTTGACAAAGTGTATTCGTGAACACCGTGATGAACCATAATGGGGAGCGATTTGACAGTACTAAAGATTAGCCGACTTGGGAGCATTGGGACGTGAGCTCGACTTGGACCATAGTTGCTGTCTAGATCACTTAGTTGACTTATACAACTTTATTTATGTAATTTCCGCTGCGTAGTAAATTGTAATGTTAAGGTTTAAATTTAATCGGTTGGCAATGTAATAAGATCGTTACTTCAGTTAAAGTTATTAAAGTACTTTGGTTTGTTTTAATTTGTATCATTTACCTTGGGCAACCGAGATGGTAACAGTCCTATTTATTGGGAATGTCTTGCTAAAGGCTCCTAAATAAATGGGGGTGTTACACCGGGGACGGGGCCAATCTCTAAGGCACCGTACCGGATGGGTCCTAAAGAGATGGAGGAGCTCAAAAAACAGTTAGATGATCTGATAGAGAAGGGATACATTATACCTAGTGTATCGCCGTGGGGAGCACCAGTTCTTTTCGTGAAGAAGAAAGATGGGAGTTTGAGGTTGTGCATAGATTACAGGGAGCTGAACCGAGTGATAGTGAAGAACAAGTATCCTTTGCCAAGGATAGATGACCTGTTTGATCAGTAGAGTGGTGCATCGGTCTTTTCTAAGATTGATTTGAGGTCGGGATACCATTAGGTGAAGATTAGAGAGATGGACATACAAAAGACAGCTTTCACGTCGAGGTATGGTCATTATGAGTACGTGGTGATGCCGTTTGGGTTATCTAATGAACCGGCTGTGTTTATGGACTTGATGAACAAAATCTTCAGACAGTTTTTAGATAAGTTTGTGGTGGTGTTTATCGATGACATCTTAGTCTACTCTAAGACTAAGGAGGAGCATGAGGAGCATCTGAGGATTGTGTTGCAGACCTTGGGGGAGAATGAGTTATATGCTAAGCTGTCCAAGTGTGAGTTCTGGTTAGAGAAAGTTGCTTTTCTGGGGCATGTGATCTCTAAGGAGGGAGTAGCTATGGATCCGGCAAAGATTGAGGCAGTGACAAAGTGGGAAGCACCAAAGAATGTTGCTGAGATTAGGAGTTTCTTGGGTTTAGCTGGATATTACAGACTGTTCGTGAAAGATTTCTCCAAGATAGCTAGACCTATGACAGCTTTGATGAGGAAAGAGAACAGGTTTCGTTGGGATGAGAGTTGTGAAAAGGCGTTCCAAACATTAAAGGAGCGTTTGACCATATCACCTATCTTACCATTGCCTGAAGGGATCGAGAACTTTGAGGTTATACAGATGCCTCAAATAATGGGTTGGGATGTGTGTTGATGCAGAACGGTAAGGTGATTGCCTATGCTTCTAGGCAATTGAAGCCGTATGAGGAGAACTACCCTACACATGATCTAGAGTTGGGTGCAGTGGTGTTTGCTCTCAAGATATGGAGACATTACCCTTATGGGGTGACCTTTAAGGTATTTTCGGATCACAAGAGTCTCAAGTACATCTTCACTCAAAAGGAGTTGAACATTAGACAGAGGAGGTGGATGGAGCTGATTGGCGATTATGACATGGATATTATCTACCATGAAGGGAAAGCCAATGTTGTTGCAGATGCTTTGAGTAAGAAGAGTGTACATTCCTTGTGTACAGTTCTATCTTTGATGAGGTTGAGAGATGAGGTGGGGAAGTTTGGGATACATATGATGTAGAGAGGGGATGCTATGGGAGATTTGACAGTGCAGCCTGATCTTTATGATGATATTCAAGGTAAACAGGCTATGGATCCCAAGATGGTTGAGTGGAAAGCTGGAGTAGAGAAAGGGACAGTGTCTCGATTCTCTATTTATACAGATGGTAGTTTGAGGTTCGACGGTAGGTGGTGTGTCCCTAATGATGAGGAGCTGAAAAAGACAATCATAACATAGGCACATTTTACACCGTATTCAGTACATCCAAGTGGTGACAAGCTATAAAAGGATTTGAAGAACACGTTTTGGTGGCCTGGGATGAAGAAAGAAACAGCTGAGTTTGTGGCCCGTTGTTTGACATGCCAGAGAGTTAAATGGGAGCAGCGATGACCACAAGGTAAGATTCAGTCTTTAGAGGTACCTGAGTGGAAGTGGGAATCCATTTCTATGGATTTCATCGTGGGTTTGCCAAAGAGTCAACAGGGTAACAACATGATATGGGTAATAGTGGATCGACTGACCAAGTCAGCTCACTTTGTACCAATGAAAGATACATGGACTAAAGCACAATTAGCTATGGCTTATCGGAAGAATGTGCCTAAGTTACATGGAGTCCCTAAGGACATAGTGTCTGACACAGATGCGAGATTTATCTCAAGGTTTTGGAAAGAGTTGCAGGAATCTTTGGGAACAACTTTGAAGATGAGTACATCTTTTTATCCTGCGACAGATGGTCAGACTGAGAGAACAATCAAAACTCTTGAGGATATATTACGAGCTTGCGTGGTGGACTTTGGTGGTAGCTGGGAACAGAGGTTGGATTTGATAGAGTTTTCTTACAACAACAGCTGCCACACTAGTATTGGCATGGCACCATTTGAGGCTTTATATGGGAGGAGATGCAGGAGTCCGATTTGTTGGGACGATAGTGCTGAGGCAGTGGTTCTAGGACTAGAGATGGTACATGAGATGGTTGAACAGATTAAGATGATCAGGGAACGGATGAGAGCAGCTCAGGATAGGCAAAAGAGTTATGCAGATCTACATCGCCGGGATATAGAGTTTCAGGTAGGGGATAAGGTTCTTCTGAAAGTGTCTCATATGCGTGGGGTTATGAGATTTGGGAAGAAAGGCAAGCTGAGTCAGAAGTTCATCGGGCCTTATGAGATCTTGGAGCGAGTTGGGGAGGTTGCATATCGTCTGGCTTTACCGGCTGCGTTAGAGAGAGTGCATAATGTGTTTCATGTATCGCAGCTGCGGAAGTATGTGACCCGTCACATGTGTTAGTGGTAGAGAGCTTAGAGTTAGATGAGTTCTTATCATATCTTGAGGTACCTAAGCAGATTCTTGACCGGAAGGTTAGGAAGACTAGGAGTGGTGAGACAGTTTTGCTTAAGATCCTTTGGTCTAACCACGAGACTGAAGAAGCTACATGGGAGGCAGAGGATGCCATGAGAGAGCGTTACCCTTTCCTTTTTGATCAGGTATGTATGGTTACGGGGACCTGTTGGGTACTCGATCGAGTAACGTGGATACTCGATCGAGTAAGGGGGCACTCGATCGAGTACCTTAGCTACTCGATCGAGTAGCCGGTTTACGGGGGATGATTTCTCGGGTTTTGTTAATAATGCGATTAGAGTATATAATACTTCCGTCATTGTTCTTAAAACACTTTTTAAAACCTAATCACTGTGAGAAGAGAAATCAAACTACGTCATTTGCTTTAATCGCATTGTTGGCAAATCCCGGAGCTTGGAAGGTCGGATTTCACCTTTCTTTATACCGTTGTGATCCTTGCGTCGAGGGTAAGACCTATATACCATTTTTATGATGTTTCTTTAAAGTTGGTTAAACCCTAATTTGGGGATTTGGGGGTTTTGTTGTTTGTATGATTGGTAGTGATTATGTTTTTGTATATTAGGAGGAGGATTCGTAGAGGAAGCGTTTTGATATCAGCTGTGAGATCGTCTGATTATTGTGCTTTTAAGGTAGGGTTTCCCTACTCAGTATTAATTACATAATGTGTGGTGATTGTGCTGTAGTTAGTGATTGTTGATTGATTCAGACGGTTGTTGATGTTATATTGTGATTGCTGATTGTTTGTCTCTGGTTCTCGAGATGCGTTCTCGGCTGAGTGGAGTCACTTGCGGGAGTGGCTTCACGCCCTAGTTTCGCCCTTCGTGGAAACCGCCATGGAAGGGGATGTGCACATTAATGGGACAGGGTTATCGCTCGGTATGATGAGCGGGGATTTGGTGGGTACGGCTCGCGGTCCCCCATCGGCGGGCTGGTCCGGTCCAGGACGATCGGTGACGGAGATTGATTGGAGTGGGTGATTGTGTGTGACTGCTTGAGCTGTCTCGATTACTGTATTGTTGGTTATATAAATTGTGTGAATAGTAATGACCCCGGTTTTTTGTTTTAAAACCTGCGATGATCCATTCGGGGATGGTGAGCAGATATTGAGCAGGTATGATTTGAGTACTGGGATAGCTGGGATGTGCCACCGTCTGATGATAGAAGTCTTCCGCTGTAGCTAAGTAATTTTCATAAACATTTCAGTTAGATCAGTAGACAGTTGGTTTGAGAACATGTATACGTATTTTGGTTTGGTTTTTGGATTGTAACCTTTCACTAAAGTATTTCTATTTAAACGTTGTTTCATTATTGTTTATTTGATTATCATTGCCTCGGGTAACCGAGATGGTAACATCCTTATACCTGGGTGGTCCTGGTAAGGCACTTGGAGTATGGGGGTGTTACAAGTTCATACTTTTTTATAAATGGATTATACAACTAGTCTCCTTCACTATCACTATCACTATCACTACAAATCAATAGAGGTTCATCATCTAAAAAAAGCACTCCGACTTCTTCCTCTTCTTCCTCATTTTCAGCTCTAACAAATTCTTGAAATCCATCTTCATCCTCTTCTTCTCCGACGTCCCCATCATATTCCTCTTGACCACTTTCCACAACCATTTCATATTCATCTTCAATCTCCGTCTCTTCCACAAAAATTGGTGAAATAGGGTGATCATTGACAACCACATCTTCTTGAAAGACAATTTCGTTAATATGAGCATCAACATGTGATCTAGCCTTGATTTTAAGAACTGCGGACCATTGATTATTGCCTTTCTTAGTGGTTGGATAAGAAGCATAATAAACTTGATCTACTTGAAAAGCTGCCACGAATGGGTTATGTCCACGAAGTTTCTTTTTTTTCGTTTACATCTACAAGTCCGTATGCTTTATGGATACTAAGTCCTTGAGGGAAATTATCAAACCAATCACATTTAAACAATATGACGCCGTAAACCCATTGTTCGGCATAATAAGAAAGCTCAATTACTTCATTTAGGGTTCCATAGTAGTCCAACCCCTCAGTTGAATTCAAATAAACCTCATTGCTTAAGGTATATTTCAGAACATCAACTCCCTTTTCATAAGCTCGAAATTTATAGCCATTGATGGAATATCGTCTCTAGGTCTTCACCATGTTACTAGGGCCCAACGCTAGAGCTATAATTAAAGGATCCTTCAATCTATAAACCTAGCAATAAAAGAATACCTTAATTAATAATAAGATATTCTATTCTTCTCAATATTTAGTAATAAATTCAAATATGTTGTTCATTATCACCAAAAATATATTACTTACTTCATTTCAGAGCCATTTTGAAAACCTTTTGTCATGTTTGGTCTAAATATCATCAGAAGATGTTACATCAGGATATGTGAGTTTGATATGTGTCTCAAATTCCCTATATGTACCAAAAATATGTTATAAATTGATATCTCTTGATCTAATTTCATAATTAAAAATGAATTAAGTAATGACGAAGTAATAACTTACTTTTCTTGAGACTCTAAAAAGTCTCCGCAGTTCCGTAGCATATAGAAATAAGCTTCTTTATACTCTTTCTCATTCAAGTACCTCTGAACACATTTACCGGTTGTAGTTCCCATGTCATCATTGAATAACTTAAGTAATTTTGTATTTAACTCCTCATCGCAATTTACACCAACATCTAAGTCTTTTGCTTTTGTGTCAATGTGGTTTTCGAAATATTGAGAACAGAAATTTGAAATTTCCTCTAACAAAAAAGCGTTGCATATGGAACCCTCCACTCGAGCTTTGTTGCCAATATTTTTTTTAAATGATTAAGAAATCTCTCAAATGGATACATCCATTGATATGGAACAGGTCCTCCAACCTACGCTTCATAAGGTAGGTAAAGAGGCAAATGCTCCAAGGAATTGAAGAAAGACGGGGGAAATATCTTCTCCAACTTGCATATTATCTCCGCTATGTTTGACTCTAGACGTTCCATAGAATCAACTTTAATCGGAGAAGTACACAAGTCTCTAAAAAGTTGGCTTATCTCAGTTATTGCATTCCAAGAACCAGTAGGGATCAAGGGTTTCAAGGTAACATGGAGTAGCCGTTCCATAAAGACATGACAATCACGACTTTTCATGGAATGCAACACCATCTTTTTATGGTCAACACACCGACTCAAATCTGAAGCATTACCATCCAGGAATTTCAAATTAGCCACCCATTCACATAAAGCCTTTTTCTCCGTGGTGTCTAAAACAAACCTGGATGATATGGGCCTTTTATAGCAAAGGTCATTAAAATCAGCGTTACCCTTAGGACCAAATTTAGTTTTTGTTGGTACATTCATCACCGTGTTGATAAGCTCCTCAAAAAAGTTTTTCTCAATGTGCATAACGTCTAAGTTATGTCGAATCAACAATGTCTTCCAATAAGGAAGTTACCAAAAAATGCTTTGTTTCGACCAACCTTCATCCTTGTCGTTTTTCAATCTTTTCAATTCTTCGTCGGAAGCGTCAACTATTTTTGGTAAATCTTTAACGGAATCCCACACTTCATCACCCATTAATTTTGATGCGGCTATGCGATCCTCAGTTTTCCTGTTCTTTAGAAAATGCTTGCAATTGATGCGGAAAAGATGATCAGGCCTCAAGAACTCACGGTGACAATCGAACCAAGAAACCTTGCCACTATGTTTCAGCCAAAAAGATCTATGCTCTTTTTCTTGACAATAAAGACAAGCACGGTACCCACTTGTGGACCAACTGGAAAGCATGCCATATACTGGGAAATCGCTGATTGTCCACATTAACGCAACCTTTAATTGAAAACTCTGATTTTTAGAGACATCATAGGTGTACACGCCGGTTTCCCAAAGTTCTTTCAACTCTTTGATCAACGGTTAGAGGTACACATCCAAATTGGACTTAGGGTTCTTAGGACCGGGAATGAGCAAAGATAAGAATAGAAATTATCTCTTCATGTATAACCAAGGAGGTAAGTTATACGGAGTGACAATCACGGGCCAACATGAGTAGTTCTTTCTGTATTGTCCAAAAGGATTAAATCCATCCGTACACAAACCTAGCCGAACATTGCGTGGCTCACTTGCAAATTCTGGATGCTCTCTATCGAAATGTTTCAACGCTTCTCCGTCAATTGGATGTGCCATTGTCCCCCTACTTCTTAGCCAGGCGTTTTTGTAGTGCCATCTCATCTCACCTGCTATGTGCTTGGTTGCATATAGTCGTTGTAACCTTGGCGCAAGCGGAAAATAAGTTAATGGTTTACAAGGAATTCGTCTCCCACTTGATTTCTTTATAGCTTCATACCAAGATGCATGACACTTTGTACATTCCTCAAGATTAGCATTTTCCTCCCAGAAAAGCATGCATCCACTAGGACATGCATCGATCTTCTCATGGGGTAGTTGGAGTCCCTTCAACACACTCTTATTATCATAAAAATTGTGCACCATTTGATTACCCTTTGGAATAATGTCACCAACGAATGAAACAAATCCATCCACGCATCTAAAAGATATGTTGTTCTCACATTTGAGTGCTACCAACCTAGCAGCCGCTTGCAATAAACTCATATTACTTCCCTCATACATTGGTTGTTCGGCTTTTTCTAGCATTTTAAAGAATGAAGATTCTTGGGGTATGGGGCTTCATAACGCACTTCTCCATCGCTAAGATCATCGGGATTAAGTCGATCCTCCAATAATGTCTCACGGTAAGGATTCTCACTACCTACGATACTTGGACTTGCTTCGGTAGGCAGTTTCTCACCGTGATATGTCCAGACATAGTAATTATCGGCAAAAACATTCGACCAAAGATGATTTTGAACATCACTTATCTTTTTAAAAGTTCCGTTATTGCATTTCTTACATGGACACCTCATTTCATCTAAATTCTTATACACACTACATTGTTCCGCGAATTTGATAAACTCTTTCACCCCCTTTGCAAATTCAATCTTGTATATATATATATATATATATATATATATATATATATATATATATATATATATATATATATATATATATATATATATATATATATATATATATATATATATATATATTAAAAAAAAAAATAATAACTTAACAACAATCAAGAATAAGACAAAAAAAACATTATCACCAATATATAACTATTGTCAATAAGGAATATTTTTTCCTTTGAATTGGGTCCTTATCACTCCAACCTAAACCCATCAATGTACGTTTTAAGAAACTAGCAAACACGCACTTGTGATTTATTAATGAGGAAAAAATTCCGTAGGAATTCCCCTTTGTTCTCCAAATACACAATGAAGAATAAATAGTTACTCCACATATGCATTCAGAGAACATTAAAGGAATTGTCACCGAATTCTTTCCTCAATAACAAAACACAAGTACATGTTCACTACCTAAGTGACTTGAAACGTACAAAGACAGTCCCAAAACGGGGACTATTCAAGAATTGCTCCTAATGAGTAATTCTTGAACGGGTATTAGGCCAACATCAACCCCAACATTTTATTTTACTACTAACTACCAAAATATTTGACATTAGTTTTACGATCATTTTTAACTTACATTTTGCAGGAATGCTATTATCGGACTGCTTATGATTTGATGGAATAAAAAATAAGCCATGCTGCTAGCTGGAGAAAGGGGATCGACAGAGCATATGGGATCATACTGGAGGCTGATCATGCTGGATTTATTTACTCCATAGCTATTGGGGGAAGTACTAGATCAAGAGAGCTGTGCGGTTTGATCGGGTTATATAGCTGCATCCGTATCACCTACTCTTATTTATATTTTATGCTAAAAATTTTATCTCGATGTCCATTTCGACATCAAGGACGATGTCGAGTTTAAGTGTGGGGGAGGGCCTAAAAATTGGGTTTACTTAAAAAAATTGTGGAGTTGTGGTTTTGTGTGCTAAAATTGGAGTTTGGCGGGTTGCCATGTATATTTTGGTTGCACTTACAGGTGGTTAATTTTTTGATATGTCCATTTTTAGGGGAAATGCTGTCAAAATTTAGCCGTAAATTGGTATTTGACAAGTAAAAGACCTTGTTTTTATTGGACTAGCTAGACTAGCGAGTCGACGACAAGCTCTAATCTAACAACTTTTCAAAAATACTAACTTAAACTAATTTCACTAATATTAGTAGTACTAAAAACGTTTTGAAGTCGTGTATACATGAGTTTTTTCTCCATTTTGAACTTGGATTGATTAATTAAGTGACATACATATTTTAAGTCTCCTTTAAATTAGAATTATAAAGCACTTAATTTGGCTATCTTTATTACACTTTTCGTTGACTCTAGAGTGTGGGAGCGTAAGCCGGTCTTATTAACCAATTTACTTTCATAGGTGACTCCAGCTTTAAGTTCTTGACCTCAATTCTATCCGGTGCCCGAGTGATTAGACCCTTAGAGGAACCCAATCAATGTATTGGGAGAATGCCTAATGACTTGTCCGGATGGGCGGGATCCATTGGTCGAAAGCTCGCCACAAGGGACACTGGATATACCCACGGGTCGGAATGTGGATGGCGGAGATTCAAAAGAAAAAAAAAAAGAAGAAAAAAATGTGAAAAAAAAAGTGAAAATATAAAAAAAAATGAAAGAAAAAAATAAAACGTGAATGACAATGTGATGGTTGTGGATTGGTTGGTAAGTTAATTGAGGTATGACGGATACACTTGAATGCCGGGGAGAACGATCCTCGTACTATGTACAGAAAGTAAATCCCCTTTCCCTAGGACCTTAAATTGCTGAGCCCTTCCTCTACGAGTCGATACACTAGCACATGCGCACGAAGATAGTTGGACCGAGTGTATTGCTAATGCATTTATTTATCATTATAATTTAGAAGCGGTTTACAATATTTATGTTGGCTAATTAGTTGGTTGTATAGTTTGAAGTGGAGGGAAAATTTCGAATATGTTACTTTCTAATCTAACTACAAATGTTTTTCATTGACTCACTAACTTGGACAATATGATTTCTAAAAAATATTTTAGTTTGTCGTCGATAAACTTGTTTGGTTAAGTCTAAAATATTTGAGGTTGATACTTGTTCATAGCTCATGTTTTGTCATTGTCGAGGGCGACAATAAGCTAAGTGTGGGGGAATTTGATAAGGCGATATTTAACCATATTTAAACCCCTTATCTATATATTTTTATGGTCGCTACTCGTATAGTTTGACCTATATAATACACTCTTGTCATTTTACGAGTTTAATTATCAAAATATCATATTAGTGTTAAATGAGCTAATTTTTATGTGATTTGGATTAATAGGTAATGGCCCGAGGTATATGAATCAATCGAGATCCGAAAATAAGATAAGGAAATAAAGAAGCACGCAAGCAGGCACGTACGTAATCTTTAATTATAATCACTCACGCAGCCCGTGACTGCGTGAAGACAAGATGAAACATTTGTTGGACCAAAGTAAACACAGGTGATGGACATACAAAGCCCAAGACTTGTGGACCAATTCAAAAACACGCGTGGGATTGCAAGCCTAAAAGAAAAGAAGCATGAGAACAGAAGTACAGAAGGGGAAGCTACTGGAATACGAGGAACACAACGATGGAAATTCCCTCTCGAATTGGATCTCTTCCCATATTTTAATCACAAAATCTATCTTATATCTCACAAAATCAATCCCAAATACCGATTTTTGTTCGAGTATAAATACCCGAGTTCCCAATCAGAATTGACGTAAGCAAGTATACGCAGAATAAACCTCAAATCCGGCGACGGGAATCGACGATGATGTAATTCAAGATGGAGCAGTCCAACTGGTGGAGCGGCTCCGACCCGGAGGAGATAGGAGGCCTGACTTGCGGAGGCGTTGCAACCGAAACAAGGGACGGTTTTCTGTACTCAATTTATTAGTTCTCATCTTAATTACTAGTTAATTTCAGTTTGTTGCTGTGAATTTTGGAACCTTGATGAACTAATATTTCAGTTATTAATCGTTAATTTCGTATTAAGCTATATTCTTTTTATGGTATTCTCATTATACTCGTTTTAATCATGGATGGTACAAACCGATTGCTAGTTGATTAATTTGGCGCGGCGTTAGATTAATTAACCGAGTAGCGACTAGTTTATTTTAGGACTGCACTGATGTCACTAGACTAAACTGCGAGTATAATTAGATATGTTAATTGTTTGAGTATTGATAACACTTAGATAATTAATATGGTTAATGAGGTCTTTCTAATTCTTAATGCGGCTAGTCAGCTTGTGGAACCTTGAAACTTGCGTGTAATTGGTTAGTTAGTATTGGTAGTCGAGCGGCTCGCTACCGATTAAAAGTAAGGAAAGATGGGGAGTTTTTAGCGGCTAAATTCTCTACAGTTAACCTATTGTTAAACTGAATATTTGCTAGACGATTGACATGTAATTGGAATATTATGAGCTTAATTGAGTTGCTTTTTTCACTTCTCCATATTAGAATAGAATTAGTTAATCATAGGTTACTTAAAATCACCAATTGAACCCCCCAATTCCATAAATATGTTAATAGCATGTGAATATGTAAGTTAGTTTGTAAATAGTATTCCATAGTTAATTAGTTTTCCAATCTCTCCGTGGGATCGACCCTACTTATCCTTTACTACGTTGTTATTTTTGAGGTTAAGATAGGTTTATAAATTATTAATTTGTATACGCTTAACGACACGTATCACTAATTACACATTTTAAAATTATTACTAACATATCATAAACTAATTACAAAACATCAACTTTAACAGCACCAATAATCACAACATCAACAACAATAAAGGATACTATCCTAGGGTCATTAGCATAATTTAAACGAAAAATAGTAATTTAAAAAGGTAACTAGTAGGAGGAGGTTACCTAATTATAATTAAATAAAAAAGGAAGAATAAGAAAGAAGGTGGTGAAGCAAGGAGAGAGGGGCGGTGGCGGCAGGGGCGGACGACGGTGGCAGGCAGCAGGAGTGAACGTCGGTGGCAGCCTAAACAAAGAGGAAAGGAGAAAAATGTAATACTCCGTATTTATGAGTCTCGGGGTACTCTATCGAGTAGGCCTTACTCTGTCGAGTAAGGGTAAGTTGCGTTTTAAAATAGTTTCTGACCTGTTGGGTACTTGATCGAGTAACTAAGATACTCGATCGAGTAAGGGGGCACTCGATCGAGTACCTTAGCTACTCGATCGAGTAGCCGGTTTACGGGGAGTTATTTCTCGGGTTTTGTTAATTATGCGATTAAGGTATATAATCTTTTCCGTCATTGTTCTTAAACACTTTTCAAAACCTAAATTATCACAAGAGAGAAAGCAAAGTACGTTCATCACTTTAATCGCATTGTTAGCAAATCCCGGAGTTTGGAAGGTCGGATTTCACCTTTCGTTATACCGTTGAGATCCTTGCGTCGAGGGTAAGATCTATGTACCGTTTTTACAGTATTGCCTTTAAGTTGGTTAAACCCTAATATGGGGATTTGGGGGTTTTGTGTAGATTATGATTTGGTAGTGTTTATATGTTTGTATGATAGGAGGAGGTTTTGTAGAAGAGGCGTTTTGATACAGCTGTTGAGATCGTCTGATAGTTATGCTTTCCAGGTTGGATTTCCTACTCAGTATTAGTCCCATAATGGGATGATTGTTGATGTGTTGAGATTGATTGTTTAATATCGTAATTGTATTGTGACGACTGTGATTGTGATTGTGATTCTTTGTCTCTGGTTCTCGAGATGCGTTCTCGGCTGAGTGGAGTCACTTGCAGGAGTGGCTTCACGCCCTAGTTTCGCCTCCTGTGGAACCCGCCACAGGAGGGATGTGCACATTAATGGACAGGGTTATCGCTCAGTATGATGAGCGGGGCTTAGGTGGGAACGGTTGCAGTCCCCCACTGGCAGGGCTGGTCCAGTGGACAGTCGGTGATTGTGATTGATGGGACTGGTGTGATTGTGTGTGTGTAACGGTGTAAGCTGTATGTTTATTGTATTGTTGATATATATAAGTTGTGTGGTTAGTACTGACCCCGTGTTGTTTGTAAAACCTGCGGTGATCCATTCGGGGATGGTGAGCAGTAATTGAGCAAGTTTGAGTTGAGTACTGGGATAGCTGGGATGTGCCACCGTCTGACGATAGAAGTCTTCCGCTGTAGCTTTACTAGTTTTATAACATTTTAGTTAATTCAGTAGACATTTGGTTTGAGAACATGTATCGTATTTTGGTATTTGGTTTCAGTTGTAACCTTTCACTAAACTTATATTAATTAAAGTTGTTTCGTTATTGTCTTATGAATATCATGCCTCGGGTAACCGAGATGGTGGCATCCTTATACCTGAGTGGTCCTGGTAAGGCACTTGGAGTATGGGGGTGTTACAAATGGTATCAGAGCGACGATCCTGAAACCTGTAACCAATGAATTTAATGAATATAGGGAGTCAATTAAAATGAACCCGGGATAAAGGTTGTAGGAGCTAATGCAAAGGCTTGGGAGACGTCCTAAAGTCGCGAACTCGCCCTACAATTTTGAACCGGTCACCATGGGATATGAGTCGGGATCGCTATGTGTTTATCTTGTGAATTGTGTACCTATATGGTAATGTGTGGCATGAATCAGTGGATGTATGTATGTGGAGAATGGGGAATGTGTAGAAAAGATGGTGATGATGTGATTTCGTAAGCTATTGATTGAAAGCATGATAGTTGGTTTACAATGTTGTTTTGAATCGTAGGAAAAGTATATGAGAATGATGAATGATGTGGTAGAAAAAGGAAGTAGTTCATATGTGATGATATGTGATGAGTAATGATGTTGCAGGATGGATGATTCATAATGTGAGATAATAATATGTGAATAGAATGTTGTGTTGTATACGTATATTTTGTTTGCATAGAGTTGTATGATAAGTTTACGTACTTGTCCACGATTGTTCATGTGTATATGTAGTAAGAAGTGTGTAGCTGTAATGGATGAATTGGTTGGAAGAGATTAAGTAAGTAATTGCATAAGAATAGGAAATTCATGTGTGGAGCATGTTTATGTGAGTGATGGATTGTATAATGTTGCAATGCTAGTAACATGTGAATAGGGGATTTTATGTCGTATATTATGTTATTGTGTACGTAAAGTTATAAAATAAAAGCATGTGGGTAAATCGTGATTGACAAGTTAAATAATCTATGTGCATGATGAATGTTGTTGCTTGGCTTTTAAAAATAGTAACATATGATTATGAATACTGGTTTTATGAGTTTTGGACTGGTTTTGTTTGCTTGGTTGTTGTTTAAGCTATTTGGAAGTAAAAATCAAATAGTTATGTCGTCTGATTACAGCAAAGTTGTCTTTAAAATGTTATAACATGAGATGCATAAATTATTTTGATGTAATTCCAATTGGAGTTGATAGCTTGTTCTTTTACGATTCTAACGATAGCTCACACGCCCAAAACGACCAAGAAATGAGTGAGATATGACTGTTTTACGAAAACTGGACCGTGCTGATAAATGCGTAGGTACTCGATCGAGTAGCCTTGGTACTCGATCGAGTAGGGGGGAACTCGATCGAGTACGTCAGTTACTCGATCGAGTGGCCCTGGTAATTTGTTTTACGTGCTTCTGATCTTCACCTACTCGATCGAGTAAGTCATTTACTCGATCGAGTAAGTCATTTACTCGATCGAGGGGCCTGTACTCGATCTAGTGACCCCTGTTTTGGGTCATATGCTTATCTTTTGACATTCGTTGCATATTATGTTTAATTCAAAGGTATTATTTTGCTTCTTTATGCACCGTTTTACATGTATGTTGATCCTGATGCGTAAGTTACCCAATCTTATGGTGTAGTGAGTGGCACCTGTGGTGAGTAGGAGTTCGGTGGGAGGACATGAGTTCTATGTGTTGTGATAGATAGTGGGAAAAGAAAAGGGAGATTGGTATGGCTTAATTGAGGCATAGAGCATGTTTTGTGAGACGGGATGAGTGATATGATTGTGTGTTGAGTAATGTAAGAGTAAGTGAATGTGGGCAAAGAGTGATGTAAGTTTAAGGAACGTGAGAATGAAAAGATTGAAAGAAAGGATGTGGATATTAGCAACCTGAGATCTATAACGAATTATGGAAGGAGATGGTTAGAAATAGTGTTGAGTAAGAATATATGTAATGAAAGGTCGTTTTAGAGGAATTGAGAAGAGTGGTATATAGTGAACTTAATGGAGACATGTCGCGACGTGGATTTGCAGATAGTGACTGAGTTTGGAAATTTGTGTTATCGAGAGACGAAACTAAAGTGTGATTTCCTTGGGCAATTAACGGTATAAAAAGAATTTTGATTTCTAGAGATGTAAAAAGGGAGATGTAATTGTTTGAACTTTAAACGTTGATTTTTTTTTTATGGAAAAATTAGTGACAAGTGTGAGTAAGTGGAGTGCTGAGAGGGGACCCATGGTAATAAAGAGTGAGATGATATCGATATGAAATAATGAGATTTGAGTTTTGGAGCGATGAGAAGGTAATTGGAGCACTAAAGGGTTAGGTAGAAGTAATAAGGAGTTGAGATATTAAAAGGAATTGTTGAGTATAAAGAGAAAAGAAGGATAAAAGTAAGCTGAGAAAAATGTTCACCGGAGTTATGTGATATAAAAGTAAGGAATCATCGGGATGTATGATACTATCAAGAGTAATTGAGTTAATGGTTATACAGGAGCTTCGGAACAACAAGATTAGTCTTGAGTTTTGAGAAATTAAGGAAAGTAAGAAGTTGGTAGAATATCTGCAGGATATGAGATTTTGGTGGAGAGTTAGATAATGATACAATTAAGGATAGTATTGGGAATAATGTTGAGGTAATTTTGTTGATGGATTTGATGCTCATTATTGGGGATGATAACCAAAGATAGGGAAGAAACGGTGACGTTTAGAGATGAGTGTAAGAAGTTTGATGTACGAACGGTAGTGGTGTGGAGGTGTTGTCGCTAGTGGTCAAGGTTAATGATAAATAGGAAAGATGGCAATTCTACAGAGGCTGATTTTGTAGAGATTGAATTGATAAGTATGGTTATGAAAGAGTATAAGATGTGGTTATATGAGGCGATTGTTAGTAGTTGAGTATTAGTGGAGTGGCTACATTTGGCAGAGGGTGATGGATATGCGAATGGGAGAATATGTCATGAGGTTTATACGAGTTAAGCTCGGGTGAGAG
This sequence comes from Silene latifolia, assembly GCF_048544455.1. Lineage (NCBI taxonomy): Eukaryota > Viridiplantae > Streptophyta > Magnoliopsida > Caryophyllales > Caryophyllaceae > Silene > Silene latifolia. The sequence continues at coordinate 172,668,652 of NC_133538.1, forward strand.
GTAACTTTTATCAGGTGGTAACTTACGTGATCAGGATTGACGGTTGGATGTGATTACGTCCATGATATATAAATGTTTGTGTGAGGTTTTGACCTCACAAGACGTGGTATGGTGTGATTATCATAAAGTTGTTATTTGAATGTTCTGTAATGCATGTTGAGTACACTGATCTAATTGAATGATATTCAAAAAGGTAATAATTTGAGTGATCCGCATGATAGCTATACTTGTATGTATTCATGATACATGTCAATCTGTGGTATGGTAAGGGGATGATATTCACAAGGTTATTATCTGTTTAATTCATAAAATATGTTGTGTTATGATTTAGTAAAGTGGATTTGAGTAAGTTTTTCTTGTCTGAGAAGTTATTCTGAGTCAGTATTTATGGGAGTCGTATGCAGTTGTGATGACTATCGATGTGGTTGTGGTGCCTCGGGGGGTGATCCGGGCACGATATTTAGTGTTGTGATGCGGGTATTTTCGCACTGCGGTGTGGCTGTTGGTGGCGGTGTTGTGATGCCGTCATCGGTTGTGGTGGAGTAGGCGGGATGATTATGATTCGAGTTCCGAAACTACATACCAGTCATACATAAATTGTTGTTTTGTTTGATGTTGCTTCCTGTGAGTTTCAGTTTGTACAGATAGATAGTTATTTTGTTATCGATGTTTCTTACCAGTTAAGTTTTGGAATGAGGGTAGAGTATGATATGAAAGAGAGTTGTACATGTTTTCGTTGTTGTCATGGTATAGTGACATTCTGTTGATGGGACACAGTTGTGAGAAGTTGTTATAGTAATTTTGATCTTGTTTTAAGATGAGGCATCGGTAGTCATAGTCATGGCAAGTGATTCGTAGAACATGTGTGGTAATGATCTGATATATGCAGGTGGTTCATAATCCTTTGTTGAGACAGTGAGTGTAGGGTGTTGAATAATAAGTGTCGTGTTAAGTTATGTATGAGTCTTGCGGTAATGAAAGAAAGGAACTTGAGGATCTAGTGTGAGTGTACGTAACGAGTGTGGATCGTGAGTTATGCTTTTGGGAGATAGGTGCTTTACATAGAGAGGTATGTTGTTTTGCAGTAATAATGGAGAATTAGTATGGTGTTTTTGCTACGAGTTTTATGGTATAGGTTAGGTGGTGTGCCGAATGAGTTGAGGTATGAGAAATGTTTAAGTAAGAGAGCCTTGGATATATGCATGGCGAGTGTTTAGATTATAGGTGGTTATCTTTGACATGCGGTGGTGATGAGGATAATGAGATGATATAGCTAAGGATTTAGTATTAGTGAGTTACGAGGACATAACATTTGTCTTAAGAGGAGTAGGATGGGATAAAAGAGAGTTTCATGGTGGTGCAAGTTGTAATATAATTGGAATTAGAGTGTTAGCGTAGCGTAAAGGAGGGATTTGTTTTGTGGATGATACTTATAAAAGGCCATGGCCGTGCTTGTAGTAGTGTGATGCTTCAGAGTGTGAGAATATTTTATATAGTGTTGACAGTTGGATGATGATGTTATGAGTCTGAGTAAACTTCGAGGACGAAGTTCCTTCTAAGGGTGGTAGAATGTAACATTCCGTTTGATGTTATGGGTATTTTGATCTTGGATTGGCTCTGGATGATATATTACGGAGCGAGTTGGTAGTGTATGGAGTTAGTGTTGAGAGAGATATAATGGAGTTGATACGATATCGTGAGCCATGTTGTGGAGGTAGGAATTGTTAGTGGAGTTGGTGTTACAAGTTCATGTTTGGGTTGGAGTTTTGTTTAGAGTTCTTAGTCACGTTGTTGTGTCTTGACCGAGTTAGTATGTTTGTTTTTTAGTATGGGTTGAACTTCGGGGACGAAGTTCTTTTTAAGGAGGGAAGACTGTAATACTCCGTATTTGTGAGTCTCGGGGTACTCTATCGAGTAGGCCTTACTTTGTCGAGTAAGGGTAAGTTGCGTTTTAAAATAGTTTCTGACCAGTTGGGTACTCGATCGAGTAACTAAGATACTCGATCGAGTAAGGGGGCACTCGATCGAGTACCTTAGCTACTCGATCGAGTAGCCGGTTTACGGGGAGTTATTTCTCGGGTTTTGTTAATTATGCGATTAAGGTATATAATCTTTTCCGTCATTGTTCTTAAACACTTTTCAAAACCTAAATTACTGTCAAGAGAGAAAGCAAAGTACGTTCATCACTTTAATCGCATTGTTAGCAAATCCCGGAGTTTGGAAGGTCGGATTTCACCTTTCGTTATACCGTTTAGATCCTTGCATCGAGGGTAAGATCTATGTACCGTTTTTACAGTATTTCCTTTAAGTTGGTTAAACCCTAATATGGGGATTTGGGGGTTTTGTGTAGATTGTGATTTGGTAGTGTTTATATGTTTGTATGATAGGAGGAGGTTTTGTAGAAGAGGCGTTTTGATACAGCTGTTGAGACCGTCTGATAGTTATGCTTTCCAGGTAGGATTTCCTACTCAGTATTAGTCCCATAAGGGGATGATTGTTGATGTGTTGAGATTGATTGTTTAATATCGTAATTGTATTGTGACGACTGTGATTGTGATTGTGATTGTTTGTCTCTGGTTCTCGAGATGCGTTCTCGGCTGAGTGGAGTCACTTGCGGGAGTGGCTTCACGCCCTAGTATCGCCTCCTGTGGAACCCGCCACGGGAGGGATGTGCACATTAATGGACAGGGTTATCGCTCAGTATGATGAGCGGAGCTTAGGTGGGAACGGCTGCGGTCCCCCACTGGCAGGGCTGGTTCAGTGGACAGTCGGTGATTGTGATTGATGGGACTGGTGTGATTGTGTGTGTGTAACGGTGTAAGCTGTTTGTTTATCGTATTGTTGATATATATAAGTTGTGTGGTTAGTACTGACCCCGTGTTGTTGTTTGTAAAACCTGCGGTGATCCATTCGGGGATGGTGAGCAGTAATTGAGCAAGTTTGAGTTGAGTACTGGGATAGCTGGGATGTGCCACCGTCTGACGATAGAAGTCTTCCGCTGTAGCTTTACTAGTTTTATAACATTTCAGTTAATTCAGTAGACATTTGGTTTGAGAACATGTATCGTATTTTGGTATTTGGTTTCAGTTTTAACCTTTCACTAAACTTATATTAATTAAAGTTGTTTCGTTATTGTCTTATGAATATCATGCCTCGGGTAACCGAGATGGTGGCATCCTTATACCTGAGTGGTCCTGGTAAGGCACTTGGAGTATGGGGGTGTTACAAAAAATATAAAGAAAAGAAAATGAAAAGGAAAAAGAAGAGAGAAAAAGAGAGGAAGGAAACAAGAAACAAACCTGAATCAAAGGCGGCGGCGGCGTGTCGGTGTAATACTCCGTATTTTATAATTATATAAATAATATTTTATTGTATTTATACGAGTTATGTTTGAGACGGAATAATAAAATAATAATAATAATTATTATTATTATTATTATTATTATTATTATTATTATTATTATTATATGATGGTAATGATAATAATAATAGTAGTAATAATAAGTTGTAATAATAATAATAATATGATATACGATACATGTATACGTATACCGCACTCACCATATATACTCCACCCTATCCTATCCATACTACCCTTATCCTATTGTAATCCCACAAAATCTACCATCCACCATACATTTTAGAGAGAAAAGACAGAAAAGAGAGATGAGAAGAAAAGGGGAAATTTTGTCCCTCCGCCTCGAGATCGTAAGGTATACCGTCTCACACTAGTTTTTTATATTATTTTATTTAACCCGGCTCGACCTTGACCCGCCACAGACGACCGTTGACCACCACGGACCCCGTTGACCACCCAATTAGGGGTTTGACCGAGTATATATATGTTTATAGCTGTTTTGTGCAACGATTTTAAGGCGGATTTTTGACCCATAAACCGTGACTGACTTGGGGTGGTATTGGGTGGGTTTCATCGAGGGTAGTGAGGAGAAGCTAGTGGTGATCTTGGGTAGTGGATTGGGTGGCTGTAGGTGTCGAAAATGGGTGGTAAAGGAGGGCTGTACGGACTGTTTGTGGTTGTTGTCATTGTTGTTGTTGTCGTGTTTGTGCTGCTGTTGTCGTGCCTTGTGGTGGCGTGTGGTGGTCATGCAGTGGCGGTGGCCGGAACCTGGTGGGGTTCGTGGTGCTGCGGTTGGTGGTTGTTTTAGTGGTGTTTAGATGGAGTAGGGTAGTGTTGTTGATGTTACCGTGTTGTTGTGGTTGTTGTTGGACGTAGTGGCTGCCGTGGTCCACCATGGTTGGTAGTGGTGGCCACGGTGGGAGCCGGGAGGTGGTGGTAGTTGGTTGTTGACCGAGTCTTAAGACGGGATTTAATAACTTAAGACGAGTTTTATTTATTTAACTAATTCATTTTTAATTAGATTAGATTAGTTAGTAATTAATTATATTTAATTAATTATATTTAGGTGATGGTTTTTGTGGAAGATTATTATTATTCGGGTTTGCTTATGGAGCTTGCGAAAAGGTAGGTTTATCCTACTCAATTTCGATAATATGTCTATTTAATTAATGAGTTGTTTGTCATTAATTGCATTTAATGAGTCGGTAATTGGCATGTTGTACGGTATCTCGCATTTATGGTGTTTGTCATCTATATTGGAGGATATTGCGGTGTTGGTTGGTTACTTGTTCTATGGAGACGGAAGGCGGTTGGGAGACCGTCTTCCGCTTGAGTCGCCTATTGGGGTTTCCCACCCCAGTAGGAATGTGCACATTAATGACTTGAGTCTTGGAGGTGTTGGGGTTGGTGTCCTTAACAGTTAGTGCAAGGACTTATAAACCTCTAAAAGGATCAAAGGGCATACTTTTGGTATTATTATCAGTTGATCCACGTTTATCAATAACGGTTGGCTTGCTAGATAAGTTTGACGTTATTGTCATACAGATGGCGGTGATCAACTGGTCCCTAAAAGTCACACCTATAAGATACGTTTGAGAGATGTGACAGTATGAAAATACAGTCATGTAGATGCCAAATTTGACTAACCAGTTAGTCCGAGTTATTTGACTAGTAATTAGTCAAAATATGATGTTGAGATATTATATTTAATACGGATTAAATATTATGGGCTAAGGCGAATTAACCAGTTAATTCGTAAAATTAAATATAAGCGTTTTATGTTTGATTAATGAATATTGAATTAATTATACAATATCGTCTTTGTCGGACATGTATTAATACTTCAACTAACCCGTGTTATTAGTTGATGTTTTAATAGCCGATAACCGATGACGATTTATAATAAACCGCGTCATATACATTTAGCAATTTTCGAGCCAGTCCACGAGGTAAAATTAAGAGGAAGTGGAAGCCCACTTCCCCATGCATACCCTCGGTCCGGCCGAACCAAACAAAAGGAGAGACTCCCTCTCCTTTTGACCTAGCGATTTTCATTTACAGAAAAACTAGGGTTTTGGAGATTAAGTTTTCTCTGAAACTGAGATCTCACATCTCGAGAAAAACTCACATCAAGTTCTCCCAATATTGCAAGGCAATCGGAAAACACGTTCTAGCACAAGGGCATTTCTCGGACAAGTCTTGGGTGCAACAATTAGGAGGGAATCTCGTTTGATTTACTTCTTTACGCCGCACTATAAAGGACCCGAGGTTGATTCTTAATCCTCATTGTTTCTTTATTGTTTTTCGTTTATGACAATATTTCACATGCTAAATTTACGTTATAGTCCTAAATTTAAAGGGTCTTATACGGATATTACCCCACATGTGGTATCAGAGCGAGGCCACGTAAATTTTCATTGTGATTTTTCATAGAAAACGATTTTGAAACGTTTGTTTTGTCTCGAAAACCGTGCCATGTATACACGGCTGAAATTTTTTTTTGAAACCGTGACATGTTTTACACGGTTATTTCATCTTGTTTATCAATTTGTTTTATGCATATTGTTGTTTTATACAGAGATTATAACAATATGTCAAGTTTTGTCAATTGTTAAATTGTTTTGATGCGTTTTTGATCAAAATTGCAATTGATTTTGTCTCGACAATCTGTTTTCACGAGGGTTTTGAAATTTTCAGCCATGTTTGCATTCGATCGAGCGTATTTCTATTCGATCGAGTGCTATTTCTGTCTTGTTTTTACTCGATCGAGTCCCTGTTGTACTCGATCGACCCCTTTTCAAAACCCCTCTGCTCGATCGAGATGTCCTCGTACTCGATCGAGCAGATTTGCTGATAAAGGTACTCGATCGACCACCAGTTTAGTCGATCGAGCACTTTCTGTTTGGCAACCCTCTCGATCGACTTGCGTTCGATCGATCGAGCCCTTTTTGTTCCTCGATCGAGCACTTATGTCCCTGGATCGAGGGATTTTGTTTTAGCGACTTTGAAAATTTATTCTTTTTGCTTTAAATTTTCTTTTGGCCTTATTATGTACTTTATACGGATATTGTACACTCGCTATGATTGTGAAACGGTTCACACACGTACCATTAAGTTATTTTAAAGCGTATTTAAAGTAACGGACTGTATTAGATTAAAATTAAATTGATAGAAGCAGTTTTATCACATGAATTTTAATCATTAAAAGGTGGTTTGGATAATTTTAACATAATTACAGAATTATGTCACGAATGAATTTGTTTTAGTTGATGCATTTAATTATCGTTTTGTTGAATGCCTTGAATGCCTTTTATTACGTATTTATTTATTTTTGCAAACGGTTGTAACTTAGTGTGGCCTTAGTAGAACGTGTTACCGTAATGATGGAACACGGTCTTGGTTGTATTTTGAGATCTCGTATCTCCATTTTATTTCTTTTAATTACAGTTTTTAATTAGATTGTAAATAGGTTTATATTTGTAATTTTAAATTGTAATTTTTGAGAAGACCAAAGATGGAGACCGGATGCTCACTCCCGCTACTTGGATCAAGATGGAACATCAAGACAAGCTTCTCGGGTCCAACGGTGGATTCCAAAGTTGTTTTATGTTTTATTTTACTAGGATAGGCCACACTAGGAATTTTTATTTACGTATTGCATTCTTTTATTTATTTTTCCGTAACGATAGTATGCATCATATTCCGCCTAAAAACCAAACCACCTAATAATTGCATGAAAACTGACACATATAGAGGTCACGAGTTAGTTTTCATTGACATTCTCATGTCACACGATTTTTAAGCCATCACCCAAATTAATTCGTTCACGCAGACGCTAGTTATTCGTTCACTTAATATGAATTATAATTTAGTTGATGGGATCTTCCTCGTATAAACAAAAATTGAGAACGGTCTTTATAGGTCAAACTCCAATGAGTCCCTTCTTCGTCGGCAGGCATAATATGACCCCTTCTACGTCGGGTAAGTTGGAACCGATTGACCTATTTTATCTCAACACTATGGTCACTCGTACGATCCTGTGACTATGGTGGACTATAGATAGGATTTACGGAAATCTATCGACCAAGAGTTCTTACGGAAGAATTAGCTAAACAGTTGGCTTATCAATTTACTGAAATTGAATCTTGGGATCACTTGTATCATTCTTGAGGGAGATTAATTATGCAAGTGCGAGAGTCTACATGTTTAAAATGAATTTTAAAATAGACTTAAATCACCTCGATGAGTTGCTTATTTCGTTTTGTTTTTCTTTCTTTTCGGTGTAGATCACGAACTTTTAAACCGCTAATATCGAATGGCTGGTTCTCGATAACCCAATGCCAAGTGCCACATTGGACCGTGAGTCCTGGCTTCGGATCTTCATGAATCGGATGAATCGGTCTACTCGGCGAAAGAATGATGGATCAAACTTCGCGGACCGGGAGGCGGCATTACGGAATGCTGCCGCTGGACGACGGAAGCTCAAATACCTCTTGGAGCCCATCCCGGCAAACCCGGTCCCACGGCTAGAGTCTGAAATCACCAAGTTTAATGATTTATGTATGGAAGCGGGTGCGATTAAAAACGTACTCATTTTTGCAATGGAACCCAATTTGCAGAAACGCTTCATAGCCCATGGTGCAAACAAGATTTTCACCACGCTCACCAAGGAATTCTCGAAAGCACCGAGAATCGTGACCTATGAGCATACCACTCGCTTCTTTGATGCGAGACTCCAGAAGGGCCAACCGGTTAGCCCACACATTCTCGGCATGATTGAGAATGTCGAGAAGCTGGAGACCTTTGATTGTAAGATCAGCGAGAACATTGTCATTGACCGCATACTTCACTCACTCCACGATGGTTATTCGCAATTTAGAGCGAATTACTATATGAATGATTTGAAGAAAATTCCCCATGAACTGCACTCCCTCCTCGTACAGACCGAGAAGGACATGAAGTTCAGTGGGAGCATGAAACAGGATGTTCTCGTTGTGACAAACAAGGGAAAGGGTAAGGGCAAAGCTCAGGCAAACCTAGCAGTAGGTAAGGCGAAGTTCAAGAAGTCGGGTTCAGGTAAGAGTGGGCCTGGTGAGTCGAGCACCTCATCAGGCACGACAAAGAGCAAGAATGAAAACATGGAATGCCATCAACGCCACAAGACTGGGCATTGGAGACGCACATGTCCTGTTTATCATGAGGACATAAAAGCAGGTCGCGTTAAACCTGTTGGTATGTCTTCTTCTTCTAATTTTATTCATATGATTGAGATTAACCACGCAAGTTACGGAACTTGGGTACTTGATACTGGTTGTGGTTCTCATCTGTGTAATCATGTGCAGGGCCTCCGAAATCTCGAGCCTCTCGTAAAGGGTGAGGTTGACCTGCGTGTCGGGAATGGAGCAAGAGTGGGTGCCGTCTCGAGGGGAACATATGTGATCCAGCTTCCTAGCGGATTTGAGTTATCATTATATGATTGCTATTATGTACCCATCTTTTCGAAAAACATTATTTCGGTTTACGCACTTGACAAACTTGGTTTTTCATTTGTAATAGAGAATAATACTTGCATTTTCTCTTTACACGATATGATTTATGGCAAGGCAGTCTCCATGAACGGAATTTATGTTTTAGATCAGACCACCGAAATATTACACGTAATGAATAAAAAAGTAAAGGTTGGTGACAAAGATCAAACGTATCTATGGCACTGCCGTATGGGACACATTAATGAGAAACGCGTAAAACAGCTCATCAAAAATGGAGCTATCTCGGCCTTTGATTTTCAATCATTTGGCACGTGTGAATCATGTCTCATCGGTAAGATGACTCGGATTTCCTTCAAAGGTGTTGGAATGCGCGGCTGGCGACCTATTAGGACTCATACACACGGATGTATGTGGTCCTATGTCAATCACCGCACGAGAAGGCTATAGGTATTTCATCACTTTCACGGACGATTTAAGTAGATATGGCTATGTCTACTTAATGAAGCACAAAAGTGAATCCTTTGAGAAATTCAAGGAATACCAGAATAGGGTACAGAACCTATTAGGTAGGAAGATTAAAACACTGCGTTCGGATCGTGGTGGCAAGTATCTTTCTCACAAGTTTGATCAACACCTAAAGGACTGTGGGATTGCCCTACAGTTAACTCCACCTGGAACACCTCAGTTGAATGGTGTGTCCGAACGGAGAAATCGAACACTACTTGATATGGTTCGATCCATGATGAGTCACACCGTGCTGCCTGACTCGTTATGGGGTTATGCTCTTATGTCAGCTGCTCTAATACTTAACCGAAGTCCGTCTAAAGTTGTTGACAAGACTCCATATGAACTATGGAAGGGAACGGTCCCTAACTTGTCCTTTATACGGGTTTGGGGCTGCGAGGCTTATGTCAAGTGGAGACACGAGGATAAGCTCGGTCCGCGATCGGTCAAGACATACTTTATAGGTTATCCTAAAGGAACACTTGGTCATTACTTCTATTCGCCAACCGAACAACGTGTTTTTGTTGCGGCTAGTGCGACATTCTTAGAGAAGGAATTTCTCGAGAATGCAAAGAGTGATAGAACCTTCGACCTGTCGGAGATTCCAGAACCAAATACCGAGCAACCATTGGAGGAACCTATTCCTTCAATCCCGGCTGCGGTGAATATTCCTGAGGAACCTAGGAGGTCGGGAAGAGTCTCTATTCCTCCAGACAGATACATTGGTATGGTCGAGGAACATGACATAGATGACGTTCTACTCTTAACGAGTAGTGAACCCGCAACCTATAAAGGTGCCATGACTAGTTTCGACTCAAAGCTATGGCTTGAGGCCATGCAATCCGAGATGGACTCTATGTATGAGAACAACGTATGGGATCTTGTTGACTTGCTGCTCGAGTTCGTCCCCTTCAATGCAAATGGCTTTACAAGATAAAGCATTCTGTGGAAGGTCAACAAGATATCTACAAAGCACGACTAGTTGCTAAAGGTTTCACCCAAGTGCCAGGTTTGCACTACGATGAGATTTTTGCACCCGTAGTCATGCTGCGTTCCATTCGGATTATCTTAGCGATCGCCGCTTTTCATGACTATGAAATTTGGCAAATGGATGTGAAAACCGCCTTCTTAAACGGCTTTTTGGAGGAAGAGTTGTACATGGTACAACCCGAAGGTTTCATCGATCCACAACATCCTAAGAAAGTATGCAAACTTAAGCGTTCCATTTATGGACTTAAGCAAGCATCTCGGAGTTGGAATCATCGCTTCGACCAAGTGATTAAAGAAAATGGATTTACTCGATCGCTCGAGGAACCATGTTTATATATCAAGTCGAGTGGGAGCAAGATTGTTTTCCTAATATTGTATGTTGACGACATACTCCTGATTGGGAATGACATACCTCTCTTAACTTCGGTGAAAGTATGGTTGAAAAACCATTTCCAGATGAAAGATCTGGGAGAGGCGCAAAGAATTCTAGGCATCCGTATCTATCGAGATAGATCACGACGGATGTTATCTCTCAGTCAGGAGTCTTACATAGACAAAGTCCTAGATAGATTCAGCATGACTAACTCCAAGAAGGGGTTCCTTCCTATGGCTCCAGGGGTGCATTTGAGCAAATCTCAGTCACCAGAGACACCGGAAGAAAAAGAGCGCATGACACGGATTCCTTATGCTTCGGCTATAGGATCAATCATGTATGCCATGATATGCACACGTCCAGACGTGGCATATGCATTGAGTATGACAAGTCGATTCCAACAAAGATCCAGGTGAATCACATTGGTTAGCTGTCAAGAACATTCTTAAGTACCTCCGGAGGACTAAAGATTGGGCATTGACTTATGGAGGCGAACAAAAGCTATGCGCAACCGATTCTGTGAGATGCTAGCTTCCAAACGGATCGAGATGACTCGAAATCTCGATCGGATTCGTATTTACTCTTAATGGCGCTGCATCACCGGAAGAGTTCGAAACAAACTGTTACAAAGAGATTCTACGACCGAGTCCGAGTACTATGCCGCGTCCGAAGCTACAAAGGAAGCGATATGGATGCGTCAATTCTTACATGGGCTATCCAGTAGTGCCCGGTTCGAATGACCCGATCACCATCTATTGCGACAATAGTGGTGCCATGCATCTTCCAAGCTAAGGAGCCAAAGTCTAGCAACAAGTCTAGACATGTACAACGGAAAGCTCATCTAATCCGGGATTACGTGGAGCAAAAGGAAGTAGTGATAGAAAAGATTGCTACAGATGATAACATAGCAGATCCTCTCACTAAAGCATTACGACAAGATAAGCATGAAGGGCATGTTAATTCCATGGGAATTAAACGTGTTTCTAAGTTGTAGTACTATTTTATGGATTAGATTCATTCTCGCTTGTACTCTATACGACATCATCGTTTTGATATTTTATATATATTTTGTTTTTCATGTGGATTTGTACGACAAATTTTGAACACCACAAAGTGAACTGAACGAACATTATATTTTTCAGTCCTTAATTGCCCACATGAGCTGATAACGCTGGCAATTATTTTGTGACGTTGGTTGATGGTGGTTTCAACGAGCCATAAGTCAACCGGTTGACTGACCAATCACAGAGGCGATTTATACGGATATCTCGTAGGACACAATTGTGACATCAACGTGGAGTCCTAAATGTTTTATAACATTCGGTGCCCGGTCGTGGATAGGACCTCCATGGTGATCCTAAGAGTCGATTCTTTTGACTATCGACTGTCTCTTGAGACTAAGGCAGATTTTGGGTGACTTTGGTTTCTTTCTCACGGTCATCCGTAACAGGGGGCCAAGTAGATTTTTTCTGGGTCATTTCATGCTGTGCTTAGATCGGAAGGAGTTCGAGTTGAAGGAAATATTCAGCCTTTATCGGTACTCGATATTTCTCGGGGCCACTCGAGGAGTCAGAATCGAAATGCATGGCCATGCTCGGATACGGATTCGTTTTATCAGTTAAGTTACTCTCTAGTCGGGGAAACCACTCTAGATACAGATCGATTGTAAAATACGACCTTTGTGGATCCAGATCTGCAAATTGTTTTACATTGAGTGGGAGAAATTTTAAATGAATATGAGAATCGGTTATCGCACATACACTTGTACGGACAAGTGGGAGTTTGTTGGAGCTTGTGTCCTCCGGTTAGTGCGGATAACGTCATTGCACATACACTTGTACGGACAAGTGGGAGCTTGTTGGGGTTGGTGTCCTTAACAGTTAGTGCAAGGACTTATAAACCTCTAAAAGGATCAAAGGGCATACTTTTGGTATTATTATCAGTTGATCCACGTTTATCAATAACGGTTGGCTTGCTAGATAAGTTTGACGTTATTGTCATACGGATGGCGGTGATCAACTGGTCCCTAAAAGTCACACCTATAAGATACGTTTGAGAGATGTGACAAAGATGAAAATACAGTCATGTAGATGCCAAATTTGACTAACCAATTAGTCCGAGTTATTTGACTAGTAATTAGTCAAAATATGATGTTGAGATATTATATTTAATACGGATTAAATATTATGGGCTAAGGCAAATTAACCAGTTAATTCGTAAAATTAAATATAAGCGTTTTATGTTTGATTAATGTATATTGAATTAATTATACAATATCGTCTTTTTCGGACATGTATTAATACTTCAACTAACCCGTGTTATTAGTTGATGTTTTAATAGCCGATAACCGATGACGATTTATAATAAACCGCGTCATATACATTTAGCAATTTTCGAGCCAGTCCACGAGGTAAAATTAAGAGGAAGTGGAAGCCCACTTCCCCATGCATACCCTCGGTCCGGCCGAACCAAACAAAAGGAGAGACTCCCTCTCCTTTTGACCTAGCGATTTTCATTTACGAAAAAACTAGGGTTTTGGAGATTAAGTTTTCTCGGCGAGATCTCACATCTCGAGAAAAACTCACATCAAGTTCTCCCAATATTGCAAGGCAATCGGAGAACACGTTCTAGCACAAGGGCATTTCTCGGACAAGTCTTGGGTGCAACAATTAGGAGGGAATCTCGTTTGATTTCTGTTCTTTACGCCGCACTATAAAGGACCCGAGGTTGATTCTTAATCCTCATTGTTTCTTTATTGTTTTTCGTTTATGACAATATTTCACATGCTAAATTTACGTTATAGTCCTAAATTTAAAGGGTCTTATACGGATATTACCCCACAGGAGGGATGCATGTGGGTGAGGCACGACGTCTGGCTGGGGACCCGAGTCGCTCTTGGGCCCGGTACCACCGACGTGTTCGGAGTACCATATGTGAGTATGGTGTCGTGGACGTGTTCCTGGTACCAGTGGTTGTGGATACGTCTGGGCGTGTCCCGGTATCGGCGTGACGGTTGGATAATTGTGTGTCATTCATATCATGGTCATATTGTTGACTCACGCACTTGAGTCGTGTCACACTTTCTTTTATCGTTACTGACGTTTGTGTGTCTGTGTTTGTCACCTATCTCTTTTGGGGTGGCCTGTGTCGAACCATATGATATCCTTTGGTCATATGGGGAGTAGATTATATTCAGGTTGTTTGGATAGTACGCGGGAGATGGGACGAGCTTGATGATATCACGATACGAGTCTAGTTGGCTAGAAGAGTATAGATGTCACGAGCTGTATTTTATTTATTCAGTTGTTTACGTTTATGTAATTCATTAACATTATATTTATAATGAATGTTCTTTAATTGAAGTTTTGAAACACTACCTCGGGAAACCGAGACGGTAAAGCTCCAATTTTCTTGGCCAGATAATTGGGGTGTTACAGTCGGTGATAGCAAAAGTGGACGAGTGTGGTGTTGGGGATGGTGGTGGTGTAGGGTTTCAGGTTTTTTTAGGGTTAGTGTAAATTATTTTGGGGGAAAAATGAAATAGTGACGGGGGAAGGAGACTCGTCTGATTTTGTGTAAAGAAAAGTCCTGACGGAAATGCCGTCAGGATTTTCCAAAAAAAAGCGGGATACTGACGGAAATGCCGTCAGAAATAATTGAATACTGACGGATGTTCCGTCAGGACGGTTAAATAAGTGACTGCCAGTTGGCATTACACTGGCATTACACAAAGGACACTACTGACGGAAATTTCGTCACTAATGTTAATATCTTGACGGATATTCCGTCAGGACTGTTAGAACAGTGGCTGCCAGTTGTAATTACTTTGGCATCACACACAAGACACTACTGACGGATATTCCGTCAGTAATGTTAAAATACTGACAGATATTTCGTCAGTAGTTAGGTTTACTGACGGCAATTCCGTCAGAGAGCCTAAATTATTATGGCGTCAAGTCAATTATTTTAGGCGCCTCCAACCTCTGATGGTCCTGACGGATTTCCCGTCAGTAAGGTGTTACTGACGGAAATTCCGTCAAGTAACCGTCAGATTCTCGAGAGATCTGATGGGTGTTCTTTTCTATCAGTTTCCCGCATTTTCCTTGTAGTGATCAGTCATAGCAAAAGTATCAAAATTGGCCCTCAACCTGCTACGAATATGTTCTGGAACGAAGTGGTTCCTCAATGCTTTCTTAAACTCTGCCCACGGAATTGCAGGTTTACCCAAGTTCCTATAGTATGCTCGTGCATCCTCCCCCTCACGGTGCCACTATACCCCAGCCTCATCTCTTAAATAGAACGCAACTTGTTCTACTTTCATATCTTCCGAAAAATGAACAACCTCCAACACAATCTCCATTTACTGGTGCTAGTTGTCGAGCAGTTTGGGCTCGCCTATACCCTCATAGGTGGTAGGGTTAAAATGGGAAATGGTGGTGCTCAAACGGGATGCATCCACCGCTGTTTCCTTCCCTTTCCCCACATTCTTAAGAGCCTAAGTGAGCGCCTCTTGCTGCTCGATCATCCAAGCTATTTCATCGAGGCTCATCTCAGAAGCCTGGATATAAGCAACAGATCTCTTTGGCGGCATTTTTGAGCTTCAATAACCAAGACAAACGTAAGCACATAGCCTACGGCTCAAAAGAAATATCACATCCACCAAAGAGGTACTCGGTCAAGTACACGGAGGTGCTCAGTCGAGTACGAGCCAGTCGGTCGAGTATACTGACTACTCGACCGAGTGCTCAGACCCTAGTAGCTGATAAAAAATGCATATAAAGCATACTTGGTTGAGTACCTCAGGTACTCGATCGAGTACGCCCTACTCGATAGAGTACTGCCTCTACTCGGCTGAGTGGTCATATTCCAGTAGCTACTGCCAAGTTCACAAATACACTCACTCGGTCGAGTGCCAGGTTACTCGGTCGAGTACCTGCCACACTTGGCTGAATCATGCTAAAATGACTCCCAACACATTACCAACAAGTTTATAAGTATGAAACCAACAACCTATTCACATATTCTTATAACCAAATATGACAAAACGTAAACAATCAAAACATACAACGTGTCATGTTATCTCACATCAATTACTCCACACAATATTCATCCAATTCATG
Organism: Silene latifolia; assembly: GCF_048544455.1. Taxonomy (NCBI): domain Eukaryota; kingdom Viridiplantae; phylum Streptophyta; class Magnoliopsida; order Caryophyllales; family Caryophyllaceae; genus Silene; species Silene latifolia. The sequence continues at coordinate 172,684,486 of NC_133538.1, forward strand.
CCTTACTATCTCCAACCACAACATGCACATCCACTCTTTTCACACATATATAAACACAAACATGTATCATTTCCCCCAAGACATACCCCGTAGTGACCGGCTCGAAATTGTAAGGGCCTTGTTGCGGTTTTAGGACGTCTCCCAAACCTTTGCGGTAGCTCCAAACAACTCATACCCGGGTTCATTTTATTTAGACAACCTATGTTCATTTTGTTCATTAGTTTTAGGTTCCAAAATCGTCGCTCTGATACCACTTTGTAACACCTCCATTTACCAAAGTGTCTTACCAATGCCTACCTTAGCAAATGGAAGTGCTACCATCTTGGTTGCCCGAGGTAGTACATATCAAAGATACCATAATGAAACGTTTGTGAATATAAAATAAAGTTTAAAAAAAATACAAGTTCCAAAACCCAAAATAAGTACAACTCAACTAAACAAGTGAAAGTTTAAACAACAGCGGAAGCTGAAATGTGATAGTCTCACAGATGTCCCGTCCAATCCTGCAACAAGCTCAAACATCAATACCTGTTAGACATCTGCTCACCATTCCCCACTCGATCATCGCAGGTTTTGCAACAACAGAAAATGCGCCAGACAACTGTACATTAAAACATGCTCTAAAACCACAATAACTTACAATCTCAATCTTGTAACAGTACAACTCCAACCTCCAACTATCACTATCTGAGTCGTAGCCCAGATCTGCCAGGTAACCCATCGTAACAGGTTACACACACCGCCAGTTGGGGACCGCAACCTTGCCACCTCAGCCCCGCTCATCGCAATGAGCGATCCCAGATCATTAATGTGCACAACCCCCTTGTGAAGGGAGCCACAAGGCGCGAACATGGGAGTTAAGACCATCTCCCGACAATGGCTTCACAATCAACAACAATAGTACCAAAACAACCAATCTCCACAATAATATCAACAATAACAAGAATCACACAATAACACATTACTTTAAATCAACCGTACAAAGACTGAGTAGGGAAACCCTACCTTATTCGCAATTCCGCAATCAATCACACAACAAGGCTAGAATTGTTCTTCTACAAAATGTCCACCTAACAATAATAATCAAGCAATTACTAAATATAATCATGATTACTAATCATTCTTAAGAACCAACCAAATTAGGGTTTATTGCCAAATGACTTAACGCAAAAGAGTAAAAATCTAGGACTTACAAACTGGTAGGCACGCGAACTATGAAAATACGAACACCGAAATGATAGATCCTCGCTTGGTAGTTGATTAGGGTGATTAAGGAGTCAATTAGGTTGTAAAAATGATTGTGAAATGTTAATGACGACGGAAATGATAAATATAGACTCCTTAATCATTCTAATCAAAACCGCATAAATAAACCCGTCAAACCGGGTACTCGGTCGAGTACCTGAAGTACTCGGCCGAGTACGCCCCACTCGACCGAGTTCCTCGCAACTCGGCCGAGTGCACCCAAAACAGTAGCATGTCTAAAAGCACTCGAAGACTTACTCGGCCGAGTACCTCCTACTCGATCGAGTACATTGTGACCAGAATTCTATGGTATTACATTAACCCCCTAACAAAGATTTGGATGTCCTTGAGGTGGGGGATTTTTTAGAAATGTTTCATTTTTCAATTGGAGACCTCCGAGCGGCAGTCAAACGAGGGTGTATATGTGAGATAGCATAATGATCGGTCAAACAGAGGCTAGGGCTGCTACAGCGATCCCTCTTTCTATTGAAGTTGGGAGGGCCTCCTTCCCCCACCAAATTTTAAGGTAAAATATAAATTTAAAATGTAAGAAGTCAAGATATTTTGGACTAGTATTCTATTTATTTTTTAGTAAGTCGCCAATTTAAGCCCTAAATAGGTCTGATGAAGAAAAGAAACAAGTCTCTTGAACAAGGCAAGATGATGAGCCAAAAAGCAGTCCTTATCATCTGTCTTATAAATTTGTCCCACTTCCTGTCCCATCCACTAAAAGATGACATCTGGCAAAAAAAATAAAACCAAAAATTTTAAATCATGTGCACATCTATCACTCTATCTTCTTCACCCTCTCTCTCACATAAGACCATTCCAGATTTCAACATAGACCACTGGAATTGGTCACGATTGTGGCTGCCTGAGATGGGTACAAATTGGTCTGGAGTTTCGGTGCCGAGTTCAGAATTGATGATTCAAATGGTGGTTGATCGGTGATGGGGGATCACAAAGGTGGTGCGATCTGGTGGGTGCGAACGGAGGATTGGATGTGTATTTGTCCTGGCGGATTAAAAAGATGGTGTTGCTATGAGAAGCAATGGCGGTTGTCGGGAGCAAGTGATTGTTAGGAAATGTGTCCTCAACAATAGTGCGATCACATGATTTAAATATCATTATTAAATCTCATTTTAAGAATACATGTGGGATGTAATATTTTACAGTCAACTGGTCCACACATATCGGTAATGATTGGCTGACTAGAGTTTGACAATACTGTCGTGCGACGGTGGTGATCAGTTGATCCCCTTAGGTCATACCTATAGGGAAATACTCTTAATTGATTATTTAATTAATCGTATACTGATACGAGTTAATTAAATTGCTTAAAAATTGACGGATGATTTTGTGAGTATAATTTACGTATCTTATTGTAAATATGATTAAATGAGACACGATCTAAGTAATCGAATTCTTTTATTACTTAGATGAAATTATTGTTTACAGAAACAATTGAAACGGAATGAATAAATTATTATAAATACAGAATGTTGTAATTTATAATTTGGAAACATTTTTGGTACGAGTAATTACGAATTACTAGTCGATTTTGTAAATGACATATTATATGAGTATGTTGATTTTTAATATGTTAAAAATACATTACATTGTGACATGTCATGTAACATGTTACATGTGACAAATTTGACAAATGACAAAATAAAATGGATTCTCCATTTTATGTTTAAAACCGAAAATAAGGGTGGGAGTGTATTGTTTATATTGTGTTGTTTATTTTAAATGGAGACACAATGATAACCCTAGGTTCTAGGCTTGCATGCCTAGTCTCTTGTGAAAAGCAAAAATGAAAAATATTGGGCAACCTACCCAAGCCATTTTTTCGGCCAAAAAGAGAAGAAAAGGAGAGGTTCTTTTTCTAATTATTCATTCATTCATTCATTCAAGAACATAATTTTCTAGAGTAAGAAAATAAATATGCTCTCTACATCTTATGAGATTTCTAGAAAAATAAAACCACACAAAATACTCCCTCTTGACCGAAATTTTCAGGAGAAAAATACAATTTATTTTGTGTCAATTTTATAGTAAAACTAATATTATTACTAGATCTAAATAATATTGGTTATTAAGAGATTCCTTGGGTATATGCTTTTGGGAGGGATTCTATATTTGAATCCTTGTTCTTCCATTTGGAGAGCTCAAGAACTAGTAAGGTAGGTGACCTTACTAGTGCCCAAATATCCGAAACATGCAATGTAAGGAACCGATTTCTTCTCTTAAATATTGATGTTTGCATGCATAAGATCCACCATTTAATTTTATGACAAATTAAAATAAAACATATATGAATTTGTTGAGTATATAGATCTACTTTTCCTTCAATCGGTATCAGAGCCATGGTTGTTTGCATGCAAATCGGTTAAAAGTTTTTCCGGGGTATAAAGATTAACATATAAAACTTGTATAATTTGTGTTATTATGGTATATCACAAAATTAATTTTTGCATGTTAAAGTTTCTGATCCTAAAATGTATTTAGGATATTTTGGTTAATTTATGGATTTTATTGTTCATTTTATATAATATTGGCATTAAAATGTGATTTTTATGATAAAAATGTCATTTTTGGACGAAAATTAGCTAAACTTCGAATTTTCCAGTGTTTTTTGGATATGTTTTCACATATATTATTTTTAGATGATCTGGAAATTTTCATAATTTTATGAGTTCTTATGCTCGAAAAATGGATTTTTCATGATAAAAATCGGATTTAGATGAAAAATAGGTTAATATGAGAAATATTTCGAATGTGGTCATAGAAATTTAGTATGTTGTCACATGCAATTTCAAAAAATATGTGTAAAATAATAGGCTATAATGAAGTCTTCATGCATGATTTATGGAATTTTGATGAAAAATAGCATAAATAGTAACTTAATTAGTGAAAAATTGCTAAAACATACTTCATGACTAAGGAAAAACGTCACATGTTGCATTTTATTATCTTTTTCAGATCTAAAATTGAAAAGTTGCTGAATATATTTTTTCTCATGTTTTTATGATTTTTATTGATAAATCCGATAAACCGCAACATTGTTTTTCCGATAACTTTCGAAATTTTTAATCTAAGTTTTTGAACATTATGAGTGTCGTGGTAATTTTCCAGAATGTTCATGAGTTTAAATTTCAAAATTTGAATTTATTTGAAATTTTTAGTGATTTATTTGAAGTTTATAGCATTTTATTGTAATTTTGAGTCCTTTTATGAACAATATTAAGAAATATCAGTTAATTATGGTCAAATAGTTAGTGGAGACTAATTTTGAGTCCTAAGAAGTTAGGGTAATTAACTTGTGCATAAATATGAATTTATGTAATTTTTGTGATTATAAAATGTTGAATCACGCAAATCCGTAAAAACCGAGTAATATACGATATTGGCTAATTAAAGGCGATTTAGCATAAAATTGGGCATGTTCATACATATTTTAATGCTGCATTTTATTTATGATTGTCATAATTTTATTTTATGTAATTTTATTTTATGTAATTTTTACTTAGTATGGCCTTAGTTTTTAATTGGTATTGCCCGAAATGTATGGGAAAATCGATTCGGTTGTAATTTTATTGTGATCTCGTATCACCATCTTGTAATTTAATAGATTTATTTTATTATAGTTACAAATGTATAATAGGAAATTATGTAATTTATTATGTAATTTTATTCATTTCGGAGTTCCCAAAGACGGATTTCTTCAAGATGGCGATACATAAAGACGGTGTTACCTCGAGATGCATGCCACAACCGAAGTTCAAGGGACCAATGGAGTTGGTTTCCGAATATGTAATAGTTAATTAGATTTTCTATTTTAGGAAGGCCATACTAGGATTTAATTTATGCTTTGCATTTTATTTATATGTCGCATGCATCGCTAAATCGCCATAACTAAAACATGCATTATCATTTTAATCGAGTATATCGACCGTGTCAATTACAATTATCGTAGTTCACCGCTTTAGTTCACTTAAAACGTGATAGATAATAAATTGACATGACCTCTCGCTAAAAATAAACAATTGAGACTTAGCCTTACCAAAGAGTAGAAACCATGAAAACCTATTTCGTGAGGGAGTGCGCTCGGCCACACCGGGGTACAAACCTTGTTACGTAGGGGAAGTGGGTGATAAATGTCTATCCACCGAATTCATGTTGATAAGGGATGTATCGGCCACACCGTGCCCAAGTTGATGTGGATTTGGATCATGGACACATTTATTCGAAATTTGGGTTGAACTCAACAAAAAAAATTTGATAACGGATGTATCGGCCACACCGTGCCCTTGTCGGATGTGTTTTGGGCTAAAGATAAATGTTAATGTAATTTTATCGACCAAGAGTTCTAAAAGTAGAATCGATTAAAGAGTTAATCCACCGAGTTATATTGATAAGGGATGTATCGGCCACACCGTGCCCAAGTTAATATGAATTTGGATCTTGGAATCATTTACATAATTGGGTAGAGGTCACTATATAAATGCTATACTTATTTACAAGTATTATTAAAACGATAAATGTTAAGTTTTCCACTATTCCGTTATTATATTGTTCTATTTCTTTACCACAATTCATATACGATATCATTTCGATTTTTCAAAACCTCCATTAAAACATCGTAACTAAAGACAAATATGAATTTGCTTCAAATAAACCATTGCTAAGGATCTCTTTTAAAGAGTATAGATAAAGGTTATTCATTATCAAACAGGTTTTTGATTCTTGACTAACACATCTACTTACAATGGATTGTTATTCATATACTTAATTGAATTAAGTACCTTGAAGCGATAAATTGTTTTGGTAACTAGATTTGTTGGAAATCAAAATTGACCAAAATAACGCAACCACTTCAATGAAAGTTTTAAGACTAAAACGAACAAATGAAGAGTAATCTTCATAAATTCAATTTTGCTTCTCAAAGCAAAGACTCATTGAAATAACTGGGAGCATTCTCTTAAACCGTTAAGATGAGGACGAGGTTCAAGAAGTAAAGATTATAATGGAATTGATACAAGGTAATGTTAAAGGTAAAGTTGTTGAGAATGACGATACTAAACCTATCAATCCCGAACGATAAAGTTTCCATTGTCTTAAATGTTAGACACAAGAAAGGAAACTACCCCAAATTATTGAAGAATCAACAAGTTAGTTGTGGGACATCTAATGGGACCTTCTTCTTTAAATGTTTATTTGATTAAACATAAATTTTGCTAGTACCACTTCGTCAATATTAGAAACCAATGGAGGTTTTCATCATTGTATTCGACACATAAGATGATTCGAATATGACGACTAGCAACAATGAAGTCGAGAGATAGAGTCATTGTGTACTAAACCTAGTTTTTGGGTTTGGAGTTGTACTTAATTGTGACTATTAAGTACATAACTCTAAATAAGAATACAAACTTGTTAAGATACAAAAGAGGTTTCACTTTTGTGACCCTATACACCACGATTTGATGTATGGCTAGCCCATTATCAAGGTGATTATATTCTAAACCAAACTAGAATGATATATCATGAAGATGATGCAAGACTCAAATTGGTAACCCAAGATTAAACCTTGAATTTTGGAATGATGAACGCAAAGAGTTATCGAGTACTCTTGAACCCATTAGATTGTTAATGGTATATGCGTATATTGTATTCAAAGCAAGATGTCTCGTGCCTTTTGGTTGAAAAGGAGATCGAGGTTGTAAATCATCGATCCAAAATAGGTTGATCATTTTCTTTTACCAACAATTTAAGTTGACACTAATGTGTTCACTTAATAAGGTAAATAGAAAAATCTTTGAAAAGGTTTAAAGAGTTCAAGGCAGCACGATTTAGTCGTGATGGGATTATCAAAGTGAAGACTTTGATATAAGCCAAAGGAAATGTGATATAGAATCACAAGTTAATCTCTCTTAGCACGCATTATGGAATAATGTGTGGTTGGATAAGAATTCAAACGCTATTCGATAAGATTTGGACTTCGATCAAGTTACTTTGAGTTACTTGATCCTTTTGGGGATTTTATCATTTTGTCTAGATTATTTTTCCACTAAATCGAATCATATGAGATATGAAATGGTAAGGGTACCATGTTTGTAAGTTTTCACAAGAAACATATGCTCATTTTTCCCTTTTCAATTATCACGAGTACGACGGGTTTGCGGCTCGTGAAACTGTCTTTCTAAAAATACAAGTTTATTTCTAGAAGACAGAGTGGGACAAATTATTCAAGAGCCACAAAGAATGCCACAGAGAATGTTATGTCGCAAGAAACTTGTCTTTCTTGGCTACATGAGACGTTTTGTGTAAGACATTGTTTCTTCAAAACCTAGGAGGTTAAATTCGTCACTTGTTAAAGATGATGAATTCATGCTACTTTTAAGAAAGTAAAGAGCTTATAACTTACAAAAGAAATCGTTTGATTCAAGTTGATTACATCTGGAAAGTAATGAACATATGACTTACATAAGACATGAGAGTGTTTAAGTCACAACTCAATACAAGGCTTAGAGCCGTGAAAATCCGAAAAAAAAAAAAAAAACTTGATTAGTGACAAAGGGTTTTGCACTAATAAAGAGAGATTTCAAAGCTTGATTGGTGGCAAAGTGTTTTGCACTAACTGAAATGCTTAAGTCTATTTGGATCTTCTTAGGGATTGTGTTTCATTATGAGGATACGCATACAGCATGTGAATCTAAAACCCACTTCTTCAAAAGAAGGAATGTATTCAATACATGTCATGAGTTTTATAGATTCTTGCAATCCTAAGATAATGTGCAACTTAAGAGATGGTCTTAAGTAGGACATCAATGAGTTGGAATCAATGTTTTGATCATGTTATAAAACTTTTCTCGATAAGTCGAGAAGTTGTGTTTATATATGGAGTTTAGTGGGAGTTACGGAAATTTTTATTAGTCTTATATGTGGATGACATATTGATCATTGCAAATGATATAAGACTTTTGGAGTATCATAATACATCTTGAATATCCGGTTTTATGAAGATAAATCCACATGTATTAGCGTCAATAAGAAGTCTTATGTTGATAAGATTCATGACTAATTCAATTAAATTGAACATATTTGAATGATTTCATTTGCTTCCGCTGCTGGATCAATTAAATGAGTAATGATTTATAATACTTCACATACTTTGAGTATGATGAGTTATTTTCAAATCGAATTTAAGTAATCTTTACCAAGTAAGCCATAAAGATTACCCTTAAGTGCTTGCAGAAGCATTAAGGCTATGATGCAAAGTGTTTATGATGCAATTTTGTGTAAGGGTGTTACACAAGTGACAATTGACAATTGAGATTGCGCATGGTTTCCGACAAAACCATAATCAAAACACATTAGGGTGGTTAAGATACCATTGTTGCAATGTTAATTAAGAAGTAGATTTTCTAGAATCGTTCTAGGCAATAAAGAACAATGAGAGATATTTATAACGGAAATTGAGTACACTTGCAATCATGAGATGTGCAAAAAGGATGAGTCCCGCACACTGTGAAAACAGTGGGAGCTATTCTTAGGCTAGAGGGCCTATGTCTTGATTGGATCTCGACACGTACTCAGAAAGTTTTGTAATGCAAATGTATGCATTACAAAGGAAAACGAGTATGTAGTAAGGTTGAGTAAGGTACAAGAAATTGATAAAACCTACTAACCAAAGCCTTCTCAAAGGCTAAACATGATGAGTCATGTCATTTCAATTGAATTGAAATGAACAACTACGTACAAGATCAAATTAGATTATAGAACATGAAATAGTAATCAGGCATTGACTATTCATATGTGATAATCGCATTTGTCGTTCGAGTTTTACTTTAAAACTCTTTTATTATACTTTGTTACATCCAAACGGGTTGTAGAGACAACGTTGAACCCCGTTAAAGTGAACCCGGATTAACATAGTATTAGCCCATAGTCGCTTGTATGAGGTGACGTCTCGAAGTGACTAGAGTGTGATGCGATTGATGGCAAGTTCAAGTGCCATAGAGTCATGTGAGATGACTAGTCGATCACATAGGCAGACTGTTAGGAACACCTTGTCGGGCCTTATGACCGCTTATAGAGTTCTGGCAATTTATATAGCCTGGTCGTGGCGAGAGCTGCTATAGTATTCTAATGAGTCGATTCTTTTGACTAAAGACTGTTCGCCTAAGATGGCACAGTTTCAGATTAACTTTGATTTGTGTTATTACGACCTTCGTAAATGGGGTCAAATGGGCATATTTTGGGTTATGATGGTTGTGGCTAGTCGAAGGGAATAAGTGCGATAGGAATTGTCCACCCCCTTGTAAGGGTTAAAACAATATCTCAGGGCCACTCGAGGAGTAATAAACTGGAAATGCGTGGCCACGCTCGGAAGGTATCTATGATAGATAAATCCGGTCAATCAGTTATTCTCCAGATCGAGGAAACCACTCTCGATATGATCACTTGCAAGTACGACCCGAAAGACACCTTGCATTGAGTGGGAGATAGTAATAGGACAAGAGAATTGGTGACGCACACTTGTCGAGGACAAGTGGGAGATTGTTGGGAAATGTGTCCTCAACAATAGTGCGATCACATGATTTAAATTTCATTATTAAATCTCATTTTAAGAATACATGTGGGATGTAATATTTTACAGTCAACTGGTCCACACATATCGGTAATGATTGGCTGACTAGAGTTTGACATTACTGTCGTGCGACGGTGGTGATCAGTTGATCCCCTTAGGTCATACCTATAGGAAAATACTCTTAATTGTTTATTTAATTAATCGTATACCGATACGAGTTAATTAAATTGCTTAAAAATTGACGGATGATTTTGTGAGTATAATTTACGTATCTTATTGTAAATATGATTAAATGAGACACGGTCTAAGTAATCGAATTGTTTTATTACTTAGATGAAATTATTGTTTACAGAAACAATTGAAATGGAATGAATAAATTATTATAAATACAGAATGTTGTAATTTATAATTTGGAATCATTTTTGGTACGAGTAATTACGAATTACTAGTCGATTTTGTAAATGACATATTTTATGAGTATGTTGATTTTTAATATGTTAAAAATACATTACATTGTGACATGTCATGTAACATGTTACATGTGACAAATTTGACAAATGACAAAATAAAATGGATTCTCCATTTTATGTTTAAAACCGAAAATAAGGGTGGGAGTGTATTGTTTATATTGTGTTGTTTATTTTAAATGGAGACACAATGATAACCCTAGGTTCTAGGCTTGCATGCCTAGTCTCTTGTGAAGAGCAAAAATGAAAAATATTGGGCAACCTACCCAAGCCATTTTTTCGGCCAAAAAGAGAAGAAAAGGAGAGGTTCTTTTTCTAATTATTCATTCATTCATTCATTCAAGAACATAATTTTCTAGAGTAAGAAAATAAATATGCTCTCTACATCTTATGAGATTTCTAGAGAAATAAACCACACAAAATACTCCCTCTTGACCGAAATTTTCAAGAGAAAAATACAATTTATTTTGTGTCAATTTTATAGTAAAACTAATATTATTACTAGATCTAAATAATATTGGTTATTAAGAGATTCCTTGGGTATATGCTTTTGGGAGGGATTCTATATTTGAATCCTTATTCTTCCATTTGGAGAGCTCAAGAACTAGTAAGGTAGGTGACCTTACTAGTGCCCAAATATCCGAAACACGCAATGTAAGGAACCGATTTCTTCTCTTAAATATTGATGTTTGCATGCATAAGATCTACCATTTATTTTTATGACAAATTAAAATAAAACATATATATATGAATATGTTGAGTATATAGATCTACTTTTCCTTCAGTGATAGGCACAGGGGAGGCGCGAACTACTGGTGTGCCGCTACTGCTGCTGTGGTGGTAGAATCACCATGATTCCATGAACACAAGGAGGAGCACGATTGGTTCTCGACGTGGGTGATGAATGGAGGAGTAGTTATCGGTGGTGGGTGTTGAGGTGGAGTACGAATGAGAAGGAGCAGCAAGTCATCGAGTTCGGAATCGACGCCGTCGTCGCTGTTGGTTTGTGCATGGCTGGGGAACCTCGGTGGCGAGTTGGTGGTCTGGTGGTGATTGAAGAGATCACGTGACTTTAAATTTTTGGTTTTATTTTTTTGCCAGATGTCATCTTTTAGTGGATGGGATAGGAAGTGGGACAAATTTGTGGGACAGATGATCCGGACTGACCAAAAAGCTCCACACATGTAGCTTGTATGTTGGAACCAGTCAATCCATTCACTTGAGGAGTTTATCGCATCTATAGGGTTAATTAGTTAATCATACTCATCCTTTTCCCTTTATGTTAATATCTCATCAACCTATTATGAAACCTTACTTTCAGTAAGCAGATTCACCAAGAACAGTTCGCTAGATACAATTTTTTTGTATAATTGTATTCATTTCAGGTATTGAATAATGTGTGAAAAATTCCTAAAGAAAATATTATATTATTCTCTCAGTTTATGAAAGTGCAGTGATATATGCAACTCAGCATCCTAACATATTGAAGAGAATTATACATCTGATGTATTACCTCCAATTTTATAGTTTATTATCATTTTAATAAAGTTTTTGAGTTTTATTTTAAAGTTTCTGAGTTTTATTATGAAGTTTCTGAATTTATTCACTTAAACATTAAACTCTAAAAAATTACAATAAAACTCAAAAATATTATTATAAGTTTAGTTAAATTTAAGTTTTGACGGAAAAAATATTAAAATCTAACTTATAAACTTTAATATGCTCAAAAAAATACACATATGCTCAAAAACAAATAAAGTTTGAGATAATAAGCTCAAGAAAAATACATATAAGCTCAAAAAACAAAAAAGTTAGAGGTACTATATCCGATGTATGTTCCTTTTTCTCTAGACTTGAACCTTGTATGATTGTATCCAGTGGCGGACCGAGGGGTGCGCACAACACTGCACGTGCGCACCCTTCGTTTGCGAAATTTTTTTTTATTAAAAAATCTGGTAAAGCAAAGATATATATAATAAGAGTCGATATTGCATCAGTAATCACCAAGTAGCGTAGTGGTTAAGAAGTTGGTTTTGAAGTGAGAGGTTGCGGGTTTGAACCCTCTTAAGTGGACATTTACCCCCTTTCCCATTTCTTTTGTTTTTCACACAACAATTCACGCCTTTTTTTTTCACACAACAATCGACTTTTTTTTTCAAACAACAATTGACACCTTTTTTTTTCACAAAACAATCGACGACGTCACCTACTCACCTACGACCGGCCACCGTGACCTGCCACCGCCGCCCACCACACCCTTGTATGTTATTCAATCTTTTATATTTTCTATACTTTTGTTTTCAAACCCTAATTCCCTTTTCCCAAATTTGTTATTTAGGTTTTTAGTTTCAATTTTGTATTTTGATTTTGATTTATTTAATTGTTTATTCATGAAACATTGAAACAATGTCTTGTATTTTGATTTTGATTTTTGGTTGTCTATTTGTGACTTTTTGTTGTGAATTTTGATTTTTGATTACTTTACTAATTACTAGTTGCAATTTCATGTAATTTAATTGTTTATTCAAAAAATATTGAAACAATGGAAGCTAATTTAGAAATTCCAATTAGAATTCTAGACTTTTACTAATCGATTTGTTTTTTCAATTTAGATTAATGACGAAATACAGAAGTTTGGAATCTTTTTGGAATACACAAAGAAAGGCACAGAAAGCTTCTTCATCATCTTCTCCTTTGTTATCTTCTCAAAATAATGAACCGAATGAAAATGTTCAAGAACCTCTTAAGTGGACGTTTACCCCCTTTCCCATTTCTTTTTTTTTTCACACAACAATTCACACCTTTTTTTTCACACAACAATCGACTTTTTTTTTTCAACCAACAATTGACGCCTTTTTTTTCACAAAACAATCGACGACGTCACCTAGTCACCTCCCACCAGCCACCGTGACCTGCCACCACCGCCCACCACACCCTTGTATGTTATTCAATCTTTTATATTTTCTATACTTTTGTTTTCAAACCCTAATTCCCTTTTCCCAAATTTGTTATTTAGGTTTTTAGTTTCAATTTTGTATTTTGTATTTTGATTTATTTAATTGTTTATTCATGAAACATTGAAACAATGTCTTGTATTTTGATTTTGATTTTGATTTTTGGTTGTCTATTTTTGACTTTTTGTTGTGAATTTTGATTTTTGATTACTTTACTAATTAGTTGCAATTTCATGTAATTTAATTGTTTATTCAAGAAACATTGAAACAATGGAAGCTAATTTAGAAATTCCAATTAGAATTCTAGACTTTTACTAATCGATTTGTTTTTTCAATTTAGATTAATGACGAAATACAGAAGTTTGGAATCTTTTTGGAATACACAAAGAAAGGCACAGAAAGCTTCTTCATCATCTTCACCTTTGTTATCTTCTCAAAATAATGAACCGAATGAAAATGTTCAAGAACCTCTTTTGCCATCTCCTAACAATGAAGAACCTCCCTTGTCATTTTCTCACAATGAAGAACCTTATTTGTCATCTCTTAACATTGACCAAGATTCTCAAAATGAGGAACTTGATGAAAATATTCAAGATGAGAAACTTGATGAAAATAATCAAGATGAGGAACTTGATGAAAATAATCAAGAAGAATACAACTTACCAAATGATCCGGGAAAATGAGTGCCAATATTTGTCTTACTCGGTCAATGAAAGAGATGATGTGAGAAGGAGATTTATTGAGAAGAAGCCTTGTAGACCAAGATTATCCAAAAATGAATTACCTCAAACGTTAATCGGTAAGAAGAAACGTCGTTTTAATGTTCTTTGGTATGGTTTATATGATTGGCTTGAATATAGTATCCAAAACGATGCCGCATTTTGTTTTTATTGTTTCTTGTTCAAGGATGATACAAAGTATCCCGGGGGAGATGCTTTTGTGAAGGATGGATGGAATAATTGGGATAAACCGATAAGGTTAAAGAAACATGTGGGTAACGTTGGTAGTGCTCACAATCAAGCTAGAGAGAAATACACTTTCTTCATTAATCAAAAAATTTCAATAGTTCAAAAGATTAAGAAGGTGAGCATCCAAACAAAAAACCTTTATAAATCTCGATTGTTATATTCTCTTCAATGTTTAAGATATCTTCTAAAACAAGGATTAGCCTTTCGTGGACATAAAGAAAGCGAGAATTCAAGTAACCGGGGTAATTTTCTTGAACTTTTAAAATGGCTTGCCGAAAAGAATGAAACCATTGCTAAAGTTGTTCTCTCCAAGGCACCAAAGAACCACAAAGCAACTTCCCCAAAAATTCCAAAAAGATCTCATCAAGTGTTGTTCAAAAGAAACTACCAAGTTCATTATTGAAGATCTTGATAATGATTTATTTGCTATTTTAGCCGATGAGTCAAGTGATGTATCTCATAAGGAGCAATTTGCCATTTGTTTGAGGCATGTTAATAAAAAGGGCAAGGTGAGTGAAAAATTTCTTGGTATTGTGAAGGTTGATGATACTACTAGTCTAACTCTCATGAAAGCAACTGAGACTTTACTTGGTGACCATAAATTGCTTATGTCAAATATTCGTGGTCAAGGATATGACGGGGCTAGTAACATGGGAGGTGGAATTAATGGTCTTAAAAATTTGGTAATGAGAAATTCCCCTTCCACTTATTATGTTCATTGTTTTGCACACCAACTTCAATTGATTCTTGTTGCGGTTGCGAAGGAGAATTGTGATTGTGCATCTTTTTTTCAATAAATTGGATTTGTACTTAATGTTATTGGGCAATCTTGCAAGAAGTTAGAAATGGTAAGAGAGACTCAAGCTAAAAAAGTGTTAGAAGCTTTGGGGTTGAATGAAATTGTAAGTGGGAAAGGGTTGAATCAAGAACTTGGATTAAGTAAGCCCGAGGATACTCGTTGGGGTTCTCATTATAAATCAATCATGAATCTTATTGTTATGTATTCCTCGATGATTGATGTTCTTGTTAAAGTTGGTAAAGCTGCAAAAAGTAACGAAGATCGTGCTAAAGCTCAAACTGTCGTGGATCACCTTGAGTCATTTGAGTTCATCTTCATGTTACATTTGATGAAAGTCATCTTTGGGCATACTAATTCTTGGTGTGAGGCACTACAAAGAAAATACCAAGATATTGTTAACGCAATGACTCTTGTTGACTTGACTAAGAAGCATTTGCAAGACACTAGGGATCATGAATGGGACAGGTTCCTTCAAAGTGTGTGTGTTTTTTGTGCAAAACTTAACATTGATGTTCCAAGTATGAGTGATTCGTATGCCCCTCGTGGAAGATCGAGGCGCTTCTTTGATACGAAGACCAACCATGAACGATTTCGCATCGATATGTTTCTAAGTGTTATTGATAAGCAACTTTTTGAACTTAATGATCGTTTTGACGAGGTAAATATGGAGTTACTCTTGTGTATGGCTTGTTTGAGCCCGTTTAATTCATTTGCTTCTTTTGACAAGAAAAAATTGATGCGGCTAGCTGAGTTTTATCCTAATGAATTTGGCGCTCTTGATAAAAACACTCTTGTGTTTGAACTTGATATCTATGAGAGTGACATGAAACAAGACTCAAGATTTCAACAAGTGAAGAATCTTAGCGAGCTTTCTATGTTGCTTGTTAAAACAGATAAACATGTTTGTTATCCACTTGTTTATAAGCTTTTAAAGCTTGTGTTGATACTCCCGGTGGCGACGACAAATGTTGAAAGAGTATTTTCTTCTATGACATTTGTGAAGAACAGGTTGAGGAATAGCATGGGTAATCCACTCTTGAATCATTGTTTAGTTACGTACATAGAGAAAGTTTTTTTTGTGCAAGTTAGTGATGATGATGTATTGAAGCGTTTTCAGAACATGAAATCTCGTCGGGTGACTTTAAAATATTTGTTTGGTTGCCTTTTCAATTCATGGGAAAATAAAAATCCCATGAATTGTAAAAAGTGGTGGATGTTTGGTTGCCAAATTTTTGGCAAAATGTAGGCATTTAATTTTCCAAGGAGTTTTGAATGCCTACATAATGGTGGAATTGAATGACCTAGCCCCTCCTAGGTAGTTCACAACTCCTGTGGAATTCAACTCCCGCATGCGCAACCAAACGACTTTTCCGAATTCATGTGAATTTGTATACAGGAAAATAATTCACATGAATTGGATATTCCGGTGTCGATTAAATTCCTAGATAAACCAAACGAGGCCTTAGTATTTTTTTTGTAGCCTGTTGTTTACTATGTAAGACGAAGTTTAATATTTAAGCATTTTGTTGTATTGTTAGTTTTTTTTTTTTTTTTTTACAATTGTGCACTCCCATTGTAAAAGCTCTGGGTCCGCCACTGATTGTATCCTACAGTTGCATCATCAATTTTTCATTTTATCGATAACTTTCCTGTAAAATAGGTATATACTAAATTTGTGTTAGTATAATATGCCAATGCAGGTATTAAAACAAGCTGTAAAAAGATATGTGATCTTTATAGTCACTCAGTTTTCATAATTTTATATCTAAACTCAATTTCCACTGGAATTTGTGCTCGACCAATTTAGAGCTTTATTTTGTTATTGCAATACGGTGGGTTAAAGTGTATAAATAATTGTGATCTTTATAGTGTCACTCAGTTTTCATAATTGTGGACACGGAGCTTAGTCTTGGTTGAATCTTATTGGAGAGTTCATCAACTTGTCACTAAAAGAAGAGGGAAAGAATGTTTTTATATTCGGTTATATTTAATTAGATAGAAGTTATTGAGGACTTGAGGTCCTTCGTGAGGTTACTTAGCTCTCTTATTAGGGATGTCAGCGGGGCGGGTATAAGTGGGTACCGCTCCGTATCCGTTTCAGTTGGGGCGGGAATGGGTAGAGTTTTGGCGGGTGGTGGGGCGGGGGGGCGGTTACGAAAATTGTACCCGCCATGGGTAATGGGGCAGAGATGGATTTTGCATCTTACCCTCCTCATACCCGCCTACCCGCCAATCATTAAAAAAATTAATACGATTATGACAATTTTTTAAGTCTTATTTAATTATAATTAAAATATAATGTTAATAATAGCTATTTTATAAAGTTTTTTACTAATTTCTTTGGTAAAAAACTAAAATTATAAAGATAAATTCAAAGCAATGGCAAATTAATTGTGATTAAATCAACTTTTGCGTAAAAATTTATCGAATAAAATTATGGTGTAGCGGGTTAATGGGTAAACGTGGCGGCACAGTTTTATATTTCTCCCCGTAGGGGCGGGGATGATTTTGGAAACTTGTACCCGCCACGGGTGATGGGGCGGGGATGGGTACGAGTTTTTTTTTGCGGGTATGGGTACGGGGATAGCTCAATAGCTATATAAATGATACTCCCTCCCATTCTATATTCTTCCCCTTTCTTGTGGGCACACGAATTAAGGTTGGGAATGTGGGTGGGGTTTGATGTTTGGAGAGAGGTAGAAATAGTTAGGATTAAATAATAATAATAAAAAATATGGGTGGAGTTTGGTTATTGGAGAGAGGGGGAAATAATTAGGATTAAATATTAATAAAAGATAGGGTGGGGTTTGGTGATTGGAGAGAGCTAAGAGTATAATATTAATAAAAACTTTCCAAATAAGGAAAGAGGGAAGAAAACCTAAATAATCCGTTTTAGAAAACAGGGAAGAATATAGTAGATGGGAGGGAGTAGATCTCCCGTCTTCGTAACCGTGGTTAGTATTGGGTCTAGAAGAATGGCAGGGGAATGAAATGGGGGTTTGGTGTTTGTTAAAGTCAAATGATTGACTTTCATTTAATTTTTGCTTGCTTACTCTCATTTAGTCCAGTCTCAACCCGTCTTTTTCTTCACGAACTTGTACCTATAAAATGGAAATAACAATAGCAGTACCCAAATCTATAAAATATAACTATTATTCACAATTATTATAATAAAATTAATAAATTCTAATTAGTTAGTAAAATGATCTTTAATTCAATAAAAGCACCCAAAATCGAGTAAAATATAAGATATAAGCATGGGCAAAACGACCCTAAACTACTACTTATCATTGAGACACGACGTCTGGAAGGGGATCCGGTTGGCTTCTGGACCCGGTACGTCTGGCCATGTCCCGGTACCTGTTTGTGGTTATCGGTATATCTGGGCGTGTCCCGGTATCAGCGTGGTTGTCGGTATGCCTGGGCGTGCCCCGGTACCGTGGTGGTGGTCATCTGATGTTATGTCATTCATATTAGTAGTCATGGTGCATGTTCACACTTGAGTCGTGTCATCTTTTTTTTGTTTATTGAAACTGACGTTTGTTGTGTCTGTCTATTTGTCACCTGTCTCTTTTGGGGTGGCCTGTATTGATCCATATGATATCCTTTAGTCATATGGGGAGCAGGTTAGGTACAGATTGTTCGGATAGTACGCGGGAGACGGGACGAGCTTGATGAGTCACGAGACGAGTGTAGTTAGTTGGATGAGTATAGTAGCCATGATTTGTCTTTTATTCATTAGTTATTGGTTTGTAATCACTAAACTTGTCATTTATAATAAATGTTTCTTTATTGTATCTCCGATTGACCGCCTCGGGAAACCGAGAAGGTATTATCTCCCAATTACCTTGGCTGGGTAAGAAGGGGGTGTTACAATGCACACCGTGGGCGTTTCACAATAACGCTTGGGAGGCAGTTTTACAAACAAAATCTATACTACCACTCTCAGGGTCGGAATCGGACACAATCACTCTCACATATCATGTCTATGTACTTAGGTTAACGATTACATTACGTAGCACACATGATCCAATACTTCATTCATAATATTGAATCCTCAAGCATCACGTACCACATTCTTACTCTCATGTCCACGAAACCAACTTGATAGTACTAAATCCGCAATTGCATAGATTCCAATTACTAGTACTCAACTCGTCCATGATTATACCTCCTCACACGGGTTGACTTGAAACTTACAGCAAATTCCTCACTGAATGACGGTTACCACTTGCAAAATGTTCTACTCATATCTCGCTCTAGTACTCTCTCTCTCTCTCTCTCTCTCTCTCTCTCTCTCTCTCTCTCTCTCTCTCTCTCTCTCTCTCTCTCTCTCTCTCTCTCTCTCTCTCTCTCTCTCTCTCTCGTATTCCAGGTTCCTAAATTTTATCACCATTTATTCAACTCACATCATTCCCTAAGTCAAATTTTACACCCTCCAACTACTTTTATCATTCATATTATCACTCCTCTTTCAACTCTGTGAGTACCTCAACTATTCCCTCATCATTCCACAAGTTCTAACTCAACCATATGCAAACCCAAAACATCTGAGTCGTGCTCAAAAGGTCATCCTCACATGTCCTTAAATGGCGTTCACTATCTATGAGTCCACACCACTGCTAAGAATCCAAATTCTGTTTATATTCCACTACCGTCTTAGTTGTCTCTCATGATCAGTTCACCATACTTAAAGCATTACATGAGCCAACTACTATCCTAGTGTTCCTAAATTATCAAACTTGACGACTATGTCCAAAATCACTCGTCTTGTCGGAAACATATGCCTAAGGGTTAGGGTGAGAAAACACTCTTTTGGGCTCACACACAACTCTATGCCCGGATATCTCGGGTCAACTCAACGGATAAGGATGATGGGAATTAAAACAAGCCAGAACGGATATGAAAAAGATAGGAAATCGAATAACATGGAGGGGATAGGAAATCAATGGTCGACACCAAAAAAGAATTGCTCTAATAGCACACTTGAAATATGATAAACCTTGGAAAATGATGCAACTTCAAGACTCAACTCTAATGGAATTTTACTCAAACTCGCCTCAAAAGCGAAATGTTATATTAAAACTTCAACAAAAAAGGTCATTTGTCTCAAATTTCTCGAAAACTTTAATACGAAGTAATCCGTCATAGGATGGTAAATGTCACTATATGCCAAATTCAAAGCATTACTATTAGATTGGTGCAAAACATAACTTAGAAAAGTCAAAAATTCGGGTAGGTATGTCATTCATTTTCGAAAAGAAAGCTTTAAGGCGGAAAAGTTCCTTATGCATGACTTCACAAAATATTATACTTAAAGATGAGTAATAAGGAGTAAATAAGGTACATCACGAGCGGAAAAATCAAAGCTTATGTATACTTTTCACAACATTTTCCGGAAATTTTTCAACCTTCAAGACGGAAAATTTTGATTCACACCATTTTATAGAAAAATTCCAAAATAATATTATAGTTTTACAATACTATTAAACCATATTTGGGTAAAAATTAAAATTGTTCATATTCCTCACTCGATTCAAATTTTTAGGCTAAAACTTGCAACGAGATCTTCATTTTTAAGACAATGTACCACACTACTATGGATAACGGTAGTCTTTGTAAGAAGATTAAAATAAATTTCACTCATAGAAATGAAAAGTAAGTCAAAACCTTCAAATTGAAATTTTCGCATACGAGGTAAAATCCGACTTTAAAAACAAGCGTTATCCCTTTCTTGTTCAACATGACCCAACAACAAACACGAAAATCCGGTTACCGACTCAAAAGCACAAGTTTCCAAGCTCATCCATGGTGGGAAAGAAAATTTATCGTAAAAATGTGATTTTTTTTACCATTCTAATGATATAGAAAATCAACTATTAATATGAAATTGAACAAAGCCATGCAATTATTTGATAAAACTGGAATAAACATGTGTATATATATAAAAATATTTGAAATTGCAAAATAAAGAAAGATAAACTCAACTACATGTTCGAATTTGAGAAAACGGATCAAGAAAAGGGGAGTAGCAAAGTGTAATTCAAATAATAAATCACAATATGAAAACTTTGAATTATTCCAAGATAAATCGATGTCGAATTTACGAGGTTCGAGATAAAAATAAAAAGGTAAGGTAGAAAAACAAATTTTACACGAAATTCTCAGCAAAACAGGCCCACTCGGCCGAGTACTTAGGGCACTCAGTCGAGTGCAGCTCCACTCGGTCTAGTGACAGGTTACTCGATCGAGTGGAATTTTTCCAGAAGTTTTCCAGTTCCTTGAATTTGCCCACTCGGTCGAGTAAACTGTCCACTCGATCGAGTGACTCGTCCACTCGGTCGAGTGACTGGTCAACACGCTCGAGTACTACTCTACTTGATTGGGTTTGGCCTCACACTCACTATTTTTGGTACATTACACCCAAAATCAAAACTACTCTACCACTAACCATCATCATTCATGCTTTAACAACGACACTAGCAAGCTCGAACACGCAAATGATATTGACATGCCAAGATTTGGGACTAACATCCCTCACATCAACACACACTATTTATATCTACAACATATTACTCACATTAATCCACTTATACATCCATGACATGCTATCTCATTCTACACAAACGATTCTATCATACTAATATATAACGAGGAACAACACACGTATTCACACCTCTTTCACAGTGATCATATTCCATGCCATATTCAAACAAACATTAAACCATAACACATATGCATTCATATCACGATTCATATAACGTTTCCCATACTCCAAGCCACCCACGTAGTTACCAACTGAGATGATAGGCACTAGCTTTGGCATGAGGGTGCCTACTCAACCAAAACCGATCTCCTATTGTACTCATGTCGGGTTCATTTTACTTAGACTCTCCTAAATTCATTTTTGGTTCGTTAGGTTTTAGGTTCCAAAATCGTCGCTCTGATACCACTTTGTAACACCCCAATTATCCGGCCAAGATAATTGAAGCATTACAGTCTCGGTTTCCCGAGGTAATGTTTCAAAACTTCAATCAAAGAACATTTTATTAATGTAATGTGTAATGATTTACATAAACGTAAGCAAATGAATAAAAGTACAACTCATGACATCTATACTCTTCTAGCCAACTAGACTCGTCTCGTGTCTCATCAAACTCGTCTCGTCTCCCACGTGCTATCCAAACAACCTGTACTTAACCTGCTCCCCATATGATCGAAAATATCATATGGATCGACACACGCCACCCCGGAAATAGGTGACAATTGAACAGATACAACAAACGTCAGTCTCAACATATAAATAAAGTGTGACACGACTCGAGTGTGTGAATATATAACATGACTATGATATGAATGAGACTATCAAACAACCACCACCATGGTACGGGGATACGCCCAGACATATCGAAAAACACACTGGTTCCAAGACACGCCCAAACATACCAACAATCACAAACAAATATCGGGACGCGCCCATACGTACCGGGTCCGGAAGCCAACCAGATCTCCTCCCAGACGTCGTATCTCAACCACACGATTTCCTCTGTGACTCAAGCCATTAATGTGCACACCCATCTTGTAGTGGGAAGCTCCAAGAGGTGACTTAAGCGTAAGACGGTCTCCTAACCATCTTACGTCTCCAAAACAACAACAACACAAATGCTCCAACATATACAATCACAACTGTTTTGGTAAGATTTTACCGACTAAAGATTTGGGAGTCAATGCGGCTATTTCAATTAAAATACAGTATTAAGGACTTGAGTAGATCAGTAGTAGGAACATAACGAGAACGAAAGTAAACAACTAGTACGAAAGAAAAAGCAAACGAAAAAGAAAGAGAGACAAATGACACAAGCAAAATGGTGACGCGGGAAACCCAAAATGTGGGAAAAACCGCGGGAGGAATGGTATACCGCCAATGATCCACTAGTAGTAATAGATTTCGAGGGTAAACCTAGTTGGAACAATCAGGAGGAACATCAGTAATCTCCAAACGACTAAGTACAAATGATACGAACGGTGTATATGTTTCTAAGTGTGAAAATTATTATTTGTTGCTGGTCATGAATGTTGTTTCTTCAAGTGGAGTAAATGATGAATGAGAGGTGCTTGAATCTCGTGTTTGTTGCCCTTTTATAGCCTTCCTTGAATTGTCGCACATGTCTCTATATTCGCTCAACCATACGCTCCACTTCCTATGAAATAGGGAGTGGTTGCTGACTTTGTCAAAGCTCCTGCTGATAAGTGCAATGTTCCTGCTGACCATTTCAATGTTCCTACTGGCTGTTCGTTATTTAGCTCAATCGTGGCCTTCGCATTACTTGAATGTCCAGGTTCATCCCCCCTTGTTCTTCCTGGTGTCTAGCAGTCTGCTGCCTTATCATTGATCCGTGTGCCTCTATCTTACCCAATAGTGAGTTACCACGTCATGATGAAAATGAGAGGGTATTTTTACCCATAAAATTACACCCAAGCAACTGCCAAGTTCTGTTCTTGCTCGATGGATGCTGGGAGTTGCCTCCCTCCTAGATGTTGCATGTAGTGGTTATGTCATGGCGTTGTCAGCCCACTTGCATTCTTATCCATTGAGACTGATCGTTGGAGGTCCAATCAATCATTTCCCCTCAATAACTTCCCACTTCCCCTACGTTTCCTTTCCCTCGATTCCCCCCCAACCTAACTTCCTCCCTTAATTCCGTTCTACTAACCCCCTCTCTTAACTCCCTCTCTTTTTGCTATAAATACACCCCTCCCCCTCCCCCTCCCACTTCCCTTATTTCCGTCTTTATTAACCTCTTTCTTAAAACCCTATTACTCTCCCTCTCCTATAAAATCTCCCTATCCACCAAGTAACCTCTCACTTTTTACTCTCTCTCTTAATTTTTTCGCCTCTAAACTCCGCAATTATGGTCAAAAAGTCTATCTGCCGTACAGTTCCTCCTCCTTCTCCTCGTGGGGGTCCATCTGTTGCTGCTCTCTCTCCCTTCCGATCCTCTGAGATTCTCGCAGATCACTATCTGTGTGATTCCAGCTTTGCTGACACTCCCCCTCGAGAAAGTGAGAGAGAGGTATGGCCTTGGGCAGGAGGTCGTGATTCACATTCCTAAGCCTGGGGAGGCGCCAGATGCCCATAATCCCGGTTGGGTGTACCTGTATGAGTACCCTTTTACCCAGGGTTTGTCTTTTCCCTTTCCTCCTTTGGTGCAAAGGATCCTACGCCACTATATGTTGGCGATCTACCAACTTGCGCCTCATACATGGCGCATTCTGGTCTGGTTTTGTATCCTTGCTGAGGATCACGATATGGGGATTGGTCTGGGTGACCTTGCCTTGCTCTATACTTTCAGGCCCTTCGTTGCCGGGCTTATTACCTTGAGGTCTTGCGACCGCAGCAACCCTAGCGTTATCCTTCCTCCCAAAGTGAGGGATGAAGGCTGGAATACAAAATTCATCTTTGTTAATATTGACTCTCTTACCCCCACCCCCGAGTACTTATTTGATAAGTGGGGGGCCTCTAAAGGTAATTTTAGTTTCTGGGTGTCTTTTGTTTTTCTTTTACCTTAATGTTCTTACTGGTGTACTGCTGCAGGTTTGAAGCAGCCAGTTCCCTCAAGAGATCATAGCGTGGTAAGCTATTTATTTGCTCTCCCTATTGCAACTCGTTCTTACCCTGGTGTACTTTTTTCCCCTATTGGTGCATCTGCCTCCGTGCCTCTTGACATTAGCGAAGGAGAGCAAGAGGAGGAAGAAGAGATAGAAGAAGAGAAGGAAGAAGAGGAAGAGGAAGTTGGTACCTCCACCAGTCAGCCTGAACCCCCAGCTGCCGAATTCCAAATGTCATCTGGTAAGGCTTTGTTTTTCATGAGTGTTTGTTCTTGCTATATGATCATTTTATGTTTATGTTCTAACTATGTTCCTATACTAGCGAATACTCCTATTTCCTCTGTTTCCCTGCTGGATAGAAAGAGGAAGCAAGTTGCTTCTGCCTCCTCTAGTCCTTCTCCCAGGAAGAGGCCATCGCTCCATGCTGAAAAGGAGCCGGTTAGCACGCCTGTTCCTATTGAGGTTGCTCCTCTGGATGCGGTGGCTCTTAGGCCACCCCTTCCCAATACCTCCATTATAATCCCCCTTCCCAAGGGATATGGCTCCAGTGGAGTACCTCTCTGGCCTCACATGGAACAGTTCCTGCTTCCGGCTACTGTCCATTCTCTGGGAAATACTCCCCTCCCTTCTGGGCTAGATGAAGCTCCTGGGCGCGCCCTGCAGGTACCTTTTTTTTAATTCCCTTTACGTTTTACTGGTCTACTTTGTTCGTGCTGCTGACTGTTCCTCTGGCAGGTTTTGCAGGACGAGCTGTTCCTGCGCAGGGAGGTTGCCAGATTGATGGGGGAGGTGAACCACCTCAATGTCAACCTGGGGAAGGTGGAGGCAGATCTGGCGCTGGATAGGAGGGAGAAGGTGGCTGCCCAGAAGAAGTTGGCTGAGGAGAAGGCAGCTGCCCAGAAACAGCTGGATGCTGAGAAGAGGGTGGCAGAAGGGCGTATGGAAGAGGCTCACAAGGAGGTGGAGCTGTTGAAGCACCTGCTCTTGGACTCTTCATTGGTTTCCGCCCTGGAAACAATGATCAAGTGCATCAAGGAGTTTGAAGCGGGTGAGCACTCCAACTGGGACCTTGCTGAGGAGGAACGACTGTTCAATGCTGCGTATCCAGTCAAGCCGGACTTCAGCCTCATCAATGACTTACTGGGTGGTGATGATGGAGAGATCAGTGCTAGGACTGAACAACCTGCTGTCGCGTCAGTTGAGGAGGTTAGGGAGGAAGCCCTCGTCGCCCAGGGAGGGGAAGGTCCATCTGGAGGAGAGGCTACTGTAGAGCCTAACATCCTTGTGGATGTTCCTGCTGATGCCGCCCAAGATTCTGCTGCTGCTGCCTAGTTTAGGCATTTAAATTTTAATTTTTTATCTTGATGTTTTATTGGGCACCCTGTGTGGTGGCCATTGTAATCCAACTCTTTGGTGCCTGGTAGTTTTGGGCACCTCTTAGTACTTTTGTTTTTGCCTCGTAGGAGAGGCAAAAATTCTTTGCTTTTCAAGTTCCCCCTGCTGAGGGGTGTTTATGAATTTTTGTTTTGTTCCTTCTGTTATTTTGCTAGCAATTCTTTTGTTCTTTCTGTTTGTGTTCCGGCTTTGTACTTGTTGAGGTGTCTATGGTGGTTCAGGGAGCTTTCTGTCCATCAGGATGCTCGAATCCCTCTGTTTCGACCACGCGCACATTGGGTACTTCCTGCAGGAGGAACATTCTGCTAGTTCCTATTCATCAGTTAGCCTACTAGGACATTGCCTTAATATTCAACTTACCATATCCACATTCAATCCAAAAACAACGATAAACTTAAAAATGGAAGCAATTTCATAAATCCAAAATAGTTTAGGGAGTACAAAGTGTGCTCCCCCAGAATTTTTACAACAACTTAAAAGTGGTAGAGTTTTATTTTGGCCTTTTGAAATACTAAGTACGCTGCTTCCATATTTTGCTCCTTGTGACACCTGTGAAGTTGACACCAAGGGAAAATCAGAAAAAAGGGTTTTGACTCAAAGGATTTGAAAGATACGTTGTAAGTTGTCATTTCCTTAGTAGTACCTGCTGAATTCAGGAGACTTAGCACGTGCGTACTGAACGAAAGACCTTGGCTGGTGACTTAGTTGTTCATGCTCACAAAAGAGATGTTACTTCATTAGACCAATGCGGGTGGTACAACAAAGTGATACGAAACAAAATGATTAGTTCTTTGCGTATGTACCTTATGAGAGAGTGAGCTGGGGCTCCAGCAAGTGGGTTCTAGGGTTATTCCCCTTCAAGCGATAACTGCTTAATCAAAGACACTTTTACCAAGTTAGTTCGTGTTCTAAGATTTCTGGAGTACTGAATTCTAGGATTCAAGGGTCCTGGGATGCACCTGTTGGAGGTGGAACTCATGGGTCCTGCACCTGGAACCTCAGACATAATACTTTTTAAGGTGAATGATGTTCCAGGATCTAGGGACAGATTCCCCATTTATAGTCTCCAACTTGTATGCCCCATTGCCCACGATGCCTTCTATGCGGTAAGGACCTTCCCAGTTATAGGCGAATTTACCTACACTCTGATTCTTGGTGTTTGGGAATATCTTCCTGAGTACCAGGTCCCCTACCCGCAGTGTTCTCAGTCTTACGTTTTTGTTGTAACTCTTGATTGCTGTTTGTTTGTAGGCTGCCATCCTAATTTAGACGCTGGCTCTTTGCTCATAAATGGTATCCAGGTTGCTGGCCATTTCTACCTGGTTCCTCTCTTCGGTGGCATTGGCATATCGATGCGTTAGTATTTGCACCTCAGAG
This sequence comes from Silene latifolia, assembly GCF_048544455.1. Taxonomy (NCBI): domain Eukaryota; kingdom Viridiplantae; phylum Streptophyta; class Magnoliopsida; order Caryophyllales; family Caryophyllaceae; genus Silene; species Silene latifolia. The sequence continues at coordinate 172,711,896 of NC_133538.1, forward strand.
GGAATAACTGCCTCGGCCCCATATACCAGACTGAATGGTGTTTGACCTGTTGCCACTTTGGGGGTGGTTCTATCGCACCACGCACGAAGGGGAGCTCATCTCGCCCGCTTGGCTCCTATCTCCTCCAGCCTTCTTTTGAGGTTGTTTATGACTATCTTGTTGCTAGATTCTGCCTGACCGTTGGACTGTGGATTCCTAGGAGTAGACTTAAACAGCTTGATGTTCCACCTGGCGCAGTAGTCTTCCGTTCTGTTGGATATAAATTGTGACCCGTTGTCACATATGATTTCTGAAGGGATGCCGTATTTGCTGACTATGTTCCTCTTAATGAAAGATAGCACATGCTTCTCCAGGATCTGAGGGAAAGCTTCTGCCTCTTTCCATTTAGAGAAGTAGTCCGTCATTGCTAGCATGTACATCCTGTTTCCAGAAGCACGGGGTAATGGTCCCACAATATCCATTCCCCATTTCATAAAAGGCCAAGGCGAGATGATCTGATGCATATGTTCTGCTGGCTGGTGGCTGACAGGAGCGTGCCTTTGGCACTCTTCGCTTTTCTTGACGTAATCTATGGCGTCCTTCCTCATGGTAGGCCAGAAGTAACCCTATCTTAGTGTCTTGTTGGACAGGCTCTTACCCCCTGTGTGATTTCCACAATCACCACTGTGGATATCACACATTACTGCCTATGCCTCCTGCATGCTGAAGCACCTCAGATAGGGTCCTGCCAAGGACTTCCTATATAGGATACCATCAATGAGTACGAATCTGGAGGATTTCATTTTGAAGCTCCTAGCATCTTTCTGGTCAGGTGGCAATACCTCATCGCGTAGCCAACTAATGTAAGGCTTGCACCAATCATCAGTTTCTTCCTGAGGTGTGGTAGTACACAGTATCCCCGCTTCGTATGTCCACTGGGTGGTTGCAGCCTTACTGGCGTTCTACTGTTCATTCTGGCATACGGCAGGTTTCATGACATGGATGAATGGTATAGAACCCACTACCCTTGGAGTGAAGGCTGCTCGCAGGGTGGCGAGAGCATCTGCTTCAACATTCTGGTCCCTTGGTATCTGCTGGATGTGGATGGAGGTAAAGCGGAGTTTGAGCTCCTTCGCCACTTCCAGGTAGGCTACCATTTTAGGATCCCTGGCCGTATACACGTTATTCACGTGGTTGACAATCAATTGGGAGTCACTATACACCTTGATGTGGTTGATTTGCATTTCTAAGGCTAATTGGAATCCTAAGATTAGGGCCTCGTATTCAGCCTGGTTATTCGTTGCTTTGAACTCGCACCATACTGCCTGTATTATCTGTTCCCCCTGAGGTGATTTCAGGACCAGCCCTACCCCTAGTCCCTTCGTGTTGGATGCCCCATCAAAATGTAATTCCCATACCTGCTCCCCTTTAGCCTCACTTAGGGTCAAGATTTCACTGTCGGCTTGTTCTTGAAGGGTGGTACTAAAGTCTGACACAAAGTCAACTAGGGCTTGGGACTTTATGGCTGTTCGGGGTTCAAATTTTAGGTCGTACCCACTTAGGTGAAAAGACCACTTAACCATTCTCCCTGACAGTTCGGGTTTCCTCATTATGGTTCTCAGGGGGTAGTTGGTCATGAGTGAAATTGTATGTGACTTAAAATAGGGACGCAATTTGTACGAAGTAGTTAAAAGTGCTAAAACGAGTTTTTCTAGAGATGTGTACCTTGTCTCTGCAGGTAATAACGACTTCCTTATATAGTATACTGGTTTCTGCATACCTTCGTGCTCTCGTACCAGTACAACGCTTATAGCCGCCTCTCACTTGATGAGATACAAGTACACAAAGTGGTTCTCCCCTGTTCGGCTTGGAGAAAGAGGAGGGGTGCTTAGGTACTGCTTGAGTTCCCCAAATGCCTTTTCATGCTCCGGCGTCCATTCAAACTTCTGGCTCTTCCTCAGGATGTCATAGAATAGTCGGCACCTGTCTGAGGGCCTTGATATTAACCGGTTTAGGGTTTCTACCCGTCCTGTGAGCCTCTGTACATCCTTTGGCTTCTGAGGAGATTCTAACTGGATGACTGCTTTGATTTGCTCCGTGCTGGCCTCTATCCCTCTTTGCGTCACCAAGTACCCCAGGAATTTCCCCGAGGAGACTTCAAAAGTGCATTTAAGGGGGTTCAGCTTCATATGGTATTTTCTGAGGATCGAGAAGGTATTTTCCAGGTGGGACATGTGTTGTTCGGCCTTCTTGGATTTGACTACCATATCGTTAATGTAGACTTCCATTGTTCTCCCTATCTCCTCCTTGAACATTCTGTTCACTGGCCGATAGGTGGAACCAAAGATTTTTGAGGCCAAAAGGCATCACATTGTAGCAGTACAGACCTCTGTCAGATCTGAAGGATGTTTTCTCCTGATCCTTAGGGTCCATTTTTATCTGGTTGTACCTACTCCAGGCGTCAAGGAAGGTAAGTAGCTCATGCGCTGCTGTTGCGTCTACCATGGAATCGATGTGCGGCAGGGGGAACGGGTCTTTTGGGCAAGCTTTATTAAGATTTGTGAAATCAACACATACTCTCCACTTGTTGTTCTTCTTGGGTACCACCATAACATTCGAGAGCCATTCTGGGTAGTTAACTTCCCTGATCTTGCCTGCTGCGAAGAGGTTGTCTACCTCCAGGTTTATCACCTCGTTCCTTTCAGGAGCAAATTTCCGCCTTTTCTGCTGGAGGGGAGGAAAGCTGGGGTCTACATTTAACCGGTGTGTAATTACACTTGGATTTATGCCAATCATGTCGCTATGGGACCAGGCGAAACAATCCATGTTAGTACGTAGAAATTCGATTATCTGCACAATTAGCTCCCACCAGCACTGTTCTTGCTGGATACTGTGGGTCCAGGACTACTTCGTCGAGTTCCTCCTGGGGAGGTGCGATATACTCCCTCTGGACGCACAGTTTCTGTAATTGCTATGATGGACCAGGTGCAGTGGGTTTTCGAGCGTTCTTGTAACAATCCTGAGCGATATTTTGATCTCCCTGTATCTCCTGTACCCCCCAGGGTATAGGGAACTTCAGGCTCTGATGGTACGTTGATGGTACCGCTTTCATTTTATGGATCCAAGGCCTGCCAAGTATCACGTTATAAGTTGACGGACCATCAATGACCAAGTACCGTACCTGTTTGTTCATACCCTCTGCAAAGGTCGAAATCACTATTTCTCCAAGGGATTGTTTAGTTTCTCCGCTGAAGCCTACCAAGGGTACTACCTTCTACACCAGGTATTTCTCGCTGAACCCCATGTTCTTCAAGGTTTCAAGCATTATGAGGTTCACAGAGCTTCCTGTATCTACCAATATCTTTCTAACAAAGCAGTTCCCTATGGAAAGGGTAATGATCAAGGCGTCATGGTTGTGTTCTGCCTCATCGGGTATGTCTACCTCGTCAAATGAGATTGCTGGTAGATCCTGTCTGCTGACCCTGAGGGAGAACTCTTGTTTATCTCCTTTGGTCTCGATTGCATGGCGCTTTGCTTCTGAATAAGTGAGACCACATATTTCCGATCCTCCTGTGATGACGCTCACGACCTTTGAGTAAGGTGGAGGTGGGGATGGTTGGGCCTTGTCAACAGTATTGACCTTTCTAGATTTCGCTCCCTTGGGGAGCAGGTGATCTAAGCATCCAACACTGTAGAGGTGCTTTACTTCCTTTTGTAGTACTACGCAATGTTCTGTATTGTGGCCAATATCGTTGTGGTGTTCACATCTTTTGCTGGCATCTCTTCTGTCGTTCTCCCTGGGGGTAGGCTTCTTGGGCCACCTTGCCCTCTGCCCTAGTTCCCCGATTGCCTTCAATACCCAGCAAGTCCAGTTATGAACCCATACTCGCTGACCTTAGGTGGAGCCTCGGTGCTCTCTGTTTCTCCTGAGACTTTGTTCACTGTGTTCTTGTTGTAGGGTTTGGCTCTTTCGTTCTTCTTCTCTGTTGTGATTTTTCTGCTGGACGAATCTGTTCCATACAGGTTCCTTCTATCCTCATCCTCCTCTAGGCGATAACTAGCCTCTGCCATTTGTTTGCCTTTATCGAAGGTGGAGCATGGGTGCTTGGTGAGATCATTGTACAAATCAGAGTCGCAATGCAGTCCTCTTCTGAAGGCATTGACTGCTGTTGTAGGGTTGCACCTAGGGATAGATATCCTTTCCACATTGAATCTGGCGAGATAATCCCTGATGGACTCCTCGAACCTCTGGACGATCCGGTATAGATCACTGGATAATTTTTCTAGCTTGCGACTGCTGGCGAACTGCTGATTAAAAACGGTTACTAACCCCGCTAAGCTGGAAATAGACTTGTTGGGAAGGTTAACGAACCACTGGAGTGCGGCTTCTGACAAGGTGGAACCGAATCCCTTGCACATATATGCCTCCTTTTTAGGCCCTGTTGCTGCGACCACCATCATTTTTTGTTTGTACTGGTTGATGTGCTCCAGCTGATCCTCTGTTCCATCATACAACGTCATTGTTGGCATGGTGAACCCCTTTGGCATGCTGACGAGGGCAATGCTGTCCACAAAGGAGGAATCTGAATAGCACTCGGGGTTGCCACCTCCATGGGAAGTGGTAACCCTGGAACCTTGATGAGTAGGGACCTCATATCCTGCAACTGTTGTTCTACATGGCTTCCTACCCCCATACCCTAGTTGTGGGGTACCGAGTAGACCCTATATAGATTTGGTGTCCCTCCTGACATGTAAGTAGGGACCATGTAGCTTCAGGTAATGGTGTTGAGTTCACAATAGGCCTCAACTGGCTGTCTGGAGTATATGGCATATAGGAGCATATCCCGGGGTATGCGTTTCTTGCTGATTGTTCCCCTGGATTGCTTCCTGGTATCACTGGCGTACTCCTAGTCACTAGATTTTGTGGCAGTAGTTTCCCTGAGTACTCCCTGGCATTCCCCTAGCCGAGTGTTGACCTTACCATCTGCTGGGTTGTTCCTAGGGGTGACACTGCATATATCTTTTCCTGCAAGGACTGGTTGTCCCTTTGTAGCCCTATCACCGCCTACTGCAAGAATGTCATCCCTTGGAGCAACTGCTGTACCGGATCCGGTTGTGACGCTCCTGGAAAACGCGCCCCTGTCAGGTGTCCTGGGCGCTGCGGACTCCCTACCCTATTAGGCTTGGGTACAGGATTGATAACTGGTGATTTGCCAGCCTTCCTTGCTCCCAGATCTTGGATTTTGGGGGACTAAGGAGGCTTTGCTGATACCTGGGGCTGAGCCTGGCATGCAGTCACTCTGGTGGTAGGGATCGCCGTAGTTGGAACACCGGAGGTTGCTGGCGTCGCCCCTACTACTGGAGTTTGCACTTATGTACTCATTGGATCAGATACGTTCTGACTGGATCCTGACATGACCAACTATAGAGATGTTAGGATATTACGAAAAGAGGTATTTTAACCAAGATTAAACCACAATGCCCCACGGTGGGCGCCAAATTGTTTTGTTTAGATTTTACCGACTAAAGATTTGTGAGTTAATGCGGCTATTTCAATTAAAATACGGTATTAAGGACTTGAGTAGATCAGTAATAGGAACATAACGAGAACGAAAGTAAACAACTAGTACGAAAGAAAAAGCAAACGAAAAAGAAAGAGAGACAAATGACACAAGCAAAATGGTGACGCGGGAAACTAAAAATGTGGGAAAAACCGCGGAGGGGGAATGGTATCCCGCCAATGTTCCACTAGTAGTAATAGATTTCGAGGGTAAACCTAGCTGGAACAATCAGGAGAAACAACAGTAATCTCCAAACGACTAAGTAAAAATGATACGAACGGTGTATATGTTTCTAAGTGTGAAAATTATTATTTGTTGCTGGTCATGAATGTTGTTTCTTCAAGTGGAGTGAATGATGAATGAGAGGTGCTTGAATTTGTGTTTGTTGCCCTTTTATAGCCTTCCTTGAATTATCGCACATGTCTCTATATTCGGTCAACCATACGCTCTACTTCCTATGAAATAGGGAGTGGTTGCTGACTTTGTCAAAGCTCCTGCTGATAACTGCAATGTTCCTACTGACCATTTCAACGTTCCTGCTGGCTGTTCGTTATTTAGCTCAATCGTGGCCTTCGCATTACTTGAATGTCCAGGTTCATCCCCCCTTGTTCTTCCTGGTGTCTAGCAGTCTGCTGCCTTGTCATTGATCCGTGTGCCTCTATCTTACCCAATAGCGAGTTGCCACGTCATGATGAAAATGAGAGGGTATTTTTACCCATACAACAACCGTCACAATATAAAATGCATGGCAGACAATATACACCATGACATGCCATGGATACCATTCCCTCAAATATCCCGACTCGTCGAGTCGTCGAAACCAACAACATGAAATACGACTCACTCAATGCAATTAAATAATAAAAGACTGATTTTGTAAATAAATACAACATTGAAACTGAGTAGGATAAACCTACCTCACAATAAATCCGCATAAGCAATCCATAACACAAGCTAGGTCCGTCTCGTAAAACCGTCTCACAAAACCCATCTCCTAAAATATGATAATAATAATAAAAATACGTAAAAATATACTAATCTATTTATACAAATACGTATAAATATACTAATCTAATACGTATACGACCAAATAAACCCGTCTTATACAATTACCCAAAACCCGACTCAAACTCAACCACCACCACCACACCTCTCCACCATGAGCCACCACCCAGCCACGGTGGATCCGGCCTGCCCAGGTCATCCCTACCCCACAACCCGCACCAAGCAACAACAACACCAACAACAACACCACAACACTCCTCCACTGCCCCTTGCTGCCGCCTGTCACCACCATGGTCTTCCCCTGACCACGGTGGACTCAGCAGTCGCCCCTCACACCGGTGGTGTCGCCACCACGACACAAACAACAACAACAACAACAACAAACAACTTTTCATCGACCGTTCTCACTTCTCACCGGCGTTTATGTGGTTGGAAAATCGGCCGGAGTTGTTTTATGACTGGAATCTGGATGAGTCGTGGGGTGAGTGATAGAGGGGAAACGCTTGAGCATGAGTCGTGGGGTGAGTGGCGTTGTTGCTGGTCGTCAGAGGGTGAATGGTGGTGGTTTTCGCAGTGAGGTGAGTGGTCAGTGGTGGTTATCTTAGGAGGTGACGAGTGGTACTGGTTGTGGGGTTAGGTACATCAAATTCTGGGTTAGATTCATTTATCTCTACTAGTTTTCTAAGTTGTGGTCGGTAGTACAGATTGAGGTGGATTCATTTCTGGGTTAGATTGGGCAGCCGGTTGTGCGTGGTGGTGGTAGTGTTGACGATGGTGGTAGTGGTGGATGGTGATGTCGCTGGTGTTGTGTTTGGGATAGTGGTGACAGTGTTGTGATGTTAGTTGGGATCAGTTTGGTCATGGCGGCAGCGGTGGTGGTCATGGCGGCAAATAATTGGTGGAATGGTGGTGGGTCTGGTGTTAGTAGGACTGGTTAGGTAGTGTGGTCGTGGGGTGACGGTGGTTGCTTAGGTAGCTGGTGGTGACTCATGGGTTGTGTGATGTGACGGTGGTTGTGATGTAATACTACGGTTTTATGAGTCTCTAGGTAGTCTATCTAGTGGGCCTTACTCTGTCGAGTAAGGGTGTTTTGATTTACGAAATAGTATTCTGCCTGTAGGGTACTCGATCGAGTAGCCTTGATACTCGATCGAGTACGTTAGTTACTCGATCGAGTAGGTCGGTTAACGGGTAATATTTTGACGGGTTTTGTTAATAATGCGGATTAATACTTATATTACGTCGTCTTCTTCCCTAAACACTTTTTATAAAACTAATTCACTCAAAGGAGATTTCAAACTACGTTGTTCTCTTCATCTGCATTATTGACAAATCCTAGAGCTTGAGAAGTCGGATTTCATTGTTCTTTGTGTCTTTGTGATCCTTGCGTCAAGGGTAAGTCCTACATAGCAATTTTATAGAATTTGGTTAAGATTGTTTAAACCCTAATTTATGGGATTGGAGGTTTTATGATTAGTTGTGTATGTAGTAATTGTATGATTTTGTGATAGGAGGAGGATTCGTAAAGGAGAGGTTTTGAGACAGCTGCTAAGATCGTCTGCTGTGTGTGTTTGCATTCCAGGTAGGGTTTCCCTACTCAGTATTAGTCACATGATGTGGATTGGTGATTTGATTATGATTGTTGATAAGTATAATGTTGGTATTGTGACGGTTGTTGGATTTTATCAATATTGATTGTTGTTGATTGTATCTGTCTGTGATCTTCGGGGTGCGTCCCTGGCTAAGTGGAGTCATTTACGAGAGTGGCTTCACGCCCATGATTCGCCTTCTGTGGAACCCGCCACAGACAGGATGTGCACATTAATGGACTTGGGTTTATCGCTCGATGGAGATGACCGGGGCTTAGGTGGGAACGGCTGCGGTCCCCCACTAGCGGTGTGGAGTACCTGTTGCGATGGGTACTCTGGGAAGGCTACACACTTTAGTGTGTAGTCGGTGATGAGGAGTTGATTATAGAGTTTGGGTTGATGTGACGGTTGAGCTGTTTTGTCACTTGTCTTATTGTGATTGTATTGTGTGATTAGTACTGACCCCGTCTTTGTTTTGTAAAACTGTGGTGATCCATTCGGGGATGATGAGCAGTTGTTGAGCAAGTTTGATTAGAGGCATATGGGCTAGCTGGGATGTGTCACCACGAGCTGATTAGAGTCTTCCGTTGTCATTCTTTAGTAGTTTTGAAACATTTGGTTTAAGAGAACACGTATCGTATTTTTATCAGTTTGGGTTTGGAATTGTAATCACTTAAACTTTATTACTATTTAAATTGTGTTTTGTTATTGTCTTTTGATTATCATTGTCTCGGGAAACGGAGATAGTGACGTTCTTATACCTGAGTGGTCCTGGTAAGGCACTTGGAGTATGGGGGTGTCACAAAGTGGTATCAGAGCGACGATCCTGAAACCTGTAACTAATGAATCTAATGAACATAGGGAGTCAACTAAAATGAACTTGGAGTAGAAGTTGTAGGAGCTAATCTAAAGGCTTGGGAGACGTCCTAAATCCGCGAACTCGCCCTGCAATTTTGAACCGGTCACATGGGGTATGTGTCAGGGTCGTATGTGTTGTCTTTTGGTTTTTATGTGTACGTAGTGGCATGTGTAATGAATCGTTGGATGTTGAATGTGGAAAATTGGAGATATGGAGTAGAAGATGAAAGATGTGTGATTCGTATGTTGAAATGGATGAAAAGCATGATGTATGTTATAATATGGCATTTTGATAATATGAAGTAGATTGATTTTTTGATTTTATAAGGAGTTGTGTAGAAATGCATGCGTAGTTATGGTTATTTTGTTGAAATTATAAAACTTGTATATTATGTTGGGAAAGTGAGATAAACATGCGGGCAGTGTATGCGAGTCTGCATGACTCAATCGAGTGGGGGGCACTCGATCGAGTATGTGAGGTGCTCGATCGAGTGGGTGTAACTCGGTCGAGTAGGTAGTTTGATGTTTTTCTGGTCAGAATCGTGTTTTTGGGTACTCAATCGAGTACATAGGGCACTCGATCGAGTAGGGGACGCTCGATCGAGTGGCTAGTCAGCTCGGTCGAGTATGTTTATGATCAGGTCTGATTAGGTTCTGGAGTCGAGGCACTCGATCGAGTAGGGTGGGCACTCGATCGAGTAGCCTCAACTCGATCAAGTGGGTTCTGGTACTCGATCGAGTGGGGTTTGTGTAGGCTATATACGTGTTTTGGGTTATAGTATGCGTGTTTATATCTACCTTTTTCTTATATAGTTACAAGATGCCGCCAAAGAGAAACGCCCTTTATGCTAGAGCTGAAAGTATGTCAGTCGATGACATCGTAAAGATGTTGGAGCACCAAGATGCTCTCACAGATGAGTTGAAGAGAGTGGGGAAGGATAAGGAGGTTGATCATTCAAAGATTAGTCTCTACATAGCGAGGTTTAACCCGAAAGAGTACAAGATGACCGGGGAGCCAATTCTTCTAGATAATTGGCACAGAGAGATGGAGAACATCCTGGATTTGGTGCACTGCCCGGATGAGATGATAGTGGAACAAGCTGCGTTCTACTTGAGGGAGGTGGCAGGAGAGTGGTGGGATAAGGTAAAGGTGAATGCTAGAGGTATGTATGCGAAGCAGGGGTTACCTGCTATTCCTTGGGAAGAGTTTAGAAAGGCTATGACGCTAGAGTTCGTGCCGGAGCATGTGAGGAATAAGCTGAGAGAGGAGTTTGATGGGTTTAAGATGGCATATGATATGACGGTGGCTGAGTACTACCGACAGTTTAATGAGAAGGCTAGGTACGCTGAGGATATGGGGTTGAGTGAGGAAAACCTGGCGTTGAGGTTTGAGAAGGGGTTAACCCCCAAGATAATGGAGAAGCTACATGTGTGAGTCCTTACAGATGTTAAGGAAGCTTATGAGAGAGCGGGGAGAGCTGAGAGGTTGGTGGAGATGACCCGAGAGAGAGGTGCTGAGAAAAGAAAGGTTTAGAGCGAGGGTGGAGGCCAATCTAACTACAAGTAGGGCAACCACACTCAGGCTAGAGCATATTCATCTGGCTCGGGGTTTAGTGTTGGGGCTTCCTATGGGCGTGGCCGTGGGAATAGTAGCATTAGCTGAGGGATGACCTATTTTAACTGTGGCGGTGTAGGCCACAAGAGACATGAGTGCACCAGTGCGGTGAGTGAGGGTTTCCAGAGGCCGGGACAGGGAAGTTTTTCTCAGGGGCCGGCACAGAGTTATGCGAGCAATAAACCGCCTGGGTCATGGAACAACAGGGGAGGCCAGAGCAACAACGGTGGAGGTAACCGCAATGGCGGTAATTCTTATCAGAAGCCAGCTATGAACCCCAACAACAACCAGGGGTCGGGTGCTAAGCCGACTACCTCAGCCAGTACTATCCAAGGAGGTGGGCAGAAGACCAGTGGAAAGCTGTTTATGATGGAGAAGAAAGCAGCTGAGGACGACACTCATGTTATCACTGGTACTTTTCTTGTTAATGGTGTTTATACCTTTGTTTTGTTTGATTCGGGTGTTGGAGCTAGTGTCCTCCACAGTTAGTGTGATAACTTGTATAAATCTCTTATAGGTTCACAGGGTATACTTAGTATTTTATCAGTTGAATAACATTTACTAATAACGGTTGACTTGCTAGAAGTTTGACTTTATTATCATACTGATGGCGGTGATCAACTGGTCCCTAAAAGTCACACCTAAAGAATGTGTTTGAGAGATGTGATTATATGAAAATATAATCACATTGATGCCTTATATGACTAAAAGGTTAGTCCATGTATTTGACTAAAAAGTTAGTCAATGTGATGATGAGTCGATTATTTAATACAATTAAATAATATCAGCTGAGACGAATTAATTGTTAATTCGTAATTGAATATAACCTATTATATTTAATTAATGTATGTAATGTTAGCTTAAACGAATTAAGATGTTAATTCGTAATTAAACGTAAACGGTTATATTTAATTAGCAAATTATAAATATGCGATATTTATAGTTAATGTATATATTATACGAAATTGTCATAATAAATGATGTCAGACCGGTATTAATAAATCGACTACAAACAATTGTGTGTGGACTTATTAAATACGTGACGACATAAATGACAATTGATAAATATACACATATTATACAATTTGACAACAACCTAAAATAAGAAGATTTTCTCCTTATTTTGGTTGTTGGTTACTCGGTTTAAGGAAGAGAAAAAGAAGAAAAAAAATCTTCCCTATTTTCTCTCCTTTTGGACGGTTTAAGAGGAGAGAGGGGAGGATTATTTTTCTCACTTGATTTTTCACAAAACACTCTCATCAAAAAACCCTAAAACTACCCTAAAATTATTAGAAATTAGGGTTTTCTTTCTAGCAAGAAAGAGGCATTTCTCGGAGCATCTTGGGTGAAACGATTAGGAGAATATCGATCTCGATATTTGTTCTTAGGCCAAATTGCTAGGACCGAAGGTTAATTCTAATCTCTATTCTTTTGTTTATGCAATTTCGTTTATGACTCGTTATTTCATATTTCATAATTTCGTTATAATCCGAATTTTCTTGATGAAATATACCGATATTTCCTACAAGTGGTATCAGAGACTAGGCCACGAAATTATTTTATATGATTTTCATAAATGGATTAAAACAAAACCAAAATTTTGAGAAAAAATTTTTTCGGCCGAAACATTTTTTTATGACGAGATGTTTTTTATTTTTGATGCCTTATTTCCATTTTGATTTATTGATATTGTTGTTTTAATATGTTAAGATGATAATATGATAAATTTGTAGATGTTTTGATTTAATAAGAATTAAATTGAAATCGTTTTGTTTGATCATGTTCATTTGTTTTGCTATATAGTTTTGGCATACATGGTGTTAAATTGTTGTTTAAGAATCATGATTCATTAATTTAATAATGTTCAAATCAATCGTGATGAATCAAATATTCAGATAATCGATTTAATCATAATTTAGATATTCTTTTTAAGAGGTTAAATTGAATCATCTAGTCTGGATCTATGTTTAAATTAAATGTTGATGATTATGCCAATCTTGTTCTAGTAGCAACATTAAACAAAATTGTTCATTTTAAAAGGGTTGTTTTCGAAAAAAAAAAAAACTGTTTTTTTTTTTTCGTTTTTAGGGCAAATGCCGAGAGGAGCCGAGAGCAATTAAAAAAAAAATATTTTTTCGTTTTTGTTTTGGCCAATAATTAATATACATTATATCTATAATGTATGATTGTTTATTGTGAAAAAGTTCACAAATTTTAGATACCCAATTATTTTGAGGAATTGATAATTGAGGAATTGTCACATAATTTTGATCATTTTAAAATAGGTGGTTTGGATAAATTATTCTACATAATTAAGGAATTATGTCTTGAATGATTAATTTATAGTTGATGCATTTATTTAGTTGTATGAATTGTTGAATGGTTTATTTACGTATTTTTGCAATCGGTTATAATTTTGTATTACCTAGTGTGGCCTTAGTTGATTATGTTTTCGTAATGATGGAAACATAATCTTAATGTAATTTTGAGATCTCGAATCTCCTTTGGTTTTCTTTAGTATTGTGTTTTTGAAATTAGAATGTAAATAGGTTTATTTTGTAATTTTTAATTGTAATTTTGAGAAGACTAAAGATGGAGATTGGTTTGCTCACTCTCGCTACATGGACCAAGATGGAACATCAAGACAAGCTTCTCGGGTCCTAGGAAGGATTCCAAAGTTGTATTTATGTTCATTTTGGTAGATAGGCCACACTAGGACTTTATTTTTGTTTTACGTTTTTCCATTCTTGTTGCTTTTCTTCGCATGATAATTAGTGCATCATTTTCCGCCTAAACCAAACCACCTACTTATATGTATGAAAATTGACTCATATAGATTGAATGTGAGTTATCATGGACATAAAGATGTCACACAATTTTAAGCCATCATCTTAGTTTATTCATTCTCGCATGCTAGATATTAGTTCACTTAAAATGTATTAAAATAAAGTTGATGGGATCTTCCTCTAAAACTAAAATTGAGACTAGTCTTTATAGGCCAAACAACTATGAATCCCTTCTTTGTCGGTAGGCATATAGGACCTTACTCTCCATATGACCCCTTCTAAGTTGGGTAAGTAGTTTGTGTTGACTTATTTTACCTCAACATTATAATCCAAAGAGTTTCTCGAGATTATGATGGACTATAGATAGAATTTACAGAAATTTATCAACCAAGAATTCTAAAAGTAGAATTAGCCAAGAGGTTGGCTTATCAATTTACAGATAATTGAGTCTTGGGAACATTTATATAATTCTTGAGGGAGGTCAATTGTATAAATGCTTGAGTCTTCACATTATAACAGTTTTTGCATTAGACTTAAATCATAACGATGAGTATGCTTATTATGTTTTTCTTCTTTTTGCAGTGTAGAATTCGTTTTATATTGATAATACTTCTTACAACAAATGGCTGGAAATAATGATATCCCTATGCCAAGTGCCACACTTGCACGCGAGTCCTGGCTCAAAACTTTCATGGACCACATGAATCAGTCCACACGAATAAAGAATGACGGGTCCAACTTTGCGGACTGGGAGGCATCATTATAGAATGCTGCCATTGCTGACGGTAAGCTCAAGTACTTGACTGAGCCAATACCGCCAAACCCAGGCCCCAATGCAAGAGCTAACGAGTCACTTGCTTATAGTGACTTCGTCATGGAAGCGGGTGCGATAAAGAACATACTCATTTTTGCAATGGAAACCAATTTGTAAAGACGCTTCATTGCCCAAGGTGCAAACAAGATTTTCACCAAGCTCACTAATGAGTTCTCAAAAGCACCGAGAATCGTTACTTATGAGCATATCTGTCGCTTCTTTGAGGCAAAACTCCAGAAGGGCCAACCGGTTAGCCCACACATTCTTGACATGATTAAGAATGTCGAGAAACTGGAGGCACTTGATTGCAAAATCAGTGAGAGCATTGTCATTGACCGTATGCTTTATTCACTTCATGATGGTTTTGCCTTTTTCAGAGCAAATTACTACATGAATGACATGAAGAAAATTCCTCATGAGCTACACTCACTTCTTGTACAGACCGAGAAGGATATGAAATTGAGTGGGAGCATGAAGCAAGATGTTCTCATGATTTCCAACAAGAATAAGGGTAAGGGCAAAGCTCACGGCGACATAACTGTAGGAAAGCCAAAGTTTAAGAAGTCACGAAACGGTAAGAGTGGGCCTGGTGAGACTAGTGGCTCACAAGGCAAGGTAAAGAACAAGGACGGTAACGTTAAGTGCCACCATTGTAACAAGACTAAGCATTGGAGGAGGAACTGTCCCGTGTACCGTAAGGACATAAAAGCAGGCCTCGTCACTCATGTTGGTATGTCATCTTATATTCATATGATTGAGATTAACCATGGAAGTTTCGGAACTTGGGTACTTGATACTGGTTGTGGTTCTCATCTGTGTAATCATTTACAGGGCCTAAAAAACATCACACCCCTCGCAAAGGGTGATGTGGACCTGTGAGTTGGGAATGGAGAAAGAGTTGCTGCAGTCTCAATGGGAACATACGTAATCCAGCTCCCGAGTGGTTTTGAGTTATATTTATATAACTGTTACTGTGTACCCAGTTTATCTAAGAATATTATTTCTGTTTCCGTGCTTGATAAAGACGGTTTTTCATTTTCAATAAAGGACAATAGCTGTATTTTCTCTTTTAATGAAATGGTTTATGGCAAAGTAGTTTCCATGAATGAAATTTATATCTTAGATCAAACCACAGAGATATTACATGTGAATAATAAGAAATTAAAGGTTGGTGACAAAGATCAAACTTATCTATGGCATTGTCGAATGGGACACATAAATGAAAAATGTGTAAAGAAACTCATTGAGAATGGGACTATCTCCACATTTGATTTCTCATCATTTGGCACGTGTGAATCATGTCTTATCGGCAAAATGACTCGAATTTCTTTCAAAGGTGTTGGAATGCGCGCTAATGACCTATTAGGACTCATACATACTGATGTATGTGGACCTATGTCAATCACCGCAAGAGACGGCTATAGATATTTTGTCACTTTCACGGATGATTTGGGTAGATACGGATATGTCTACTTAATGAAGCATAAAAGTGAGTCTTTTGAAAAATTCAAGGAATACTAGAATAAGGTTGAGAACCAACTGGGAAGAAAGGTTAAAGCACTCCGTTCAGATCGTGGTGGCGAATATCTTTCAAATGAGTTTGATCAACACCTTAAAGACTGTGGAATAGTTTTACAGTTAACTCCACCTAGAACACCTCAATTAAATGGTGTGTCCGAACGGAGAAATCGAACACTACTTGATATGGTTCGATCCATGATGAGTCACACGGTAGTACCTGATTCATTATGGGGTTTTGCTCTTTTGTCAGCTGCTCTTATACTTAACCGAAGTCCGTCTAAAGCTGTCGACAAGACTCCGTATGAAATATGGAAGGGAACGGTCCCTAACTTGTCCTTTATTCGGGTTTGGGGCTGCGAAGCTTATGTCAAGTGGAGACACGAGGATAAGCTCGGCCCGCGATCGGTCAAGACATACTTTATTGGTTATCCAAAAGGAATGTTTGGTCATTACTTCTATTCGCCTACCGAACATCGAGTTTTTGTTGCGGCTAGTGCAAAGTTCTTAGAGAAAGAATTTCTTGAGAACAAGTCAAGTAATAGAACCTTCGAGCTGTCGGAGATTCAAGAACCAAAAACCGAGGAATAGATGGAGGAAGTTGTTCCTTAAACTAATGATACGGTTAATATTCCTCAGGAACCTAGGAGGTCGGGTAGAGTCTCTAATCCTCCAGACAGATACATTGGTATGGTCGAGGAAAATGATGTTTTTCTCCTAGACAGTAATGAACCCGCTACCTATAAAGGTGCCATGACCTGTTCCGACTCTAAGCTATGGCTCGAAGCCATGCGATCCGAGATGGACTCAATGTATGAGAATGACGTATGGGATCTTGTTGATTTACCTAACAAGGTACGACCTCTTCAGTGCAAATGGCTTTCCAAAATAAAGCATTCTGTAGAAGGGCAACCAGATACCTATAAGGCACGGCTAGTGGCAAAAGGTTTCACTCAAGTGCACAGATTGCATTATGATGAAATCTTTGCACCCGTAGTTATGCTGCGTTCCATTCGGATAATCTTAGCGATTGCCGCTTTTCATGACTATGAAATTTGGCAGATGGATGTGAAAACCGCCTTCTTAAACGGTTATTTGGAGGAGGAATTGTACATGGTACAACCCGAAGGTTTCATAGATCCTAAAAATCCTAAAAAAGTGTGCAAGCTTAAACGTTCCATTTATGGACTTAAGCAAGCTTCTCGGAGTTGAAATCATTGTTTCGACCAGGTGATAAAAGAGTATGGTTTCACTTGATCGGTCGAGGAACCATGCTTATATGTCAAGTCGAGTGGGAGCAAGATTGTTTTCTTGATATTGTATGTCGATGACATACTCTTGATTGGGAATGACATTCCTCTCTTATTTTCGGTAAAAGGATGGTTGAAGAACCATTTCCAGATGAAAGATCTGGGTGAGGCACAACGCATATTGGGAATCCGTATATATCGAGATAGATCACGACGGATGTTATCACTGAGTCAAGAGTCTTATTTGGATAAGATTCTTGAAAGGTTCAGCATGACCAACTCCAAGAAGGGGAACGTTCCCATGACTTCTGGGATGCATTTGAGCAAGTCTCAGTCACCCAAGACACCGGAAGGGGTCGAACGTATGATTCGTGTTCCTTATGCATCAGCCATAGGATCAATCATGTATGCCATGATATGCACACGTCCAGACGTGGCATATGCATTGAGTAGGACGAGTCGGTACCAAGGCAATCCAGGTGAAACACACTGGATGGCTGTGAAAAACATCCTTAAGTACCTACAGAGAACTAAGGATTGGGCATTGACTTATGGAGGAGATACTAAGCTATGTGTAATCGGTTACGCAGATGCTAGCTTCCAAACGGATCGAGATGATTCGAAATCTCAGTCTGGATTTGTCTTTACTCTTAATGGTGTCATGTCACCGGAAAAGTTCCAAACAGGAAGTTGTAGCATTGTACTATCAATCCGAAAGTACTATGCCGCTTGAAGCGTGAAAGGAAGCTATATGGATGCGTCAATTCTTACAAGGACTATCCATAGTTCCTATTTCGAATGACCCAATCACCATCTATTATGACAATAGAGGTGCCATCTTCCAGGCCAAGGAGCCAAAGTCTAGCAACAAGTCTAGACATGTACATCGGAAGGCTCACCTGATCCGTGATTACGTGGATCAAGAAGAGATAGTGATTGACAAGATTGCTTCGGATGACAACATCGTAGA
Source organism: Silene latifolia (assembly GCF_048544455.1). Taxonomy (NCBI): domain Eukaryota; kingdom Viridiplantae; phylum Streptophyta; class Magnoliopsida; order Caryophyllales; family Caryophyllaceae; genus Silene; species Silene latifolia. Next base: position 172,729,841 of record NC_133538.1, read on the forward strand.
TCCTCTCACTAAACCATTGAAATATGATAAGCATGAAGGGCACGTTATTTCCATGGGAATTAAACGTGTTCTTGAGTTGTACTAGTTGCTTATGGATTCGATACTTTTTATTTTTCATATGCCATTTATAACTTCATCGTATTATTTCATATTTTGTTTTTCATGTGGATTGTACGACAACATTGAACGCCACAAATTGAACTGAATTACATTATATTTGTTTTGGTCCATAATCGCCTACATGAGCTGATAACTCTGGCTATTATATTGTGAAGTTGATTGATGGTGGGTTCAACGAGCCATAAGTCAAACGGTTGGCTAATCGATCACAGATGCGAGTTATAACGATACCTCGTAGGACATTGTGACAACGTAATGGAGTCCTAAATATTTAAAAACATTCGGTGCCAGGTCGTGGATAGGACGTCCATTGTGATCCTAGAGTCGATTCTTTTGACTATCGACTGTCTCTTGAGATTAAGGCAGTTTTTGGGTGACTTTGGTTTCTTTCTCATGGTCGACCGTAACAGGAGGCTAAGCAGATTTTTACTGGGTCATTTCATACTGTGCTTATATCTGCATGATTCGAGTTGAAGAAAATATCCAACCTTTATCAGGTTTAGTCATTTCTCAGGGCCACTCGAGAAGTTGTAACTGAAATGCATGGCCATGCTCGAATGGTGATTCGTTTATCAGTTAAGTTACTCTCTAGTCGGGAAAACCACTCTTGATATTGATCACTTGTAAAATACGACCTTTGTGAATACGGATTTTGTAAATTGTTTTACATTGAGTGGGAGAAATTAAGGATATGAGAATCGGTTATCGCACATACACTTGTGAGGACAAGTGGGAGATTGTTGGAGCTAGTGTCCTCCACAGTTAGTGTGATAATGTGTATAAATCTCTTATAGGTTTACAGGGTATACTTAGTATTTTATCAGTTGATTAACGTTTACTAATAACGGTTGGCTTGCTAGAAGTTTGACGTTATTATCATATTGATGGCGGTAACCAACTGGTCCCTAAAAGTCACACCTAAAGAATGTGTTTGAGAGATGTGATTATATGAAAATATAATCACATTGATACCTTATATGACTAAAAGGTTAGTCCATGTATTTGACTAAAAAGTTAGTCAATGTGATGATGAGTCGATTATTTAATACAATTAAATAATATCAGCTGAGACGAATTAATTGTTAATTCGTAAATTGAATATAAACTGTTATATTTAATTAATGTATATAATGTTAGCTTAAACGAATTAAGATGTTAATTCGTAATTAAACGTAAACGGTTATATTTAATTTGCAAATTATAAATATGCGATATTTATAGTTAATGTATATATTATACGAAATTGTCATAATAAATAATGTCAGACCGATATTAATAAATCGACTACAAACTATTGTGTGTGGACTTATTAAATACGTGACGACATAAATGACAAATGATAAATATACACATATTATACAATTTGACAACAACCTAAAATAAGAAGATTTTCTCCTGATTTTGGTTGTTGGTTACTCGGTTTAAGGAAGAGAAAAAGAAGAAAAAAATCTTCCCTATTTTCTCTCCTTTTGGACGGTTTAAGAGGAGAGAGGGGAGGATTATTTTTCTCACTTGATTTTTCACAAAACACTCTCATAAAAAAACCCTAAAACTACCCTAAAATTATTATAAATTAGGGTTTTCTTTCTAGCAAGAAAGAGGCATTTCTCGGAGCATCTTGGGTGCAACGATTAGGAAAATATCGATCTCGATATTTGTTCTTAGGCCAAATTGCTAGGACCGGAGGTTAATTCTAATCTCTATTCTTTTGTTTATGCAATTTCGTTTATGACTCGTTATTTCATATTTCAAAATTTCGTTATAATCCGAATTTTCTTGATGAAATATACCGATATTTCCCACATCGGGGGCATCTCTGTCGTTTGTATCTTCGAGTCATGTTAAGCAGTTGGGTTTGAGAGAATATGAGTCTGTATAAGAGGAAGTCTTTATACCTTCGGGTGAGTCTGTATCATGTGGGAGGCTGTATTTTGATGTATCCATGATGGTTGGGCAAGTTGATCTACCTGTAGACTTGCTAGAGTTTCCTTTAGATGGTTTTGAGATGATAGTCGGGATGGATTGATTAGGAAAGTAAAAAGCTAAGATAGACTGTCATCAAAAGAAAGTGTCTCTGAGAGGTCCTAAGGGCATTAGTGTGTCTTATCGTGGGTTTGTTGTCAAACCCAAAGTTAAGTTGATTGCAGCTGTGACCTTGAAGTCTTATCTGAGGAAAGGGTGCCCGATGATCTTGTGCCATGTGAGAGATGATAGGATGGAGAGTCCGACAGTTGAGCAGATACCAGTTGTGGGGGAGTTTCTAGATGTATTTCCAGAGGAGATTTCGGGGTTGCCACCGAAGAGGGAGATAGATTTCATTGTTGAGCTGAAACCGGGGATGGGGCCAATCTCTAAGGCACCGTACTGGATGGGTCCTAAGGAGTTGGAGGAGCTCAGGAAGCAGTTAGATGATCTGATTGAGAGGGGATACATTATACCTAGTGTATCACCGTGGGGAGCACCAGTTCTGTTTCTGAAAAAGAAGGATGGGAGCTTGAGTTTGTGCATAGATTACAGGGAGCTGAACAGAGTGACGGTGAAGAACAAGTATCCTTTACCAAGGATAGATGACCTGTTTGATCAGTTGAGTGGTGCAACAGTCTTTTCTAAGATTGATTTGAGGTCGGGGTACCATCAGGTGAAGATTAGGGAGGAGGACATACCAAAGAGAGCTTTCACGTCGAGGTATGGCCATTTTGAGTATGTGGTGATGCCGTTTGGGTTATCTAATGCACCAGCTCTGTTTATGGATTTGATGAACAGAGTCTTCAGTCAGTTTTTGGACAAGTTTGTGTTGGTTTTCATAGATGACATCTTAGTCTTTTCTACGACTAAGAAAGAACAATAGGAGCATCTGATAAGTGCATATTTTATACATTTTAACCCCTTATATTAGTTTGATTTTACATATCATTTATCACTTATCAAAGTGTTTTTAAGCTAATATTGTGTTTCTAGTGCAACTGTGTGTTCAAGTGTGTTTTGTAGGAAAATGAGCTAAAGTACTATAAAATGTGCCAACACTAGAAGTAAGGCTAAGTATGAGAGCAAGATTGGACTAAGTGTTGGAAGTGCATGGACTTGCATGAGCAAATGTGGTGGATTAATTTGAGAAATGCACAACACATGTCAAGAAATGAGCCCAAGTATAAAATCAAGTGTCAAAGCCCAAGTAGAAGAAGATGGGAGAATGCCTCGGATGCTCATCTTAAGATGCTCTTTGGATGCTAATTGTGCAATTAAGAAGGTGTTGATGGCCAACATGGGATTCTCTAGGAAATTACTCAAGTAATTAAGAGAGAATATTTGGGGTTGACCCCTTGTATTTGCTCTACAAAGTTCACCCCTTATTTCCTATATAAAGGGTGTAGACTTCAACATATAGACACCATTCACATACACAATTTCTCATAATTCTCTCTAAATTTAGTAGTTAGTTTAGGTTAGCTTTTAGTTTAGTTTAGTTTAGATTTACTTTATGTTATTTACATTTCCTATTTACATTACAAGTTATAAAACACATTTACAAGTTATTTATATTACAAGTATTGTTCTTCCATTTTCATTTCCAATTTCAAGGTAATTTCTTATTCATGTTTTCATTTATCATTAGTTTTATTTACATTTCCACCATGTTAGAGTAGTTTCTTTTGTCTAGGGAATGAAGGGAGCCATGCATAAAAAGTATTTGTAAAATGTTAAATTAGGTTGATATAATATTGTCTAAATTGTTTCTGTCACATGTTTGCACCTTAATGTTTAATCTTTGTTTAAAGGCCTTATTCATTGATTAAGTTTGTTCATTCGTTCTAAAAGTCAAGAGGCGCGGAATTGAATTAGACTAAGCATGTGTAGTAGGACGAACTAGTCATGGACGAGAGTTTCTCTAGGACCCGGTCTATGGTTGACACTAATGCCGTAAGGTGGGTGTCTCTAAGCCTAAACAATTAACATTTATCAACTCCTATGTTTAATTTAAGCATTTACATAATTTGCATGTGTGACCCAACTTCCCTAGACTCCTTTTATCATTTATTTTATTATTTTCTAATCATCAAACCATCCAACAAATCAATCCAAAACGTAATCGACCTTGATAAAATTCACTCCATAACAACTAATTAACAACTCCCGTTTCTTTGTGGTTCGACCCCTAAGTACTACATTTATTTGTTGTCTAGGGTATAAATATTATCTTTGCATAGGTGTGTGATAGCCTATCAGCATCTCAGGATAGTGTTGCAGACCTTGAGGGAGCATGAGTTGTATGCCAAGTTGTCCAAGTGTGAGTTCTGGTTGGAGAAAGTTGCCTTTCTTGGGCATGTGATTTCTAAGGAAGGGGTACCTGTGGATCCTGCAAAGATTGAGGCAGTTACCAAGTGGGAAGCACCAAAGAATGTAGCTGAGATCAAGAGTTTCTTGGGTTTAGCTGGGTATTAAAGACGGTTCGTGAAAGATTTCTCCAAGATTGCTAGACCTATGACGGCTTTGATGAGGAAACAGAACAGGTTTCGTTGGGATGTGAGTGGTGAGACGGCGTTCCAAACATTAAAGGAGCGTTTGACCACATCTCCAATCTTAGAACTGCCTGAAGGGAGTGAGAACTTTGAAGTGTATACATATGCTTGAAAGAATGGTTTGGGATGTGTGTTCATGCAAAAGGGTAAAGTCATTGCCTATGCTTCTAGGCAATTAAAGCCTTATGAGGAGAATTATCGTATACATGATCTGGAGTTGGGTGCAGTTGTGTTTGCTCTCAAGATTTGGAGACATTACCTATATGGGGCGACCTTTAAGGTATTTTCAGATCACAAGAGTCTCAAGTACATCTTCACTCAAAAGGAGTTGAACATGAGACAAAGGAGGTGGATAGAGTTGATTGGCGATTATGACATGGATATTATCTACCATGAAGGGAAGGCCAATGTAGTTGCAGATGCTTTGAGTAGGAAGAGTGTACATTCTTTGTGCGCATCTATATCGTTGATGAGATTGAGGGATGAGGTTGGCAGGTTTGGGATATATATGATCCAGAAAGGGGATGCCATTGGAGATTTGACAGTGCAGCCTAATCTTTATGATGATATTCGCGGTAAACAGGAGTTGGATCCCAAGATGGTGGAGTGGAGAGATGGAGTAGAGAAAGGGACAATGTCTAGATTCTTTATTCATACAGATGGTAGTTTGAGGTTTGATGGGTGTTGGTGTGTCCCTAATGATGAGGAGCTAAAAAACACAATCATGACAGAGGCATATTGTACACCATATTCGGTACATCCAGGGGGTGACAAGCTGTACAAGGACTTAAAGAAGACTTTCTGGTGGCCTGGGATGAAGAAAGAAACAGCTGAGTTTGTGGCCCGTTGTTTGACATGTCAGAGAGTTAAAGGGGAGCAGCGACGACCACAAGGTAAGATTCAGTCTTTAGAGGTACCTGAGTGGAAGTGGGAGTCCATTTCTATGGATTTTATCGTGGGTTTGCCAAAGAGTCAGCAGGGTAACAACATAATATGGGTTATAGTGGATCGACTGACCAAGTCAGCTCATTTTATGCCAATGAAAGATATATGGACTAAGGCACAATTAGCTATGGCTTATCGGAAGAATGTGTTGAGATTGCATGGAGTGCCTAAAGACATAGTATCCGACAGAGATTCGAGATTTATCTCAAGGTTTTGGAAAGAGTTGCAGGAGTCCTTGGGGACTACATTGAAGATGAGTACAGCATTTCATCCTGCAACAGATGGTCAGACTGAGAGGACAATCAAGACTCTTGAGGATATGTTACAAGCTTGTGTGATGGATTTTGGTGGTAGCTGGGAACAGAGATTAGATTTGATTGAGTTTTCTTACAACAACAACTATCACACCAGTATTGGCATGGCGCCATTTGAGGCCTTATATGGGAGGAGATGTAGAAGTCCGATTTTTTGGGACGACAGTGCTGAGACAGTGGTTTTAGGACCAGAGATGGTACATGAGATGGTTGAGCAGATTAAGCTGATCAGGGAAAGGATGAGAGTGGCTCATGTTAGACAAAAGAGTTATGCAGATCTACATCGCCGGGATATAGAGTTTCAGTTTGGGGACAAGGTTCTTCTGAAAGTGTCTCCTATGCGTGGGGTCATGAGATTTGGGAAGAAAGGCAAGCTGAGTCAGAAGTTCATAGGACTATATGAGATCTTAGACCGGGTTGGAGAGGTTGCTTATCGTTTGGCTTTACCGTCTGCTATGGATAGGGTACACAATGTGTTTCATGTATCTCAGCTGCGGAAGTATGTGAGTGATCCGTCACATGTGTTAGAAGCAGAGAACATAGAGCTAGATGAGTCCTTGTCTTATCTTGAGGTGCCTAAACAGATTCTTGACCGGAAGGTTAGGAAGACTAGACATGGTGAGACGGTCTTGCTTAAGATTCTTTGGTCTAATCATGAGGTCGAGGAAGCTACATGGGAGGCCGAGTAGGCCATGACAGAGTCCTATCCATTTCTTTTTGATCTGGTATGTATGGTTACGAGGACGTAACCTTGTTTCTTTTAGGGAGGTAGGACATGATCGCAAAGAGTTTTTGCATCCTTCTTATGTTGTTTTTGGTATAGTTAGTAGTGGTTTGAGTCGGGTTGTTAGTAGTGTTTGAGTCGTGTTGAGTTTGGTGGGTAGTATGTGTCGGAGTTTTTATGTTGTGTTTTGTTTTGGTTTTTGTGTCGGGAGTGTGGTAGTATGTTTTATTTTGTTGTGGTTTGAACTTCGGGGATGAAGTTCTTTTTAAGGAGGGAAGACTCTAATACTACGGTTTTATGAGTCTCTGGGTACTCTATCGAGTGGGCCTTACTCATTCGAGTAAGGGTGTTTTGATTTACGAAACAGTATTCTGCCTGTAGGGTACTCGATCGAGTAGCCTTGGTACTCGAACGAGTAAGTGACACTCGATCGAGTACGTTAGTTACTCGATTGAGTAGGTCGGTTAACGGGTAATAGTTTGACGGGTTTTGTTAATAATGCGGATTAGTACTTATATTACGTCGTCTTCTTCCCTAAACACTTTTTATAAACCTAATTCACTTAAAGGAGATTTCAAAATACGTTGTTCTCTTCATCCGCATTATTGACAAATCCCGGAGCTTGAGAGGTTGGATTTCATTGTTCTTTGTGTCTTTGTGATCCTTGCGTCAAGGGTAAGTCCTACATACCAATTTTATAGTATTTGGTTAAGATTGTTTAAACCCTAATTTATGGGATTGGGGGTTTTATGATTAGTTGTGTATTTAGTAATTGTATGATTATGTGATAGGAGGAGGATTCGTAGAGGAGAAGTTTTGAGACAGCTGCTAAGATCGTCTGCTGTGTGTGTTTGCATTCCAGGTAGGGTTTACCTACTCAGTATTAGTCACATGATGTGGATTGGTGATTTGATTATGATTGTTGATAAGTATAATGTTGGTATTGCGACGGTTGTTGGATTATTATTATTGATTGTTGTTGATTGTATCTGTCTGTGATCTTCGGGGTACGTCCCTGACTGAGTAGAGTCACTTGCGGGAGTGGCTTCACGCCCATGATTCGCCTTCTGTGGAACCCGCCACCGACGGGATGTGCACATTAATGGACTTGGGTTTATTGCTCGATGGAGATGAGCAGGGCTTAGGTGGGAACGGCTGCGGTCCCCCACTGGCGGTGTGGAGTACCTGTTGCGATGGGTACTCTGGCAGGGATACACACTTTAGTGTGTAGTCAGTGATGAGGAGTTGATTATGAAGTTTGGGTTGATGTGACGGTTGAGCTGTTTTGTTACTTGTCTTATTGTGATTGTATTGTGTGATTAGTACTGACCCCGTTTTTGTTTTGTAAAACTGTGGTGATCCATTCTGGGATGGCGAGCAGTTGTTGAGCAGGTTTGATTAGAGGCATATGGGCTAGCTGGGATGTGTCACCACGAGCTGATTAGAGTCTTCCGCTGTCATTCTTTAGTAGTTTTGAGACATTTGGTTTAAGAGAAAATGTATCGTATTTTTATCAGTTTGGATTTGGAATTGTAATCACTTAAACTTTATTACTATTTAAATTATGTTTCGTTATTGTATTTTGATTATTATTGCCTCTGGAAACCGAGATAGTGACGTTCTTATACCTGAGTGGTCCTGGTAAGGCACTTAGAGTATGGGGGTGTCACATGTGATGTGTTGGTGTTTAGACTCATTGTCGGCGCCATTTCAGGTTGTCGTTCTAACGAGGTTAGTGGTTAAGGATGGGAAAGCTTGTGGATGACGTCTGCGTCATTTGAAGTGTCTAGCGATATCTTCGGTGTCATCTGAGTTATTCACTGATGTCTCTTGTGCCATCTGATGTGGCTGATGTGTGAAAGTGGCGGTGGCGGCGGCGACGTTGGTGGTAGGGACAGTTGTGGTGCTTGTGGTGGTGGCGATGGTGGGGATGATGTAGCTGGTGTTCTCGATCTATGGGATGGTGGTGGTAGTTGAGTGGTGTTAGTTCAGGTCACCTTGGTAATGGTGGCGGGTGTGGTGATGGTGGGGGCAGTGGTAGTGGTGGGGGCAGTGGTGGCGATGGTGGTAATGGACTAGTGGATACGCAAAATATCACCTAGATACACATAATATCGGCCTGGATACATATGGTATTACTGCGGGATACATGTGTATCTAGTAGTTATATCATGTGTATCTGGAAGTATCTGACTTTTAGTGACATGTGTATCTTGGTTTGAAAAGATGTGTATCTAGCTTTAATGTCATGTGTATCCGCCAAAAATATAAAATGTATCCACAAAAAATATAAAACGTATCCGAGAGTTAGTGTTAAAACTTGTAGCAATTTCCACAAAGTGTATCCGCTAATAATATAAAATGTATCCGCAAATAGTATAAAATGTATCTCGGAGTTGGTCTTAAAACTCCAAAAAAAATTAGTGTTAAAAAAGTGTAAAAGTGCATCTAGAATTTTAGGGTGGAAAAAGTGTATCTACATATGTTATAAAATGTATCTGAATAAGAGGTGTATCTAAGTAAGGAAATAAAGTGTATCTGAAAAAAAAAAAAAAAAAAAAAAAAAAAACTGGTTTGAAGCTAGTTCATACGGTTCGCACCGTACTTTAGTTCACACTTTTTGGTAAGTGTTTGTTTGGTCCAAATTTAATTGTATAATGAGGTAGTGTATTTTAGTGGTCCAAATTTAGTTATATGGTGGGGTAGTGTATTTCCTTATTTTTTGTGCCAAAATGAAATGGGAGGTTTATTGTCAATTGGAGGGAGTATATATATATATATATATATATATATATATATATATAGAAAAGATCAACTAAGTCCCTTATATCATATTAAGTCCATAAGTCTTAATGTGGGCTGTTGGATCAAGCAAACCAATGGCCAAGATTGTACACAAAAAGCGTAGTAAACCCCACTCAACATATATTTCATATTTACCTCTCTCCTCTTACCCACTAACCCATGCATGCTATTGTTATGTTCATCAGTCTGTCATCATTTCCTTCCTCATTTTCCATAGAATTCAAAACAATTTGCGGTTTTTTTCCCTCTATTTCCTGTCATTTCATCTTCCTTTTTCTTTCATCACATTCCTGATAACTCCACTCGCCATTTTAATCTCCACCAATTAATTCCAACTCGCAATTCATCTCCACCAATTAATTCCTACTCGTCTGGAAACTCGCATGTCTCCATTTTTTTATAAGGTATTTTTTCCATTCCTTATTCAGTGATTTGTACTTGTTTTTTGTTAATTAGTGCCTTTGTTAAGCTATCATTAAACGGTTTCATTTGATTTTTCAATTTTCAATTATGGTTTTGCTGCTGTTGATTTGTTCAATTGTTAATTATGGTTTTGCAGACGAAATACGAGTTCATTTGATAATTAACAATGGGTTTTGCCAAAAAAATTGCCAAGAAACCTGAATCAAATGTGAAATATCTCGTCTTCTTTGTATAACTCTTATAGAATGATGTATAACTTCAATTAAATATATGCACAATTTGAATCCCAATTGTTTTTCATCTACAGATGGATGTTGTAGAAAGTATTGACACGGGACTTGATACAAAGGTTAAAAGTTTTGACTTTTATTTATCTGCAGTCAGTCGTTGTGTAACTCTTATTTCATTTTGAATAACTTTAGTATTCAGTATGTATAACTCTTGTTACTAGATGTATAACTCTACTTTTATTTCGTTGTATAACTCTTGTGATTCTCTGACCAACTCTACCTTCATAATGTATAACTCTTGTTGTTATATGTATAACTCTTCTTCTATTTAGTTCTATGCCTAGAGTTATACAATATATGCCTAGAGTTATACATTTTGTACCTGGAGTTATACTTTATTGCCTAGACTTATACAATATATGTCTAGAGTTATACATTTTAAACCTGGAGTTATACATTATATGCCTAGAGTTATACAGTATATGCTTACAGTTATACATTATACGGTTAAAGTTATACATTATATGGTTAGAGTTATACATTATATAACTTTAGTTTTCAGAATGTGTAACTTTTGTTATTATATGTATAACTCTACTGTTATTCCGTATAACTCTTCTGATTAACTCTTCTTTTGAATGGTGAAAAGAATTTTGGATTTTATAGAATTTTGGTTGAAACGAAGAGATGACAAACCATTCAAAATTCTTTTTTGTATAACTCTTATAGAATTATGTATAACTTCAACTAAATATATGCATAGTTTTTTATTCCAAGGTTAAAAGTTTGACTTCTTTTTTGTATAACTCTTATAGAATTATGTATAACTTCAATTAAATATATGCATAATTTTCGATTCCAAGGTTAAAAGTTTGACTTTTTATAACTGCAGTTATTTGTTGTATAACTTTGATTACATTTTGAATAACTTTTGCTTTCAGAATGTATAACTCTTGTTATTATATGTATAACTCTAGTTTTATTCCGTGTAACTCTTGATATTCTCTGACTAACTTTACTATCATAATGTATAACTTTACTTATATTTTGTATAACTCTGACTATTTATTGTATAACTTTAATTCACAGTATGTCTATTTCTTTGTTGTAAATATCTCTAACTGCAACTACAGTATGTTTAATTTTGGGTGTTATCCTTATTTTTCCCCAGATGGTTGATGCCAAGTCAAGGGTAAAGAGGGTGCACGAAATCATGGTTTCGTGTCGACCTCAAAGGCTTGTATCACTCATTGAAAAGCTTAATGAGGATCAGGTTGCCGCTGTTAAGAAAATTGGGTTTGGTGGCCTTTTGGAGCTTAAGATTAGTAGCTTCCCACTTGCACACGTTCGCCAATTTTTGGAGTCCTTCTCTGATGGGTCATATGTGTTCAGGTCTTCTCAGAAGAAGGAGTTTATGATCAGTAAGCATGACGTGCATGACTGTTTTTTATACCTTTTGGAGCCAACCCTCTCCATTTATACTGGCCCGCAGAAGGGGTCCAATGGTCCCGAAAATAAGGCGCTCAAGGACAAATGGCGGCAAGCTTACAGGGTGGATAAAGCTTGTACTTCAATAAGTTTAGGGAAAGTTCACAAGGAACTTATGGAGTATGAGGAGGCGGACGATCATTTTTGCCGGCTATTTGTTTTGTTCTCTATGTCTTTATTCCTCGCACCCACCCCAAACAACGGGATAGATTTAAAGCTTTTAAGGGCTCTAGAAGACCCTAAAGCCATTTGTGGACATGGGCCACATGCCGGTCTGTGGATTTGGGCCACCTACCGATCTGCGGTCACGGGCCACCTGCACGCCAAGCCAACCTGTGGACATGCAACGGTCTTTTGAACGCCACGCTCGGCGGCGTAAAAATGCTTTTGACGGGATCGCTTTAGATCGGTCGGTTTTGTCTCGGTAAAGGTCTCGAAATGATTAGAGATGTTCGAAGTTGCCACCAAGAATTTGTGGGATGCTTGGAACCCGTTCGAATCCACTTTATAGCTAGGTCAACCAAGGCAAAAAGCGGCGTTTGACATAGGTACTAAAGATAAGGAATCGTCCCCCTTTTAGCATTCTATGCCTAAAATGACTCTCGTGCGCCCTGGATAAGGCCATCCACTATAAAAGGTTCTGGGTAAGGGGTGAGGGTACGTATTGGGAAGCCCTTTAATCGGACACCCAATCCTGCCCGCGTTAGCGGCCTCTACTAATCGATCGTGGTTGTTTAAGTGCAAAACTTGATAGAAGGCTTAAAATGCATGAATGCGCATCCAAAATTTAACCTAACATGTGGGCTTTCTAAGTCGGTTTGTTTATCCATGTACCAAGAAATTGGTGTCAAAGTTGGATTTAGATTGATTTAACATTACTATCGTTTGACGGTGGTGATCAGTTGATCCCTTAAGGTCACACCTATTGGACAATTCCCTTTATAGATAAGTTGATTACTTGTATATCGATACAAGTTGGTAAATTCCTTAAAATTGAACAATTATTTTGTTAGTGAGAATATTTATTTCTTATTGTAATTTGATTAAATAAGATTTATTTTAGTAATTGAAAGATTTTATTACTAAAATTGATTATTGTTTATGAAACAATTGAGATAAGAATGAATGGTTAATTATAATTACAATATGTTGTGAATTATATTAACATGACCCATTTTATTTATGTGATCAAGTGCCTGTCAACTGGAATCAGTCCATGGTCTAAAAAATGCCTTGGATTGGGAGCTACAAATCTTGAAGAAAGATGCTGACAAGTTTAAAGCTGATTTGGAGGTGTCCAAGGCTGAGAATCATTCGTTGAAGGAGGATAATGAGGCGGGGAAGGCTCGGTTCTTTGGTGGAGTCCGCTAAGCTGAAATCTGCTCAGGATGCTTTGAAAGCTCTTCAGGCTAAGTTTGATATTGCCCAGGAAGAATTGAAGGCTGAAAAACAGGCTATGCAGGAGCAGTTAAAGGTGAATGAGGAGTTGGCTGTATAGGGGGATGAGGTTCAGGCCAGGTATAAAGATGCTGCATTGTATTTCTTTGGCAAATGGATAGGTAGATGCTCCATCGAATTGAAAAAAGAAGGCGGAAATATCATCTCAAGTTTACACAAAATTTCTGGTATTTGGTCTTCTAAACGACTCATGTCCTCAACTGATATCGTGGAGTAACATAAATCTCTAAAAAATTAACTTATTTCTGTAACTGTAGTCGGGAGTAAATTTTTAAAAGCCACGGGTAATAAGCGCTCCATGAAAACATGACAATCATGACTTTTCAACCCTTTCAACTTCAGTTCCTTCAAATCAACACAACGGCTCAAATCGGATGCATATCCATCGGGAAACTTCAAGTTTCCTATCCAATCGCACAATAGCTTTCTTTGAGCTTTGTCAAGAGTAAATATGGCTTTTGGTAACCACAAACAACCAAACAACCAAGCCAATCATCCAATATATCACAATCGCAATAATCATATTAATCAGGCCAATAAATCAACCATCATCATCTTATATTTAATTAATCAGGCAACTGAATAGGGAAAATCCTACCTTTTCGCTATTCCATGAGAGCGCGTCCATCATACAAGCCAAACAAGACTCCATATTGAATCCTACAAGTAGCAACCATATCCTATCACTAAACTATTCAAGATCTACTGAAAGATGTCAACTAATCACAAACTTACCTTGAGACGAAGACCGATGCCGACGACGGCGACAACCCGACTCGATGACTTCATGCATAAAACGTCTCCCTTCCCGGATTAGTGTTCAAGGCCACCAAAAAAGTGTAGAGTGAGATGAGAGGATTGGGAGAGAGGGTAATTAGGTTTAGGAATGAGAAAAGGAACCATCGAAAATGATTATGGTTTAAGACTCCGCGTTTTATAATAACACGCTGACCGACGAGGTACTCGGTCGAGTATAGACATATTCGACTGAGTACACCTCACTCGGTCGAGTATCTTAACTACTCGGCCAAGTGGCCACTACTAGGTCGAGTAACGAGTTACATTGGTCAACTAATCTCTCTCGTGTCCCTTGCTAAGGCTCTCCCTTGGTCAAAAGGTCAGTCAACGGGTCCCTAATAGGGCGGGTATTACAGTCTTCCCCCCTAAAAGGAACTTCGTCCCCGAAGTTCGTCCCACACTTCCCAATGCAACAACAACGCAACTCGAAGGACCATATAGTACTCATGCGACAAGGAAAGCCACGTAAACTTATGCAACACCAAATCACGCCAACGTGAACACGATGAGACTATTATCGTTACATGTCTAGCACCACCAGTTATCATGACATGATTTTACATGATTTTGACTACCATGTAGCCACTATGTTATTACTATATGCGGCCACTAAACCGTTTAGGAAAGACTGACTGATGTCATAAAAATAGTTTAATGTTATGAAACGGCAGTTTAAATAATACAAGAAACACTATTAAAGAAGTTTCGCAAGCTTTGCAATTTATTTTGCCGCGATGTTATCTACCACTCTTAAAAAGGAACTTCGTCCCCGAAGTTCAACTATACAAATGAGGTATACATATATATAAACACAACAATTACGGAAGCATGTATTACTTGTCTAACAATTATGAGCATGTACGAGACGGAAGTAAAGCAACCATGTTCATATAAATCGGAAGTAAAATAACTTGCAATCATCAAAGCTAGGAAAGGCGTATGCAACACACAACACCACAAGTACGATATGATTATCATGCTATCATCCATACTAACTCCCATATCACCTTCGTCTCAATTCCAAGCCAAACCGATGTACCGTCACCACATTTATCATACTCATACCATACCATACCAACATCGATACCAAGATTCTTATGAAGATGCATAAAACAAAGTAATACATCTTAATCTATTAAAATATAAGCTTAAAGCAACCACGGACGCAATTAACAGGGTACTCGGTCGAGTACCAGCGAGAACTCGGTCGAGTACTCGGTACTCGGTCAAGTATCCAGAGCTCGGTCGAGTTTTTAGAGGCAGAACTCGATATTTCACAACCAACATCATGACATTGTAAATAATTACTTGCAAAACGATTATCTAGCCAACTACCAACACAATAATCCAGGTCTTAACGACCTCAACAATACGGAAAAACAAGTATTGACCTTATGGGCGGCTACAATCATCCCAAATAAATTCAAATGTCAAGTACGATAAGGAATCCCACAAAATATCCAACAAACAAACAATATAAATCAAAGGGGGCTCAGATGTCTGCATCCTCATCCATGTCCTTGTTGGAGCTTGTGTCCTCTACAGTTAGTGTGATAACATATATAAATCTCTTATAGGTTCACAAGGGTATACTTCGTATTTTATCAGTTGATTAACGTTTACTTAATAACGGTTGGCTTGCTAGAAGTTTGACGTTATTATCATACTGATGGCGGTGATCAACTGGTCCCTAAAAGTCACACCAAAAGGATGTGTTTGAGAGATGTGATTGTATGAAAATATGATCACATTGATGCCTTATGACTAAAAGGTTAGTCCATGTATATGACTAAACATTTAGTCAATGTGATGATGAGACGATTATTTAATACAATTAAATAATATTAGATGAGACGGATTAACTGTTAATTCGTAAAATTGAATATAAACTGCTATATTTAATTAATGTATATAATGTTAGCTTAAACGGATTAAGATGTTAATTCGTAATTAAATGTAACCAGTTATATTTAATTAGCAAATTATAAATATGCGATATTTATAGTTAATGTATATTATGCGGAATTGTCATAATAAAATGTTGACAGACCGGTATTAATAAATCGACTACGAACTATTGTGTGTAGACTTATTAATACATGTCGACATAAATATGACAATTGAAATAAAATACACATTTATACATTACATATACCAACCTAAAATAAGAAGATATTTTTTTTCTCCTTTTTTTTTGGTTGGTGGGAAAAACCGAAAAGAGTAAAAAGAGGAAGAAAAATGTTCCCCTAATTACTCTTCATTTACACAGTTACAAAGGGAGGAAAAGGAGATGATTTTTATCTAAATTCTCTTTGACCTAATTGTCTCTCATCACAACAAAAACCCTAAAAATTTCTAAACATTTTGGGGATCTATTTTAGCAAGAACAAGGGCATTTCTCATCACATTTTGGGTGCAACGATTAGGAGCATATCGATTTCGATATTGTTCTTAGGCCAAATTTGCTAGGACCAAAGGTTGATTCTTAATCTCTATTCCTTTTGTTTATGTAAATTCGTTTATGACTAGTTTTCATTATTATAATTTTGTTATAATCCTAATAATCTTAAAGGAAGTATACCGATATTTCCAATAGTCCTCGCCGCCACCGGTGCCGTATGTCCCCGCCCCCCTAATTGTTGGGGCTGGTGTCCTCTACAGTTAGTGCAATAACATTTAAATCTCTAAAAGAATCAAAGAGTATACTTTTGTATTATTATCAGTTGGTCCACGTTTATCAATAACGGTTGGCTTGTTAGATAAGTTTGACGTTATTGTCATACAGATGGCGGTGATCAACTGGTCCCTAAAAGTCACACCTATAGGATACGTTTGAGAGATGTGACGGTATGAAAATACAGTCATGTTGATGCCTAATTTGACTAAACAGTTAGTCGGAGTTATTGACTAATAATTAGTCAAACGCGATGTTGAGATAATTATTTAATACGGATTAAATAATACGGGCTAAGGCGAATTAAGCGGTTAATTCATAAATTAAATATAAATGGTTATATTTAATTAATGTATATTGAATTAATTATTTATACAATATTGTCATTGTCGGACATGTATTAATATATCGAATGAGTCATGTTACTAGTTGATATTTTAATAACCGATAACCGATGACGATTTATAATAAAATTCCGTCATATACATTTTAGCATTTTGAGTCGGACCACGAGTTAAAATAAGGAGAAAGTGGAAAGCCCACTCCCTCCTTAATGAACCTCACGGCCGAATGGAACAAAAGGGGAGTTTCTCTCCTTTTGACCTAATGCATTTCATTTTTACACAAAAATTAGGGTTTTGGAGCTCTCTTCTCTGGAATCCTAGATCTCTCATCGAAAAATCTCACGAAAAAGCTCTCTCAATATTGCAAGGCAATTAGAGAGCAATTCTAGCACAAGGGGCATAGTCTCAGACGGTCTTGGGTGCAACGATTAGGAGGAAATCTACTTTGATTTCTGTTCTTAGGCCAAATTCACAAAGGACCCGAGGTTGATTCTATTCTCTTATCGTTTTTCTCTTGTTTTTCGTTTATGACAATAATCACATGTTAAAGATACGTTATATTCCTAAAATTTAAGGGAATTTTACGGATATTTCCCTACAAGTGGTATCAGAGCCAGGTTACGTAAATTTTTCTTTGTGATTTTCATAAAACGATTTTGAAACGATAATTTTTGTCTAGAAAACCGTGCGGCCAAATGAGCATCACGGCTGTTTCCTGTTTTTTTGTGCATTGAAAACCGTGACATGTATATACACGGCTGATATGTTTTGCTTTTCGATTTGTTCTTTGCATATTGTTATTTTAAACGATAATTATAGCAATATGTTAAAGTATTATCAATTGTAGATTTAATTGTATATGAATTAGATCATAATTGCAATTGGTCTTGTTTTGTTCAATCGAATTCACGAGGGTTTTGTTGTTTCGAACTGTTTTAAAACCTAATCGTTCGATCGAGAAGTCCTCGTACTCGATCGAACAAAGATTGCAAATAAAGTCCTCGATCGACCACGAGATTAGTCGATCGAGCACTTTCTATTTGTCAAACCTCTCGATCGACTTGCAGCATCAGTCGATCGAGCCTTTTTGTTCTTCGATCGAGGACTTTAGTGTCTCGATCGAGGAAATGAGTTGTGGCAGCGTTGAAAAAATCATTTTTCATGTTTTAATTTTTTCCTTTTGGCCATAATATGTACATAATACGGATTTTGTACACTCGCTTGATAGTGAAACGGTTCACTAACGTACCATTTAGTTATTTTAATGCAATTTAAAGTAACGGATTATCATGAATTAAAATTAAGTTGATAGAAGCGGTTTTGTCACATAATTTTAATCGTCAAAAGGTGGTTTGGATAAATTTAACATAATTACGGAATTATGTCACGAATAAATTTTGTTTTAGTTGATGCATTTTTATTTATCGTTATTTTTGAATGCCTTGAATGTTTTATTACGTATTTAATTTTACAAACTGTTGTAACTTAGTGTGGCCTTAGTAGAACGTGTTACCGTAATGATGGAACACGGTCTTGATTGTATTTTGAGATCTTGTATCTCCGTTTTGGTTTTTCCTTGTAATTACAGTTTTTTATTTAGAATGTAAATAGGTTTATATTTTGTAATTTTTAAATTGTAATTTTGAGAAGACCAAAGATGGAGATCGGATGATCACTCCCGCTGCATGGACAAAGATGGAACATCAAGACAAGCTTCTCGGGTCCAACGGTGGATTCCAAAGTTGTATTATGTTCTTTTTACTAGGATAGGCCACACTAGGACTTTTATTTACGTTTTGCATTCTTTTACATTTTTTATTGTAACGATAGTTTGCATCATTTTCCGCCTAAAACCAAACCACCTAATATTTGCATGAAAACTGACTCATATAGAGGTTACGCGTTAGTTTTCTATGATATACAGATATCACACGTTTTTATAAGCCATCACCTAAATTAATTCATTCACGCAATGCTAGTTTTTCGTTCACTTAAAATGAATTGAAACTAAGTTGATGGGATCTTCCTCGTATAACCAAAAATTGAGAATAGTCTTTATAGGTCAAACTCCAATGAATCCCTTCTTCGTCGGTAGGCATAATATGACCCCTTCTACGTCGGGTAAGTTGGAACTGATTGACCTATTTTATCTCAACACTATGGTCACTCGTACGATCCTGTGATTATGGTGGACTATAGATAGGATTTACGGAAATCTATCGACCAAGAGTTCTAACGATAGAACTAGCTAAACAGTTGGCTTATCAATTTACGGAAATTGAGTCTTGGGATCACTTGTATTATTCTTGAGGGAGATCAATTATGCAAGTGCAATGAGTCTACATGTTAAAATGAATTTTAAATAGACTTAAATCACCTCGATGAGTTGCTTATTTCGTTTTGTTTTTCCTTTCTTTTTCAGTGTAGATCACGATCACTTAAACTGCTAATAACAAAATGGCTGGCCGTGCTGACGACCCAATGCCAAGTGCCACATTGGACCGTGAGTCCTGGCTTCGGATCTTCATGAATCGGATGAATCGTCTACTCGATCAAGAATGATGGATCAAACTTCGTGGACTGGGAGGCGGCATTACGGAATGCCGCCGCCGCCGACGGAAGTCGAAATATCCGACGAGCCCATCCCGTCAAACCCAGGCCCCACGGCTGGAGCTAACGAGATCGCCAAGTATAACGATTTCGTCATGGAAGCGGGTGCAATTAAAAACGTACTCATTTTTGCAATGGAATCCAATTTGCAGAAACGCTTCATACCCAAGGTGCAAACAAGATTTTCACCACGCTCACTAAGGAATTCTCGAAAGCACCGAGAATCGTGACCTATGAGCATACCACTCGCTTCTTTGATGCGAAACTCCATAAGGGCCAACTGGTTAGCCCACACATTCTCAGCATGATTGAGAATGTCGAGAAACTGGAGGCGCTTGATTGTAAAATCAGCGAGAACATCGTGATTGACCGCATGCTTCATTCACTCCACGATGGTTTTGCGCTCTTTAGAGCGAATTACTATATGAATGATTTGAAGAAAAGTCCTCATGAACTACACTCCCTACTCGTACAGACCGAGAAGGATATGAAGTTTAGTGGGAGCTTGAAACAGGATGTTCTCGTTGTGTCAAACAAGGGCAAGGGTAAGGGCAAAGCTCAGGCAGACCTAGCGGTAGGCAAACCGAAGTTTAAGAAGTCGGGATCAGGTAAGAGTGGGCCTGGTGAGTCGAGCACCTCATCAGGCACGACAAAGAGCAAGACCGATAACATGGAATGCCATCATTGCCACAAGACTGGGCATTGGAGGCGTACATGTCCTGTTTACCATGAGGACATAAAAGCAGATCGCGTTAAACCTGTTGGTATGTCTTCTTCCTCTTCTACTTTTATTCATATGATTGAGATTAACCACGCAAGTTACGGAACTTGGGTACTAGATACTGGTTGTGGTTTTCATCTGTGTAATCATGTGCAGGGGCTCTGAAACATCGAACCCCTCGTAAAGGGTGAGGTGGACCTGCGTGTTGGGAATGGAGCACGAGTGGCTGCCGTCTCAAGGGGAACATATGTGATCCAGCTTCCTAGCGGATTTGAGTTATTTTTATATAACTGCTATTATGTACCCAGTCTATCCAAAAACATTATTTCAGTTTCTGCACTTGACAAACTTGGTTTTTCATTTGTAATAGAGAATAATA
Source organism: Silene latifolia (assembly GCF_048544455.1). Classification (NCBI taxonomy): domain Eukaryota; kingdom Viridiplantae; phylum Streptophyta; class Magnoliopsida; order Caryophyllales; family Caryophyllaceae; genus Silene; species Silene latifolia. The sequence goes on from NC_133538.1 coordinate 172,750,391, forward strand.
GTTGCATTTTCTCATTACACGATATGATTTGTGGCAAGGCAGTCTCCATGAACGGAATTTATGTTTTAGATCAGACCACCGAAATATTGCACGTAATGAATAAAAGGTTAAAGGTTGGTGACAAAGATCAAACGTATCTATGGCACTGCCGAATGGGACACATTAATGAGAAACGCGTTAAACAGCTCATACAGAATGGAGCTATCTCGGCCTTTGATTTTCAATCATTTGGCACATGTGAATCATGTCTCATTGGCAAGATGACTCGAATTTCCTTCAAAGGTGTTGGAATGCGCGCTGCTGACCTATTAGGACTCATACATACGGATGTGTGTGGACCTATGTCAATCACCGCACGAGAAGGCTATAGGTATTTCATCACTTTCACGGACGATTTAAGTAGATATGGCTATGTCTACTTAATGAAGCACAAAAGTGAATCCTTTGAGAAATTCAAAGAATACCAGAATCGGGTACAGAACCAACTGGGTAGAAAGATTAAAACACTACGATCAGACCGTGGTGGCGAGTATCTTTCTCACGAATTTGATCAACACTTTAAGGACTGTGGGATTGCCCTACAGTTAACTCCACCTGGAACACCTCAATTGAATGGTGTGTCCGAACGGAGAAATCAAACACTACTTGATATGGTTCGATCCATGATCAGTCACACCGTGTTGCCTGACTCATTGTGGGGTTATGCTCTTCTGTCAGCTGCTCTAATACTTAACCGAAGTCCGTCTAAAGCTGTTGACAAGACTCCATATTAACTATGGAAGGGAACGGTCCCTAACTTGTCCCTTATACGGGTTTGGGGCTGCGAGGCTTATGTCAAGTGGAGACACGAGGATAAGCTCATCCCGCGATCGGTCAAGACATACTTTATAGGTTATCCTAAAGGAACACTTGGTCATTACTTTTATTCGCCAACCGAACAATGTGTATTTGTTGCGGCTAGTGCGACATTCTTAGAGAAGGAATTTCTCAAGAATGCGAAGAGTAATAGAACCTTCGAGCTGTCAGAGATTCCAGAACCAAATACCGAGCAACCATTGGAGGAACCAGTTCCTTCAATCCCGGCTGCGGTTAATATTCCTGAGGAACCTAGGAGGTCGGGAAGAGTCTCTATTCCTCCGCATGATACATTGGTATGGTCGAGGAACATGACATAGATGACATTCTGCTCTTAACGAGTAGTGAACCCGCAACCTATAAAGGTGCCATGACTAGTTCTGACTCAAAGCTATGGCTTGAGGCCATGCAATCCGAGATGGACTCCATGTATGAGAACAACGTATGGGATCTTGTTGACTTACCTGCTAAGGTTCGTCCCCTTCAATGCAAATGGCTTTACAAGATAAAGCATTCTGTGGAAGGTCAACAAGATATCTATAAAGCACGACTAGTTGCTAAAGGTTTCACCCAAGTGCCAGGTTTGCACTACGATGAAATTTTTGCACCCGTAGTCATGTTGCGTTCCATTCGGATTATCTTAGCGATTGCCGCTTTTCATGACTATGAAATTTGGCAGATGGATGTGAAAACCGCCTTCTTAAACGGTTTTTTGGAGGAAGAGTTGTACATGGTACAACCAGAAGGTTTCATCGATCCCGAACATCCTAAGAAAGTATGCAAGCTTAAGCGTTCCATTTATGGACTTAAGCAAGCTTCTCGGAGTTGGAATCATCGTTTCGACCAAGTGATAAAATAAAATGGATTTACTCGATCGGTCGAGGAACCATGTCTATATATCAAGTCGAGTGGGAGCAAGATTGTCTTCCTAATATTGTATGTTGATGACATACTCGTAATTGGGAATGACATACCTCTCTTAACTTCGGTAAAAGTATAGTTGAAGAACCATTTCCAGATGAAAGATCTGGGTGAGGCACAAAGAATTTTGGGCATCCGTATCTATCGAGATAGATCACGTCGGATGTTATCTCTCAGTCAGGAGTCTTATATAGACAAGATACTAGCGAGATAGCATGACTAACTCCAAAAAGGGGTTTATTCCTATGGCTCCAGGGGTGCATTTGAGCAAGTCTCAGGCACTAGAGACACCGGAAGAGAAAGAGCACAAGACACAGATTCCTTATGCCTCGGCAATAGGATCAATCATGTATGCCATGATATGCACACGTCCGGACGTGGCATATGCATTGAGTATGACAAGTCGATTCCAACAAAGATCCGGTGAATCACATTGGATGGTCACAAGAACATTCTTAAGTACCTACGGAGGACTAAAGATTGGGCATTGACTTATGGAGGCGAACAAAAGCTATGCGAATCGGTTACGCAGATGCTAGCTTCCAAACGGATCGAGATGACTCGAAATCTCGGTCTGGATTCGTTTTTACTCTTAATGGCGCTGCATCACCGGAAGAGTTCCAAACAAAGTGTTACAAATTCTTCTACGATCGAGAGTCCGAGTACTATGCCGCGTCGAAGTCGCAAAGAAAGCGATATGGATGCGTTAATTCTTACAAGGACTATCTGTAGTGCCTAGTTTGAATGACCCGATCACCATCTATTGCGACAATAGAGGTGCCATCTTCCAAGCTAAGGAGCCTAAGTCTAGCAACAAGTCTAGGCATGTACAACGGAAAGCTCATCTAATCCGAGATTACGTGGAGCAAAAGGAGGTAGTGATAGAAAAGATTGCGATAGATGATAATATAGCAGATTCTCTCACTAAACCATTACGACAAGATAAGCATGAAGGGCATGTTAATTCCATGGGAATTAAACGTGTTCCTGAGTTGTAGTACTCTTTTATGGATTAGATTCATTCTCTTTTGTACTCTATACGACATCATCGTTTTGATATTTATATATTTTGTTTTTCATGTGGATTTGTACGACAATTTTGAACACCACAAAGTGAACCGAATGACATTATATTTTTGGTCCTTAATTGCCCACATGAGCTGATAACTCGGCAATTATTTTGTGACGTTGGTTGATGGTGGGTTCAACGAGCCATAAGTCAAACGGTAGACTGACCAATCACAGAGGCGAGTTATACGGATATCTTGTAGGACACAATTGTGACATCGACGTGGAGTCCTAAATTTTTTATAACATTCGGTGCCAGGCCGTGGATAGGACCTCCATGGTGATCCTAAGAGTCGATTCTTTTGACTATCGAATGTCTCTTGAGACTAAGGCAGATTTTGGGTGACTTTGGTTTCTTTCTCACGGTCATCCGTAACAGGGGGCCAAGTAGATTTTTTCTGGGTCATTTCATGCTGTGCTTAGATCGGCAGGAGTCGAGTTGAAGGAAATATTCAGCCTTTATCAGGTACTCGATATTTCTCGGGGCCACTCGAGGAGTCAGAAACTCAAATGCATGGCCATGCTCGAATACGAATTCGTTTTATCACTTAAGTTACTCTCTAGTCGGGGAAACCACTCTTGATACAGATCGATTGTAAAATACGACCTTTGCGGATCCGGATCTGCAAATTGTTTTACATTGAGTGGGAGAAATTTTAAATGAATATGAGAATCGGTTATCGCACATACACTTGTACGGACAAGTGGGAGTTTGTTGGAGCCGTGTCCTCCAGTTAGTGCGGATAACGTTATTGCACATACACTTGTACGGACAAGTGGGAGCTTGTTGGGGCTGGTGTCCTCTACAGTTAGTGCAATAACATTTAAATCTCTAAAAGGATCAAAGGGTATACTTTTGTATTATTATCAGTTGGTCCACGTTTATCAATAACGGTTGGCTTGCTAGATAGGTTTGACGTTATTGTCATACAGATGGCGGTGATCAACTGGTCCCTAAAAGTCACACCTATAGGATACGTTTGAGAGATGTGACGGTATGAAAATACAGTCATGTTGATGCCTAATTTGACTAAACAGTTAGTCGGAGCTATTGACTAATAATTAGTCAAACGCGATGTTGAGATAATTATTTAATACGGATTAAATAATACGGGCTAAGGCGAATTAAGCGGTTAATTCGTAAATTAAATATATATGGTTATATTTAATTAATGTATATTGAATTAATTAATTATACAATATTGTCATTGTCGGACATGTATTAATATATCGACTGAGTCATGTTACTAGTTGATATTTTAATAACCGATAACCGATGACGATTTATAATAAAATCCCGTCATATACATTTTAGCATTTTGAGTCGGACCACGAGTTAAAATAAGGAGAAAGTGGAAAGCCCACTCCCTCCTTAATGAACCTCACGGCCGAATGGAACAAAAGGGGAGTTTCTCTCCTTTTGACCTAATGCATTTCATTTTTACACAAAAATTAGGGTTTTGGAGCTCTCTTCTCTTGAATCCTAGATCTCTCATCGAAAAATCTCACGAAAAAGCTCTCTCAATATTGCAAGGCAATTAGAGAGCAATTCTAGCACAAGGGGCATAGTCTCAGACGGTCTTGGGTGTAACGATTAGGAGGAAATCTACTTTGATTTCTGTTCTTAGGCCAAATTCACAAAGGACCCGAGGTTGATTCTATTCTCTTATCGTTTTTCTCTTGTTTTTCGTTTATGACAATAATCACATGTTAAAGATACGTTATAGTCCTAAAATTTAAGGGAATTTTACGGATATTTCCCTACACTAATATACTCCTGCCGGGTAGACACCGCCGGTCCATCTTCCGGTCTCATCCAACTGGCTACTATAGTTACCCCCATGGTCCCGTGTGGCAGCCATACTCGTAGCTTGTTGGGGCTCTCCACGCAGTGCGATCCATCCCATAGCTATGGAACACTCCGGTATCATCTCCCGGTCCCCTCCACCATACCGGTTGAGCAAGATCAGTCCTTATTCCCTACTGATGTGCCATCTCATGCATGTTCTTCAACAACAGCGTGGTATAAATCCGCTCGGTAAGCTCACTGATCTGCATCCTAGGGTCATGGATGGTAGGATAAAGTGAGTACTGGGTCGGGTAGAAGCTCGGTGTGGTATATGAAGGCCTGGTCTCTACCTCTCCGATCATCATCCCTCCTCGGTGTTCGCGAGGTATGGGGACGGTCGCTTGCTTCCACGAAGCAGTGACCGGCTCAGGCAAGTCTAGAAGGATCACAGGGTCGATCAGATAGTACTGGGGCTGAGGCCGAGGGTCTCCACTTCCCGGGTAATACTCCTCTAGGTGGTTAATCACCGGTAAGTTCTCTAGATCAGGAAGTCTCATCCACTTGGTCCCATTTACCCTGCAAGCAAAGGTCCCGTCATCTAACTTCCTAAGGCACTTAATGTGGCACCAGTAGTGCTCATCCATGGTGGGAGTAGTCTCAAATAAACCAGTTCCCGATGCTGAAGGGGCTTCAAATTTGGTCAGTCTCTGAATTAGGCGGGTCACTATGGCTCCACAACATAGATAGCAGCGGCTCTTGACGCGAGCCATAAATGCCAAACTAGCACACACAACCCCGGGAGCACTGTAGTAGAAGCGATCCCTCCGGAGAGGGTTAAGGTAGGACACTAGGAGCACTGTAGTATAAGCGATCCCTCCGGAGAGGGTTAAGGTAGGACACTAGGAGAATTACCTCGTGGGAGTTCAACTTACTCACATCATCCCGACCAAACAACAAATAAGTCATCATCCTAAAAAACATGCGGAGAGACACATGTTGGACATCATTAATTAACATGGCGCTAGAGGTTGGGACGGGTCTGCCTGTAAGTTAAGGTAGATAGTGGGATGCTCCACTCCCAGCCGCGGTATCACTAATGTATCCCTCCTGCTCGGCCTCTAACCCGAGATGTTCAGCAAACTGGTCAAGGGTTAACTCATGGTCGATGTTCAAAAGTCAGAAACTAACAGCTTTTCCCTTCACATCATACTCAAGCGAACTCAGAAACTATAGGGTGAGATACGGGTAAGACTTTTTGCGAAGGTGGTACAACCCCTCTATCCCCAAAATTTTGAATATATGAGATATATCCGATTCTACCCCCAAGTTGTCAAGATATCCGGGACAACACAACATGTCGGCTTCATGGTTCGACCCATTAAGGCCACGAATGGAGCCCGCTGTTTGAAGTTAGCAAAGATTACTGATGGGTACTCATCAACTGGAGGGACAAGCAGCTCCTGACTCGATTGACCTTCCTCAATCACGACGTTAGTGCGGGTCCTCTTCTCAGGAGGTGCTCTTGGTTTTGGCATGCTATAAAAATACAAGTTCAACAAGAATTTTCCGGAAATTATACCATAATAGGTAGAAATTTTCAATTTATGCACTTTTAAGACAGATTTTTCTATCAATAGAGCATTACCATTATCAATTAAACCATTAAGAACATCCTAGAAGTTTTCAATTTATGCACTTTTAAGACAGATTTTTCTATCAATAGAGCATTACCATTATCAATCAAACCATTAAGAACATCCTAGAAGCAATCTAAGTGACCAAAAATCAAAATTTTGAGGCAAAACCCTAGAAATGTTCGGCATAAAATCGAAAGTTTTTGAGCATAGAAACTATTTTTTGCATGAGTAAAACAACTATTAAGAGAAATTTCTACTAAATTGACACCATACATGCATGAATCTTTGAATTATAAGAGTAGAAAATTTCGAATTTGGGGCAAATTTCTCAATTGATTTGATTAAAAGTAAAGAGTTTTTCATAGTTGCATTACCATAAGTCGGAAATAGAGTAGAAAGAGCGAAGGCAAGACCAAATCCGAGGACAAAATTAGCATAAATCACCCAAGTTTATGTTGAGAGAGAAAATTTGAGAAGTTTATGTGTAGCAAGAAGAAGAATGAGGCGTGAAAATAGAGTAAAAGGGAGTTATAGGGTTTCCGGAAAAAGTTAGTACTAAACCGCGATAATTAGGGTACTCGGTCGAGTACTGGACCTACTCGGTCGAGTACTCGAGTTTGGATTTTTAAGCCAACTACTGACCTCTGAGTACTCGGCCGAGTGCCTACATACTCGGTCGAGTTTTGCTTACTCGGTCGGGTATCCAATATACTCGGCCGAGTCTACCTGCACAGTAACGGAAATTGAAGAGTTTATGACTAATGCTATGCAGAATAACAAACGTTGTTCGGAGTTCCAATAATTTGGAACTCGTCACACTTAGGTGCTATTTCCATCACATACTATGCTACTTATTAACTACACACACCCCTACGACTTACTTGCACAACATATATCACATGTCATATAATCCCTTTAACGGAAACTAGTCACGTCACATGCACACATAGCCTACTCAAACTTGATTATGTCACCAACAACGTGTAAACAGTTCCATACACATACAAGTCTCTACCCCATTCATGCACATATTACTAACTCAAGTCATTCATACTATAACAACCCGACCTGTCACCGTTGTAACACAATCTCAATAAGATGAGTTGTGTACCTTTGGGCCGCTTATTTGTCCTCACTGAAGCCCAAAAGCACAAGGCCTAGTTACTAATGTGGTGGGTGGAATACCTTATAAACATATCACAAGCTTCATATTTTCCCGATGTGGAACAACTTTCCTCTCATACTCTTGGGGTGTTACAAACTCCCCTACTTAAAGAACACAACGTCCTCGTTGTGCCTCGAACTTGACCGCAGCCAAGCCCAAAATCTACCCCCTCTAGGTGGGTGACCCGAGTACTCCTGACTACAGGCGCACCACACGGTCGCAGGGTTACTCTAATACCATTTATAACAGCCCGATCCGTCACCGTCATAACACAATCTCAATAAGATGAGTTGAGTACCTTTGGGCCGCTTATTTGTCCTCACTTAAGCCCAAAAGTACAAGGCCTTGTTACTAATATGGTCGGTGGAATCTCTTATAAACATATCACAAGCTCCATATTTTTCCGATATACTCTTGGGGTGTTACACATATGCCTTACCATGCCTTTATATGTTATACCATTACCATATACCATTACTTCCTTTGTCATATACACCCATACATAGAACTTAAAAACCAACTACAGAGCTCATCCATAAAATATGCACACACCATTAATCCATACTCGTATCCTAGCTACTTCAGCCTTTGACACTAGTCACAAAGTAACATTCACGAAAACCGCATATTACACATCTAACACACATACATAACCCCATACAACTACCCTACATGACATTGCTGGCTTAAGCATGTTGGGGCCGGGATTCTGAGATGAGGGTGCCTTCTCACCCAAAACCGACATTAGAGGGCTCCCAACACACATACACCATGTCCATTTTAATTTGACACCCTACATTCATTTGGTTCATTGGTTCAGGTTCCAAAATTGTCGCTCTGATACCACTTTGTAACACCGCCACTTACCAAGGAGCCTTAACAAGCCCTTCCCCAATAAGTAAGGGCATTACTATCTCAGTTGCCCGAGATAAGTATATCAAATAAATAATAACAGAATATTTTATTACATGTTTCTTACAGGTTGTACAACATAACAAAAATTTACAACTCTAAAACATATGAAGGACTACTAAGCATAAGTTACAGCGGCCACAAGCTAGACAGCGTGATGACTCGATTCTCCTTCCTGTCCCGCAAGCAACATATCAACCAACACCTGCTAACCAACTGCTCACCACCCCGAATGGATCACCACAGTTTTGAAAACATAAAACGAGGTCAGTCAACTGTTTAACCAAGATAAGAATACACGATACAAACAATGCAGCCGATTCAATTACAATATCAATCTCCAACTCCATTAACAATCAATAACTGACTACACACTTAAATGTGTAGTCCTGCTAGATTACCCATCGCAATAGGTAATCCTCACTGTCAGTGGGGGACCGCAGTCATGCCCACCTAAGCCCCGATCATCGCAATGAGTACATAACCCATGTCCATTAATTTGCACACCCCTTGTGACGGGAACCACAAGGGGCGAATCAAGGGCGTGAAGCCATTTCCGATGATGACTCCACTCAGTCAAGGGCGCACCTCGAGAACCACAAACAACCAAGCCAATCATCCAATATATCACAATCACAATAATCATATTAATCAGGCCAATAAATCAACCATCATCATCTTATATTCAATTAATCAAGCAACTGAGTAGGAAAAACCCTACCTTTTCGCTATTCCATGAGAGCGCTTCCGTCATACAAGCCAAGCTAGACTCTATATTGAATCTTACAAGTAGCAACCATATCCTATCACTAAACTATTCAAGATCTACTGAAAGATGTTAACTAATCATAAACTCATCTTGAGACGCAGACCGATGCCGGCAACAGTGACAACCCGACTTGATGACTTCATACGTAGAGCGTCTCCCTTCCCGGATTAGTGTTCAAGGCCACCCAAAAAGTGTAGAGTGAGATGAGAGGATTAGGAAAGAGGGAAATTAGGTTTAGGAATGAGAATAGGAACCGTCAAAAATGATTTTCATTTAAGACTCCGCGTTTTATAATAAGACACTGACCGGCGAGGTATTCGGTCGAGTATAGACATAATCGGCTGAGTACGCCTCACTCGGTCGAGTATCTTAACTACTTGACCGAGTGGCCACTACTAGGTCGAGTAACGAGTTACATTGGTCAACTAATCTCTCCCATCTCCGTTGCTAAGGCTCTCCTTTGGTCAAAAGGTCAGTCAACGGGTCCCTAACAGGGCGGGTATTACACTCCACTCCTCATCTGTACCGAACTTTATTGTACCAATTTGTCGAATAGTTGAAGTGAGTCATTGTTGTGTTTACAACATTTTCACTTTTGGGGTATTTTATGAGGTTTCGAAAAAAAAAAGGTTTTTTAATTAGATTAAACTTATGAATCAAAATTGGGATTGATTATTATAATACTCGGTATGAAGTACTTTTATTACTTTGGTATTTAGAATATCTTGTCGGGAATTTTTTGATGTCGAATAAAGTTCTTATTAGATTTTTCTTTCAAAACTTGGTTAATTGAAGAGTAATGAGGGTGGACTTGACAATTTGGGTGTAATTGAGTAAAATTGTGAAAAGAAGATTAATTAAGAAATTATGTTTTTAAACACGTGTGATTTGTAGAAAAAGTAGGGTTATCTTGTAGAATTTTTAAAAATATAGGGTTACCATGTAGAAAATCTCAAGATTTGATTGGCCACATCACATACTTAACAGTCAAAATTGACGAAAATTTTTTTAGGATCACGACGATATGTATTAATAGAGTTGGGGGTTATCATGTGTGTTTTATGAAAAGTAGGATTAACATGTAGAATTTGAAAAAACACGGGGTTACCATGTAGAAAAAACCTTTTTCTTTTGATAATATAACAAGGTCAAGCCTTAATCGGTTAATCCTCATCTTCATCATCTCCTGTTACAATCGGAAATGATGGGCGAGAAATACATTCGGCTGAAAATAGCACAAGTAACCATCATCGCTTTTTGTTTCGGATTCTATAGTTTTTGCTTAACCCTTTGTATGTCATTAGTTCTTTGTTTGCTTCATTTTATGAATGACTTGTTTATTTGTTGACATTAAGCTTCGCATACTGAAGTTGGGTTCTCTTTGTCCATCGCCCTTTGCTTAGAAATTCTATTTATGGTCTTAGTTTTTAATGATGTATCTTAATCGTGGAAACGAAACAAAATATACTGAAATTTGTTACCATTATGAATAGAATGTTTTTTATTCATTATTTGGGGATATCTTTTTATAGAACAACCAATGACTCTTAGGAAACTCATTTTATACAACTCTGGCATATTCCTTGTAAGATACATCAGAAGAGTCATTGGCCATGCCTCCATGTAGCATAGTTTTTTCTGCAAGGCTAAAATATCAGGCGGGATTGTGTGAGTGTTTCGTAAACTCTGATTAATCCCAGATAACTAACTGAATGTGTTGAAGATCTTGATTATCTTTGATGATCATTCTTGGTTATACCGTACAATAGTGGTCCCGATCTGTTATATATTAGAAAGTGTTGGGTTAGGAAGCAAGCCGTATTTAGACGAGTGCTTGTGGCATAGATGCTTATGTAGAAGTGGATGTGTGATCATAGAAAGAAGGAACTGAAGGGAATCAAAGATAATATAGAGAAGATATGGGTTGCATCAATTGAATATAAGATGAGTAGGAATCAGTTCAATGCTTTAGCCAAGTGGGAAATGGACCAACCAGGGATTCCTTAGGTAAGAGACTTGATAAATAGGGTACAAATATGATTGTGAGTGGTAGGGGAAGACCAAAGTTGATAAAGGTTATTAAAAATGGTATGAGTTTCCTCGGGATTGAATAAAATATGGTGTTGGCTTGTTGGGGAGACTATTATCGAGGAAAATAATACAGATCAATGTTTGGTAGAATGGTACAATTAGCTGATAAAGCTTTGTTTGTCTTTTGTCAAATTTGTGAAGGAATGGCACTCGCTCTCCAATTTCTGCAAGTTACGTGTCAAGTAGTTACTTTTTTTTACTTCCTCCATTTCATTCATTTCCATACATATTCCTTTTGGGTATTACCATTCATTTCCATACATTTCTATTTTAATCCACCCTTTTACAACACTAAAGACTAAATTACTCCTATCATATTTACTACCCTCCCAACCCCAAAACCCTATCATTCATTCATTTACCTGCCGCAATATCTCTCCTCTCTCTATCTCTCTCTCTCTCTCTCTCTCTCTCTCTCTCTCTCTCTCTCTCTCTCTCTCTCTCTCTCCCTCTCTCTCTCTCCTCTTACCCGTCTCTCTTATTCCCTATCATAAATTATCAAATCCATCGATCTCTTCTCTAATCATCTAGATTTTGGAAAATGGATGATCTAAAACCAAAGAATGATGATCTAAAACCAAAGAATGATGATTTTGGCCCTTTGAAGGTGGAATCCGAGAAGGTAGAATCCAAGAAAATGGATGATCTAAAACCAAAGAAGGAGGCTTCGGGTCTTAAGGCTAAGGAAGAGGTTGAAGTTAAAGGAGGCGTGGTACTATGGAAAGGTAGACCTATACATGAAGTTGACCCAGATGAAGTGTTTGCTGATTTGGACCCAGATGGTGAAGGTACAAAGGTGTCTTCTGAGGCTAACTTTACTTGGTCAAGGCATGGTTATAGAGGGTATAAACACTATTACTTGAACGATGATGGCGATTATGTGAGATACGTTGAGGCTGACGGTACGAAGGTGTTGTACGAAGGTTCTCTTGATTCAGATTTGGTATGGAATAGGCAGTGGTGTAAACGGGTTAAGCACGAGGTGATAAGTTCAGATGATTCCGATGAGGTATCTTCGCATACTCTGGCCAAAAAGCCGAAGTGAGACGCCAATTAAATTCCTAATAAACTGGTAGTATTTCTTAACTTGCTTTTTCTGATTTGTGAATGTTTATATTTTCTGATTTGTGATTGTCTTCGCGTATTTTTTACGATTGTTTCTATATATTGATAATTGTGTTGGAACAAGTTGAGATAATCTGATTTGTGATAGTTTACGAGTTTTTTAACTTGGTTTTTCTGATTTGTGATTCCTAATAAACGGGTTATTCACTTGCTTTTTCTAATTTGTGATTGTTTACGAGTTTTTAACGATTCTTTTGATTTCTGATTCTAATTTCTGAGATATGATTACAGTCGATAGTGATACCAAACCATGTTCAAAAGTGATCATAAATACACTTCATGAGCCAAAGAACTTGAGTATTACTTAAATTAAAATGCATTCCATAAATGAGAACCTTACAAAAACTTGCATATGAATTTCATTCCTGCATATGAATGCATCCTAGTTAATAGTCCTTTTCAATGGCTACTTACAAAAAATTGCACTTTTTACTTACAAAAAACACCCCCAATGCTGCTGTTACTTTTAGCCTTGGCTGAATATGATGCTGCTATTTTAATGCCTTGTCTGATGCTACTTTACTTACGATATTCTTACTTACAAAAACTAAGGGCGTGATAACTTGCATTTTCTACTGGTTGTTATGTGTATATAGCCTCTGCCCACTTCAAAAAAATTTCACTTTTAACTTTAACCTTCTAGTGTTGCTGCTGCTTGTTCTGATTGTGCTGGTTCTGGTTCTGCTTGTGTTTGTTCTGTTGGAGCTTGTGTCCTCCACAAATTAGTGTGATAACATTTGTAAATCTCTTACAGGTTCACAAGGGTATACTTCGTATTTTAATCAGTTGATTAACAATTACCTAATAACGGTTGGCTTGCTAGAAAGTTTGACGTCATTATCATACAGATGGCGGTGATCAACTGGTCCCTAAAGGTCACACCTATAGGCTGTGTTTGAGAGATGTAGTTATAGAAATATAATCACATTGATGCCTTATATGACTAAACAGTTAGTCAATGTGTTGATGAGACAATTTTTTAATGAAGATTAAATAATATTAGTTGAGACGAATTAACTGTCAATTCGTAAATTGAATATAATAAATTATATTTAATTAAATGTATGTAATGTTAGCTTGGACGAATTAATCTGTTAATTCGTAATTAAATGTAATCGGTTATATTTAATATCAACAAGATGAATGTGTCATAGTGGTAATAGTGGGGGTACTCAAACCAAGAGGTCATGGGTTCGATCCTCACTAGATGACAATTTACACATTTTATACATTTTTGGAATAACTGAAAAAAGAGAAATTAACTCTCTTAATTTCGGTATATGGGCCGAAAATTTGGAAGGAAAATATCTACCCTATTACACCTTATACTCGGTTTTATAAGGGAATGGGAGATCATTATTTTCTAACCTAATTTTAACCTAATTTTTGCTCATCATTTTCTCTCATCAGAAAATCACACAAATAAACCCTAATATTTACAGAAAATTAGGGATCTCATTCTAGCAATTTGAGGGGCATTTCTCGGAGCATCTTGGGTGCAACTGATAGGAGAATATCATTGCGATATTGTTCATAGGCCATAAAAGCTAGGACCGAAGGTTATTTCTTAATCCTTTACGATTTTGTTTATGCAATTTATTTTATGACTAGTTATCATCACTTTATAATTCGTTATAATCCTTAAATATAAAGGGATGCATACAGATAAATCCCACAAGTAGTATCAGAGCCAAGGCCACAAATTTTAATTTTGATGATTTTCATAAAATTGTTTATAAACAATAATTAGGGTTTGCAAAAAAAAAGGTAATCTTTTTTTTTTTTTGAGCCGTGGAATTTTTTTTTTCGTTTCCGTTACTGTTCACGGATGAACAGTACTTTAAAAAAAAAAATCTGTTTTTTTCTTTCGGTTTCTCCTGAAAAACCGATTAAAGTTTTTTTGCGGCTGTTTTTGTTTATGCCGATTTGAAAAGCATCCGAGAAAGAAATTATTTTTTCGTACTATTCACGTGGTTACTGTTCACAGAGGACAGATTTAAAAAAAAAAAAAAATTTGTCTTATTTCGGTTTTTACAGATAAAACCGTGTACAATATGTGAAACGGGCTGTTTTTTTTGCTTTGCTGTTTTGCCGAGAAAAAAAAAAAATTCTGTTACTGTTACTGTTCACGTTGGGCAGAAATTAAAAAAAAAATTGTATTTTTCCTCTCGTTTTTGCTGAAAAACCGAGAGAAAAGTTTTTTTTATGGGTTGTTTCGGTTTTTTACCGAGATAATTGTTAGCGTTTTTTTTGTTTTTGGCCAATTAATTATTGTGAAGCGGTTCATAATTAATAGATACCTAATTATTTTAAAGCAGTTTAAAATATTGTTGAATTAAATTCATATTACAAGTATAATATGAATTAAGATTAAAATTAATGTGATTAATTGAGGAATTATCACTTAATTTGTTAATTTAAATAGGTGGTTTGGATAAATTAATCAACATAATTAAGGAATTGTGTCATGTATGTTTAATTTATTTTTAGTTGATGCATTTTAATTTTGTTGAATGAATCGTTGAATGAATTTATTTACGTATTTTTTTTGCAATCGGTTGTAATTTGTATTACTTAGTGTGGCCTTAGTCAAATTATGTTTTCGTAATGAAGGAAACATAATTTTTATGTAATTATGAGATCTCGAATCTCCTTTATTTTTCCTTTAGTTTTGGGTTTTGAAATTAGAATGTAATAAATAGGTTTATTATGTAAATTTATTTATTGTAATTTTCGAAGAAGACTAAAGATGGAGATTGGAGCTCACTCCCGCTACATGGATCAAGATGAAACATCAAGACAAGCTTCTCGGGTCCAAGGCTGGATTCCAAACTTGTATTTAATGTTCATTTTGATAGGATAGGCCACACTAGGACTTTTATTGTTTTACGTTTTCTTTCATATTGCTTTTCATTCACATGATAGTTTAAGCATCATATTCCGCCTAAAACCAAACCACCTACTACTAAAATGCATGAAAATTGACTCATATAGATTGTATGTTAGTTTTCATGGACATACAGATGTCACATACTTATTAAGCCATCACCTTAGTTTATTCATTCACGCATGCTAGATATTAGTTCACTTAAAATGAATTAAAATAAAGTTGATGGGATCTTCCTCTAAAAACGGAAATTGAGATTAGTCTTTATAAGGGCAAACAACTATGAATCTCTTCTTCGTCGGTAGGCATAATATGACCCCTTCTACGTTGGGTAAGTAGTTGTGTTGACTTAGTTTACCTCAACATCATAGTCCGAAGAGTTTCTCGTGATTATGATGGACTAAAGATAGAATTTACAGAAATTTATCGACCAAGAATTCTAAAGGTAGAATTAGCCAAGAGGTGGGCTTATCAATTTACAAAATTGAGTCTTGGGATCATTTATATAATTCTTGAGGAAGGTCAATTGTATAAATGCATGAGTCTTCGCGTTATAACAGTATTGCATTAGACTTAAAAATCAAATCGATGCATAGGCTTATTATTCAATTTTCTTTTCGCAGTGTAGAACACGTTAATTTTATTTATTACAACAAATGGCTCGAAATAACGAAATCCCAATGCCAAGTGCCACACTTGATCGCGCGTCTGGTGAAAGTTTTTATGGACAACATGAATCGGTTCACACGTCCGAAAAATGACGGGTCCAACTTTGGATCGGGAGGCAAAGACTACGGAATGCTGCCATTGCTGACGGTAAGCTTAGGTACTTAACTGAGCCAATACCGGTAAACCCAGGCCCCAATGCAGGAGTCAATGAGTCACTCGCTTATAGTGATTTCGTTATGGAAGCGGGTGCGATAAAGAACGTACTCATCTTTGCAATGGAAACCAATTTGCAGAGACGCTTCATTGCCCAAGGTGCAAACAAGATTTTCACCACGCTCACTAACGAATTCTCAAAGGCACCGAGAATCTTTACTTATGAGCATACCTGTCGCTTCTTTGATGCGAAACTCCAAAAGGGCCAATCGGTTAGCCCACACATTCTTAACATGATTGAGAATGTCGAGAAATTGGAGGCACTTAATTGCAAAATCAGTGAGAGCATTGTCATTGACCGAATGCTTCATTCTCTTCATGATGGTTTTGCCTTTTTCAGGGCAAACTACTACATGAATGACTTGAAAAAGAGTCCTCATGAGCTACACTCTCTTCTTGTACAGACCAAGAAGGATTTGAAATTGAGTGGGAGCATGAAGCAGGATGTTCTCATGATTTCCAATAAAAGTAAAGGTAAGGGCAAGGCTCATGGCGACCTAGTTGTAGGTAAGCCAAAGTTCAAGAAGCCAGGAAACGGTAAGAGTGGGCCTGGTGAGACTAGTGGCTCACAGGGCAAGACAAAGAGCAAGGGCGGTGACATTGAGTGCCACCATTGTCACAAGACTGGACATTGGAGGAGGAATTGTCCCGTGTACCTTGAGGACATCAAAGCAGGCCGCGTCGTTCCTGTTGGTATGTCATCTTATATTCATATGATTGAGATTAACCATACAAGTTTCGGAACTTGGGTACTTGATACTGGTTGTGGTTCTCATCTGTGTAATAATTTGCAGGACCTAAAGAACATCATACCTCTCGAAAAGGGTGATGTGGACCTGCGAGTCAGGAATGGAGCACGAGTTGCTGCAGTCTCGAAGGGAACATATGTAATCCAACTCCCTAGTGGTTTTGAGTTATTTTATATAACTGTTACTATGTACCCAGTTTATCTAAGAACATTATTTCTATTTCCGTACTCGATATAGACGGTTTTGCATTTTCAATAAAGGATAATACCTGTATTTTCTTTTTAATGAAATGATTTATGGCAAAACAGTTTCCATGAATGGAATTTACATCTTAGATCAAACCACAGAAGTATTACACGTGAATAATAAGAAATTAAAGGTTGGTGACAAAGATCAAACCTATCTATGGCATCGTCGAATGGGACACATAAATGAGAAACGTGTAAAGAAACTCGTCAATAATGGGACTATTCCCGCATTCGAATTTTCTACATATGGCACGTGTGAATCATGTCTCATAGGCAAAATTACTCGAATTTCCTTCAAAGGTGTTGGAATGTGCGCTAGTGACCTATTAGGACTCATACATACTGATGTTTGTGAACCTATGTCAACTACCGCTAGAGATGGCTATAGATATTTTATCACTTTCATGGACGATTTGAGTAGATACGGATATGTCTACTTAATGAAGCATAAAAGTGAGTCCTTTGAGAAATTCAAGGAATACCAGAACAGGGTTTAAAACCAACTGGGTAGAAAGGTTAAAGCACTCCGTTCAGATCGGGGTGGCGAATATCTTTCAAATGAGTTTGATCAACACCTTAAAGACTGTGGAATCGTTTTGCAGTTAACTCCACCTGGAACACCTCAATTAAATGGTGTGTCCGAACAGAGAAATCGAACCTTACTTGATATGGTTCGATCCATGATGAGTCACACGGTAGTGCCTGATTCATTATGGGGTTTTGCTCTTTTGTCAGCTGCTCTTATACTTAATCGAAGTCCGACTAAAGCTGTCGATAAGACTCCATATGAAATGTGGAGGGGAACGGTCCCTAACTTGTCCTTTATTCGGGTTTGGGGCTGCGAGGCTTATGTCAAATGGAGACACGAGGATAAGCTCGGCCCGCGATCGGTCAAGACATACTTTATAGGTTATCCAAAAGGAACATTTGGTCATTACTTCTATTCGCCTACCGAACATCGAGTTTTTGTTGCGGCTAGTGCGACGTTCTTAGAGAAAGAATTTCTCGAGAACAAGACAAGTAATAGAACCTTCGAGCTGTCGGAGGTTCCAGAACCAACAACCGAGGAACAGATAGAGGAAGTTGTTCCTCCAACTGATGATACGGTTAATATTCCTGAGGAACCTAGGAGGTCGGGTAAAGTCTCTAATCCTCCGGACAGATACATTGGTATGGTCGAGGAGAATGAAATTTTACTCCTGGAGAGTAATAAACCCGCTACCTATAAAGGTGCCATGACCTGTTCCGACTCAAAGCTATGGCTCGAAGCCATGCAATCCGAGATGGACTCCATGTATGAGAATAACGTATGGGATCTAGTTGATTTACCTAATAAGGTAAAACATCTACAGTGCAAATGGCTTTACAAGATAAAGCATTCTGTAGACGCGCAACCAGATACCTATAAGGCACGACTTGTGGCAAAAGGTTTCACTCAAGTGCACGGATTGCATTATGATGAGAGTTTTGCACCTGTAGTCATGCTACGTTCCATTCGGATAATCTTAGCGATTGCCGCCTTTCATGACTATGAAATTTGGCAAATGGAGGTAGAAACCGCCTTCTTAAATGGTTATTTGGAGGAAGAGTTGTACATGGTGCAACCCGAAGGTTTCATAGATCCAGAACATCCTAAGAAAGTATGCAAGCTTAAGCATTCCATTTATGGACATAAGTAAGCTTCTTGGAGTTGGAATCATCGTTTCGACCAGGTGATAAAAGAGTATGGTTTTACTCGATCGGTCGAGGAACCATGCTTATATATACCAAGTCGAGTGGGAGTAAGATTGTATTCTTGATATTGTTAGTCGATGACATACTCTTGATTGGGAATGTCATTCCTCTCCTATCTTCGGTTAAAGGATGGTTGAAGAACCATTTCCAGATGAAAGATCTGGGTGAGGCACAGCGCATTTTGGGAATCCGTATCTACCGAGATAGATTACGACGGACGTTATCACTTAGTCAGGAGTCTTATTTGGATAAGATTCTTGAGAAGTTCAGCATGAACAACTCCAAGAAGGGGAACCTTCCAATGACGTCTGGGATACAGTTGAGCAAGTCTCAGTCACCCACGACGCCTGAAGGGATTGAGCGCATGAGTCGTGTTCCTTATGCAGCAGCTATAGGATCAATCATGTATGCCATGATATGCACACGTCCAGACGTGGCATATGCATTGAGTATGACGAGTCGGTACCAAAAGAATCCATGTACCTACGGAGGACTAAGGATTGGGTATTGACTTATGGAGGAGATACTAAACTATGCGCAACCGATTCTGTGAGATGCTAGCTTCCAAACGGATCGAGATGATTAGAAATCTCGGTCTAGATTCGTTCTTACTCTTAATGGTGCTTTGCGGTCACCGGAATAGTTCCAAACAGGAAGTTGTAGCGATTCTACTACGAGCCATTGAAGTATGATAAGCATGGAGGGCACGTTATTTCCATGAGAATTAAACGTGTTCCTGAGTTGTAATAGTCGATTATGAATTTGATACATTATCTTTTTCATATACTATTTATAACTTCATCGTATTAATATAATATTTTGTTTTTCATGTGGATTGTACTGACAACATTGAACGCCACAAAGTGAACTGAATTACATTATATTTTGTTTGGTCCGTAATCGCCTCCAAGAGCTGATAACTCTGGCTATTATATTGTGCAGTCGATTGATGGTGGGTTCAACGAGCCATAAGTCAAACTGTTGACTGATCGATCACAAATGCGAGATTATAACGATACCTCGTAGGACAAATTTTTGTGATAACGTAATGGAGTCCTAAATGTTTAAAAACATTCGGTGCCAGGTCGTGGATAGGACATCCATTGTGTTCCTAGAGTCGATTCTTTTGACTATCGACTGTCTCTTGAGATTAAGGCAGTTTTTGGGTGACTTTGGTTTCTTTCTCACGATCCCCGCCGAATCGGAGGCTAAGTAGATTTTTTTTGGTCATTTCATACTGTGCTTACATCTGCAGGATTCGAGTTGAGGAAAATATCCAACCCTTATCGGTATAGTTATTTCTCGGGGCCACTCGAGGAGTTGTAAATCAAATGCATGGTCATGCTCGAATGATGATTCGTTTATCAGTTAAGTTACTCTCTAGTCGGGGAAACCACTCTTGTTAATGATCGCTTGTAAAATACGACCTTTGTGAATACGGATTTGCAAATTGTTTTACATTGAGTGAGAGAAATTTTAGGATATGAGAATCGGTTATCGCACATACACTTGTGAGGACAAGTGGGAGTTTGTTGGAGCTTGTGTCCTCCACAAATTAGTGTGATAACATTTGTAAATCTCTTACAGGTTCACAAGGGTATACTTCGTATTTTAATCAGTTGATTAACGATTACCTAATAACGGTTGGCTTGCTAGAAAGTTTGACATTATTATCATACAGATGGCGGTGATCAACTGGTCCCTAAAGGTCACACCTATAGAATGTGTTTGAGAGATGTGGTTATAGAAATATAATCACATTGATGCCTTATATGACTAAACAGTTAGTCAATGTGTTGATAAGACAATTATTTAATGAAGATTAAATAATATTAGTTGAGACGAATTAATCACAATTAAGTAAATTGAATATAATAAGTTATATTTAATTAAATGTATGTAATGTTAGCTTGGACGAATTAATCTGTTAATTCGTAATTAAATGTAATCGGTTATATTTAATATCAACAAGATGAATGTGTCAAAGTGGTAATAGTGAGGGTACTCAAACCAAGAGGTCATGGGTTCGATCCTCACTAGATGACAATTTACACTTTTTATACATTTTTGGAATAACTGAAAAAAGAGAAGTTAACTCTCTTAATTTCGGTATATGGGCCGAAAATTTGGAAGGAAAATATCTACCCTATTACACCTTATACTCGGTTTTATAAGGGAATGGGAAATCATTATTTTCTAACCTAATTTTAACCTAATTTTTGCTCATCATTTTCTCTCATCAGAAAATCACACAAATAAACCCTAATATTTATAGAAAATTGGGGATCTCATTCTAGCAATTTGAGGGGCATTTCTCGGAGCATCTTGGGTGCAACTGATAGGAGAATATCATTACGATATTGTTCATAGGCCATAAAAGCTAGGACCGAAGGTTATTTCTTAATCCTTTACGATTTTGTTTATGCAATTTATTTTATGACTAGTTATCATCACTTTATAATTCGTTATAATCCTTAAATATAAAGGGATGCATACAGATAAATCCCACATGTTCTTCGGCTGTTCTCTTAATATTTTCCAACGCATGTAATGCTCTTTGTAAACATTCCATGTTGGGTTTTACTTTTGTTTCAAGGATTCCAGTACTTTGTACCTTTCTGTTACCAATGTGTGGAATAGGATAATAATTGTTACCTTCATCTCGCAATATCTCATTCATACATGTATGAAGAGAAAGCCAAACAAACTTCAATTTTTCATTATCGATTTCATCATATGCTTTGCCAACAGATTCTATAAGTTCAAGTATAGACTCAGGGCACTTTTTGTGTTGAAGGGTTTAAATAGACCTAAAATATCCTAAATCCAAAATGTTTAAATCCGGACTATTTGGTGGTTGACAAACTAGATCAATATCAAACCCATCTAATTTTGCAACACTTAGAAAATCTAAATCTTGTGGTGAAATGTGTGGTTTTGCATTGTCTTGTTGTATGTAAATCCTCCTACTTGCATTTAGAGGTCATTTCACTTTGATTGCGGGAATGACCCTCTCAATTAGGCATTGCTTGATAACTTGCTTTGTTATGCTTTCAATGGGTTTTACTTCCAAAGTTCCCTTTTCCCTATTTTTGCTTGACCTCATTGCTTCCGCTTCATATATAAATGGAAAAATACCAATTTTACCATCAAATAAAACAACACCATCCTCATCATATCTAGGCCTTGCAACGGCCGCCGTAAACATAATTTTGCTTATAAACCTCTTTGATTGACAAGTTCTATGTGGTCGTTGTTCATTAGGCAACACGTAGAATTTGGTGGTGGTTCTAGTCATGGTAAAGTATTTTTCATCTATGTGAACAACAACATCATACATTGCATCAAAGACTAAATTTCCTCCTAATGCACTAGAACTAATCTTACTTAACACCCAATGGATTCTAGCTATTTTTTTTTTTGGTTAATGATGCACTACAAGGAAAACCCGGTATAGTGACGGACGAATCCGTCACTATATAGCGTTTCCCGTCACAAAAAGCGGGTTTGTGACGGATTATCCGTCACAAACCGTCGTCACTACATATGGTCACAAAAAACGGGTTTGTGACGGATAATCCGTCACAAATACACCTGGGACGGATTTGTGACGGCTAATCCGTCACATAGTTTATCAACAGTGACACGTGTAATCCGTCACAAAAATCAGTTTTGTGACGGAATATCCGTTGCAAAACAAAACTTTTGTGACGGAATATCCGTTGCAAAAATGTTTTTTGTGACGGAATATCCGTTGCAAAAAAATTTTTGTGACGGAATATCCGTTGCAAAACAGATTTTTGTGACGGACTATCCGTTGCAAAAAAGATTTTTGTGACGGATTTGTGACGGCTAATCCGTCGCAAACTGAAACAGCATTTTTAAAAAAACCAGCAGGTTTGCTACTGGCCACAATGCACATAGCATTGTTTCGAAAAACTGCAATATACAACACAACCCCGTCGACCGCAAAGCGGGAACCAATCAACAATACGTTTTAACTAACACCAACACCGAATCATAAAGTTAAAGGTTGTCTTTTATAAATAAAATCTAACATAATTAAGTTAGTGGTTTACATAAACTTCATCAAATCTACCAAGGTTCAAGATTTGATTTTTATTTAAGAAACTAAGAGTTTACCTAATCGGGGTAACGTGCTGACTACCAAATGGATGACCGTCATCCGTGAAATCGTCTCTACGAAATGGAGGCGGGCCACCTGAGCATGTAGGGGGGGGAGGGGGAGTCCATCCATACTTCTCGAACAAGAACGCCTCCATGCTATCTCCTTTGTACTTTTGGGTCATCATCTCTCCCTCCATCCTACCGATTTCTTTGTCGCAATTGTGAATTTTCCATTGTGACTCGAGAAAGCAAACTAGGTGAGTAAGAAGAAACTGAGTGACGGGCAAGCCTATTAGCTGGAGGATCGTACAACTCTGGTGCCGCTGACCCCATACCCCACACGCGCATCTTCTCATTATAGCCTCCACTTGCAGTATAGTAGGACTCGTTCGGATCTGGTTCCAGTCCCTCGGGCATTGGCTGGTTCATAAGTCGACGGTAACCAACCTGAAAAAGTAATAAGTAGGAAAAAAGTGTTAGTTAAAATTTAAATTAAATAATACCTTACTAATTAATAAAATAACATAAGAAGGCTAATTAAATCGATTTTTTCTAATTAAAGAAACTTACATCGGTCTCTTCTGCTCGAGGGTTAATCCAGTTGCCATGCTTATCTTTCTTGGACTTCTCCATGAGCTTGTACGGTGTGGCTTCAGCACCCTGAAAAAATTATATGAAAAAAATATCCGTCACAGGTTTTTAATTATTCCGTCACATGAATACTTTTTAGATTCCCTCTGCATGAAATGACGTGTGTCAGCAAGAGTAAATTTGTGACGGACTATCCGTCACAAATCCGTCCCATCCCCGTGTTTTCAATACACTATGTGACGGGATATCCGTCACAAGTTTATTTTCCCTTTGTAACGGAATATCCGTCACATAAAAGGACTTGTGACGGAATATCCGTTGCAAAACACTGTTTTTGTGACGGACTATCCGTCACAAGTTCCTCTTTTGTGACGGGTAATCCGTCATAGGCTTTGGCGCCCTTGTTTTTCTAAACGCGCCAAATTCCTGTGACGGTATGTGACGGCTAGTCCGTCACAAATGTAAGCCCGTCACTAGTCCGTCACAAGTCCGTCACAAACCCGATTTTTGTGACGGGATTTCCATCCGTCCCTACTGTTCCGTCACTATGGCGTGTTATTCTTGTAGTGATGGTTTGATATCACTAGTATGGCTTACCATGTCTCCTCTTTGAACTAATCTCCAAACTGTGCTAATAGATAATACTAAACCCACTGCCAAATCTTTAAGACACATTCTATCTTTGAGTTCAATAGATTTTACCTTCTCAACATCGATGAACTTTGTGCGCTTGCTGCCCTTGTACTTTTTGTCGATATTTACCACTTCTCCAGCTTTGAGTTGTGCTTGTACGTCTTTCCAAATTGTGCTAATGGTCAGTCTTTTGACCCCAAATTGACGGCTTAGCTCATTAATGTAACCATACTTAAGTTTTCCATTTCGATAGCTCAATGACATTGCTTGACTTATCCACTTTTTCTCTATATTGCTTAGTCTTTTTTTGTTTTATGGTTGGTGTTGGAAGTGGTTGGTTGGTGGTTCTACTTCAATGGATGTTTCACCTCCTCTAACCCATTCCCTTGTTTTTATGATGGTCTCTTCATGTTGAGGTGTAACTAACATGCTTTCATTCCGTACCTTCCTTGTTCTTGATGTTGTACTGTGCTGACGCTGCCGTGTGGCTGTTCTGTTGATGTGTGGCAGGTTGTTTGCAGTTTGGTGCTGCTGGTTGCTGTGGAATTCATGTGGAATGCTGCCCAGTTGTTGTTGCTGATGGTTGCCACTGTTTTGGTGGTTTTGCTGATCAAGGTTGCTGCTTTTTTGTTGCACAACAATGGGTGTGTTTAGTGGTAGGTTTAGTGGTCGTCTTTTTTGGGGAATTTTTCTTTTTGGCTTCGAGGTGGTGGAAGAACCAGTGGTATTATTTTGGCGTGGCGGTTAAAAAGGTGGTAATCCACCACTATTTGTTGTAAACATTGACATTAGAATTTGTTTGATGTAAAAACTTTGGAATATTATTCATATTTATAGTAGTAGATGTGAAATTAAAGTTTTCATTTTGGAGTCAAAAAATACGGGGCCAAAATTTGGTTGGAGATAAACTGGAGCCAAAAAATTTGGTTAAGAAATTTGGCTGGAAATAAACTGGAGGCAAAAAATTTGGGTGAAAAATTTCCTAGGAAATTTTTGGAGCCAAAAATTTGGGTGAAAATTTTGGAACCAAAATTAATTCAGCCAAAACCAATTTCATTTAATAAGGGGTAGATAAGTAATTTAAGCACCTAACCCCACATACTTTTGCTCTTCCTAAAATATTGTGCATAAAGTAAATGTATGGAAATGAAAGAAATTGAGGAAGTATTTACTTTTGAGCATCATCTTCTTTGTTTCAATTTCTTTTATCGATTGCTAGAAATTCGAGCCCTTTTTAGTGCATTAGTTTAAAGTCTCAGCGGCTACATTTATTTCTAAATCCAATTCATTCTAAGTAGGACTCAAGTCTTCAATCTGATAGATTGTCACATTTAAGGTCGGTTTGCATTTTAGCTCTTTGTAACCATGGCAAGAGCCTGGATCTTCTTACGAAACACGACAAAGAGGTGTTGTTGTCACTAGTAAATGTGTATTGAGTTTACAAGGGCCACATAAGCTAGTTGTTGTTTACTGTCAATGCAACATGACAATGTCTTACCTGTGTTTCTTTGCTACAAAAGGCAGTTGAAGTCAAACTAGATTCTAGTTGGTAACCGGTTCATGGACCTTATTGTCAATAGCCTCCGCACTTCCACAACAACAAAGAGGTGTTCCTTAGGAAACTTATAAGGTGTGTGTCTGTGTAAATTTTGCGTATCATTCCTTTTCTAAATCTCTATTATTGTATATGTTGTGACAAGGATAAGATATTTATTAGGAATAATGATGGCCATAATTGTGAGTTCAACTATCGTTACTTTTCTTTGGTAAAGTTGATTTCTACATGAGAGTAAAATGAATTTCAGAAAAGTTAGAATACTTGAGAAAAAAAAGAGATTTAGGGAGAGGGAGAGGAGGGATTCAGAGAGCGAGAGAGGAAAGGAAGGAGAGAGACAACGATGAATAAGCTTATAAAAGTGAAGGAGACGGAGAAGGAAAGGGAGGGAGGAAGGAAAAGAAAATCGGGTGAATATGTGAACAAAAACAAAAGAGAAAGAGAGATATGGAACGAGAGGAATGAGGAGAGGGAGAGTGAGAGTGAGAGGAATGGATGAATATATGAACAAATGAGGAGGGAAGGGAGAGGGAGGGGAAAATATAGAAAGTGAACAAATGTGAAGGAAATGTGGCTATCTTGTGTGTCGTAAAACTTTATTAGGTGGTCTTTGCTGGAATGTTGGTTCAGGTTTGTGGGTAGATTTTCGTTCGTGGCGAAGATGAGGCTTTAGGGTTTGTTGGGGTAGTTAGGTGCTAAAGATGTTTGGATGTTAATCATGTTACATTGACATCATTGTTTAGTATGGTGAGTATTTTTAAGACCTTGTCTAGCTGTCGATTGTCGATGAAGTAGTTTGTATTATGGGGTAAGACTGTGAAGGTTTTTGGCTGCTCTGTGTTTATTATTATAACTGCTGGAGAAAGTTGAATATGTCGCAATATGTGAACAAAAACAAAAGAGAAAGAGAGAGATGGAACGAGAGGAAGGGGGAGAGAGTGTGAGAGGTAAGGAATGGATGAATAAGTGAACAAATGAGGTGGGAAGGGAGGTGGAGATGCAAATCAGGAAGGCCTGATGCACATTTTAGCGTGGAAAATGGCTTCTCAGTGGCCCGTCGATATTAATCTACGGCAGGCTTTATCTGCTGCGCGTCGTTTTGGGCAAAACTTCTCATTTGCGTTGCATTTTCTTACCTCTCTCTTTTTCTATCTTCACTCACATCACAACCAAATCTTTCATTCCTTCTTGCCTTTCTGATCTTTTTTTAACAGCCATATCTCATCCCTATTTATTTTAGGGTTTCGTTCTTTCCTTTCTCTTCTTTTCCCTCACTCTCCACCTCAGAGTCTCAGACCTCATCCCTATTTCCACATATTACCTTTCCGTTCTCAGACCAATTCTTGCACACAGTAATCCATATTTACTAACAAAGTACGGTTGCGAGATGAATGCAAACTATGCCTGCTTGTCAGAATCCAATTAAAAAGTTCTTTTCTCTTTCACCCATGTTTGTTAATTTTATTTAGGATTATTTGATGGAAATACTCCACACTATTGAGGTACTCCTAAAATACTCCAAACTCCATTTTAACTACGAATATACTGAACTTTTATACCCATTCCCATTTATCATAACAAGGGGAAGGGTTACCTGCTCAAGAGGTTATTTTTTCTTTTAAGCCGTCTCTTTCTTCTCCAAAGCATCAAAACACAATTGATTCGCTTTCTTCCCCAAAACACCAAAACACCATTGATCTCTTTCAAAATGCCATAGATATTCTCCAACTCTCATCTTCTCCTGTTATCTTCTCCAAGGCGCGAAAAATCAGCTGGTTCTATTTCCGCCCTATTTTTCGATTTCAAAATTTGATTATTGAGTAGAGAATGTTTTAATTTGCAGTGTGTTATTATTTAGGGTTTTAATTGAAGGTAAACAATTAATTAGGAGGGATGGACTGATGGATTAGTACATGGTGCCATTTTCATGGGTGTACAGATTTGATGTGGGATTAAGTAACTGACTTTAAGTGGAACTTAACTTTAGTTGAATACGGGGATTTGAGGGAGTAAAGTGATTTAAATTATTCTTTTATCTTGTGCTCTCACGATTAACAATGAGATTAAGTGAGTTTGATATTTTGCTAGTTGTTTTTGGGTATTTATGAGGATTGGGAAGGCAGTTGAATTTCTTAAGGAAATGGACATTATGGGATTTGGAGCCAAATGTTGTGAAATATCATAGTTTGATGAATGGGAAAGTGAAACAAGCAGATATGAGAGGAGCTAAATCAGTTGATTTTGATGAATGATAAAGGAATGGCAAAAGATGCATTGATGAAGAGATACTGTAAGCAAGGTACTATAAGTGAAGCCTAGAGTTTGTTTTATCAGTTGACAAAGGAGTTGATGGCAGATGCTCATTCATATGGTGTTTTAATAGATTTATTTTGTCAGACCGGAAAAATGGACGATGTAGCAAGAATTCGAGAATATATGTTGAGATCTGGATTTTTTTTTTTAAAAAGTTACAGGCTAGCTTTGGAAGGGGGAGGAAGATGAAGATATGGTATAAGGAGAAAGGTGGGACCCACGCTTCTAATTTTTACCTGCTACTACAGGTTAATAAATGATCAATTTCTATTAAAAGAGAAGGGTATAAAAGTTGAGTATATTGGTAGTTAAAATGAAGTTTAGAGTATTTTGAGAAGCAGCTCAATAGTTTGGAGTATTACCATCAAATAATCCTTTTATTTATGGATTTGTATACATCTATCAAATAATCCTTTTATTTATGGATTTGTATACATCTAACAAATTCATACATTTATTCACCAGATTCATACAAGACCCTGTTGTTGTCGACCGATTCAAACTCATGTCGATGAAGGCAAGGTTCTTAAAGAAAAGGTAATCAATCTTTTTTACCTTAATTTCATTTCATTTTTGGGGAAAATTTTTAATTGATTGATAAATTTCTGATTTGTTATTACTGTGGCTTTGAGGATGTAGAGCAGGACGACCATAAGGATGGCGATGCGATAATGATGAGCACATTGACAAGGATCTTGCCCTTGGTAATTTCTTATATTATAGTTTTTGTTTTATGTTCTAAGATGCTAATAAGCAAATGGTTTTATGCGTTAGAAGTGTATGAATTTTAATGTTTTAGACGCAAGGAGTCAGAGAATGTGAAGATAAAAATGGGAAATGAGTGAGACACCTGAAATGAAATTGGTAGACAAATAACTCGACGGATGGAGTACTAAATAAATCAGTTCTGATTTGTATTTGGCCTCAATTCGACTTGTGATGACTTTGACTTAAGCTTTTGCTATAATCAAATCTTTCTATCTTGACTTTTATCGTGTCAAGCCTAAGTGGTGGAAATAATTATTTACTTTGTCTTTATGGAGGGATATCTTGTGCTTGAATTCTTTTTGGACATTAACTTCATGCCATGTTTATTTTATATTCTGCATTGTGTTTTAGTTGCTGGTTAGACCATTCCTATAAAACCATTGAGAAT
Organism: Silene latifolia; assembly: GCF_048544455.1. Taxonomy (NCBI): domain Eukaryota; kingdom Viridiplantae; phylum Streptophyta; class Magnoliopsida; order Caryophyllales; family Caryophyllaceae; genus Silene; species Silene latifolia. The sequence goes on from NC_133538.1 coordinate 172,779,599, forward strand.
CAACTTAAGATAATGAAGTTCATATCGATCGAGTCATTCATAACAAGTAACGTAACCCAAAATCTATGTACGTATTAAGGCCATGTTCTTTTGGACTGAAACTTATAGGATCTCGAATCGAATCGAATCGAATCAACTTATAAGATCTCGAATCGAATCGAATCGAACTTATAGGATCTCGAATCAACTTATAGGATCTGAACTTAATCGAACTTATAGGATCTCAACTTAATCGAACTTATAGGATCTCGAACTAAACTTATAGGATCTCAATCAATCGAATCAACTTATAAGATCTCGAATCAACTTAAATTAAGTGAGTATAGGATCCGAATCGAACTTATAAGATCTCGAATCGAATCGAATCGAACTTATAGGATCTCGAATCGAACTTATAGGATCTCGAATCGAACTAAAATTATAGGATCTCGAATCGAATCGAACTTATATGATCTCGAATCGAACTTATAGGATCTCGAATCGAATCGAATCGAACTTATAGGATCTGAAGTTAACTTAAATTAAGTGACTTGAAGTCCAAAAGAACAGGGCCTAAATCATCAAAACGGTACAGCTAGAGATAATAACTATTAGAATAATGCAGCAAGTTCCTGAGAGCAGAAGAGAAGAAACAGCCGATAACATGGTAGTAGAAGCCAGATCGCGAGTTCGAGACCCGATATATGGAAGTGTGGGAATATTAACCCAATTGAGGCAACAAATTATAGAAGCTGAATCTGAGTTAGTGAAGACAAGAGGATTAATTGCATTATGCCAAGCATGTTTGTTATACATCTCACTGAGGCTTCCAGAAAGAATTCAAGCACAGGATATGACAAAGTAAATAACTAATTCCACCACTTAGGCTTGAATATTAGTACTGTATGACCTAACCTTTACCAAAACAAAGTTAAAATTAATAATTATTGGATGACTAACCATCTATAACTCGTTTGAACCTTAACAATATTAGTATTACTAATGTCCCTATTATCATATTTACGACGGTGTCATGGTCAAATGCAGTCAAGGAAATATCTTCTATAAAAGATGAATGAACTGCAGAGTTGAACTTGATGGTGCTCTAATTGTACATGAGAAGAATCTGTGAGAGGCCGACAATAGCATTACGACATGAATATATATAATATTCTGACACCAACAGGAAATCTTAACTTAGAAATTCAAGGACCAACCTATCATATCCTAATCAATAGCTTGTTCCATTTTCTTTTTCTCCCTAGATTTCTAGCTCAACTTTCCAAGTCTAGCCCACTATCTTATATATTTCCAGGGGACAGTGAGATGGTTAGCAAATGTGGAAGCAATCATTCTTAAAGCAAAAGCAGGATCTCGAAGAGGTCACAAGCTTATTTGCAAGGTTCTTATGAAACCCAAGAGTTCAAGGAGCTATAAGGTATGTGCTTATGTAAGCTCATTATTGACGAAGTACTTTCGAATGTTCAATACTTCAATTGCATTTTTCTTGCAATGGAACATGGATCTATTTCTTTAAAACACAGAAGAAATGTCATGGATAAGTACCAATTTCCTTCAATCATGTGAGTTTGAGTAATAAAGATAGGCTTAGATCTTCTGATGTTGGGAATGAGCGTGAGTGTGCTTTTAGAAACATATTTATGTGGCAGTATCTAGCTTGTGAGGCGCGTATAGTACAAGGCTTTTCCTTGTGAGGTGTCTGCCTCTCTGGTTTGGTCTATTTTGGACCATTTGTCACTATCACAAAATGACAACCAAGGTAAAGGAGTCTGAAAAAATGTCAAAGAAAGTCTTAAGGTATTTACGGAGACCAAAATAGACATGGCTGAGAGTGATACAACATGATATGAGATTTCTCGGGTTGGATGAGGGAATGGTGACGGAGAGGGCATAGTGGAGGGCAAGGATACATGTGGATTTTTAGTATTTGACGTTATTTGAGAATATTTGGTGTTTTTATTTAATTTTAAAAAAAAACTATTTGTTCTTTTCGGATTATTACACCCTTTTGCCAACTTTCTTATATATTAATATTTGGTTCACTTTTAAGGTATTTATGGACCCTTAAGTTTCACTTCGATTTTCAAAATCGTTTTAATCTTTATTCTCGATTTAAATTCTAAGTTTTTATAAAACAAATCCGGACTTCGATTTTAAAACCTATAAGTTTACCTAACTTTTATATTATGTTTCCCTCCCCTTTTGTTTTTTACTTTTTCTTTTCTATTTTTTTCGCATTGAGATGTGCGTTCACCTATGGACGATTCCAAAAGATGATTCATGTCAGCCGACTCCAAATTATTTTTATCGATTCAAGTGTTACTGCGAACTAATACTTATGTTTACGAGTAGGAAAAAAGAGGTTAACTATTATTATGATTATTATAAGAGTTTTATACAAAGGGAAATGGCTCACTATTATTTAGCTTTATAGCGTAATGGAATAATAAAAATAATGACGCTCATAACTGTATTGTTAAGTAGTAGTTGGTCTTTGCAATTCTCGATGCAGTGTATTGCATTAACGCTCTTGCTCTACAACTGGTGGGAGCAGTTGAGGCATTTTCCAGCCAACAATGCTTTATTTAAAATGAGGAAGTATAAGAAGAGCAAGGAAATTGTTTATGACGAAACTCCATTTTGTGAGGAACAACAGAAAGCGATCAATATCGTTTTCCACTTCTATGTTACGCTTGATTGTTTAATTAAGCAAATTAGCCTGTATTTATCTCAATCGATGTGCGCTCACTATAAAGCAAAATTACCCGACTGTGGCATAGTATGTATCAGAAATAATATTTTGTGTGTACATTGGACAAATGGTCTTATCTTTTTTTTTCTTTATCATTTGTGTGTTAATCTTTATCCTTCCAACCAGATATGAATCTCCATATTGGAGATGGTTTTGTTGCAACAAAAATCCAAGTTGTATGGAGGTACAACTTAAGCTTGAAGGAACATTGTTGTTCCGGGTGTAATTCCGGAGCAGGATTTATGACCACTTAAGCTTGTAGAATGACGTCTTTTGCTTGTCTCTTCCTTTCGCTCTCTCCTGTAAAAAATGAACAAACTGAGGGTTCGGCTTGGTACCGAGCGTGCTCACTCCGACGCTCAAGTCAGTAAACTTAAAGAGATAAGTTGTGTGTTAACTTGGCAAAGTATATTGTAGAGAGATAAGGGAGTTTATACCAGTTTTTCGGTTAGTTTTGGGATCCTTTTCTCAATGAGAGAAGTGGAGTATTTATAGACTTTCACCTTTTGTCACGTAGTGGCCAAGTGGCTAGCAGGTGAAAAGACTATCTTACCCTCGGCCGAGGGATCCATGCCGGGGCGGCAGGCCTGGTTGACTCCATGCCGAGGGGACTGGATGTGAGTACGCGGATATGCCTCTCGGCCGGCTAGTTGCCGAGACCGAGACCAAAGTGACAGGCCGATAGGCTATGTCGGTCAGGCTGTCTAATACGTTGACTTGCTGTCTTTTGGCTTTGACCTTGCTCAATGTGTTGACTCGGTCAGCGGGTGCAGAATATGCCCCATCAATTTGCCCCCAGCGTAGTCTATGCCGTGGTATGGACCTTCGATGAGTGTTGAGCGTATTCTGCGCATGTCGATCTTCTGCCTCGGCTTGGTTCTGTTCAGGCCGTACCATATCCCCCCCTCCACATGGTTGTGTAATGGACATCCAATGTGGAAAAGAAAATGGCGCTGGCCGAGACCAAGGTTGAGAGTGTCGTCTGCTTTTGATTGCCCCCGGCCGGTGCTGCCAAGCTTGGTTGATCAGCTGGCCGTTAGGAAGTAGATACCAAGGAGCGTGTCGAAGAAGATTCATCACTGTATGTCGATTGACCTTCCGTGGCTGCATGCTTGACACGTGGCTTGGTGCTGATTGGTGGACGCTTTATGGGCTTTGCTCTGATTGGTCCACTGAATGGGTTTTGCTCTATAAATAGAGCAGTTAGCCCCTCATTTTGGCCATCAAACTTCATTTTATCAAAAAATTTCCTCTCTCTTAGCTTTTTCGAAGAAATTTCTCTCTAGTCTTCAAAGCGTTACTCGGCGTAACACTTTCTTTCAAGGTAAACAAACAAATTCTTCCTCAATCTTTTTTCTTGTTAAGTAATTGTTGCCACTATGTCTTCTGCTGATGCTATGCCTAGTACCTCTGCGCCGGGGGGCGAACCGTCGCATCCTGATGAGCAGGAGCCACTGGTTGTCACCCCGATAGGGTTCGGGGGCCGTAAGTCGCCTTCTCCTGAAATTGAGGAGAAATTTTTGGAGGGTTTCGATGATGATGATGATGAAGAGACCCAATCCGACTCAGAGAGGCCGCGTTATTCGTGGCACGGCGAAGCCTGCTCGATCAATCCTGATCGTGTTTGGACGAACAAGTTCGCTAGCTGTTCCGGGCCTGATCTTTTTGAAGACCATTACTCCTTCGGTAGGGGGTATAGAATTGTTATCCCTGAGAGTGATCAGGTGGTCTGTTGCCCTCCCGAAGGTTGTATCGGCGTGTACATCAGACATCTGGAGTATGGGCTCCGATTTCCTCTTAATGAACACGTCGCCGCCATAATCAAAGCTATGAACGTCGTCGTGGCAAAACTGCATCCGTTGGCCATTAGGACTATTATTGGTTTTTGTATGGTTATGCCTTTTCAAAGAGGAGGCCCCAACGGTGAACCTCTTCCGCCGGCTCCACCATCTTCGGCAGACTACCCTAGGCGGCTCGGGGTGGTATAGTATACAGACCGAGCCGGGTTTCGTCACTGTTTCCAAGCTGACATCTTGCAAGGACTGGAAGGGGCGGTGGGTATATGTTGAGGTGCCGGAGGACTATCTATTGCCCCGGTCCTTTCAGAGCCGCGTCAACTTGCAGTGTGAGAACCAGGGGGAGCATGATAGATATGTCTCCTGGAATAAGCTTAAGATGGACGCCAAGAAGGTCTATCTTAAGGAGGACGAAGAGCGGGCAATGAGCCTGTTCGAGGCTGAGAAGGATGCCACGCCGAAGGGATAGATGCCCCCGACGCAGATCGTCCTCCAAGACGAGCTGCTTTGCCACGTCGGCCTCATACCGGCCCTCGGCCAGGGTGAGTGGGGTCGGTGTGAGGCCCACCCTTGCTTTTTATGCTTCCGTTTTTGAGCCTTGGTTTACTTGTTTTACTTAACTCTTGCTTTGTTTTTTGCAGATCGATTTGGCCGTGATCTCCCTGTCTCTATTCTAAAGAAGTTGGGACTCGACCAGGACGGGAGAGTTGTTGAGCTACATCCTAAGGCCGCGCCACGTGATCGCATACCGGCCCCTCACGAACTTATGGAGCAGGCGACGAAGGCAATGGATGTGGCGGCGACTCAAGCGGAGATCGGTGGTAAGGTGCCGCACAGGAGACCAAAAACAACGTCTACGACGGCTACGGCGCCAACTCCCACTCAATCTTCATTCCCCGCAGTCCAAAAGGAGAAGGTGGTCGTCAATGTTGACGAGGATGTCACCGTTCTGGAGGATCCTCCTCCTTCAAATAAGAGGAAGGAAACGACGCCTGCTGCTGCTGTTACCGAGGCAGGGAAAGAGAAAGGGTCAGCCGGCCCTCTGCCCAAGAAAGCTAGGACCGGTACGGATCTAACCCATGGCTCGGATTTAGTAGGTTCCCTAGGCATTCCTGATGACAGGCTCTCTGATATGTCGATGAATGTTGACATGGATGCTTTGTCTGGATTTTTTGTAGATCAGCCGCCGCCGGCTGTCGTTCTCACTGAACGGCAATTGGAGAAGCAGCCTGTGCAGACGGGCGATCAAAATGTCACCGTCGACTCCTCATCCCAGAAGGTTTCCCCCGCTCAGCTTAGGGCGGAAGGCATAAGGTTGTCCAAGAGGCTGGTGAAGTGGACTGAACTAGCCGACAATCATATTATGGAGCAAGAAAAGGTCATGGCTCAAGCTGACCCTGTGCTTGAACGGCTTAGGCTCGAGCTTGCTGCTTCTAAGAAGGAGGCCGAGAGGACGAAGAAGGAGTTCCAGGCCGCCATGAAGGACTTCCTTGCTGAGCAAAAGCTTAAGGAGGAAGCCGAGAAGCTGGTCCTAGCCAAGAGAGCCAAGGTTGAGGCTGCATTGGCTGATGCCGCTAAGCTGCGGGAGGAGCGGGACAAATTTAAGGGAGGCTATAAGGCCGTGGTTGAGCAGAAGGAGAGATGGAAGACCTTGCATTCGGCTGAGGCGAAGGAGAATAAGAGCACAAAGGCTATCCTTGCTCAGAGGGAGAAGGATATTGAGACGCTGAAGACCGTCATCATCCCTGACATGTGTGCCCGGTACCAGGATCAAGCTGAAGATGCTACCAGGGATGCAATTAAAGAGCTCGTTTCTGAAGGCTCCTTCCCGTGGCAAGATTTTAACCGGCTTCTGGATGAGAAGGCCGCTGCTGCGGAGGCCAAGGCTGCGGATGAGGCGAAGGCGGCGAAGGCCGCTCAGGAGGCTGCGGAGAAGGCGGCCCGGGATGCTAAGGTGAAGGAGGCTCGAGAGGAGGCTGAGAGGGCAAAGGCAAGTGAAGCTGCCAAGCTTTCCTCTGGGCCGCCCACCGTTGGTGATGCTGCTACTGCTGCCGGTGGCGAGCAGCAACAAGTATAGGGAGACGGGCGGTCGTCACCAGATTCACCCGGCCCTTCTGACAGCTTCAGCTGTTCGGGGGCCAACTATTGAGCCTTTCCTCCCTGCCATCCTTTTGGCGCTTCAAGTCTTATGTTTGTAACCTTTTGTTGTACCTTCTTTTTTTTTGATAAACTTTGGTAGGTTGTGTTTAGGCTATCCCTATGGGGACGGCCGTCGACTTTGTTTTACCCCACCTGTAAACATTTTTAATAAAGTTTGTCTATTTGCCTTCGGCTTGGCCGAGGCTTTGATCTCATTCTCATTTGAGTTGTCTTCTTACGTTTTTAACATATTGAGCGCTTTTTCGTTTTTACCTTCGGCCTGGCCGAGGCAGTTAGATTGCGTATCTCAACTGTACTTAAACGTTTTTAAACATGTTGGCATGTCGGTCGCTTCCTCCTCCACTCCCGGTCTTAGCCGAGGCGGTCAGATTTGCGCTTCCCAACTCGCTAACTTTTTTGAACATGTTAGCGTATCGGTCGTTTCCCCGTCACTTCCGGCTTTGGCCGAGGCAATCGAGGTTACGGCTCGACAAATACTTCGTATCTATAGACATATTGATCGCTTCCTCTGCCACTCCCGGATTGGCCGGGGCAGTCAGATTTGCATTCTCAACTGTACTCATACGTTCTTAAGCATGTTGGTCGCCTTCGCGAGTATCAACTGCATTTGTAGTGACTGCCCGGCTGGCGTCTACTAAGCATGTTGGTCGCTTTCGCGAGTATCAACTGCCATTGCGGTGACTACCCGGCTTTGGCCGTGGCGTCTACCTTGGTACGACTACGGAGGGGACTCTTCATTTTGATGGAAAACTTGGATCACTCTTCATTAGATATAATCATGCGTTGGGGTGCCCACAACGGTCTCGGACACCTCCGCCGCTATATGAAGTATTTTCTAAGGTTGTCTGTGTTCCAGTGGCTCATTAGAGGCACTCCCTCCATGTCTGTCAGCCGGTATGTCCCCGGCCTCATTTCTTCAACCACTTTGTAGGGTCCTTCCCAGTTGGCCGTCATTTTACGATGGATGTTTCCTTTGTTTGTTGCGGCCGACTTTCTTAGGACTAGATCTCCTACTCTTAAGTCCCTTTGTGGACCCTACGGTTGTATGCTCTTCTCATTCGGTTTTGATATACTGCCAAGTTGAGCCGTGCCGTATCTCGACTTTCTTCGACCAGGTCTAGGAGGCTCTCGTGCCTTCCTCATTTTCGACTGGGTCAAAGGTTTGCGTTCTAAATGTCGGCACCGCTGCTTCAATTGGCAGGACGGCCTCAGACCCATAGACTAGGTGGAATGGACTGTACCATGTTGCTTCTTTTTCCGTGGTTCGAAGTGACCACAGGACGCCGGGTAGTTCATTAGCCAATCTTCCCTTTAGATCTTCAACCTTCTTTTTCAACCCGTTCAATATTGTTTTATTAGCTGCCTCCGCCTGCCCGTTGCTCTGAGGGTGGCAGACGGAGGAGTATGCGAATTTGATATCGAGCTCTTCCAGCCAGTTCATCACCATGTCACTCCAAAACTCTCGGCCGTGGTCAAATACCATGACTTGGGGTAACCCAAAACGAGTTATGATGTTCTCCCAAATCACCTTTCTTACGGCCGCGTGGTCTTGGCAGTACCGCGACAGCCTCGACCCATTTGGTGAAGTAGTCAACGGCGACGATCAGGTACTTCCTTCCTCCGGAGGCCGTCGGAAATGGTCCTAGTAAATCCATCCCCCATTGTGCAAATGGTAGGGGACTAATCTTGGCTGCAGGTCTCGGGAAGGTGCATGTATTACGGAGCATGCATCCGACAATTCTTGCACTTCTTGGTTTTTGCCCGAATCTTTCAAAGCATGGTAGGCCGGAAGTAGCCGGCTCGGAGAGCTTTGTGGGCTAGCGTTCTCGCGCCCCATGTGGTGTCCACAGATGCCTTCGTGAATCTCTGTCGGTATATAAGCTCGCGTCGGGGGGCCGACACATTTCAAGAGTGGTCTTATCACGGACCTTCTGTATAATTCTCCTTCGAACACCAAGTACCTTGCGGCGATCCTTCTTATCTTCTCGAGAGAGAGACGGTCCTCCGGTAACTCTTTTGTCAGTTTGTATTTCATTATCGGAGTCATCCACGTCATCTCGGCTGATGTCGCCCACCATGTCGACGGTATCGGTGATGCTTTTAGCATTCCCGATATCCCCCAAGACGGTTCGACCGACATTCTTGATGTTTGAACCGCAAGTTTTGAGAGAGCGTCGGCTCGGTTGTTCTCAGACCTGGGGATGCACTGTATTTGGAAAGATTTCAATTTTGAGGTGTCAGCTTTTACCCTTTCCAGGTACCTCACCATCCCATCGTCTCGAGCCTCATACTCTCCTCTGATTTGATTAGTCACTAGGAGCGAGTCTGTCTTCAACACAATATGCTCCGCCCCGGCAGCTCTAGCTAACTCGACTCCAGTTATCACCGCCTCATATTCGGATTCGTTGTTTGAGACCAAGAAGGTAAACTTCAAGGCGTACTCAAACTCGTCCCCGTTAGGGCTGGTGATAAGGATGCCAGCTCCTGAGCTGTTCGCCGTGGAGGACCCGTCGGTATACACTTCCCACACGCCTGGCTGTGATTCTTCTTGATATGTGCACTCAGCCAGGAAGTCTGCAAGCTCTTGCCCCTTTATCGAGGGCCTCGGCTTGTACTGAATGCCAAAGCCGGAGAGCTCCACCGCCCATTTGATAAGTCTGACGGATTTTTCGAATTTTTCTAACGCTTTCTCCAATGACTGGTCGGTTAAGACCGTCACGGGATGCGCGTCGAAGTAGGGTTTCAGTTTCCTCGCGGCAACGACGACGGCGAGGGCTGCTTTTTCGATTAGCGGGTAATTTATTTCGGCGGCCAGCAGTGTATGGCTGATAATGTAAATTGGGTGTTGCTGCTTGTTTTCTTCCCTGACGATTACGACACTGACCGTGGCCGAGGTAACTGCCAAGTATAGATATAGCGTCTCCCCCAGCGTTGGCCTGGACAGGGTCGGAAGTGTTAGAAGGTGGGCTTTCAGCTGCTTGAAAGCCGTGCTCTGTTCCTCCCCCCAGCTAAAGTCTTTATTCCCTTTCAGCACTTTAAAGAAAGGAGTGCTCTTGTCGGCCGACCGAGAGATGAAGCGGGCGAGGGCCGCCATCCTTCCGGTCAGCATCATAACCTCTTTTCGATTTCTCGGCTCCGGCAGGTCTAGTATTGCTTGGACTTTCTCTGGATTGGCATCAATTCCCCTGGCGCTGACAAGCACGCCGAGGAACTTGCCGGCCCGGACACCGAAGTTGCATTTCATTGGGTTAAGCTTCATCTTATATCTTCATCTTATATTTCCTTAGTGAACAAAATGTCTCGCTCAAATCGGCCAAGTGCTCGCTGTCAGACTTGCTTTTTACAATAGCATCGTCGACGTAAGCCTCGATGTTTCGCCCTTTTTGATCTTGAAAAACTTTGTCCACCAGCCTAGTGTAAGTTGCGCCAGCGTTCTTTAAACCGAACGACATCATTTTATACATGTATGTGCCGTTACCGGTGATGAATGTGCACTTAGGCATGTCTTCTTCGGCCATAAACACCTGATGATATCCTGAGAAGGCGTCTAGCAAGCTTAGCATGGTGTAGCCTGCCGTTGCGTCAATTAAACTATCTATTCGAGGCAAGGGATAACAATTTTTAGGGCACGCTTTATTAAGATTGGTAAAATCAACATACATCCTCCACGCCCCTGACGATTTCCTCACCATTACAACATTGGCTAGCCACTCAGGGTAAGTACAAGGCATGATAAAGCCCGCCTCTAATAATTTGTCTACTTCAGCTTTTATGGCCTCATCCTTCTCGGCCGAGGAGTTCCTCATCTTCTGCTTGACAGGGCGAGCGGTGGAGAGTACGTTCAGCTTGTGAATGATCACCTCCCGGCTCACGCCTGGCATCTCGGCGGCTGAGTATGCGAAGACATCTTTGTTCTTCCTCAGCAGGTCTAGGAGATCGGCTCTGAATTTTGGCTCCAGGCCAACACCGACAGTTACGGTGCGCCCTGGGTCAATTTCCACTTCCTCGGTCTCGGCTCCTTCGACCATGCAGACGTTGGTGTGCATCGGATCGCCCTCCTTCTGTAAGGATGGGCTCTTCCCTTTCTCTGATTTTTTCGCCATTGGACATTGACAATTTCATCTCTTTCGTCCTTTGAGACAAGCTTTTGTGCTTCCCCCCGGTCCGAGACATACATCAATGTCAGGGCCCGGATGGACATCACTGCATCGGCCTCGCTCAAAGTGACCCGGCCTATGAGAACATTGTAGGCGGACGAACCATCAATAACCACAAACTCAGATAAAACATTTTTAGCCGCATCGGCTTGGCCAAACATCACCGGCAGTCTGATTGACCCCAGGGGTACCAGGCCGGCCCCGGAGAAGTTGTATAGCGGGTTGGTGCAGGGGCTCAGGTCTTCAATTTTCAGACCGAGATTGAGAAAGCACTCCCTGAACATGATGTTTGTGTAGGCGCCTGTGTCAATCAGGCACCTTTTGACCAAGTGGTTGGCTATGTCTAGGTGGACTACGAGCGGGTCGCTGTGCGGGGCAACGACTCCTTCGTAGTCCTTCTTTCCGATGGTTATATCGGGGATTGTGGAAGCGGGGATCGCTGTTTTGGGCACAAAGTTGATGGCTTGTTATAGCTCATTCAGGTGCCGTTTGTGCCCATTAGCTGACCCACCGTTCTCGTTCCCCCCGATGACAACCTGGATCACTCCCATTCGCTGGAATACTGATTTTCTATTCGCCCCGGCGGAGCTTGTTTCTGGGCCTCCAGCTACATACTTGCTGAGGGCCCCCTTTCGGATTAGCTCCTCGATGGCGTTCCTCGATGATCTTGTTTTGTCGGTCTTATGGCCGGCTTGGCCGTGGTAATCGCAAAACTGGCTAAGGTCGCCGTCCCCCCTCGCCTTGGGGGGCGTTGCCCATTTCTGCCCTTCATTCTTGCTTAGGGTAAAGACCTCGGCTTGTGATTTGACCAGGGGGTGAGACTACTGTACCGCTTCTGGGTGTATGGTCCGGAACTCCCCCCGGCGCCCGCCGAGTTCTGTTTCTTATTAAATCTCTCAGGCCGTGACCTATTCACGTCACGGCGACCTTCATCAACGTTGTCCCGGCGGCTCTTCCTTTCTGGGTGCCCAGCTTTACTGTGGCCTACCCAGGTCTTGTAATAGTCCTCCACCTTTACGGCTCGGTCGGCCATCTTTCTGGCGGTGTCTAGGTTGAGGTCCTCGCACTTGATCAGCTCGTTTTTGAACTCGCCTTTCGGGAGGCCTTTCATCAGTGCGAAGGTCGCCATTTCGGTGTTCAGCTCACGGATCTGCTGAACCTTAGCGTCGAACCTCTTCACATAGCTTCGGAGGGACTCGTCCTCCCCCTGTCGGATAGTTAGGAGATCCGAGGTTTCCACGGCCCTTCTCTTGTTGCAAGCGTACTGGGCTATGAAGTTGTCTCTCAGGTCGGCATAACAGTATACCGAGCCATTAGGCAGCCCCTTGTACCAACTCTGGGCCATCCCATGCAGGGTCGTTGGGAAGACTCGGCACCATACCTCATCAGGCTGCTCCCATACCGACATGTACGACTCGAAAGCCTCGGTATGGTCGGTTGGGTCGTTATCCCCTTTGTATGATAGGGGCGGCAGCTTCAGTTTGGTCGGTACAGAGACTTCGAGGACATAGGCACTGAGGGGCTGTCTGACCACGTGTCGAATGACACACGGCGATCGGCTCCTCGCAACCTTAGTCCGGCTTCTCTCCATCTGGCGGGAAGGGCTTCTTGTTGTCCGACTTTGGAGAGTCGGACTTCTTTCATTTCTTCGGGGCGGGCCTCGTTGTTGCCGCGGCGACGCTGTCCTCCCGCGAGTGGGGGAAGGACTTTGGTCTGCCACTGGCACCACGGGCTCCGTCGGCGTCCTAGCATACCCAGCTCCTTGTATTACTTCGGTCAAGTTGTTCGGAGTCACTTTATGGGCCCTGGTCACCTGTGGAGGCGCTGTCGCCCCTGTCGTCGTGACAGGGGTAACCGGCGTACCACCCATCAGGTCCAGGAATAGCTTCAATTTGGCCGCATCGACCACATGTCCCATGACAGTGACTTGGCCGGTCGGCAGCGGTGTTTCTGGCTCTCTTGGCATCCCTTACTTCACCGGCTCAATGACTCGGCCGGTTGGGGACTGCCCGATCTCAGAATTAGGGAACGCGTCATCCTGGTAGAATGCAGTTTCGTCACTCACAATTATTTCTTGTTGTTTTGACATCTTCTTAGCTCTTTGAATGGTTTTGTTTTTTTTTGTTTTTTTTTTTTGTAAGGGAGGTGACTAGCTTATAGTATCTATCCCCACAGACGACGCCAATTGTTCCGGGTGTAATTCCGGAGCAGGATTTATGACCACTTAAGCTTGTAGAATGACGTCTTTTGCTTGTCTCTTCCTTTCGCTCTCTCCTGTAAAAATGAACAAACTGAGGGCTCGGCTTGGTACCGAGCGTACTCACTCCGACGCTCAAGTCAGTAAACTTAAAGAGATAAGTTGTGTGTTAACTTGGCAAAGTATATTGTAGAGAGATAAGGGAGTTTATACCAGTTTTTCGGTTAGTTTTGGGATCCTTTTCTCAAAGAGAGAAGTGGAGTATTTATAAACTTTCACCTTTTGTCACGTAGTGGCCAAGTGGCCAAGTGGCTAGCAGGTGGAAAGACTATCTTACCCTCGGCCGAGGGACCCATGCCGGGGCGGCAGGCCTGGTTGACTCCATGCCGAGGGGACTGGATGTGAGTACGCGGATATGCCTCTCGGCCGGCTAGTTGCCGAGACCGAGACCCAAGTGACACGCCGACAGGCTATGTCGGTTAGGCTGTCTAATACGTTGACTTGCTGTCTTTTGGCTTTGACCTTGCTCAATGTGTTGACTCGGTCAGCGGGTGCAGAATATGCCCCATCAATTGTTTTTTAATTGTTATCGAATATGTTTAAAGCATATCTCGCATATACATTTGGATTTATGTATGTAAACTAAGTATTACCAGAAGCTGTTATTCATCTTTTTCTAATAAAAGAAGCTGTTTTTCATGAGATACAGAGCTTGATTATTAGTTTTACCGGAGATGCTCTGCTTGTGCCTTGTTGATTCAATTATGACCGGTTATCCATGCATGTTATTCCCTCCTATTCGGAGTTTTCTTCCCCTTTGATGTAGGTACAAAATTTTAGGAGATGATTAAAGAATAAATAAAGGAAGATGGTGGGGTTTGTGAATTGGAGAGAGGAATGAATAATTAGGAATTAAATAAGGAATTGTGAGTTGGGTGGGGTTTGGTGATAGGAGAGAGGAATGATTAAAATAAAAGTAAAAGTTGGGGTGGAGTTTGGTAATAGGAGAGAGGGATGAATAAAATAAGAGTAAAAGTTTCCAAAATAAGAAAGAAGAAGAAAACCTGAATAATCCGTTTAAGAAAATAGGGAAGAAAATAGTGAATAAGAGGGAGTATAAGCAAAAAAAGTAGACCCGTTTTCTAAAGGGGTAATGTACCCTTGTCACATTTAGACTCCATTAACCAAATGTGTTTGGTGTAGTGGTTGCTCACTTCATCCCTTAACCATGAGGTCAGGGGTTCGATCCCTGCCCATGGGAGTGGAGCAAACTCTTTGGCCAGCCGTTTACCTCTTTGTAAGAGCACCCGTGGCGAAGGGATTATACACTGTTGTCGACGGTGGATACCCCGGTTTACACCAAAAAATGTTTTTTGACTCCATTACCGCTGTGAGTACAATGACAAGATGATCATAGTTCCATAAAAATAATTCTGTTATTTTTTTTTAGATTGTAGTATGAGAGGCTAATATATGAGCGATATAGATAGAGAGGAGAGGAAGGTGAGCAAAAGTAAACGAAATCTCATTTTCACTCCTTAACTTCATTTTGTTTGAGAGAGAGATGCCAGCAAAAGCGATTGAGATCTCATTTTAACCCATTAACTTTATTTTTAGAAGACAAATCATTTCAAAATATTAAAAGACAATTATCTTCCCTTTAGTAATTTGTGATGTAAAGTTAGATTAGTTTGAATATAAAAAATAAAACAATGTTAGTTATGTTAGAGTAAGAAATGTGATTAAACATTTCAATTCTAATGCTTGGTTCCTTGCCAATAAGGTGTATTAACTATCATTGTTCAGTAATGTCGCTAAGTGAAGCGGTAACGTTAGTTGCAGATTTGCTTATGATGGCTTTGTCATATTTTAGCAGATTTGATATTTTTTTCTTGCACAAACTAATTTTCTATGTATTTAGATCCCCTGAACAAAACCGCAATAAGTAACAAATGTAGAATACACCCATGTGTTGATGGCAAGATTAAAAAATGTATATATTTGGATGGATGAAAATATAATTTCATTTTTGGATTTTCTTTGTAATAAGACCTTTTGTTTCTCATGAAATAATTAAGGGTTTAGAATTCTTGCTAAAATCAACAGTTGTATTCATCTTACAATTAAAACTCTTTGTTTATGGAGTACGTGCTTAGGCGTCATTAGACATTAGTCTACTTTTTTTTCTAGTATGGTTCAACAAGCTACTAGTTTCAAACTACTGATGATGTTAACCAACAATTACTATCTTTAAACTACTTTTATCGTTACTAAATTTGAACATGTTAAGATACACCGCTAACAAGCAACAACCCGTAATTCACAATATCTTGGGGTATCACGTGCAAAGTGCGTGATACAACAACTAGTTTATACCAAATATCTACCTACCATAATTACATATACATCAAATCACATCAAATCTAGGTTTAAAGTGTCTGGTTCTACCTAGTCGAGTAGCTTACTTTGTATTGGCTACAATAATGTAAGTTATTCACCTTCTGTAAAAAAAAAAAAATATCACATAATAGGTTGATATATCAAGTACCAAATTACTAATGTCGATACATCTTAAGATACTCTCGAGATATCCTATCAATACTTAACTAGTGTAGATCCCACGCAAATGCGTGGTATATATAGACCTTTTAATTTTTACTATAATACTTATAGATTATAGATTTATATTTCATAAATTTTAAAAAACAAAAATTAATCTTAAAATTAATTAAGAGAATTGAGTAATTTTATGAAGTGTGTTTTTTATGAAAATATTTTAACTACCACATATTATTTTAATAAATTATTTTTTTCCTCATGAAGTTAATAATAGGAGTAACAATTTATGTATAGATTATAGTTTTATACCAATTTTGTTTTATTTTTGTTAAAAGATTATATTTTTAAGTTTAATGATGAAAAAGTTATTTTTAAATGAAAAATTACTCTAACAAATGAAATCTAATTCGTTTCCATATATAAGCTATAACACTTTGGAGGGAATATTTTAGAGAAGTTTTAGGGGTCGTTTGGTTCACAATGGGAAATTGCAAAGTCCAGGAAGATCCAATTACTATGCTATTCTATTTCATGTGAATTTGAAAAAATTGTTTGGTTGCATGTGGGAACTCCAATTTCACAGGAACTTCCACTTACCTAGGGGGCATAGGTAAGCAACTTCCTCCATTATGGAGGAATTAGAGTTTCTAGGAAGTTCCAAGTGAATTGGGGCAACCAAACAACTAGCTATTTTTACACTTCCCATAAATTACAATTCATATGTTTTTTATGGGCAACCAAACAAGTCTTTATTCTCTTAGTATATAGGGGAATTGAATTAAATTTCGTTCGAATGTCTCACCTTGCTGCCCGGCCCAGTGCCAGTGCCCCCATAAGTCTTCCCATTATCGTTCAATTTTGTCGCTTGTTTATTCATACTACGTAAGTACGTTCTTGTATACTCCGTATATTTTTGTCCTTTTAAGCTACGATTACATGAAATCCTTGTTTGTTAATCCCCCTGTTCTGATGAATAGTTTACACTGCTTTGTTTTGTGAAGGAGAAATAAAACAAATGCATACTATTAACCGGGACGGATGTTGAAATATAAAAAGGAATTAAATTCCTTATATATTCCAATAACGGAGGAGTACTTGATAGTGTCAAATAGAGTCGAGTCAAGTGAGTGTTCTTAGCATCACTCATGTGTTTAATACGGGCCTTTAAGTACACCAATGATAATAAGTGATTCTCATTTATCGCAGCTATGATCTTGGTGTTTTTGGACTAACTAGGAGTTGGGAGTGCTATAAAGTCAAGCACGGAGGCAAGTCAAACCCGAAATGGATCAAGAGAGACAACTTACAATGAAGTTGAAGATGACCATAACCGAGGGATATGCCACGAGTCAAGGGAAGACAAGAAGGACCTTTGGAGGAGCAACAAGACAAGAACCAAGGCAAACTTTGGAAGAAAACTTCCAGGCAATTTGGCAGACTGCCATATACCCCGACAGTCTACCACTCAACCGGCAGTCTGCCAAAACGCTTGGCTCAAGACTTGTACTTCCGCCTTCTGTGTAAATCAAGGCCCATTCCGGGCTTACCCTAGAATTTCGTGCAGCACTATATATACCCCAATATTTGAGATTAAAAGGAGAACTAATCTTGTAATAATTAAGACAAAAATTCTCTTTAATTTATGTCAATCTTTCTTCAAACTTTGGATTGTAATTTGATTATGGAAGGCTAATCTTCCTTAACTTGGTGTAATTTCATTTAAAGTTTTAAACTTTGGTGTTGTAAGACTCTCTAATGTTTTTTAAAGTTATTTAATACACTTTCCTTGTGCTTAATTTCTTATGTTAAGTGAATGAATGTGTGGTTTGATCATCCTTGTATCTTGTTTACTTGACTATTGCAAATTCTAGAGAAACGGTTTAATCTATTTAGGATTGTTTGAAGCAAACTTGTTGTTTGTTGATTTGGTTTAAAGGTCACATAATAAGTAGGAAAATTTATGTCTTTTCTCATTTGTATGGTTTAATCTTGTGAGAATTGATCCTAGCTTGAATATCTTGGTAAAGTTCTTAATACTCATGTTTAGTTGTCTTTCATGGTTTAATGAATTGTTGACTAAACTTGAAGGGGACACATAGATGGTTTAATTTGTGTGTGCTAATATCTTGATATTGTGGTATTGAGTGGATAACATTAAGAGAGTAAAAGAGAGTCAAGCTTTATCATTTGTTGGTTACTAAGAAGATATTACACCAAATTTCTCTTTATATATTAATTTCTTGCCCTCTAAGTGTTTGTCATATTGTCTCTTTAGCAAAGTTCATACCTTTAGTTAATGTTTGTCAACTTCTCATATGAAAACCTCTCTATTCATGTTAATCCTTGTTTTGTATTTTGTTAATAATCATTGTTTGTGATTAGTTTTACTTGTTGAGTCCTAATTATCATTAGTATTTTAGTTTGTGGTTAAAAATAGAGTCTTTAGCTAAAGGTCCTTCTCTTGGGTTTGACCATTTACTTCCGCTTTACTATTGTGTTTTTTAGAGTTAGTAGAGTCAAGTTAAGGTTATAAATTGTTTTTTTGATAGTTTAATTAGTTTACTTAACGACATCTAGTTCAAACCTATCAAATTTTGGCGTCGTTGCCGGAGAAGGGCAACATAGCTAAAGCTTGAGTTGTGTATTTTCATGCTTTGTTGTTCTTTATTCACTTTTGTTAGTAGAAGTAAGTGGTAGTTTTAATTTGTCTTGTTTAGTGTGAAGGTTTTTATGCCTAGTTCTCAAGGGGAATTAAGTGATCAAGACCTAGACTCAAGTGCAAGGGAAACAAACGATTGGTTCTTTACAAACCCATTCTATCAAAGACCGTCAAGAGTGGACTCAAGTGAAGAAGAAAGATAACTAAGAGTGTAATCAAGTGAAGAGGGACCGAAAACTATTGAGGTCACACCTTTAAATATTCGTCCACCACAAACAATGGCAAATGACACAAGGACCATAAGGGAGATTAGAGCAAGAAATTACGATGAACAACCTTTATGTATTACATACCCACCTATGGAGGATGCTAGTTTTGAGTTAAAAGGGTTTTTCATCCATAATTTTCCAAGGTTCCATGGTCAAGCGGGAAATGATCCAAACCGACACCTCTTTGAGTTTCACATGATATGTCAATGAGCCCTTCCAAATGGGGTAACGGAAGATCAATTCAAACTAAGAGATTTTCCTTTCTCTTTGCATGATGCGGCGAAAGAATGGCTATTTTGTCTTCCCGCAAAATCCGTGGCAACTTGGAAGGACATGAAGAAATATTTCCTTGAAAAATACTACCCGGATTCAAGGCACAATCATGCAAAGAAGTTAATCACCACGGTTGAGCAAGAAAATGATGAAACCTTATATGGATATTGGGAGAGGTTCAAAAGACTTGTTGCTAAATGCCCTTACCATGGGTTGAGTGGAGATGACCTTCTTGTGCACTTTTGTGAAGGCTTGGGCCAACTTAATGGAAGACTTGTGAATGCCGCCACCGGAGGGGGGGGGGGGAAGACAATCTTAGTGTTGCGGAAGTAAACGATATAATTGAAAAAATGGTCGCGAGTACACGGGAGTATGGGAGGAAGAACGATCGTGGCTAAAGAAATGTTTCCTCCATTGGTAATTCATCATCATCTACTCAAAAATTTGAAAGTGAAATGAGTCAAATCAAGCTAATAGTGGCTAGCTTAATGAACAACAACCAAGATAATGAGGGAAACCAAGGGTCCTACATTGAGTGTGAATTTTGTAAGGACCTCACCCTATTGAGGCATGTCCCATAATGCAAGAAGAGGGAATTGGGGTGGAAAATGTGAGTGCCATAGGTCATGGGAATTATAACTCTAGGAATCCTAATAGAGGAGGCTATTACAACGTGGGTAATAGAGACCTTCTTAGTTGGGGTGGTGACAAATCCAACAGTTTTGAGAATGGGCAATTCAACCATCTAAAGAACCAAAACTACAATCAACAAAATCGACCTCAAAATTTCCAAAACCAAAACCGGAATCAAAACTCCAACTTCCAAACCAAAACTGGAATCAAAACTCCAATTTTGAAAACCAAGGCCAAGGGAGTTCTTTTCAATATGGGAACCAAGGGAACAACAAGAACTTTCAACAAGGAGGGGGTTCCTCCTCTCAAGGGGATGATGACATGTCCACCAAAGAGATGTTGAAACTCCTTGTAACGGGGCAAGCCGATACAACTAGAAGGCTTGAGAAGATGGATTCCGATAAGCTCTCAAATAATGCAAGGGTCAAAAATCTTGAAATTCAACTTGGTCAAATCTCTCAAGAAATTGAAGAGAGAGAAACGTAGAGAGAGAAGCGGTTAACATTTTTTGTTTGCTTTTTGATCAAGCAATGGCTTGAGCCAGAAAATCAACAAAAAATTATCAGAAAACTCCAACTTCTACTCAAAAAAATTCACAAAACTCACAAAAACAAGTTGATTTAAGTTTTAATTCACATAATAAAGGGAAATCGCATCAAAGACAGCTACAATTTTCATCTCAGGAGCTGGAACTTGATCTTCATTCTATACTGGAAGATGATGAATTGGACCATGACGAACCTGAGGTGGAAGCGGTAGCTTAACATGTGAGTATTCCGGTGAATACTCTGATGATTCATATTACAAAAGAAGGTAGCCGGTGAGATTCTATTTTGGTCTACTTCTGTTGTTTGTTACGTACTTGGTGCGAACCCTCCGAGCTCTGTTCTGTCTGGGTTTGTTCGAAGGGTGTGGCACGCTCTGAGGGTGGATAAAATCTCATTCATGCCGAATGGTATCTTTCTTGTGAGGTTTAAAATGAAGGAAAAACAACAATTTGTTTTGAATAATTGTCATCTGCTCTTTGATAATAAGCCTGTCATTATCAAAGAGTGGATGCCTGAGACACGGTTGGTAAAACATGATGTAAAGAGGATACCAATTTGGATGAAAATTTTTGGACTTGATGTGAAGTATTGGGGAATGGGTTGCCTTAAGAAAATATGTGAAGTGGTTGGAAAATTCATCCGTTGTGATGATACTACTCTTCATAAGAACTTTCTAGGGTTTGCCCGTATCATGATTGAGGTTGACATAGGCCAAAAGTTTCTTGATGTCATTACTTTCCTGGATGAAAATGGTAATACCCAAACCTTAAAGGTTGTTTATGATTGGTTACCACTGACATGTACAGCTTGCAAGGGATTGGGACACTTAGCTGAGAATTGTAAGAAGGTGGGTGCTAAACCAATGGTTAAAAGAGTGTGGAGACCCAAGGGACCTAGAATCCCCAAGCGTCCTCAGCCTGCACCTGATAAGCCACCACAGGTGGCTCCTATTCAGAGTCAGGAGAGGATGAAACAGAAGGTCCTATCACCTGCAATTGCTATGACTCCTGTAAAGATTCCAACAACTCCAGTGATGGAGAGCTCTCTTCCCATGAGGTTTATCACTAGACTAATGAGGAATGAGACTGGAGGAAGGAGAACTTTTACTCCTGGGGTCTAACATTTTTGGAGAGTTTGTCCAATTCACTGCAGAAGTCTAGGCTTGGACTGCTTGAACATTGTACTGTGGAAAAAGGGGAAACTAGTAAGGCAACCACTGATCATGGGTAGCTATGGTGTTTGGAATATTATAGGTCTAAATAATCCTAATAAACAAAAAGAAATAAAAAATTCCTCTATCAGAATAAAGTGGGATTATTTGGACTCTTAGAAACAAAAATTCAGAATAAAAATTGGAATAAAGTTAGATGTACATTGTGTGAGGACTGGGCCATATGTACTAATTCGAGCTTGCATAAAGGAGGCAGGATTTGGCTCATATGGGATCCCAGCTCTTTTGAGGTTGATATTCTTGATATTACAGTTCAGTGTATTCATGCTACAATTGTTGATAGAGCTAGGAAACAAAAGTTCTGGTTCACTGTGGTGTATTGGCTCAATAAAGCAGCTGAAAGAGGGCCTTTATAGAATAGTTTGAGACATTATCACAATAATGTTATTGGTCCTTGGATAGTGAGGGGTGATTTTAACACAATCATTGCCAGAAATGAGAGGATTGGGGGAGCACCTGTTACTAATGCTGAGATGAGACCACTATTACAGGTTGTGCGGGATTGTGAACTAGCTGACTTAGGGGCTAGAGAAGCTTTTTTTACCTGGACAAATAAACATGAGATAGGGTCCAAGGTTTATAGGAGAATTGACAGGATGTTGGTTAATGATGAGTGGGCAATCACATTCCCCGATAGCTATGTTCATTACATGTCTGAGGGGATGTTTGATCATTGCCCTGCAATTGTTTGGCTTGAAGAGGAAACCCAACGAATAGGTGCTCCTTTTAAGTACTTTAATATGTGGTATTTGTCTCTAGATTATGATAATATCATTAGAACTGGGTGGCAAAGGAAGGTTAAAGGGACTGCTATGTTTCAAGTGGTTAAAAAGTTGAAAAGTTTTAAATATGATTTGAAGCAACTGAACATGCATCAGTTTGAGGATATAGAAAACCTGACCTATATTGCAGAGATATCTTTAAGGCAGTTCCAAGAAATGTTGATTCATGACCCCATGAATGTGGCCTTGTGTAATTCTGAAAGAGAATGTGCTAAGGAGTTGGAAGATTTGATTAAAGCTCGGGATCTGTACCTTAATCAAAAAGCCAAATGTGACTGGATGAAACTTGGTGATGATAATACAGATTACTTTTATGCCAACATCAAAAGGAGAAGAGTTAAGAATAGAGTGTTTCAGATCAGGGACTCTAATAATAAGTTATGTACTAAACCTGAGGAAATTCAACAGGCTTTTGAATCCTACTATACTCTCTGATTAGGCACCTCCAATGATGTAAGCAAGATTAACACTAGGATTGTTAAGGCTAGTAGCTACGTAGCTGTTTGACTAGGGAGCATTGTGATGTGTTGAATGCTACTGTCACAGCTGAGGAAATCAAAGATGCAATGTTGGCTATACCTGGTACTAAAGCCCCGGGTCCATATGGGTATAGTAGTCAATTTTTTATAGACAACTGGAGTATTGTTGGTCCTGACATCATTGCTGCAGTTAAGGGAGTTTTTCAGTCCGGTTAACTTTTGAAACAATGTAATGCTACCACTATTACCTTAATCCCTAAAGTTGAGTTGCCAGAAAGTGTGCAACAGTTTAGGCTTATTGCCTGCTGTAACACCATTTACAAGTGACTATCCAAGGTTATATGTGCCAGACTTGGTAAAGTGTTGCCTGAGATAATTACCCCTTCACAAAGTGCCTTTGTAAAAGGGAGAGATATTGTAGGTAACATCCTTATTTGCCAGGATCTGATCAAACTGTACAAGAGAAAGAGCTGTTCTCCAAGAATCCTGATGAAACTTGACCTTCAAAAAGCTTATAATTCTGTTGAGTGGAGCTTCTTGGAGGAGATACTGCAAGCTTTAGGCTTCCCACCAAAGTTCAAAATGATTCTGATGCAATGTGTCACAACCCCCCTCTTATACAATCTCTCTGAATGGGGATAATTTTAGCTTCTTTAAGGGAAGGAGGGGCCTCAGGCAAGGAGACTCACTCTCCCCTCTTTTGTTTACCCTCTACCTGGATTATCTCAGCAGGATTCTTATGGTGATTCAGAAGCATGAGAAGTTTCATTTTCACCCTCTATGCAACAGGATTAAGCTATCTTACCTTTGCTTTGCAGATGACTTAGTTCTATTTTGCAAGGGGATAGAGCTTCTATTGAAATGATGCTGAAGTCTTTTGATTACTTTTCAAAACCAACTGGGTTAGTTATGAATAGGAACAAGTCTAACTTCTACTGTAATGGGATTGATGAGCAACTAATCAAGGAAATTGAGCTTACTTCTGGTATGAAGAGGGGGGCAGTACCTTTTAAATATCTGGGGGTATGTGTCTCCCCAAAAGACTGTCTATTCTTGATTGTAACTGTTTGGTTGAAAGGGTGGTGGATAGGCTGCGAGGTTTGGGTGCTAGAAAATTATTTTATGCAGGCAGGACAGTATTCATTAAAGCAGTCCTATCTACTCTTCATAGCTATTGGGCTTGAATTTTTATCTTGCCTAAAACTGTTATGAGGAAGATTGAAACCATATGCAGGGCTTACGGCATGGCACTGGTCAGAAGGAAAGTCCATCTCTTGTTGCATGGGAGCACATCTGTCAACCATTGAAACAGGGAGGATTAGGATTCAAAGATTTACATCTCTGGAATGTTGCTACGATTGGTAAGTATGTATGGTGGGTAGCTAATAAAGAGGACCATCTTTGGGTTAAATGGGTTCATATAATCTATATCAAACAGTCTCATTGGGAGGATTATAAACCTGGGATGGGTAGTAGTTGGACTTGGAGGAAGATTTATCAAGTAAAAGAACTCCTTAAGCAACACATTTTTTCTCCTGGCTCTGATTACAGTATTCAGATAGGATACCAACGGCTGAAACCTATTGGTGAGGTAGTGCCTTGGTACCCATGGATGCATAATAATTAGATTGTTCCTAAGCATAGCTTCTTGTGCTGGTTAGTGGCTCGTGAGAGGCTTCTTACACAGAACAGACTTATCAAAATGAAGGTGATACAGGAGAATGTTTGTTACTTATGTGGAGTGCAGGAGGAAAATCATCAGCACCTATTCTTCGAATGTGTGTTCAGCAAGCAATGCATTTAGATGATTGCTAAGTGGTGTCTGGTTGATTTACCTACCTCCAGTTGCATTTAGTGGTAGGTTGAATGGAGGCACTGGTCTGCCTGTAGGAAGAAAGTTGTTGCTCTGATTTTGGCGTGCACTATGTACCAGATTTAGCATGCCAGAAATGTCTGCAGGATTGATGGTTGTGTCCAAAGACCAGAGAGACTGGTGTTGAGTGTTAAACAGGATAGCATTAGAAGAATGAAACAGGTGGAGATGTCTAGTAAAGATGGTAGAGTTTTACAGTGGCTTGATTTCATTCAGACGAGTTGATGTAATTGACAAAATGCAATTGTCTTACAAAGTGTGATGTAATATTGGGACTCTTATTCTATTATTAATGAAATGCTTAAATTTCCCCCAAAAAAAAATCTCTCAAGAATTTGCCAAGAACAATTAAAAGAACTCCTCCTTAATTCCTTCAACAACATTTCCTCCTCCAAGGGAAAATGCGAGTGCTATGACCTTGATAAAAGGGAGTACCCTAAATACCCCTCCCAAGAAAAAGAGAAAAGCAAAAGCTAAGGAAGATGAAGGGGATTTGAGAGACCTTGAAGAAGAACTCATTGTGGAAGTGAAAGATGCTTTATCAAGCAAGGGTAAAGACAAAGAAAGTGAGGAAACATCAAGCAAGGATATTAAGGAAAATGCAAGGGAAACACCCAATGAATCAATTGAAGACATTCTCAAGGAATACACCCTGGAGGTACCCTTCCCTCATCCCCTCACACATTCTAAGAAAATAGAGCATAATGCCGACCTCTATGAGACATTTAGAAAGTGTGAGGTCAATATTCCTCTACTTACTTTGTTGAAAAGTGCTCCGAGATATGCAAAATTCTTAAAGAAACTTTGCACGCCTAGGAGAAACTCAAAGAAAGGCACTCAAAAGGTAAGGGTGAGTGAGCACGTCTCCGCCATTTTCAAAAGGTCACTTCCTAAGAAGTGCGACGATCCAGGGATATTCACTATACCATGCTCTATTGGGGGTAAGAGTTTCAAACATTCCATGTTAGATTTAGGTGCGTCAATTAATGTCATGCCCTACACTCTTTATGAGACCCTAGGATTATCTTCTTTGACCAAGACCGATGTTGTGATCCAATTAGCGGATCGGTCTAACATCTACCCCAAGGGAATGGTGGAGGATGTTTTGGTAGAAGTTGATCACCTCACTTTCCCGGCTGACTTCTATGTTCTCGACATGGAAGCGGACCCTAGGGCAACACCTATCTTGCTAGGGCGACCCTTCATGAAAATTTGAAAGACGAAAATTGATGTGTCAAATGGTAACCTTACCATGGAATTTGGAGGGAAACAGTTGATGTATAACATCTACGATGCAATGAAACATCCCAACGACTCACATTCATGCTACTTCTTAAACACAATTGAACCAATTGTCAATCAAGTGTATAATTTGTGTCAAAGGTAACCTCTTAAGGTGACCCTAACTAACGATGTAGAGCAAGAAGGGTTGCGTGTTGTGTTGTCAAATGATGTGCAGGATTATGTCAACACGCTAGAGGAAGAAGTCACCCTTGAAGATGACCAAGAGGAAGCCGCAATGGAGATAAAGGAAGTCAGAATCAGTGATTTTGGCAGTCTGCCGGACAAACCGCAGTCTGCCGCGGCAGTCTGCCATCCTCACGGCAGTCTGCCAAATCCCCTGCCCCGCAACCAAATGTTATGCTTAAAGATAAGTCCTAAACTTTCCAAATTCATTCCTCTTGATGCCTCGCTTGAAAGACCACTTCCCCATACAATCAAGCCCCCCAAAAACAATCTAAAAGCCCTTCCAACTCACCTCAAATATATTTTTCTACGAAAGGATGACACACTTCCCCTCATAATTTCCAACAAACTAAAAATTAACCAAGAAGAAATGTTGGTGAGTATGCTTAAGGAGCACAAAGAGGCCTTTGGTTGGAGCATAGCGGATATAAAAGGGGTAAGCCCAAGTACTTGCATGCACAAAATTCATTTGGAAAAGGATGCAAAACCCGTCCGACAACCACAACAAAGGCTTAACCCACCTATGATGAAAGTTGTAGGGGAAGAAATCATTAAACTTTTGCAAATGGGCATAATATTTCCAATAAGTGACTCCAAATGGGTAAGCCCTACCCAAGTGGTGCCCAAGAAGGGTGGAGTTACGGTGGTAAAAAACGCATAAGGGTCATTGATCCCTACCCGCCTACAAACGGGATGGAGAGTGTGCATTGACTACCGTCGCCTCAATGCGGTCACCCTCAAGGATCACTTCCCCTTGCCCTTTCTAGATCAAGTGCTAGAAAGGTTGGGGGAAGAGAATTTTATAGTTTTTTAGATGGTTATTCCAGGTTGTTTCAAATCCCCATTTTACCGGAAGATCAAACTAAAACAACATTCACATGGCCCTTTGGGACGTTTGCCTATCGGAGAAAGTCTTTCGGCTTATGTAATGCTCCGGGGAAGTTCCAAAGATGCATGATGAGTATATTTTCCGACCTAGTTAAAAGGACCTTAGAGATCTTCATGGATGACTTCACCGTCCATGGGAACTCTTTTGACTCATGCTTGGACCACCTCACCACGGTCCTAACAAGATTCATTGACTCTCATTTGGTCTTGAACTCCGAAAAATGCCATCTAATAGTACAGAGTGACCTAATGTTAGGACACGTGGTTTCGAAAAGAGGGATTGTGGTGGATAGGGCAAAGGTGAAAGTGATTCAAACCTTACCCTATCCCACTAATACTCGAGATGTGAGGTCGTTCCTTGGCCATGCAGGTTTTTATCGTCATTTCATTAAAGATTTTTTGAAGATTGCTAACCCCATGTGTAGGTTGCTTCATAAGGATGCGGAATTTATATTTGATGAAGAGTGCAAGATAGCATTTGACACTTTGAAGGAAAAGCTAGGCACCGCCCCCATTATTCAAGCTCCAAATTGGGAACTCCTCTTTGAGATAATGACGGATGCTAGTGACTATGCAATTGGGGCCGTTCTAGGCCAAAAAGAAGGAAAATCTTCTCACGTTATTCAATATGCCTCTTCATTGTTTAATGATGCCCGAAAGAATTACTCAACCACCGAAAAAGAGTTTTTGGCGGTGGTTTATGCTCTAGAAAAATTTCGATCTTATCTTTTGGGTGTCAAGGTCATCTACACCAATCACAAGGCAATAAGACAACTTGTGGAGATGAAAAACACAAAACCGAGGTTAATGAGATGGGTTCTCCTTCTTAGTGAATTTGACATATAAATGGGAGAGAAACAAGGGGTGGCAAATGTAGTGGCCGATCATCTTAGTAGGTTGCACCTTGGTGAAGACCAAATGAGGAGAATGGGTGTAGTGGATGGGAGCTTACCACATGAATCACTTTATGCATTGAAGACAATAGAACATTGGTATGCTAATTTGGTCAATTACTTGGTGACTAAGAAGTTCCCAACTTCTTTGTCATCGAGTCAATGCAACAAGATCAAAGCCGATGCTAGGTTCTACATTTGGGATGACCCCTATTTGTGGAAGATCTGCCAAGATCAAGTCATTCCCCGTTGTGTGCCGGATGTTGAAATACCATCCATTTTTAAGCATTGTCACGAGTATGCGTGTGGAGGTCACTTTGGACCCCAAAGAACGGCAAGGAAGATACTAGAGTGTGGGTTTTATTGGCCCAAAATATTCATGGATGCCCACGTCTTCACCAAAACTTGTGATAGATGCCAAAAGTTTGGCAACATCTCAAGAAGGAATGAAATGCCTCAACAACCCATGCTCTACTTGGAAATTTTTGATGTGTGGGGATTAGATTTCATGGGGCCATTTCTCAACTCCAATGGGTATCTTTACATCCTTCTAGCGGTGGAGTATGTATCCAAGTGGGTGGAAGTTATTCCCACAAAAAGTGATTATGCTAAGACGGTGAGTGCTTTTGTGCAAAGCAACATAGTCTCAAGGTTTGGATTTCCCAAGGCCATCATAAGTGACAGGGGAACGCATTTTTGCAACAAAGTGATTGGGGCATTGCTTCAAAAGTATGGAGTCATCCATGGTTTCCACGGCCTATCACCCACAAACAAACTGTAATACTACGGATTTTCTTAAGTGACTACTCGACCGAGTAGAGCCTACTCGGCCGAGTAGTGTTGTTGGTATAGATTGTTTCGGTTCTGCCGAGGAATACTCGGCCGAGTATAGTCGATACTCGACCGAGTAGAGGATACTCGGCCGAGTATACACTTACTCGACCAAGTATCCGGTCTGGCGAAGTATTATTTCGACGGTTTGATTAGGGAATGTTTAGGGTATTTTATATCCCGCGTCAGTTTCTAAAAGAGCATTTTCAAACTTCATCATTTCTACGATCACCCTAATATCTCCCTAAGCACTTCCTAATCATTCCATAGCATTGTTGTGTGTGTAATCGTCGGAGTTCTTGCGTATAATCCCTCATTCTACTGTTTGTAAGTTCTATCTTTATGTTATTTGTATTCTTTGGGGTTACTGTATACCTATATGGAGTTGGGAATATGGGGGATTGTGCATTGTGTAATTATGTTATATGATTATTGTATAGGAGAAGACTTAGTAGAGGAGCCTTTCTGTTTGTCCGTGTTGCGTGCTACTGTTGATTGCTAAGGTAGGGTTTTCCTACTCAGTTTACTGCTCTTTGTAAGACATGCTTGTTGTGATTATTGTTATCTGTTGATCATCGGAGTATGGAGATTGTTGTGACGATGTTGGTGTGAGGGTATTGAGACGGCTGTGATGTCGTGTGATTGTGATTGTGGTGGAGTCACTTGCGGGAGTGGCTTCACACCCTAGTTCGCCCTCCGTGGAACCCGCCACGGGAGGGGATGTGCACATTAAGGGACAGGGATGGTTGTCGCTCATTGAGGAGTTGGACTAGGTGGGATCGGCTGCGGTCACCCACTGGCGGCGAGGATTACCTGTTGCGATGGGTAATATGGCAGGGCCACACACTTTGGTGTGTAGTCGGTTACAGTGTGATAATAGAGATTGGAATTGGAAGATGATCAGTTGATTACTTGTTGGTCTATTTTATAATGTTTGAGTAATACTGACCCCGTTGTTGTTTGTGGAATCTGCGGTGAACCATTCGGGGATGGTGAGCAGGCTTGACAGGTATTGCTAGTGTGAGCTTGGGGACAGTCATGGGAGTATTGTCATCACCAGTCATAGCATCACCGTCTGAGTCTTAGCAGATTTCTTTTATTGTCAGACATTGGAGTTGTATTTTGGTTAAATCAGTATTTGGATTTGAGATGTTGTAAACTTTATATCTTGCAGTACTTTAATAAATGTGCTCAGTTCAGACGCTTTTGATATGTACTAACCTCGGGCAACCGAGATGGTAACACACTTTCATGGTAGGGTGGTCCTGGTAAGGCACCTTGGTATGAGGGGGTGTTACAAAGTGGTATCAGAGCCGAAGATTCCGGCACCTAAACAAATGAATTTAATGAACCTAGGGAGTCTAAATAAAATGAACCCGGGGAGAGTTGTTTGGAGCTACCGCAAAGACTCGGGAGACGTCCCGGAGTCGCAAATTGGCCCTCACTAACTCGAACCGGTAACATGGGGAAGTGTGATGAGAGTTAGGTTTTGTATGTACATGTATGTGAAGATGCATGTTGGTAATAGTTGAAATTTGTAAGTGTGGTGATGGGAGAAATGGTGGATGTGATGGGTTTGTGAATGTCTGTCATGTTGGATTTAGTATATGCATGAATTGTATGCTGATACGATTATAACGTGGCATTAAAGTTCTTGATATTTGAATTGTATGCTGTATGATTATAACGTGGCATTAAAGTTCTTGATACGATGTGTTTGCTGCGGGAATAGTGAGCATGATAGAAAACCTTATACTCGTATAATTGTCTATAGTGAGACTCGGCGAGCGGGCGGTACTCGACCGAGTATGGGGTACTCGGCCGAGTAACCAAGCACTCGACCGAGTGTTGTTTGATTGTAAGTAGCAATCGCTACTGTATGTGACAACTCGACCGAGTAAATAAGTATACTCGGCCGAGTGTTGTTTTACTCGACCGAGTGTTGTTTCTGGATTTTTGATGTTTGCTTCTGGAGTCGATACTCGACCGAGTATCTGGGGGGATACTCGACCGAGTAGTCTTTACTCGGCCGAGTATGGTAGTATACTCGGCCGAGTGTTCCTTTGGCGGAAGGTTGTTATGTTTTGAGTCGTAGGCTTTTGTGCTTACGTTTCCTTGTTTCTTATCAGCTCAAAATGCCGCCCAAAAGAACTCCCGCGCAGATCCAAGCTTCTGAGATGACTCTTGATGAGGTTGCTCGCATGATTGAGCAACAAGAGGCTCTCCTTGAAGCTCTCAAGAATGTGGGAAAGGGGAACAAGAAGTCGATGGATGCTACTCAGCTCAGCATCATCATTGCTCGCTTCAACCCTCCCACATATGATGGGGTAGGTGAACCAAAGCTACTCGAAAAGTGGCACCGTGAGATTGAAGCTCTCATGGAAATGGTTAAGTGTCCCGAAGACATGATCGTTGAGCAGGTAGTATACTACCTGAGAGGTGAAGCTGCAGTTTGGTGGCAAAACGTCAAGGAAGATGCTAGAGCTTTTTACCAGGCGGAAGGAGCTATTCCGTGGTCTGGGTTGAAGAGTGCTATGAGAGAGCAGTTTGTGCCGGAGCATATCCGACACAAGATGAGATCCGACTTTGATTCCTTCACCATGACTGAGGAGATGACAGTCACTGATTACTATCATCGGTTCTTGGAGCTATCTCGTTATGTGGAGGACATGCAGCTAGGACAGAGAGGTTTGGCTCTCCGTTTTGAGAGGGGTTTATCTGCTAATATCGTGAGTCGTATGCCAGCTGGGGTTGCTACTGACCTCAAGGAAGTGTACCTGAGAGCGGGTCAAGTTGAGAGAATGGTAGATCTATCAAGAGAGATCGATGAGAGGACTGCTACTGAAAAGAGGAAGGCTGATGGTGGAAACAACAGTCAGTCGGCCAACAATAAAGGGAACTTCAGCCATGCTAAGGCTTTTTCTAGGGGAGCTGGTTTTTCGGGAGGATCTCGTGGCTTGGGAAAGAATGGAGGTCGGAGTGTGAGTGACAACTCTAACCTTACATGCTTCAACTGTGGTGGGATAGGCCACAAAAGACGGGAATGCACGAGCTACAAGTCCGGCACTGGTTCGGGAGCTCGGTCGGGGAATTTTTCTCGGGCCGACTCGAGTTTTGCTAGTAACCGACCGGGAGGTTCATGGGGCAACAGAGGTGGACAGGGCAACCAGGGCGGTTACAACCGCGGTGGTGGTGGATCTTATCAGCGCTAGAACAACAACACCACTCAGGATTCGGCAGCCAAGCCAAGTACCTCCAACGCTTTAGTTCAGGGTGGAGGACAGAAAAACAGTGGAAAGCTTTTCATGATGGACAAGCAGGAAGCACAGGATGATGCTCATGTAGTTACCGGTACCTTTCTTGTTCATAATGTACCGTCCTTTGTTTTGTTTGATTAGGGGCTACACATTCTTTTGTGTCTAAGAGTCATCTTTGTGTCTATGGGTTTGGGGAAGTTTGAAGTTGTAAAAGATGATGTATTCATACCTTCGGGGAGTCTGTGTCGTGTCTCAAGTCAGTATAAGGGGGTATCCATGGTAGTTGGAGGTGTAGATTTACCAAGAGACCTGTTAGAGTTTCCTATGGATGGGTTCGAGGTGATTGTCGGGATGGATTGGCTGGGTAGGTATGATGCCAGGATAGATTGTCGGCAAAAGAGAGTGTCCTTAAAGGGTCCCAAGGGTGTTATGGTGTCATATAGAGGGTTTGTGGTAAAGCCTAAGTGTAGGTTCATAGCTGTGATGACTTTAAAGTCATGTTTGAGGAAGATGTGTCCTTTGATTCTCTATCATGTGAGAGACCACCGAGTAGAGTCACCGACAGCTTCTGAGATATCTGTGGTGAGAGAGTTCGAAGATGTTTTTCCTGAAGAAATACCGAGTTTGCCTCCCAAGAGGGATGTTGATTTCAGCGTGGAGCTTAAGCCGGGAACGGGTCCTATATCTAAAGCACCTTATCGTATGGCACCTAAAGAGTTGGCAGAGTTGGAAAAGCAAATACATGAGTTGCTAGGCAAGGGTTACATCAGGCCTAGTGTGTCACCGTGGGGAGCTCCAGTTCTTTTTGTCAAGAAGAAAGATGGGAGTATGAGACTGTACATTGATTACAGAGAGCTCAATCGTGCTACAGTGAAGAACAAGTATCCGTTGCCTAGGATTGATGACTTGTTTGATCAGCTAAGTGGAGTATGGGTGTTCTCCAAGATTGATCTGAGGTCGGGTTATCACCAGTTAAGGATAGCAGATGAGGATATTACTAAGACAGCGTTCCGGTCTCGATATGGTCACTACGAGTATGTAGTGATGCCGTTTGGGTTGACCAATGCACCAGCAGCTTTCATGGATTTGATGAACTGGATCTTTACACCGTTCTTGGATAGGTTTGTGGTTGTTTTTATCGACGATATCTTAGTCTATTCTAAGACTAAGGAAGAGCATGAGGAGCACTTGAGGGTAGTCTTGCAGACCTTGAGAGAAAATCAGCTTTATGCCAAGCTATCTAAGTGCGAGTTCTGGTTAGAAGAAGTGGCTTTCCTAGGCCATGTGATATCTAAG
The DNA here is from genome assembly GCF_048544455.1 of Silene latifolia. NCBI lineage: Eukaryota > Viridiplantae > Streptophyta > Magnoliopsida > Caryophyllales > Caryophyllaceae > Silene > Silene latifolia. Next base: position 172,812,599 of record NC_133538.1, read on the forward strand.
AAGGGAGTATCTGTGGATCCTAGTAAGATTGAGGCCGTAACCAAGTGGGAATCGCCGAAGAATGTTGCTAAGATTCGGAGTTTCTTAGGCCTTGCCGGCTACTACAGGAGATTTGTGAAAGATTTATCTACCATATCGCGGCCTATGACATCTTTGATGAGGAAGGAAGTCAGGTTTGTTTGGGATGAGAGTTGTGAGACGGCGTTTCAGACCTTAAAGAAACACTTGACCACAGCTTCTATCCTAGCCTTGCCAGAGGGTTGTGAGAACTTTGAGGTATATACCGATGCTTCAAAGAATAGTCTTGGTTGTGTTTTGATGCAGGAAGGGAAAGTCATAGCTTATGCTTCGAGGTAGCTGAAGCAATATGAGGAGAACTACCCTACTCATGATCTGGAGCTGAGTGCAGTTGTATTCGCTCTTAAGATTTGGAGGCACTATCTTTATGGAGCAACTTTTAAGGTGTTCTCTGATCATAAGAGTCTAAAGTATATCTACAACCAGAAATAGCTTAACATGCGACAGAGACGGTAGATGGAGCTGATCGGGGATTACGATATGGAGATCATCTATCACGAGGGTAAGGCTAACGTTGTTGCAGATGCTTTAAGTAGGAAGAGTGTTCATTCACTATGTACCGCCATGTCCTTGCTAAAGTTGAGGGATGAGATATCTAGGTTGGGGATCTTTATGATTCGAGAGGGCGATACCATCGGGGACTTGACAATCGAGCCAGAGTTGTATGAGAACATCAAGAGTAAGCAAGAGCTTGATCCTAAGATTCAGGAGTGGAAGTCAAGGGTAGAGAGTGGAACAGTTTCCAGGTTTTCTATCCATACAGATGGGAGTGTTCATTTTGATGGGAGATGGTGTGTTCCTGAGGACGCAGAGTTGCGGAGAGTGATCTTGACGGAGGCTCAGTGTACTCCTTATTCAGTTCACCCGGGTGGTGATAAGCTTTACAAGGATCTTAAGAAGACCTTCTGGTGTCCAAACATGAAGAGAGATGTAGCTGAGTTTGTGGCTAGATGTTTGACTTGTCAAAGGGTCAAGGGTGAGCAAAGGAGACCACAAGGTAAGATACAGTCTTCGGAAGTACCTGAGTGGAAGGGGGGGTCGATCTCTATGGATTTCATTGTGGGGTTGCCTAGGTCACAGCAGGGTAACAACATGATTTGGGTTATTGTTGATCGGTTAACCAATTCAGCCCATTTCGTTCCCATGAAAGATACTTGGTCTAAGATGCAGCTAGCATTGGGTTACAAGAGGCATGTGGTTCGGTTACATGGTATACCTAAAGATATCGTTTCTGATCGTGATGCGAGGTTCATATCCAAGTTTTCGCAAGAACTGCAAGAGTTGATGGGTACTACTTTGAAGATGAGTACAGCCTTTCATCCGGCAACCGATGGTCAAACAGAACGGACCATCAAGACCTTAGAGGACATGTTGAGGGCATGTGTTATGGAGTTTGGGGGCAGTTGGGAAGATAGGCTTAATCTGATCGAGTTTTCATACAATAACAGTTATCATACAAGCATAGGGATGGCACCTTTTGAAGCTTTGTATGGCCGGAAATGCCGAAGTCCAGTTTGTTGGGATGATAGTTCTGAGACAGTGGTTTTGGGGCCACAGCTGGTACAAGATATGGTTGAGCAAGTCCAGTTAATTCGGCAAAAGATGAGAGCAGCTCAAGATCGTCAGAAGAGCTATGCCGACTTACACCGCAGGGACATTGAGTTTGCGGTAGGTGACAAGGTCCTTTTGAGAGTGTCACCTATGCGAGGTGTTATGAGATTTGGGAAAAAGGGTAAGCTAAGCCAAAATTTTATAGGCCCTTATGAGATTTTAGACCGTGTTGGCGAGGTAGCTTACAGGTTAGCGTTACCACCAGCTTTGGATAGGATACATAATGTTTTTCATGTATCTCAACTTCGGAAGTATGTGAGCGATCCATCGCATATCCTTGAGATGGAGAACATCGAGCTTGATGAATCCTTGTCCTACGCCGAGATTCCTAAGGAGATTCTTGATCGCAAGGTTCGTAAGACACGGAATGGTGAGACGGTCTTACTCAAAGTTCTTTGGTCTAATCATAATGTGGAGGAAGCCACATGGGAACCCGTGGAAGCTATGCGAGAACGTTTTCCTAACCTTTTTGACCAGGTATGTTTGGTTACGGGGACGTAACCGTTGTCTTTTTAGGGGGGTAGGAGATGGTCGCGGTTGTGTTTTGTCTTATTTTGCTGTTTTGTTTTGAGTCGGGTTAGTGAATTTTTGTGGTGACTTGTGTAGTTCTTTGGTGTTGATATATGTGGTTAGTATAGTCTTGTTGCGTTGTGTTGTGCCTGGTTTAGAATGCGGTGTGAACTTCGGGACGAAGTTCTTTTTAAGGGGGGAAGACTGTAATACAACGGATTTTCTTAAGTGACTACTCGACCGAGTAGAGCCTACTCGGCCGAGTAGTGTTATTGGTATAAATTGTTTCGGTTCTGCCGAGGAATACTCGGCCGAGTATAGTGGATACTCGACCGAGTAGAGGATACTCGGCCGAGTATACACTTACTCGACCAAGTATTCGGTCTGGCGAAGTATTATTTTGACGGTTTGATTAGGGAATGTTTAGGGTATTTTATATCCCGCGTCAGTTTCTAAAAGAGCATTTTCAAACTTCATCATTTCTATGATCACCCTAATATCTCCCTAAGCACTTCATAATCATTCCATAGCATTGTTGTGTGTGTAATCGTCGGAGTTCTTGCGTATAATCCCTCATTCTACTGTTGGTAAGTTCTATCTTTATGTTATTTGTATTCTTTGGGGTTACTGTATACCTATATGGAGTTGGGAATATGGGGGATTGTGCATTGTGTAATTGTGTTATATGATTATTGTATAGGAGAAGACTTCGTAGAGGAGCCTTTCTGATTGTCCGTGTTGCGTGCTACTGTTGATTGCTAAGGTAGGGTTTCCCTACTCAGTTTACTACTCTTTGTAAGACATGCTTGTTGTGATTATTGTTATCTGTTGATCATCGGAGTATGGAGATTGTTGTGACGATGTTGGTGTGAGGGTATTGAGACGGCTGTGATGTCGTGTGATTGTGATTGTGGTGGAGTCACTTGCGGGAGTGGCTTCACACCCTAGTTCGCCCTCCGTGGAACCCGCCACGGGAGGGGATGTGCACATTAAGGGACAGGGATGGTTGTCGCTCATTGAGGAGTTGGACTAGGTGGTATCGGCTGCGGTCACCCACTGGCGGCGAGGATTACCTGTTGCGATGGGTAATCTGGCAGGGCCACACACTTTGGTGTGTAGTCGGTTACAGTGTGATAATAGAGATTGGAATTGGTAGATGATCAGTTGATTACTTGTTGGTCTGTTTTATAATGTTTGAGTAACACTGACCCCGTTGTTGTTTGTGGAATCTGCGGTGAACCATTCGGGGATGGTGAGCAGGCTTGACAGGTATTGCTAGTGTGAGCTTGGGGAAAGTCATGGGAGTATTGTCATCACCAGTCATAGCATCACCGTCTGAGTCTTAGCAGATTTCTTTTATTGTCAGACATTGGAGTTGCATTTTGGTTAAATCAGTATTTGGATTTGAGATGTTGTAAACTTTATATCTTGCAGTACTTTAATAAATGTGCTCAGTTCAGACGCTTTTGATATGTACTATCCTCGGGCAACCGAGATGGTAACACACTTTCATGGTAGGGTGGTCCTGGTAAGGCACCTTGGTATGAGGGGGTGTTACACAAACGGTCAAGCGGAAGTGTCCAATCGAGAAATTAAGCGAATATTGGAGCGAACGGTCAATTCCGACCGAAAAGATTGGAGCAAAAGGCCTAATGATGCTCTATGGGCTTATAGGACGGTTTATAAGACCCCCATTGATATGTCCCCATATAGGCTCATTTATAGGAAGGGTTGTCACCTCCCCGTAGAAGTTGAACACATGGCCTATTGGGCGATAAAAGCCTTTAATCAAAATATTGATGAAGCGGGATTGCACCGGAAGCTTCAAATTCAAGAATTAGAAGAGCTTAGGCAAAACGCCTTTGACAATGCAAGTATTTACAAAGAAAAAGCACAAAGATGGCATGGCAAGATGGAGACTCGAAGTGTGTTTGAAGAAGGACAAGTGGTGTTGGTCTTCCAAAGCCGTTTTAAGAATTTTCCGGGCAAGTTAAGGTCAAGATGGTATAGACCTTACAAAGTTAGGAAAAATTTTCCACATGGGACGGTGGAGTGGGAGACCCAACATCGGGAAATGTGCTCAAAGTCAATCGACAGAGGTTGAAGCACTACTTCAAGGGAATTGAGTTGCATGGTGAAGAGGATCTTCTTGTGGAAGATCCGATTTACCAAGATTAGCCCTCTTCTCCAATGACTAAGTCGAGCCATCGACTTTAAACAAGGCACCCTTGTACATACTCTATCCCTTAGTGTAGATTTATTGCATTCTAGACTAGCTTTAAATACTCGTTATTTATTGCAATTTGGAAAGAATAAATTGCTTTGCATCAAATTTCATGAAGTTACTAATCGTTTTGTGGAGCTTGGAGTAGATTTTTGCACTATCGCGGGAAGCGTGACACGTGATGGAGTAACAGAAAAAGAGTAAAAATTCGAGTTGGGAACGTGATTAATGAAGAAGCAAGAAAGGTTAAAGAATGGGTGAAGATTCGTTAGCTAAAAATTGGTGCAATTCCAAAATTTAGCCAACGAAAAAAAATTGTGAAACAGGCATTTTGGCAGTCTGCCAATACCACGACAGTCTGCCATCCCCAAGGCAGTCTACCGTTTAATCTGGACATAATTTTTGTTTTAACTCGAAAATGGGAAAATCACTACCTTCCCTTCATAATCCCAGAAATTCGAGACTAAGGAACACAAACCAATTGCTGATTCCTGAAACAAAATGGTGTTTATAAGATACTAATGCTGATTTTTATAAAGATGAAATTTATTTACACACACTACTAAATAAATAGTAAGTGCATTACTCATTGTTTCCTAGAATGATTGTCATCCTCTTTGTTCCATCTCCGTTGAGTTTGAATGGGTAGACACGATCTAGTTTCCCAATAACATCTGTAAGTTAACACATGTGTTACTTCAAATGAATTTTTTTAGCAATTTAGGTGGAGATAAAGTAAAAGATGCATACCAACATAGAGTTTGTCAGGCATAGCTCCAATAGCAAACTCCCTGAATGTGTAAAAAGTATGCACAGAAAGTGGAATGTCTGGAATAGAAACTGGTATGACCCTTGTACTGTACTCGAATCAGATCTTGCATGGATGAAAGGTAGCTATGTCGTAGCCAAGTCTGTTGGATCAAGTATTAAATTTTATTATCTTTTATGTGTCACCTTCATTCAGCAATTCCAGGAAAAGTTTCACCAAATTCTTTTTAATTGATGCTTGTATAGTATCTCCCTGTCGACCACAATATTATTTTAGTTGAAATGATTCTTAAATTAAACTTAAAACGTGCATTAAAAAGTTGTAAAAATGAAGAAGAGCTCATCATACATTCTGGTCGGCCAGAATGAGTTCCACCCCTTGTACCACCGTTGGATTCTTATCCGACGTTCTCAGACACATATGAATGACCCGCACCTTGATTAACTCTGTCCTTGGCGTACTCTGAATGATGCAGGAGATTGGAAACCTTCATGGTTTGCCATGTTAATGATGTTTATTTGATTGTGAATATGGCTCACTAATCTGGTGGGTTGTGTTGCTTTTATATAAGCTACATATTCCCTAATTAATGGGTATAACTGCTGGTAACTCCTCTAAACCACTACTCCACTCCTCCACAATCTTTGCAACTGCTCTTTAACCATTATTCTGTAATGGTTTGTTAATGCTGAAGAATTGAAGGCTCATCGGAATGTGGAGTGAATGGATGTTGGTCGCATTTCTGAATTGGTATTGTAATCGTCAATTATTTTTTTCAAGGAAATTAACAATAATTATTATGATGAAAATTAGACCATACAAATAGACTTGTTGAAGCGGAAATTTCTTGGTAGCCTAACATTGTCACCTTCCTTAAGCGGAATGGCGGCTGGTAGAGAGTTGCCGGATATTTTTGCTCCAACTATATTCTCGGTGATGATTGGCGATCTGTCCAAATCTGAGAGAATATTTAAAATTGTAAATAATATTTTTACAAATTATTTTTATAGTTAAATAATATTTTAGTGAATATTTGAAATTTTAAATAATATTTTTACAAATTATTTATATTGTCAAAAAATATTTTTATTATTTATAAAATGTATATCTTTAAATTATTGTCAAATAATTTTCAATATTCTTTAAATTATGCTAAAAGATACGTTTAATTATCGTCAAATAATTTTTTGATTATTGATATTTTTAATAAAAATACTTATTTTTACAAAAAAAAATTATCGTCAAATAACTTTTTGATTATTGATATTTTTGATTATCATAATTATTTTATTTACAATTGCCTTTTTTTATGTTGTATATTCATGTATAATTATAAATTTAAATCATTAATTATTAACATTTTTTATTATGAAAACTGTAGTAAAACTTTGAATTTGTTATTATTGGGAAAATTTGAATTTTAATTATTGTCATTTTAATTACGCATTTGTTTTCTTTTTGTATATATTTGTAAATTCTATTTGTAATTTGTTGTTATTTATTGTAATGTAAGTTGCTCTAATTTATTATTTTTTAATGTATATCTTTTTTTGTACTTGTAATGTACGAAGTACTCCATTTAATTACATATTTCCGTCTCAATCATTAAATCAATACGCCCCGAACAAATTCGCAAAGAACATCATCACATGTGTTATTTTTAAATTAATTCCGTAGTTTTTTTTCCTGTGGGACCCGCATTTTAGGATTTAAAAAAAAAAGACATGCTGTGATGACGTTGACGCACAAAAATCCTTTAAATGTTCTTGTTTTTATTAAGATAAGATAAGATTGTCACTACAACGAAAACGTGGGATACCAACGGAAAAATTAAGGCCATACTTACGGCTTTTCCGTCGGTATTTTAATTTCCTGACGGAAATTCCGTCAGAAATCAGGGTCAGCTTATTTCGTCAGTAAAAAACCTCTCCTGACGGAATTTCCGTCGGTATTCAAAACACTAACGGATCACTGACGGGAAACCGTCCTTATTTCTAGTTTAAAAGTGACGGAATTTCCGTCAGCTTTTTGGTTTTATTGACAGATTTTCCGCCAGTTCCTGTGACACGTGGCAGTTCCATGTAGTTTTTAAAATCACATTAAAAAGATGGACAGACGGAATTTCCGTCAGTTTTTCTTTTTCACTGACGGATTTTCCGTCAGTTTTGAGACACGTGGCAGTATCAAGTTAATTCTGGGAAAATGAGGAAAGTAGGTTGTGACGGAATTTCCGTCAGGATTTTGGAAAAACAGGCCTGGAAACAGCAGCCTGCTGTCCAGCCACGATGCATTTTTTGCATCGTTTCAAATACTGCCATGATGCCTATTTGCATCGTTTCCAATATAACCAAAACCTGCAAAACACATACAATTGTCGATCGCCAAGTGGGAATCCATTTTCACGTTGACCGCTAATGCGGGAATCAATAGACAACAAAAGAGAATTGAACGCAAAAATGTTTTACATAAAAAGATAGTCAAATTCGTACATTGTCTTACTAATTAAACACGAAAGAGAATTGTCTTACCATGTTTTTCATACTCCCTACTAGACGACAATACTGACCAAAGTAAAGGTTCTAACCTATAGGCTCAATAAAACTACCACTACCTCCAAACCCATGATCACAACCCCCAAAGTCATCCCGCCTATGTGGAGGAAATTGTGAACACGTGTTTGGGGGTTGAGATGCTTGCATATCAGCCCAAGCCTTTTGCATTGCCGCCATTTGTTCAGCCTGTTCACGAACCTGTCTTTCAAGAGCAATTCGAGCGGCTCGCTCATCATTCATTTGGGTGGAAAGCTGTGAAATCATGCTAGGAGCATAAGAGAAAGACCGCCGGGCAGCTTTGTTATTAGGAAGATCATACCATATTTCGGCCCCTTTATCTCCGGTCCAAAACATCCGGTTCTTCTCGTCAAAGCCTCCTACAGCCTTGTAGTACGCCCGAATCTCGTCGGGAGACTGTTCAGGTGGCAATGGTTGGCTCATCTCCGCATGGAAATCACGCTGAAAAAAAAGAAAATCGTCAGAAATGATATATATATAAATATATATATATATATATATATATATATATATATATATATAAGAAAGATATTATCGTTCTTTGTAATAAAAATAAATATTAAATTTAATACAAAAACTTACGTCAATCTCAGCCGCTCGAGGGTTAACCCACTCGCCCTTCTTATTTTTCTTCGTCTTCGTGAACAACTTGTGGGGGGTGGCCTCTTGACCCATAAATTAGTATGGAAACAAGTAAAATCAAGTATATATTTGTCAATCATATATATTAACCACTTTTTAAAAGCAATATAAACAATACTTACCAATTCCTTGAAAGCATCGGAGCAACTCTTCCGACCAAGAGTGTGGGTGCCAATGCTTTCCCATCTTTACCACCTGACTTCCTATTTGCCGTGTTGATTTTCGAATGTTTGGCAAAAGTAGGATCATTTGGTCTATTCCTAAGGTTATCCCACCAAGTAACAGACACCCACTTTGGCTTTTTCTTATTATATTTTAATCCATTAATAAGAGTGGTAATCCGACTCGTTACTCTCGACTGCCACTCAGGCACAGGATCATAGCCAGGATCGATGGATCTTATATGAGTCTGTTTCAAAAACAATTATGAAATTAGTTATATAAAACTTATGAAAATTCTTATAAACTTAAGAAAATTATTATAAACATAAGAAAATTATTATTGAAAAACATAATTACCGCAAAGTAATTCCACATCTTCTGACGTTGTGCGTTACTCGATTCACCCCACCTAGTGAAGTACTCATCTCCTGTGTTACGGGTGAACGACCAAGTAACATATTTCTTGATTGGTTTGTCATCACACCTGAAAAACACATAAATATTTGAAATTAAAACTGTAAATGTTAAGTTTTAAAAATAAAAAAATTAACATAAACTTACCAAAAATGATCTGGTCGAGCACAGGCCGATGAGAGAGTCACCTGCATGTTCTCCTGTCTTGTTGTTGGAGGCTCAGGATCTTCCTCATCCTCAACCTCCTCGTCCTCCCGATCATGTTGAGATGCATTACTATTGCTTCCAAATAACGGCGAAAAATGTTCGGCATAATCACTGCATGAAAACAATTCAAATTGTTAGTTCAAAGAAAAAATCGTTAGTTCAAATCAACCATTTCTGCAGGGTATATATAAACAATTGAAACAAACACTAACTATGGAAAACATGGTATATGTCGTTTTAACTTGACTCACACAAATTAAGATTTGCAACTATACTACTTTTTACCATTATTGTTTTATTTGGTGTTCATGTGTCCAATGGAAAACTGTGAACTAATTACCACTTGCCTCTTCTTTAATGCATTTTATTGGTTGAATTGAGAGGTTTCTTATAACCAAACCTTGGAAATTGAAACACACTATTGATGTTAAGCTAAAACGACATGTATAAAACAAAAAACCAAATAGGCTAGAACGACAAGTAATAAAAAACGGAGGGCAAATTTTATTGAATGTTTAAACTTTAAACTTTTTTACAAATGTATTAATAATTCTACAATTACAACTAGTCCTCCTCACTATCACTGTCACTACAAATCAAAACAGGTTCATCCTCTGAAAAAAGCACTCCTACTTCTTCCTCTGATTCCTCATTTTCGTATCTAATAAGTTCTTCAACTTCATCTTCATCCCCTTCTTCTCCGACGTCTCTGTCATATTCCCCTTGACCTCTTTCCACTGCCACTTCGTATACATCTTCATCCTCTATATCTTCCAACAAAATCGGTGAAATTGAGTGATCATTCACAACCACATCTTCTTGAAAGACACTTTCTTCAATAGGAGCATCAACTTGTGATCTTGCCTTGGTTTTAAAAACCGCGGACCACTGAATACCGTGATTACCTTTCTTAATGGTTGGATAAGGAGCATAACAAACTTGATCGACTTGAAAAGCTGCCACAAATGGGTTATGTCCACGAAGTTTCTTTTTCTCGTTTACATCTACAAGTCCATAAACCTTATGGATACTAAGTCCTTGTGGGGAATTATCAAGCCAATCACATTTAAACAATATAACCCTATAAACCCTTTGCTCGGCATAATAAGAAAGCTCAATTACTTCATTTAGGGTTCCATAGTAGTCCAACCCTTCAGTTGAATTCACAGAAACCCCATTGCTTAACGTAGACTTCGAAACATCAACTCCCTCCTTAAAAGCTCGAAACTTATAGCCGTTGATGGAATACCGTCTCGAAGAGTTCACCATGTTACTAGGACCCAATGCTAAAGCTATTATTAGATGATCCTTCAATCTATGAATCTATGAATAAAAAAATGTTAATTAAGTTGTTATATTTTTTTCAATATCTAATAAGAAATCTAAATGTGTAGTTTAATTTCAAAGAAAATGTATCATCACTTACTTGATTTCGGAACCATTTCGGAAAACTTTTGTCATGTGATGCCCAAACATCATCAAAGGATGTGACATCAGGAAAATTGATTTTGATATGTGTCTCAAATTCCCTATAAGTAGGGAAAGCATGTTTTAGTTATGTATTATCTATAAGTTCGATCTAATTTGATAATTAAAAAACAATTGAGTAATGATGAAGTATTAACTTACTTTTAATAAGTCTCTAAAAAATCTCCACACTTCCTTAACACATAAAAATGAGTTTCTTCATACTCTTTCTCAGTTAAGTACCTTTGTATACATTTCTCGGTTGTAGTTCCCATGTCATCATTGAATAACTTAGGTAACTTAGATTTCAACTGGTCATCGGAATCTACACCAACATCTAAGTATTTTGCTTTTGTGTCAATGTGATCTTCGAAATAAAAAGAACAGAAATTTGAAATTTTCTCTAACAAAAAAGCGTTGCATATTGAACCCTCCACCCGAGCTTTGTTGCCAATCTTTTTTTTTTTAAATGATTAAGAAATCTCTCAAATGGATACATCCATCGATATTGAACAGGTCCTCCAACTTTCGCTTCATAAGGTAGGTGAAGAGGCAAATGCTCCATGGAACTGAAAAAAGACGGGGGGAAATATCTTCTCTAACTTGCATATTATCTCCGTAATGTTTGACTCCAGACGTTCCATAAAATCAACTCTAATCGTAGAAGTACACAGGTCTCTAAAAAATTGGCTTATCTCAGTTATTGCATTCCAAGGACCTGTCGGGAGCAACTCTTTCAAGGCAACAGGGAGTAGTTGTTCCATAAAGACATGACAATCATGACTTTTCATGGAATGTAACATCATCTTTTTATGGTCAACACACCGACTCAAATCTGAAGCATAACCATCCGGGAATTTTAAATTAGCAACCCAGTCACATAGAGCCTTTTTCTCCGCGGTTGATAAAACAAACCTAGATGATTTGGGCCGTTTATAGCAAAGTTCATTAAAGTCTTCTTTACACTTAGGGCCAAATTTAGTTTTACATGGTACATCCATCATGGTGTTGATAAGTTGTTCAAAAAAAATTTTCTCAATGTGCATAATGTCCAAGTTGTGTCGAATCAGCAACGTTTTCCAATAGGGAAGTTCCCAGAATATGCTTTGTTTCCACCAACCTTCATTCTGATCTTTCAATCTTTTCAATTCTTGATCAGAATCATCAACTATTTTAGGCAAGTCTTTTACGGATTCTCACACTTCATCACCCGTTAGTTTCGATGCGGCTATGCAATTCTCAGTTTTTCTGTTTTTAAGAAAATGCTTACAATTGTCGCAGAAAGGATGATCAGGTCTTAAGAACTACGGCGACAATCAAACCAACAAACCTTTTTGCTATTTTTAAGCCAAAAAGATCTATGATCATTTTCTGGACAATAAGGACATGCACGATATCCACTTGTGGACCAACCAGAAAGCATGCCATATGTCGGGAAAGCGTTGATCGTCCACATTAATGCAGCCTTTAATTGAAAATTTTGTTTCTTAGAGACATCGTAGGTGTCCACGCCGGTTTCCCAAAGTTGTTTCAACTCTTTGATCAACGGTTGGAGGTAAACATCTAAATTTGACTTAGGGTTTTTAGGACCGGGAACTAGTACAGATAAGAACAGAAATTGTCTCTTCATGCATAACCAAGGAGGTAAGTTATACGGAGTCACAATCACGGGCCAACAAGAGTATTTCGTCCCAAACTGCCCAAAATGTTGAAATCCATCCATACACAAACCTAGCCTAACATTCTGGGGTTTACTTGAAAAATCTGGATGCTCTCTATCGAAATGCTTCCACGCTTCTCCATCACTTGGATGTGCCATTGTTCCTCTTTCTCTTAATCGAAAGTTTTTGTAGTAGCAACTCATCTCACCTGCTATGTGCTTGGTTGCATATAGTCGTTGTAACCTTGGTGCAAGCGGGAAATAAGTTATTGGTTTACATGGAATTCGCCTCCCACTTGAATTATTTTTACCTTTATACCGAGATACACGACACTTTGTACATTCTTCAAGATTAGAATTTTCCTCCCAGAAAAGCGAGCATCCATTGATACATGCATCAATCTTTTCATGGGGAAGTTGGAGTCCCTTCAGAACATTTTTAATCTCATTAAAATTGCGCGCCATTTGATTTTCCTTTGGAATTATGTCACCAACGAACGACACAAAACCATTAGCGCATCTAAGAGATATGTTGTTCTCACATTTGAGTGATAACAACCTAGCAGCTGCTTACAACAAACTCATATCACTTCCCTCAAACACCGGCTGTTCGGCTTGCTCTTACATTTTAAAGAACGAAGAAACTTGGGGGTTCGGGGTTTCATAACGCACTTCTTCATCGTTAAGGTCATCAGGATTAAGTCGATCCTCCAAAATTTGGTCAACAGTATCACGCAATGCATTTTCCACGAACTCACGGTAAGGATTCTCACTAGCATTTGTACTAGGTAGTTTCTCACCGTCATATGTCCATACATAATAATTATCGGCGAAACCATACGACCAAAGATGAATTTGAACATCTGCTTTCCTTTTAAAACCTAGGTTTTTGCATTTCTTACACGGACACCTCATTTCACCTAAATTCTTGTACTCACTACTTCCTTCCGCGAATTTAATAAACTCTTTCACCCACTCTGCAAATGCTTTCTTGGGTTTCTTTTTTTCGTCTAATCTTTCATACATCCACTGCCGTTCTAATCTTTTCATGTTATTATGTATCTACACATTTATATATGTCATTAAAAAACATAATAACCTAACAACAATCAAAATCAAGAATAATACACAATAATTTAACATTTTAACCAATATAAATAATGTATTTCTTTGAATTGGGTCCTGATCACTCCAACCTAAACTCATCAATATACGTTTCAAGTCACTAGCAAACATGTACTTGTGATTTATTAATGAGGAAAAAAATTCGGCACCAATTTCCATCCGTTCTCCAAATACACAATGTAGAATAAATAATTACTCTACATATGCATTTAGAGAACATTAAAGGAATTGTCACCAAACTCTTTTCTCATTAACAAATCACAAGCACATGTTTACTACCTAAGTGACTTAAAATGTACAAAGACAGTCCCAAAACGGGGACTATTCAAAAATTACTCCTAGTGAGTAATTTTTGAACGGGTACTAGGTCAATATGAACAATAATTTTAACAATATTAAAAACAAAACATACAACAATGACTACTTTTTCAATTAACATAAACTAACATGATATATTTTTCATTTTACATATCTAGTCTAATTATCATTTTAAAAACTAGCATGAATAATTTTTCAATTTACATATCTAGTCTAATTATCATTTTAAAAACATTAACATTTCACAAAATTTAACAATAATCTAATTAACAAAAAAATTAGATGCATACATTAAAACCGTCACAACATACATTTAAACAAAATTGGCTTCTATCCTAAGTCAACATGCATCAACATCAACAATAATTAAAACAATAACTAATATTCTAATTCAATTAAGATAATTAAACAAAAAAAATTAAAAGAGAAATACCTAATTAGCTCCACAAAGAAAAAAATGAAAAAGAAAGGATAAGAAAGAGGAAAGGTGACGGCGACAGGAGGCGGTAGGGGTGGCGGCGGCAGGAGACGGCAGGGGCGGCAGTAGGAGGTGGCGGCGGGAAGCTATGGAGAAAAAAAAAATTAAAAACAATTAAAGGAAAAGGAAAAAGAGAAAGAAGAAAAGAAGAAAAACAAATAAAATTACCTTATAGTGATGGCGACGGCGTGGTGGTGTTGTTGGTGGTGGTGGCGCCGGAAGTAGAGGAGGGTGGTGGTGGTGTCAGGTTTTAAGGTGGTGGAGGAGGGTTTGGCGATTTTTAATTTGGGGGAAAGTGATATGGAATGATCCCGTGTTTGAGATAAAAGGAAGGACTGACGGAAATTCCGTCAGTTAAATAGGATTCCTGACGGAAATTCCGTCAGTATATAAAAAAAGCTGACGGAAATTCCGTCACTGACCAACTTTATCAGACCAATAATGCAGAAATTGTACACGTCACATAATATGGACAACTGACGGAATTTCCGTCAGTTTTTTCTAATTCCTGGCGGAATATCCGACACTGTCTCAATTATTGTGCCAGCCTGTAATGCATTGTTTTTCAAAAAAATAAAATATGTGACGGAAATTCCGTCAGTTTTCCCAATTGCCATACAGCTGTCATGCACTGTTGGGTGTGGCAGCCAATGACGGAATTTCCGTCAGTTTTTTGGAAATACTGACGGATATTCCGTCACATGTTTTTTAGCGGCATTGACTTTGTCAACGCTCCAATTAATCGTGATGGGAAATCCGTCAGTAATTGATACCGACAGAAATTTCGTCAAAAATCCGTCAGTATCCCGAGTTTTCTGACGGCTTGTTTTTTCCGTCGGTATGACCGTCACTATGTTGCGTTTTTCTTGTAGTGTGTAAAATCACTTTATTTGCAGTAAGTCTCGTATAGATGGTCCTACAGTATTACGTAATTTTATATTGTAGATTAGTAAAATTTATAAAAAAAACATAATTACGTTTTCTATGTTGTTTTGAATTATAAATTATATTTTTAATTTTCAAACGGGACGTAAAATACATGATGTCTTAGGTTTATTGTCCGAGTAATGATTAAATTATGATTTGTCCTCTTGATAGTTAAAGTATGAATACCTACTTAACATAGTAATCGAGAGACTGGGTAGAAGCTGGGAAATAAAATGAAAGGAGATTTTTTTTATGAAGATTAACATCTTTTAATGAATTTATGTGAATATGTGTGAAAATTAGTTAGTGATTTTGTTTATTAAAAGATTTATAATTGACAAAGTTAAACAACAAAACATGTACTTGTAACCCAACTGAATCTATTTTCTCTTGGGTCTTGACTCGTGAAGCTTGATATGTCAATTAACTCGAAGTAACCCATTAACTTAAGTCGAAATCCGATCCACTATATGACTATATCTGACCGGTTAAATATAAGTTTATCTTAATATAAAATATAGTATAAGTCACAACTATTATTAAAGTATTAATAGAAAATTATTTTTTTCATAAAAATAGCTTCCCTATTTGAAAATGGGATTTTGTTATTTACAGTAAAAATAAAATGCCAAAATAAAAGCGCCATAAACTTACTTAACTTGTTTACTGACTGTAACTCGTCCCCGTCATGTAACTTATATTACAAATTTGCCTCATGTTATAGAGTTCCCAAATTTTGAGTTTTGACCCAACCCGAATCGTTTATATTTGAGTCTAAATAAACTGATTAATTATTTATATTTGTGTTTACATTTTTGAAGTTCAGTGTAGACCTATAAAAATTTGACTTGACCTAAATTAACCTGACCTGTTATTTCCAAGGTCAAAACCCGTAAAACTTGACTCACAACTCGACACGAACGTAAAATGATTCGTTATTTTAGAGTCGAAACCCTATCCAACCCGACCTATTCGACCCGATACGTCATTAATAAAATGATGTTAAATATGAATACAAAAAAAATATATTAATTTTAGTACTTTAAATTTAACAACAATTTATATAACTTTTATATTATTTGATGATAAAATAGCTATTTTTTTAAAAAAAAATATATAATTCACTTGCGAAACTCAAAACGAATCATTCCCATTTTATCTCAAACTATTATGTAACAATATTTTTTTTAATGTTTATAATTTTTTTTATACTAATCAAAAGTCTTTTCAAAATTTCTTTTCAAGAATTGGTGAAAAAATTTTTGTATCCGATTTAATGTAATTCAAATATTTAATAAATATAATAGCAATTTTTAGTAGGTAATTTATATCAAGTTTAATGTACTTTAGATGTATAATGACAATAAGTAATGAAAGCACATACTCCCTCCTATTCACTCATTTCCGCCCTCTTTCCGTTTTCATGATAGTTGGATTTTCTTCCCTCTTTCCTTTTTGGAAAGTTTTGTGTGGTCTAAATTCAATTGTATGTGTGGTAGATTGTTTTGTGTAGTCCAAAATCATTTTCTTATTTCTTGTGCAAAATGGAAAGGGAATGGAGTATATCTTTAGTGATATTGAGTGTATGTTTAGTAATACACAAATTCTGATTTCAGACCAAGTGTATCCATCTGAAACAATAAGACGGGTCAAACCCACCCGTATTGGCTAAACAAATCAGGCGGAAATTAAAGTGGGTAGACCAAGCATTTAGTGAGCCGTATTTGTCTGCCATTTGCCTAATATTATAATAAAAATAGTACCATGAACTGCATCTCTACAAACCCGACATTGATCATCAGTAGTCTATCACTTCTTTTATCACAATTATCATCAAACACTCAATTTTCATTTTCATCAAACACTTAATTCTTCATTTTCATCAGATTGTTGTTCACATATGACAATCTCTGTCTTCATAAAACCGCCTTAGTTTCTTGTTTCATTAATTTATTTTATAATTGAAAAAAAAAAGAACCAAGCTCACTCAATGGAATTGAATGATTTGGGTGAGATTATCACCATAGAGAACGAACCATCTGACGTTGTTCAAGTGGACTCTGATGTTGGAGGCAATAGCGATGATGCGATCAAAGTGTGTAGCAGTGATGGTGAGTAACGTTGTTAATATGCATGCAATTTTTATTTGAACTCGTAACCTAGAGTGACGAATTAATTCAAATTTTTCTAAATATGTTGCCACTTATGGTTTTTTTGTGTACAGATAATCTTTGTATAATAATAATTTGAATGAATGAATGTGTGTTGTTAGAATTACTTGTGTTTAATGAGGATTTCATAAACAATTAAATCGAATTTTTCAAAACATGTTGCCACTTATGGTTTATTTGTGTACAGATAATATGTGTATAATAGTTTTTTTATTGATACTTTTTGTTATACAATAATTGTATTTACAATGTGATGACGATAATTCGATGATGTTCTGAGGACTGGAGTATCAATATTGTTAATCCATTTAATTGTTGCATTTAATCCATGTTTTGAAATATATGTCACCATTTTTGGCTCATATGTCTGGTGAAATAGTTGAAGCGTCATTGTTTATGAAACTTTTAATTGTTTATGAAACTTTTAATTATGAGAAAGATTTAATTATGTTACCATTTTATCCAATATTGTATTTAATGAATGTACTGATTGTACTATGATGATCGCTAATAATTGGAGCATTAATATCCTTCTTTGCATTAAATTGTTGCATTTAATGCATTCTTTCAAACATATGTCATCAGTTACAACATAATTGTTCGGTGATATAGTTGAACCCTGATTGTATACATATTGTGTAATTATATTACCATTTTGTCTTTGTATCCAGTCACTGATGCTTCAGGATCTTTAGTGAGCGTTGTGGCTGACAAGTGGGAGGATTTATACGAGTTATACAAAAAGCATTCTCAAGCAATTGGATTTAGCGTTAGGAAAAGCGGACTTCGTAGGGCTAACGTTCTGGGAGCCCCTGAATTTTAGAGATACTTTGTGTGCTCTTGTGAAGGTTAGCATGGTAATGGGAAAAAGTTGGAAGCAAGTCTTTCTACAAATGGACAGGGGAAGAAAAATGTTAAGACACGATGCTCCTGCAAAGCTAATGTAAGGGTCCAAGTGAATGATAAGGGAGTATGGGAAGTGTTGAGCCATGTTCTTGAACACAATCATCCACTAACCCCATCTGAGTGGTAGCATCACCATCGTTCCGAGAGGAAAATTACGGATGTTGAGGGTGAGTTTATAAAGGCTATGACCGAAGCTATGGTCCCCGCTACTGTGCAATATAAGATCGCCGCCAAAACGGCTGGTGGTGATGATTTGGGGGGCCACACAAAAAGACACCATATCAACTTCGTTCATGTGCTTAAGATGAAAGCTATTGAGGGTGGTGACGCGTCAACACTAATGACTTTGTTGGCGAGTAGACAAGCGGAGGACCCTAGTTTTTTTTTTCGAGTTCAGTTTGGTGAAGATGGGAGGTTATGTAACATGTTTTGGCGGGATTCTATGATGAAAGAGGATTACTTTATATACCATCATGTTGTGATTTTCGACACAACGTACCGAACAAATAGGTACAACCTCATTTGTGGTGCATTTGTTGGTATAAACAATCATTGGTCAAACGTTATGTTCGGGTGTGCTTTCTTGGCTAAGGAGACACAAGTATCATTTGAGTGGTTGTTCAAGGTCTTCAATGAGTCTATGGGCCCGGACACTCTACCGGTCTCTATTTTCACCGATCAAAACCTAGTAATGAAGAATGCAATTGAGGAGGTACCTTTCTTTGTTTAAATGGCAACATATTAGCATGAATTGGTTACAATTTGGTTGTAATAGCTGCTTGCATTTTTGACATTATGATGACGATATTATTCACTGCGTTTTAAATGGCAACATATTAGCATGAATTGGTTACAATAGCAACATACTTGCATGAATTGGTTACAATTTGTCTGTAGGCGTTTTTTTGACATTATCATGACGATATTATTCGCTGCTTGCAGATTTGCAAATCATCAAGACATAGGTTATGCCAGTGGCACATCCAACAGAATGCGATCTCTCACTTTGGCTTGTTAAAACATGATCGTGTATTTAGAATACAGTCAACAAATTTTTGAACGGCTTCTATAGTGAGATCGAATTTGAAACAACCTGGAGAAAAATGATATCAAAATATGGCCTGCAAAATAATGAGTGGTTTAAAAGATTGTATGGATTAAAAGAGAAATGGTCAACCGTATTGAATAAGGAGTACTTCTCTGCAGGTATACTATCTTCCCAAAGGAGCGAGAGTACCAACCATGCTATGGGGTTTCAGGCTACCAAAATAACATCTTTGACCGAGTTCTATCATATATATGAAGGGATAGTTAAGCGGTGGAGAGGTGAAGAGGAGCGTAAAGAGTTCAACTGTATTAGGTCAACCCCTACCTCCGTGTATCCTTTAGTCGACTTATTACAACATGCCTCTCAGGTGTACACAATTGAATTGTTTCGCTTATTTGAGAAAGAGTTTGTCGTGGCTATGGGTACAAGGGCCGAAATACTTTCAACCGAAGATTCAATTCTATTGTATGGTGTTGACCCACCTTGCAGGGTTTCCGGCAGTACTCATTACGTGACTTTTGATTGCGTAAACACCATGGTAGAGTGCTCTCACTACTACAAATCCAGGCAACCACAACGGCCCTTTAACAACGCTTATTCACGAAAATCACCATAAGACGTTGTAGAATGGATGGCGCGAATTTTACTAAACTTAATTACAACGGTTATGTGTTGTTAACCATTGTTATTGGTTTTAACAACGGGTCAAACTTGCACAACCGTTGTAATTATAAAAACTAATAACAACAGTTTACTCTGTAATACATTATAACCATTGTTAATAATTTGGCGCAAAATTAGTGAAAAGTAATTACGACGGTTATATTAAAACCCGTTGTTAATACTTTTTAACAACGGTTTTCTAAGGACCCGTTGTTAATATATTCTCTAATGACAACGGGTTTATGTGTAAAAACCGTTGTCAATACTTTCCACAATATATACCACACAAACACAGATCACCTATAGCCACAAACACAAACACACAACCACACT